>NC_138533.1:14070874-14670874 GCF_964234715.1 Podarcis melisellensis
TTGACTTAAAAAGAACAGAAGGAAAGCAAGCATCGGGGCAGTTTCTCCTTTACTTGACAAGTCGATGGGGTCCAGCGAGTCCCTCTTCTTGCCCTGATATTCTTTTGGGGAGGGAGCAGGTTCAGCCTCCCAGTGGACCTTGGTGCCTTGGCCAGTGGCAGAGGCCTCCTTTCAAACCCAGTTTGGCCCAAAGTAACAAACTTATCCTTGCAACCAGCTAGGATGGAGTGGACCATCTCAGGGAGAGGAGGATGAGCACAGCTGGTGTTCCAGCATCATCCAAAGGGCAGCCCCTGCTTCCCGTCTCTCCCTGAGAGATGGGAAGGGTCATAGAAGCACGATATAGAACCTCTGTTGCATCCAGGAGGTCCCAGGTCCCATCTCCATGTAGAGACTCCATTTTCGAAACCTTGCAGAGCCATTGCCAGTAGTCCGACTTGGTATAAGCTGCGTTCCTTTGGAGTGAGGTTTGGAGACGGCTGGCATGTTGAGATCAGGGCCTGTTCGAGATGCTGCCTTCCCCCCCCTCCAAACGTTCTGCCTGTCCACCCCTGACTCTTTTCCCTTTCCTCTAGGGCTGTGATCACTGCCATCAGCACTGGGGAGGTTTGGCTGCGCAGGGAAGACGGCAGCAAGACCAAAATCTACGTCTCGCAACTCCAGAAGGGCAAGTATTCCGTGCGCAAGGTCTAGCAGCACAGACTTTGGCTCTCTCGCTTCTCCTGGAACAGGCACAGCTTCTCTCTCTTGGAAACCAAGGGACTTCGGAGCAGCAAAGACCACCCCGAACCACCCCAGTTTGGGCTGCAGCAGGTGGAAGGGAGAAGGGCTTGCTTGCAGTTACCTTGGAATCATACCAGCATCGCTGCCCCTAGTGACGGGGGCCCTTGGCGTGGAGCCCTCCCCCTCCAGCCCCCTGTTGGTTCTGCGGCAGTTTTGATTGTGCTTGTACGTGCCCCTCCCTCCGTGTTTGGGGCTGGGCGTTGGCGGCAGCTCCTTCTTTCTGGAAGAAACATCCAATAAAACACCAAAGTGAAATACCTCCCTCCAGCTTCCAGGCCTGGCTTTTTAATTGGAGACCAGCTGTCTCTGAGGTTTGCTTGTTTGGACTGAGAAGGGAGAAAATGCTGATTTGGGGTGGGGTGGGGGGAAGGGAGGGAGCAGTGACATAGTGTGGGGAGTGCAGGGGGGGCCGGCCGCACCGGCCGCAACATCTGGGGGTTAGGGTTAGGGGGCGTAAATCCAAGGGTTAGGGGGCACAAATTACTTGCCTTGCCCCGGGTGCTGACAACCCACACTACGCCACTGGGAGGGAGAGATGGCAGTTAGAAGGCAGATCGCAGACCCTACAACCTCCATTGTCCTCATATTATTGTCCATGCTTGCTGGGGCTGATGGGAGTTCCAAACATTCGGTTGGCTACCACTGTCCTGACCACTTCCCTGTTACTTTTGAGGAGGCTGTAGCAGTGGTGGTATCTGTAAGGCCAGGCGATACATGGTTTTCAGCAACGCAATGTATCATCAGCTAAACATTGGAATATATGGATAAATCACAATGTCTGACATAAGGATGGGACTATTATAGAGGCGAACCATAGGGCGGGGCGATAACTGGTTTTCAACATTGAGATATCACCATCTAAGCATCGTGATATACCGTATTTTTCTCTCTATAAGACTCACCCGACCATAAGATGCACCTAGTTTTTAGAGGAGGAAAACAAGAAACAAGAAAACAACGCAAAGCCTCCTGAGCGAAGAGGGAGCGCTCCTCCCTCTTTGCTCAGGAGGCTTTGCAGAGCTATCCCTGAAGCCAGGAGAGCAAAAGGGATTGGTGTGCACCGATCCCTCTTGCTCTTCTGGCTTCTGGGATAGCTGCGCAGCCTGCATTCGCTCCATAAGACGCACACACATTTCCCCTTAATTTTTAGGATGGGGGAAGTGTGTCTTATAGAGTGAAAAATACGGTACCAAAAGATCACGATGCCTGAAATAAGCATGGAGCTATGGAGAGGCATTGGCTGGCTTCACGGTTTTTCCCATCTTGTGATTTTGCCGGCGCCTGCCCTTGTGATTCTCTGTGCCCCCCCCCCAGCCTGCGTGAGGCAGGGGAGAGCTGAGCCATCAGAGTTAACAGGGGCTGCAGAAATCGAAGAGAAGCATCGGCTGGCTTCAAGGTTTCCCCCCACATTGTGATTTTCACATAGCACACAGCCAGACACATTGTGATCTGTGGTATGTCGCCAGATCAGAAATTATGAAACTGATAGCAAAAAATTGACTTCACAAAATGGTTTTGGATATATATAATTGTCCAGCCGTGTGTGTGTGTGTGTGTTGGGCAACTGATATAAAAGCTTAATGAAATTCATGGGGGGGTGAGGGTATCCATGGCTACTAGCCATAATGACTTTCTTCTCCCTCGGCTGTCAAAGGCAACAGGCCCCTGAATTCTAGTTGCTGGGAACTGCAAGTGGGGAGAATTGCTGTTGCTCTCAGGTCCTGCTTTCGGGCTTCCCCAAAATCATCTGGCTGGCCACCATGAGGATACTGCACTACAAAGGTGTTTGGCCTCATCCTGCAGGGCTCTCCTTAAGTTCTTAAGTTGTTTTTGCCAGGGAATTGGCCGAGGCAGCTGGAACAAGAGCAGAAAGACTCAAAGGATTCCTGACTCCCACCAACCAACCGGATCCTTCCCCACCCCGCTCCCCCCACCCACTCCCCGCCGTGGCTCCTTCCTTCCTTCTTTCTTCAAAGCAGGGCTAGACCTTTGTTCTGTCTCTTTCCTGCCCATTTCTCCTTTGCTCACAAGCTCTGCTTCTCAGAAAGCACAGAAACGAACAAGAAACTCTCAGGTGCTAAAACAGAAGAGATGGAAAAACGTTATTGCAGCTAAACAAGAAGAGCCAATTAAGGGTTGTGAGCAGAGGCTTTGACCAAGATGATCTTCAAGAAGACAAACAAAAAACAAAAAAACATCTGGCCAAAATGAAATATTTTGCTGAAGATGGAAGAAAATTCCTTCCTGACCTCATATTAGCTGGGATGAGTGGTTCCCATTTGAATGCTTGACAGGCAACTCAAAGCAATGAGGCTGCTGTGCAGGAAGCTATACAGCCATACCTTGGGTTACAGACGCTTCAGGTTGCATGTTTTCATGATATGGAAGCGCCAAAACCTGGAAGTACAGGAACAGGTTACTTCCAGGTTTCAGCGCTTGCCGAATTGCAACCCGCGCGTGTGCAGACATGGCGCTGCAGGTTGTGAATGTGCCTCCCACACGGATCACGTTCGCAACCCGAGCATCCACTGTACTTAGGAACTGCCTCATTCAGCCCTACTTGTGTCTGGCAAATACAGTGGTACCTTGGGTTAAGAACTCAATTCGTTCTGGAGGTCCGTTCTTAACCTGAAACTGTTCTTAACCTGAAGCACCACTTTAGCCAATGGGGCCTCCCGCCGCTGATGCCACCGTGCGATTTCTGTTCTCACCCTGAAGCAAAGTTCTTAACCCGAGGTACTATTTCTGGGTTAGCAGAGTCTGTAACCTGAAGCATCTGTAACCCGAGGTACCACTGTAGAACTTCTGCCTTGTTTTGAGCTCTGGGACATGAGCTATGGCACCCAGGTTCCTTTGTTCCTTTGCCCTGTAGAGATCTTCCCTTATAAAATGTTTGGGTAGTTTGGCAAGGGCAATGCAAGCTTTTCATGGAAGCTGCAACCTATATTATTTGGTAGAGGGCGACATTCCTTCAGGGGTGACCTGTCAGGGGGCGGGGCTGAATATCGGCAGTGGGCGGAGCCACCAGCAATGAGAGAGAGGCAATGGAAACAGGAACTGTGTTGGGGCAGAAGATTAGGGCAGCTTCTGGACACACCAGGGGCCACACAAAATAAAGCGAGGGGCCGCAGGTGGCAGCTGAGCTGGTGGTTGCCCACCTGCACCCAGGATTCTGTTCAGCCCTCAGGGCACTCCCCCAGGCGACACCCCTCATGGACCCTGTTCCCAAGCCATCTTTAGGGCTTTGGGCCTGGCTGGAATGACTCCTTGAATTGCGATGCTTCTTACTTGCCTGGATGGGAGTATGTGGAGAGGAAGAGTGCATGCACTCTTTGACCTTTTCCCTCTGGCCCCGCCCACCACTGAGCAGCGGCCCCTTGGCTGTTGTCCACAAGGGAGTGTGACCCTCAGGCTGAAAGATGCATGCCAGAAATTAAAAGACATTTAAGTGCTCTGCCACCCTAGCACAATAAATCCACTTTAAAAAAACAAAAAACCTGATTTTTTGCTGTTTGGAAAGTGATGGGGAAAAGCACTGCAAGGTGTAGGTTGAACAAATGATTAATGGGAAAGTGTATGGTCACCCCACAAGCAATTCAGGATGATTGCTCAGCAAACAGTTTGTCTGGAGGCACCACAAGTGAGACCATTTGCCCATTGGATTTAGTTTTGCCTGCACTGACCGGCAGCTGCCGTCTAGGATTTCACACAATGTCTCTTTCCCAGTCCTACCTGTTGCTGCCAGGGACTGAACCAGGGACTGTTCTGTGGCCCTTCCCCTAAAAATGACATAGTCTAGTCCTCACGATCCTGAATAAAGAGCTGGTTTAAACCACCAGCTCAGTATTGTCCCCAACTGGCAGATGTTTTCCAGGGTTCCATGTAGTGCTATTTTGCAGGCCTGTTTGGAAAGTGTTGGAAATTGAATGCTTCCTTGTTACCCTAATGAAAGAAACGTTTTGCCTCTTTCAACATAATTTTAAAACTGTACTGTCAACAGAGTGCCTGGCAATTTGATTCCAGTTTAGCACCTCTGGCCAGGTAGCACTCAGAGAAGATGCCTTCCTTGGCTTACCTTAGACTGTTTGGAAAGTCATTATTATCATTTTTCTCTTTTTTAGCTGTGATTCCTGCATTGCAGGGGGTTGGACTAAATGACCCTTGAGGTCCCTTCCAAGCCTACGATTCTGTGATTCTCACTACTTGGGAGATGAACTCTGGGAACTGATTTTCCATTCTAGGGCTCCCTGACAAACCTAGAGAAATAGCAAGAAGAAGAAAATGAGAGTGGGAATCTGAATAAGCCTTCCCTGCTAAACAATAATACTTCTGGAGCAAACTTTGCCAATCTGAGACTCTCCAGATGTTTCTGGCTGCATATCCCATCACCGTGGGAGCCCTAAGTTGGTAAAAGCTATTTGAAACATGGAAGGCTTTCTGCACTTGCTCAGAGACTCCCCCCTTTTTGTGCTTTCTTCCCTTTTTCTATTTCCAATCAAACTGACCCAGATAGCTCAGTTGGTAAGAGCATGAGACTCTTTACCTCAGGGGCGTGAGTTCGAGCCTCACACTGGGCAAAAAGATTCCTGCATTGCAGGGGGTTGGACTAGATGACCCCAGGGGTCCCTTCCAACTTCTAACCATTTTATGATTCTGTGAAATCTGCTGCTGCTGCTGCTCCTTGGCATTTTGCAAAGCCAGCCGCCTCTTCCGTGGCAGGAGCCCTGCGGTGAGCTCAGCCTTCTCAAGATTTCAGCCCATGAAGTAAGAGTTTGTTGTTGAGTGCCAGGTGCCCACCCTCCTTCCCGGTGCCGCTTGCCCAAGCCTCGCCCCGGAGCTGGATCTCAGCCAAGACGTCTTCAGGCAGCTGAGATGAGCGCAGCCGAGAGAGAAACCGAGTGCAATAGGGGAGGCAAAGGAGCACGCCGTGGAGTTGCCGGAGAGAGGAGAGGTGAGTGGCGAGGATGGGGAGGGGGGCTTGCTTGGGGTACCCTGGTTTAGGGGGGGCGCGTTGTAGATGGGAATTCCCTCCCTTCCTCTATTGACCAAACTCGATTGCTGGGAACTGGTGCCAACGGCGCTTCCCCGCAGCAGTTGATTTCCTGGTTTGTGGACTCCTTGCTTCGGGGAGGGCAGTGCCGTCTAAAGGATACAGCTGGTCACGTGGAGGCCACCTCTGTAGTCCCGTTGCTAGAAAGTGTGCTGCGCGTGTGTTTTGTGCGGGGATGTTATACTGGGGTGTGCTGCTGATCAGGAAGGAACTGGGAGCTGAGACTCCTGAGGTCATTTCCAGCTCTGGTTTCTCAGCCGCATGGCAGAGGAAGAAAAAGTTAAGACTCTCCCGTTGCTCCCCCAGGGGATGTTCAAACCCAGCTCCCAACAGCCGGCATGCATGGCCAGTGGTCAGGGCTGTGAAGAGCTGGATTTCAGCAAAATCCGTGGAGCAGTTGCCGGTTCCCCCATCCCTGGGGTGAAGGGACAAGCCTCCTTCTGTATCTGGCGCCAGAGGATGGGAGTCACTCTGGATTAAGTGGGTTGCTAGCGTCTGGGGGCACTGGGAAAGCTTTATTTTATTCTGCAGTATCCTACCTCTCCTCCAAGGGATATGATGTGGCGCACAGCACTTTCTCCCTCCCCGTTTTTTATCCTACAACAACGCTGCGAGGTAGACTTAAGGTGAGAAGTTGTGCCTGGCCCAAGGCTTCATGGCTGGGGATTTTGAACCCAAGTCTTCTAAATCGCAGCCTTGACATGCTGAGCCACACTGGCCCTGACCCTACACTCTCTTAACCTGCCCCCCTACTCCAGAACTCAGTGAGGGGTTGTGCCGGAGTCAGCATGCATAGGGTTGTATCCAGCTCAGTCCTACTCTTAATAGACCCGTTGAAATCAAAACTTAAGTCAGTCTCGCAGCCATTGATTTCAAAGGGTTCTACTCTGAGTAGGACTGAGCGGGATGCTTACCCATGTCCCTGGGGGGCATCTCACAGCTATTATATCTTAGATGGTCCTTGGGCACTAAGACTTTTGGGTTTGCAGAAATGGGCTTACTGGTGTTCACTGGTGAAAGGTGGGAGGTTTGGTTCCTGGGTTGCTGAGCTCAAGAGTGGGATGCTGGTCGGGGGATCTTCATGGACAACACAAACAAACACCCATCCCTGACCGCTGGCCTTGCTAGCAGGGGCTGACAGGAGTTTGAGTCTACTGTTTGGAGGGCACCAGGTTCCCCAGCCCAGGATTTGTGTATTATTGGCAAACAAGGCCTTGTCCAGCTCCAATTGAAAGGCCCCCAATTATACGATGTCAGGAGGAAGGAAGGAAGGAAACACCATTCTTCCTCTTTCCCTCTTCCCACATGTCTTTGCATGTGATTCTGCACCTCATCTTTGGCCTTATGTTGATGTCACTCCTGCCGCCCGCCCCCTGTGCATGTCAAGAGTTGTGGGGATGGATTATAGAATTGTAGAATTGGAAGGGACATGAGGGTCACTAGTCCAGCCCCCTGTGTGAATGTAGGAATCTTCTTGCCCAATGCGTGGCTCAAAACCCCGGCCCCGAGATTAAGAGTCTCATGCTCTACCAACTGTACTATGGGAGCCTGGCCTAGCTGAGCCCAGCATTTTTGGCTAACTGGCTCAAGTTCCCATCGCCTGGAGTGGCTCTCTTCCCCCACCTTCCAACAACCCTGTGAGGTAGTTGGACTTCATTTTCTTTTGTTTCTTACATTTATAGCCTGCTTTCCCACACTAGGAGCTCAAGGCAGCATACGTGGTTTGCCCCCCTCCCCATTTTAGCCTCACAACTAAATCAGGTAGGTCACCCGCTGGGCTTTATGGGTGGCTGAGAAGAGATTCAAATCAGTCCTAGCCTGATCCATTGCAACAGATGGATCTGATAGGTTCCTCCCCCAAAACCCCCTCCCCCTAAATATTGTGTGAGGTGGATGTGTGTGTGTTTGAGGATTGTATGTCATAGCTGGGAAATGAAAGATTAACCCTTCCCTACCTCAAAACAAAAAAAATCCCTTCCAGTAGCACCTTAAAGACCAACTAAGTTAGTTCTTGGTATGAGCTTTCGTGTGCATGCACACTTCTTCAGATACACTGAAACAGAAGTTTCCAGACCCTTCTATATAGTGAGAAGGTGGGGAGGGGTATTACTCAGAAGGGTGGTGGGAATGGGTGATTGGCAGATAGCTGTGATGAGCCTGTTGACGACTCTTAACCTTCCCTACCTGTGTGACCTTCCCCCCCTCCCCCTCTTGTGCCACAATTAGGCTTGCAGTGGGGAGGGAAAGAAAACACCTATTGGCTCCATTAGGAGGGTCTTTTGAGAAGAGGACATTGTAGAACTGCCAGGGTCCATGGTTTCCCCAACCACAAGCACTGCAGCTCAGGAGACACCTTGATGACTGTTTAGTATTATTACAGTATTATGAATTGCCAGCCGTGAATATAGCACTTGTTGTCTCCCACGCTCTGCTTGCCGCTGCTTTCATCTCGCTTCTGCTGCTGCTTTCTTTTGTCTCTCCTCCTGCTGGTCCATCCCCTGGAACTGCTCAGGGAGTGCATTGACTTCAGGCACACTTTTGCTCCCAGGCCTTCTCCTCTAGGAAACACAGATCTCACTTCTAACCCCCCTTGTTGCTGGCGGGCCCTTGGCACCTAACCAGGTTTTGTGCTCCTTTGGAATGAGGCACAGGGGAGAATGGTGTGTCTTTAAGAAATATAGTTCATTCACACATATTTAATAATAATAATAATAATTTTATTATTTATACCCTGCCCATCTGGGTTTCCCGAGCCACTTTGGGCAGCTCCCAACAGAACATTAAAAACAGATTAAAACTTCAAACATTAAAAACTTCCCTAAACAGGGCTGCCTTCAGATGTCTTCTAAAAGCCAGATAGTTGTTTATTTCCATGACATCTGATAGGAGGGTGTTCCACAGGGTGGGCACCGCTGCCGAGAAGGCCCTCTGCCTGGTTCCCTGTAACCTCACTTCTTGCAGTAAGGGAACTGCCAGAAGGCCCTCAGCGCTGGATGGTCACCTGTCATGTATGATTCCTGCATCACAGTGGGTTGGGTTTGATGACCCTAGGGATCCCTTCCAACTCTATGATTCTATGATATTTACATGGCCCGTTTCATTTTTTCCTTGATTTATTTTTACTATTATTTTAAAGGAGTTTTAGTGTATTTTATTGTTGCTGTTTTTATTTTCCCGTGAGCTGCCAAATTAGCTAAACGAAAGCCATAAGCAAGAATATCACAGCTTGGGGGAGATTTAACCAGACTCCTTCCATCACCCTGTTCCCATGCTTGCTTTCCTCTTCCCTCCCCATTCCTTTTCCTTCTGTGTCATGCCTTTGAGATGGCTGAGCCTGCAGTCAGGAAACTGCCTTATTTTATTTTTTTAAAAATTGTATTGATAGCACATGGAAAATGCCATGTGCTTTATACATGTGATGGTGGTTAAGGAACTTGTGGGTGGGAGAGATGGCAAATGGAACAAAGGGGGTCGTTAAGCCAAGCTTTTTCAGCTTTGTTTTGGGTTGGGGGTGAGGACAAAGGGGTTAGCTCTCCCCACCCCAGTGGGAGGCCCATTTCCACAGGCTTCTCCACTCAATGCTGTGCTCCTCCCCTGTCTCCAAATTGCAGCTTCTCATGCCACGGAGCTGATTCATAGCCTGCCTTACTTTCTCGTCTCTCGCCCCCGCTGTGTTTTGTAACAGCTCGAGGATGGCTCCCGCCTTCAGCTCATGTTCGATCCAGCTGTGTCTCTGCAGAGGGTTGCAACTTTCCCCTCCCTGGCATGCTCCTGTGCTTAAAAAAACCCAACAACAATGCGATGGTGCTGCAGAAACTCAACAGGTCTCTTTGTATTTCCACACAAGGATAATCTGCACCTGTTGGATTTCTGCAGAGTATGAAAATAAAACGCATAGGACGGAGCTGTTTCTCCATCTAACATAAAAAGAGGACCAGGGCCAAAGACCCATCTAAGTTCAGCATCCTGTTCTCACGCTAGCCAACCAGATACGTCTGGAAATCCTGAATCTACCCACTTGCAATTTCCATACTACGATTTCCAGAGCCATACTGCCTCTGACAGTGGAGGAAGAAAATGGCCATTGTGGCTGCTAGTGTCCTAGCCATGGGCACACATATGTCTGTAGGCCTTCCTTGGTGCTTGCCAGATATCCTTCCCTCTCACCCCACCCCCCTTGATGTTTCTCTCTCTCTTTCTCTCTCTCTCTTTCGAGGTAGGGTTGGGGAAGACCTTTCTCTGCTGGAGAGATGCTGCCAGCCAGTGTAGGAATGGATCTACTATGAAATCCATGAAGTTTAAGCTTCAGAGACTCTCAATCCTGAAGGGGCCCCAGAAGCAACTTTTGCCCACGTTGCTTTAAAAATGAGGGTCTGGTAGACCCAATTTGAGTCCCACAACTTGAATTGACTCATTTTGTTGTTGTCTATATTTCAACTAGTTTTGAGTCCTGTTATGTACTGAAGTTCTCACCCTGGGCCAACAGGGGAATACTGTAGATAGTTTTCACTCAGGTCCACATATGCAAATAAGGAATTGAAAGTGACATTCAGTGATTGGATAGTTACAGAAAGTGGTTCCTGTTGCGTTGTAGTGGAGCTCTATATAAGCAGGCTGGCTGAACCCTTCAGTTCTGTTCTGTTCTGGCCTGTGAATAAACAAGAGCTGTCTGAAGAATTGCTGTGTAGTCTGATATGTTCACCCACAACTTAACAAGTCCGTAGCACCAATGTTATAAAAATGTAGTGATCTGTCGTGGAACAACACCACCAAAGATGATAACAGTGGTGACACAGACCTCATTGCTGGTTGCGAAGGGGCCCCCAAGACAGTTCAAGCTTCAGGGCCCCCAAAATGTAGGTCTGCCATTGAGTCAGCATAGACAATACTGAGCTAGGCGGACCAGCCTTTAGACGCCATGCAAGACAGCTTCCTGTGCCCCAGGTGCTCTGTCACATTTCAGCCACAAGTATACACTCAAAGGCTGCGTACACAGCAATGCCTTTCAAGCACATTCTTTCCCTCAGGAATTCCTGGCACTGCCATTTACCCCTCACAGAGTTACTATTCTCAGCAAACCTTAACAGACTACAACGCCCATAATTCTCTGAGGAGGAAACATGCACTTCAAATGTGCTTCAAAAGCCATAGGCACCAAATCTATGGGCTTGCAGACACCCCTCAAAGTATGTTGGGACAGGGCTGAGCCCCTGCCAATCTTGAGGTGCCTGGCTGTCACAGGATAGAAATGAAATAAAGCAAGACTGGCAGATGAAATTATTAGACTATGCAGAGATGGCAAGATTGACCAGGGAAATCAGAAATCAGGAGGACCAAAACTTCAACAGAGAGTGGGGCAAATATAGACTGTATTTGAAAGACCACTGTAAACACTTGAACTCTTTGGCAGGCTTTAAATAACTCTTGCAATGATACATAGACTTTGGATACACTGGAGGACGGTAAACTAGATGGATTTATAATACACAGTAGAAAAAGTTATTTAAAGAACCCACGGGGGGGGGGTCCTAGGATTTGGAAGAATCTCCTGTGTAAAATTTTAACTTTTGCAAGAATAAAGTAAAGTCATGCTAAGCAGGGCAGGTCTCTTGGGTTGCCTGTTGTTTGCGCGCCTTTCAGTTCCTGATGCTGGACTCAGGGGAGGTTTTTGTTCCCTTGCAGGATGACTCGGAATCCGATCTATGACTATCCCGAGCCTTATGCCAACCCACGGCACGGGACGGTGGCCTCCCCCCGGAGCATCAGCCTCGTGGGACGACTGCGCCTCACTCAGCCAGTTTGGCTCCAGCTGGGCATCAACTCGGCCGCTGCACTTCACATCCTTCAGCGTGAACCTCCCGGGGTGAGGGTCGACACGGTTTCGTCATTAGCACCCCACTTTAGAGCATAGGAGTGATGAGAATAGTTCTTCTGAGCATACTCTGAGTGACCTCTGCCCCACTGGCTTGGGCTGCAACGTTTCCCTTTCGACAGAGGCTCCTTTCCATTCAGGAAGCACCTGAACGTCTGAAATTCAGGCTGCAGTGTAGGAATGCATTTGTGAGGGAGACAGCTTCACCTGTTGGATGTCTCCATTTCCACAAAAGTGAGAAGGCAGAACTCCCAGAATGGTTTAACAGTCAATCCGTCTTCACAGGCGACTCTGGAAAATGTAGCGCTGTGAGGGGAATAGGGGCCCCCTAACAATTCTCAGCACCCTTAAAAAACTATAGTTCCCAGAATTCATTGTGGCCATAGAATCAGAGTGGGCCTCACACGCCATCTACTTTAATCCCTTCGCTCATACAGGAAATTTATAACACCAGCACCCCACCTGCAAGAAAAAGGTAATCCAAATGCAGCCGTGATTTCTTGGTATATTCTTGGTATATTCTACAGATTTTGCATTTTTTTAAAAAGTTAGCATTTGGAACCTCTTCCCACCTAATGATGCTGCTGTCTGTGTGTCCGTTATTATAGTCTACCTTAACCTGCTTTCGTGCTTCTCTTCCCCCTTCTCCCCACTCCCAGACATTTTTAGTGCGGAGATCAAATACGCGGCAATGTCAAGTCCTGTGTTTACGCCTCCCCGACAATTCATCGCCGGCTTTTGTGACGACCCATTGCTTATGCCAGGAGCGTGCAGGTGAGGGTGGCGAATGCATTTGCCTTGCGAGTTCGGGGGATTATTCAAGTGTTCTGGGAATAATTTTCATGGAGGAGAATTTTGGGGAGGAAATTCGTCCCAACTCTGACCCGGGGTTAACTTTTCTCCATCTGTTTCTTATGTTCTCCAGTCATCTTCCTAGAGGGCTCGGATTTGACCTTCCCCAGCCTCCTGCACCTCATTGCTTCCTACTGCATAACACCGTAAGTGGCTTGCCACCTTTGGAGACCCCTATGGCTCCTGAATATATATATATATATGAGGGGAGAAGGTTCTTGAGTGAATTGTCTAGTGCTCCTATCTGACCATCTCCTTTTAAAATGTCAGCTTTTGAGGGAAGTGTCAGGGCACAGGGGTTGAGCACAATCACTGTAGGTATGGCCAGGTGTGACTGTGAAAGACACCACCTGAAACTCTGGAATGCTGGTCAGTGTAGCCCAGGGATGGGGAACTTGTGACCCTCCAGGTGTTGGGAGTGACTCTCCAGATGTTAATCTCAGGGTTGTGGGTTTGAGCCCCAGTCATGGGTGTAGCCAAGGGGGGGGGGCAGGGAGCAGCTGCCCCCATCAAGTAAAACAATAGAAAAACTTAACTAACTGACCAATCACATCAGTTCTGCCCCCCTAACAAAAATCCTGGCTACGCCCACGACCCCATGTTGGATGAAAGATTTCTGAACTGCAGAAGGTTGGACTAGATTACTCTTGTGGTTCCTTCCAAATCTATGATTTCCCGCTTAGAAAAAGATATAAATTGAATGTTCTGGTTTCTGGTTTCCAAGTGCATTGTTTTTTCTTCAAAGTTCTGGCTGAGTTTTGACAGACTTTCTCTTCTTCCCTCCCCCTGCCCACTGCCTCAGGGACATCCTTCCTCTCTCTCTGCGCCTTCCTCTGCTCATCTGGGAGGCCTCATCCTGCCAGCAGCTGGAGGCCATCGCTCACTTGGGGCTTGGTGAGTGGCTCAGTGTTGACTCGGTGGTAGAAATCTCCATCCAGCACCAAACCCTGAACAGCAACCCCACTTCAGCACCCCACACTCACCTGCCTGGCTTTTAACCCCCTAGGCTCCTTGACAGGGGTGGGGGATACACAGCTCAGTGACGGGGGGGGGGGGCGGGTCAGGGGTGGAGAACCTTCTCCATCTCACGGGCTGCATTATTTCCTGAGGTCCACTTACCAAAAGTGGGTGAGGCCAGTGGGAAAAGTGGGTGGAGCAACTAATCCTACAGTTGGCTAAGTTTCCAGAGATACCTCCCCTCCCTGACTTTCATCCAAGCAAGAGCTCTAGGGCAGATTTTCAGCCAAGCAAAAGACACTCAAGGGGGGTGTGAGGCAGGGCAAGTCAGAGGCAAGGCCTGGGGGAATCCCAAAGGCCAAACAGAGAGGTCTGGGAGGCCACATCCAGCCAGATGACCACCCAAGAAACATTACAGTGGCACCTCAGGTTACAGACGCTGCAGGTTACAGACTCCGCTAACCCAGAAATAGTACCTCGGGTTAAGAACTTTGCTTCAGGATGAGAACAGAAATTGCGTCACGGCGGTGCTGGGAGGCCCATTAGCTAAAGTGGTACCTCAGGTTAAGAACAGTGTCAGGTTAAGAACAGACCTCCAGAACGAATTAAGTTATTAACCTGAGGTAACACTGTACTGATCAAGGCCACTTCTGCACTGAAAGCCGTATTATGCCTCTTTGACAGTTGTAGCTTCCCACAAAAAAATCTGGGAACTGCAGTTTGTTGAATGCAACTTTTTGAGGGGAAGAAGGGCGGGGGTCTCTCAATATCTTTCAGCAACCATAAACTACAGTTTCCCAGGATTCTTTGAGGGGAAGCCATGACTGTTTCAAGCAGTACAGTACAACTCTTAAATATAAAGGTGCAGATGTGGCTCAAGTATAAAACTGCTTCCTAACAATATTAGTCACTGATGGATGCAGATTGCTCCCAGTGGTTGCCTAGCAACCACAACCAATGCATCTCCACCTTCTTCTTTTTTCTGGCCTGACAAAGATAATCATAGCCAGGCTAGGGCTTTGAGCACCCAGCAAATACTTTTTTAAACACAGTTTGTTCTCTCTCTTTTTATCCTCATTCCCTGCCTCCAGAATTTTGGAGCTCATCCCTGAACACTAAGGATTTCAGCAGGCCTATTCCGCCGGCGCCTCTTTCCAGCCCGGACATGGGCCCCACGAGCGACAACCAGGTGGGGAGCTGTGCCAAGCTGGTTTGTGGACAACCCGCCAGATCCCATGATATTCCAACCCCCCCGCCAGCTGACGGAACACTGCACAAGGATGTGGGCACCCGGCGCCAGGGCTTCAAGAACAACGTCAAGGTCCAAGTGTCCACAGAGGCTGTCAGCCCCCTGTCCCCACCAGCAGTCCCACCGCCCCCCATTCCCGTTGGGAAAAAGAAGAAAAAGAACCTGCCCCACCCTCCTGTCTCCGGTGGGAGAAACCAGTTACCCAACCGCAACCCTTTCCCTCAAGATTCCTCACAGGCTGCAGCGAGGTTGGAAACTTACAGCATACCCCAGAGCAAGAAGGAGGAGCTTATGGGTCAAGCTGGGCGCCCTTTAACCCCTGGTCCTTCTTCACAGCAGCCACTGCATGTTACGGAAGAGGACCAGTCAGGGTTATCTTGCTTGGGTCACTTTTTTCAGGAACAAGAAAGGGGCAGGTTTGGCAACGGAGTAAAAGGCTGCCTTCTTCCGTCTTCCGAGCCTTCTTGAGCGCCGATTCCTGGAGCTGGACTTTTAGGGGGACTTTGATGACGCAAACGGGGCCAGGAGGTGTTCCCAAAGAAGGCAAGGATGTCAACATTATTAGAGCAAGTGGGTGAATGGGTCCTATCCTAGTTTTTGAATGGGAATCTGGAGCCAGGGAGCGACACTCTAGCCTTCAATGCTTCGGAGAGGTAGGAGAGAGAGAGAGAGAAGAAAATGTAATCGAAGGACGGGGAGGGTTGGCGCTCTGGCTTTCCATTTGCCAGCAGGGTGGATGGGATTTGTAGTTTCACAACATCTGGAAGGCTACAGGCTCCCCACCCAAAATATAATTGCATCCAATAAGCTACTGGAACTTTTCTTGTGTTTTTTTTCCCTTGCACCTTTAGTTTTTTTAAACTAAACTTATTGCTGTTTGATGTCCTTTCTCCTAGAGGGGGAAGAGTGTTACACCATTGCTGAGTCATGTTTTGCTGTTAATAAATATAAACTACAATTTCTTAACACGGAAATACTTTGTTTATTGATCAAATGCATATAAATAACACCAGTATAGACAGACAAAGACCCTGTAAAATAAAATGTTGGCAGAGGGGGGGGGACTATAAAGATACCCTTTATATTCTTATTTAACTATTAAAAGTGATTTTCACCACATTGCCTACCGGGAAGTAAATCTTGCTCAGTTCAATGAGCCTTTCTTCTGACACATATTTTGCATCGTGGGGATAGCTCAGTTGCTGGGGATAGAGCACCAGACGCTTAATCTCAGGGTCGCGAGTTCGAGTCCCACGTTGGGCAAAAGATTCCTGCATTGCAGGGGGTTGGACTAGAGGGCCCTTCCAACTCTACAATTCCATGAGTCTAAGTAAGTAGGTATTGGGTTGTGGGCTTAAGCTCCCTACATGGGTTTTACCATTAATGCAGATCTTGTACAATAAAAAGGAACAGATCCCACGTAACAGGGATAAGATAAGACTATCAATGGCTAGCTCTGCTTCCATGGTCAGAGGCAGAAACGGACCCTCTAGCTGTCCCTATTTTCTAGTAACAGTCCTGGATTTACAGGTTTCTGATTTGATCCTGGAATGTCCCACTTTTCCTAAAGACATCCCTATTTCCATTGGAGAAAAGTTGGAGGGTATGGAGTAATGCAACCCCTGAGCCAAGGAGATACAACCTTTAGAAGACATCTGAAAGCAGCCCTACATAGAATTTTTTTTTCTTAAAAAATGTTTACTGTTTCATTATGTTTTTATCTATGTTGGAAGCTGCCCAGAGTGCCTGGGGCAACCCAGTCAGATGGGCAGGATACAAATAATAAATTATTATTATTATTATTATTATTATTATTATTATTATTATTATTATTACTATTATCATCATCATGAAATAAGATGTCCCATTTTTCATTGGGAAAATGTTGGAGGGTATGCAGTAATGCTTCTGAATGCCAGTTGCTGGAAACCATAGCGGGGAGAGCACTCTTGGGCTTGCAAGTTCTGCTTGCAAGTTTCCCATCAGCGCATCTGAGCGGCCACTGTGCAAACAGGAAGCTGGACTAGATGGGCCACTGGAATAGTAGCCAGCATGCTCCTCATAGGTTCTTTCTCAGCCTGAGGGCTACATTCCCTGCTAGGCCACATACCAGTGATGTGTGGGGCCAGAGGCAAGAAATGAATGCAATTTTTACCTTGGTATGGTAGGCTAGTTTCTACACCCACCCCACCCCACCCCCTTCTCTAGCCTCCTTCCAGACAAGCAAGGGGCATTATTAGAGTGCAGTGCCAGTGTCGCGTGTGGATAAAGTTATGAGGGGCCAGATATAGACTTCTGGAGGGCCACATTGGGCCTCTGGATCTGAGTTTCCCCATCCCTGCCCTACAGTGTGGGGGTGACTTGTTTTTAGACCAAGCCTTCTAAGAAGGAGCCCATCTGTAGTAGCTGCCTCATATTGATGCTCAGTTCTCAAAGGCTACCTAGAGCATCTCTCCTTGCAAAACACCCCTTATCTTATCGTTAACTTATCACTGTCTTTGCATCCTGACTCCCTCACAATGCATCTTCTTTTTTCCTTTGGTTGTTCAAATTCCTGGTGCATTTTTCTGCCTATAACTTGTTATCTTCTCAGTTCTAAGGCAACCTTAGCATTAGCTTGTCAAAATCTAGCCTTCCTTTCTTGGCATGCTCTTGATTTTTATTTTATTTTTTGGCAAGCAAGTTTGAGTAAGGAGCATCTCCTGGGTACATTTCTCTCCGCCCCTGGACGTTTGCCTTAATTGCATTTTAAATTCCCCCTTGCCTTCCCACCTCGCTCAGAGCAGTGTATGTGCATTATCATTAATAGCATTTGTTTTCCCCCTCTGCTTCCAAAACAGGTTACATAACATTCAGCTAAAACAAGACAGCCCTTGCCTACAAGCTTACAATCTAAAAGGTACAACACAAAAGGAAAAATTCTTAGGAGAAGCACCCAGGGTGGCAAAGGAATGTAATCTTGGATCCTAAGTAGGTGCTCTTTTAATCCATTGGTGGTACTGAGACACTGTGCGGGGATCCTGCTAGCAAAAGGCAGAGGGAGGCGATTTTTGCCAATTTCTGCTGCAGCCACTTGATCGGCCTCCCATGCTGCCTTTGGTGGAAAGAGTTCCCCAATCCAGCGGGGATTTCTGGGGAGTACAAACCCCAGAGGCTGCAGGGGGAGTTGGGGGTGATCACCTTCTGCAAGCAGAAGCCCAACTAGGATCCAAGACATTGCCTTACGCCATTTGTCCTCACAACAATCCCATGAGGTAGGTTCACTAGGCTAGGAGACAGAGAGAGTACAGTACAGCTAATCCTACCTAACCCAGTGGGAATTTGAATCTGGTCTCTGGTGTATCCCTCCCAGAAATATAGAAGAATTGGAAGGGACCATGAGGATCATCTAGTTCAACCCCCTGCAATGGAGGAATTTCTCAAAGTAAATAATAATAAATTTTTATTTATATCCCGCCCTCCCTGGCCAGAGCCGGGCTCAGGGCGGCTAACATCAATAAAATAAAATCTCAGTAAAAACAGAATAGGGGGGAAAGAGAGGGAGGGGAAAAAAACCAATTTAAAATACACTTTAAAATGCAATTTAAAATGCAGCCTCATTTTAAAATAGCTGATAAATCAAGACCATAAGGGGAGGGAAACATAAGGGTCAGACCGAGTCCAAACCAAAGGCCAGGCGGAACAGCTCTGTCTTGCAGGCCCTGCAGAAAGATGTCGTCCCATAGGGCCCTAGTCTCTTGTGACAGAGCATTCCACCACGTCGGGGCCAGTGCTGAAAAGGCCCTGGCCCTAGTTGAAACCAATCTAACCTCCTTGAGGCTCAGGACCACCAAAGTGTTGTTATTTGTGGACCTTAAGGTCAGTGGTAGAGCATCTTCCTGTGGGACATAAAAGGTCTCAGGTTCAGCATCTTCAAACAGGCCTGCCTGAAATCCAGGGGAGCTGCTGCAGGTCTGTGTTGGCAGTACTAAGCTAGATGCGCTCATGGCCTGGTTCTCCAACTGCTCTTTCTAAGGCAGGTTAAATGCGGCAATTAATTTGGAGTGGGGGAAATTCCACAGGGATTCTTTCCCGTTTTTTTCTTGGATGATAGGCGGGGTCAGGTGGATTAAACTGGTGATCCTGCCAATTGCCTGTCCGTCCCATTATCAGGGCAATTGTCAATTAATGATTAATCAGAACGCTGGGTCCAGGGAACATGCAGAAGGAGCAAGCCGACCCCATGGCAGGACGTGAGTGGGGCTGCTGTGGGTGGGCAGATTTTGGGAGTCCGGGGGGGGGGGGGAAGAAATGACAATGATGGGAAGGGAACAGTTCCTAAGCCAGGCAATGAAAATAAGAGTCCAGGAGCAAATACTATTTGTAGGGCGGATGGAAATTAGTGGGGTTTCTTTCCTGGCTTCCCAAAGGCACAGAAGGGAGAGAGAAGCCTGGAATATGGCAACAGGGCGCACTGTCATCTACACCCCAAATACTTCATAAAAGAAACTGAGGTCTCAGGAGGGTTCTCTAAGTCCCCTCAGCAGACACCTTGATTGTCTCTTGTTTGAACTATTTTCTCCTCTTTGCTGTTTCAACCTCTCACCTCAATCCTCTCTCCTCTGTCCAGCCGTCTGCTGCCAAAGTCCTCTGGCCTCTGGGATCAAAGGGACGCTCCTCTTTCAATCTCAGCACTGGTTTCTTTTGTCTTCTTCCCAAATCCAGCACCGACTCCTTGATCTTGCCTTGGGTTCTTAGCCATTGCACAACACACGGGCACATCGCTGGTGCATCCTTTCCTGTGAACTTTCTCCTGCAGCATCACCACCATCTACTTCCCAAAGGTCTCCTGCCACACACCGCTTTCTCCCTTGCTAACTCATAAGCTTGCCATTGCTTCCCCACCCCCACCCCAAAAAATAAAATCAAGTAAATAAATAAAAACACTTAACTAAAACTATGAACGATCAGACTGTCTGAAACTGAAATGCTTGCTGAGGTCACATGGAAGATGTTGCGGCGCATTCTGGCGAGGCAACTGGGGAACTGACCAATCGCGTTGCAGGTCGCTCGGTTCTGGAACAGGACAGGTGGACGTGTCCAGCCATCCCCACCCCAACAAAAATCCTGGCTATGTTCTTGGAGCAGTGGCAGAACTCCCTAGCTCCCATGCTGTTTACCAAACCTGGGAGAACCCTCATTGGCACTCATGTTGGGGAGGGTTTTTATGTGGGATATAATCAGTGGTTTTTTCTGGGGGGGGGTGAGAGGGGTATGCATACCCCTAAACATTTTGTGAGTCTAATGGGAGAAGAAACTAAAAAAATTAAAATTTTTAGTTTCTTCTCTAGCACAGTGAATCGTCAGTTCCGTTGCTACCCCTGATGGTGGCCTTTTGTCCATTTACTGTATTTATTTCCGATTAAAACTATAAAATGGTGATTTTCTTGAGTCAAAATGAGAGTGCCCCTAAACATTTTTTTTAGAAAAAAACCACTGGATATAATGGGGAGGGGCTAAACCATTTATATGCCCCCCCTTGAAGTGCTTGGAAGAAAGGAGGGATTTAATAATCTTTTGTAAGGCTTTTCTTAGTTGTTGTTTTTGCAAGCAGTGTATACATTTTATGAAATATATAATATAATGGCTATCCATCACAGATACCTTAGCTGAGATTCCTTGGCGTCCCTTCCAACTCTACAATTCTACGATTCTGTGATAATATAGTATATTCTTGTCATTTATTCTTGCTTTTGACCTTTAAAGCCCTTCACGGCCTAGGACCCTCGTACCTACGGGACCGCCTCTCCTGGTATGCCCCATGGAGGGCCTCAAGGTCCATAAATAGCAACACCCTGGAGGTCCCGGGCCCTAAGGAAGTTAGATTAGCCTCAACCAGAGGCAGGGCCTTCTCAACACTGGCCCCGGCCTGGTGGAACGCTCTGCCTCATGAGACCAGGGCCCTGCGGGATCTGATTTCTTTCCGCAGGGCCTGTAAGACAGAGTTGTCCCGCCTGGCCCTTGGCTTGGAGCCAATTTGATTCCCTCCCTCTCTTTCTTTTTTCCTTTCCTTCTCCTCCTGTGATGAGGCTAAATTTTAATATTTCAATATTTTAATGTTGTATTTTAATTTTGTTTTTAAGTTGTAATCATTCAACTTGTTTTTATTATTGCTTGTAAGCCGCTCTGAGCCCGGCCTTAGCTGGGGAGGGCGGGGTATAAATAAAAATTATTATTATAATTATTATAATTATTATTGTTATTCTCTTTCTGTTAAGTCAAGAGAATATCCTCTTTAGGAGATCCAGGTACAAATCGTTACTCCGCCATGAAGCTCATTCTCTTCCTCTCCTGCTCTCCTCCTCTCAGGGTTGTTGGGAGAATGAACTGTTGGGGGTGGGGGGGGCAGAAAAGGGAGGAGATAAAATTGGGGAAAATAAATGAGCCACTGCTTTCTTACCTGCTCCCACAGCAGCAGAAACTTCGCCTCGTCTGAGGATGCGGAAGTTCTGGGAAGAACATTCGCAGAACTCCTCAGTGCGGGAGATGATGCTGGATTCGGGGGCCCAGCAACTCACACAGGAAGACACCCCAGAGATCATTGCCCTCTTGCCTTGCCTGAAAGGACAGGACGTGTTGGAACTGGGAGCAGGCATAGGGTGAGTCTTAGTGCAGGGAGCAGGTGATGACCCTACTTCTCAAAGGCCAAAGTCTGGTCAAGCCATCTCGCTCTCCCACTTTCACACACAATGCCTCATTTTCCTTTCCACAGATAAAGCTGTAATAATACAATAAAGCCCCAAGGATTTCTACTGTCCTTCCAGGGCCAGAGGGGAACCCAGGAGTCCTGCTGTCTCCCTCCCTCCTTCAGCTATGCAAATCCTGTTGTTTCATTTCCAGCAGAACCAGCTCTACCGTTGGGCAGAGGGAGGCAGCTGCCTCAGCCAGCAGATAGGGAGAGTCCTTTGCTTCAGGCGGCCAACTGTCTTGGCAAGACCTTGATTTCACCCCACCCCCCAAAAAACCAAGCAACTGACAGCAGATTGCCTGCCTGAAGGTTTTGCCCCCAGTGCTTGTTGGCTATGCTGTTCACTAGGAAGGGGGGGAAAGCATTTTGTATGTGTTCAGAGGCATTCAGAGCTGGCCTAGGATCATTTGTGGCTTCAGGAGAAGGATAGTCCACCCCCAATTCACATATTTACACTGAAACCAACCAGAGAATCTTATTGAAGTACGGTGGTACCTCGGGTTAAGTAATTAATTGGTTCCAGAGGTCCATTATTAACCTGAAACTGTTCTTAACCTGAAGCACCACTTTAGCTAATGGGGCCTCCCGCTGCTGCCACACCGCTGGAGCACGATTTCTGTTCTCATCCTGAAGCAAAGTTCTTAACCCGAGGTACTATTTCTGGGTTAGCGGAGTCTGTAACCTGAAGTGTATGTAACCCGAGGTACCACTGTACAAGTGAGGGGACATTGCCCTCCCACACACCCAAGGGTGGCAAACAGCTTAGGGGGCACAGGGCAGGCCGCAGAACACACCCATCTTGTGGGAGGAAAATAGAATCCCTGTGATCCACATGTGTAGGGTAAATAATGAAAGAACCGGCTGGGTGCCTGGATTCAAAACGTGCGGCTAAATTCATTCTCCAGCAGGAGAGGGGCCCTGGTAGCAGAGTTTAAATTCACAAAAGCAAGCAGTAGAATAGCGTTAGGAATACAGGCTGTTAGAGCCTTTTATCCCATTAAGTCCACTTGCATACAGCACTCCTCTTGCATTGAACAGACCAGTGGCATAGCGTGGGTTATCAGCACCCGGGGCAAGGCAAGTAATTTGCGCCCCCTAACCCATGGATTTGCGCCCCCTAACCCGTGGATTTCCCTAACCCCCAGATGTTGCGCCCGGTGCGGCCGGCCCCCCCTGCACCCCCCATGCTACGCCACTGGAACAGACCACACATTGTTAAGTCATTGTTAAATAGCATCTGTGGCAGTTGCTTTACTCTAACGCAAAGATGGGGAAGCTTCTTCTAGCTTGAGGGCCACATTCCCTTCTAAGCAACTTTCCAAGGGCCACATCCCTGTGGTGGGCAGGGCCCTTGGGGAGAATCCCAGCAGACAGAGAGCTCTGTAGGGCCGCATCTGGCCCCTGGGCCTGAAGTTCTCCACCTCTTGGAAGCAGCTGGAAACTGCTATGTCAAATCCAGCAACTTTGCACATCCTAGAGCCCCTTCCCTTGCGCTCACCCCTGGGGGAACCCCAGACGCCTTGGAAAATGCGCTGCCAACGCAATGAAGAAGAAGAAGAAGAGTTTGGATTTGATATCCCACTTTATTACTACCCGAAGGAGTCTCAAAGCGGCCAACAATCTCCTTTCCCTTCCTCCCCCACAACAAACACTCTGTGAGGTGAGTGAGGCTGAGAGACTTCAGAGAAGTGTGACTGGCTCAAGGTCACCCAGCAGCTGCATGTGGAGGAGCGGAGACGCGAACCCGGTTCACCAGATTACGAGTCCACCGCTCTAAACCACTACATCACACTAGCTCTCAAAACAGTCTCAAATGAGGCAAAAACAGGCCCTCTGAGCCCGGCTTCGGCTGGAAAGGGTGGGATATAACTAAATTATTATTATTATTATTGCCCATTTCAGGGATGAGGGGAAGAGGAGAAATGTGCTTGTTGGGTTTGAGGCCTAAGACCTCCCTCTCCCTGCTTTTCTGTCAGCCGGTTCACAGCAGCTCTTGCGAAGCTGGCACACCATGTCACAGCTGTGGATTTCATGGAGAGCTTCCTGGCGCACAACCGACAAGAGAACGGACACCTGCCAAATGTGGATTTCCTACAGGCCGACGTTACCAGCCTGCAGTTGCCAAGCCAGAGGTAGAAACAGATTTTATTGTTGATTTCAGTGGCGATTTATTATACTTTTTCTCTCTCTTTTGGGGGGCCTTGTGAGCCTGTTACGGCTAAAATCTGGGTGCGAGGCTGCTCTGCCACCCAGCTCATCGGACTCAGTCCGTGGGTCCCTGCGGAGGAAAATGAGCTCAGCCGGAGACAGGAGCAAACTGCAGAAGATCCAAGTTTATTGGCCAACAGGTTCAAGACGAGATTGAACAGTGAGAAAGGGGTGACATGAGTTTTTGAAACTCCCTCCATGTCCCAGAATACAGTGCAAAACACGTCATGAATACATTAAAGAGAGGTTTGGTTACACAGATTACATCATGAATATATTAAAGGGAGGTTGGGTTACACAGATTAACATATGGAGGAGGGAGGGGGGAATATGCAGAGCTACACCGGATTAACATAAGGAGGAGGGAGGGGGGAATATGCAGAGCTGGAGATATGCACAGATAAACACTTCCTGGGGATGAGAAAACAATGGTCTCAAATATGCATAGTCTGGCACCTGACATTGCCTGGAGGAAAGGCTGATTAGAGCAAACTGGCACGTTGATTTTCTATGAATTTTATAGATTTTAGTCCCTTTTGACATTGACAATTGGAAATAAATTGATATATTGTAGCGAAGAAGAAGGTGAAGAAGACATGCCCCCCCCCTTCTGTATCAGAGCCAAATGGAAAGAGCTGGTGGGTCTAATTAGGCCCATGGGGTGAAGGACCCCCACCCACCCTGAAGGTCTCTAGACATCCTGAGCTTCAGACACAATGGTCCAATGTTGGGGTGACGAGTCAATAATCACACCAGAGTGGGGGTAAAAGAAAAGATTTCTGCAGACTGGAGAAAAAAGGCACCAAATCCTGCTCATCTTTTCGCAAAATTTATACAGTTAACTCCATATGTTAATACTTTCTACGCTTCTATTGTCATTTAGTGCAAGCCATCCCCATGGCAACCTAAAACTACTTATTTCTGTCTTATCTCATATTGCAAAAATAGCAGTTACACTGGCTTGGTACACAGGTTAGGGGGTGATGGGACGTCTGGCAGCTTTCGCTTAGTTTGCTTATCAGTACATATTTGAGGGAAGTGGGAGGGCAAGAGCTAAATTTGTATGTGATGGGGTGCCAGGATGCTTATCAGCTTTGGGCCAGCTTTCTGCTGACTATACATCATAGTGTTACATACCGCTCAATAGTCCCGATTTAAGCAGGATATCCCGGAATCACAGAGGCCAATCCCGGCTTCTGATTGGATCCTGGAATGTCCTATTTTTTGGGTCTGGCGATCTAGTGCGTGTCAGCTGGCTTGCGCCAGAGCACCAGAATGAAAGCCGCTTGTTTTTTGGTCTTGCGGAAACAAAAAGCGAGCGTCTTTTGGCCTTGCGCCCTTGCGCATGCGCGAGAGCTCAGGACCCAAAAAGAAAAAAGAAGCGTCCCAGTTTTTGTCCCCGGAATCTCAGAGGGTATGGTGTTCTTGTGAGGTGGAAAAGTTACAGAGGAGGCTAACCGCCAAGAAGGCCAATGTTCTGTTTGTCTTGATCCGAGCTAATGCCTATTATCTGAGGCAAAATGGAACCTCTCTGGTTCTCCTTCATACAAACTCCCATCAACGCAGCCTTTATAGCTGGAGTCGGTCAGGGCCTCCCAGGCCTGGTGGAAATGGACCAGGCAAGCAAGGAGCAGGCCTTGCAGGATTCACAGTGATTTCTCTCTTCTTCTTCTTCTTTAAATTTTATTTATGCTTTTCAGGTTTATACATTTCATTAATTTTAAAATCATTTTAACATTTCAAAACTTGACTTCCTTCCCCCTCTTCCTGCAGTCCCTTAAACTTATTTTTAATATCTTCTACATATCCAAATTAACTTAATTTGCTCATTTAATCATCTACTTTCAATATATACTCTTACGAAACTGCAGGTTATTACAATAACCCTGACAATGTTCTTATCTGTTTACAATCAGTTTATAATTTACAATCTGGAAATATCCAACAAACCATTTCCATTCTTTTATAAAAAAAAGTTTGTTATCTTGATTTCTTATTGTTCCGGTAATTTTTTCCATTTCTGCATATTCCACAAGTTTTTTGTATCCATTCTTCCTTTGCTGGGACTTCTGCTTCTTTCTGTTTTGAGGCGAGTAATATTCTTGCTACTATACATGAATAAGTTTCTACACAGTTTAGGTAGTTCTGTCCCTAAGAAAAGCTTATGGGTTGTTGTTTTTATACAAATGTTGTTTTAAACATCCTTTTCAATTCATTATATATCACCTCCCAGAAAGCTTTAGCCTTTCTCTCTTCTCCTCCCCCCGTAGCTTCGACCTCATATTCTCCAACTGGCTTTTCATGTACCTGTCGGATACCGAAGTGAGTGACGTGGCCCAGAAGATGCTTCTCTGGCTGCGTCCAGGAGGGCAACTTTTCTTCCGGGAATCCTGCTTCTACCAGTCTGGTCAGTAGTTCCAATAGGTGAGGGGGCAGAGCAAAGGAGACCAGTTCCCAAGAGACCCTGGAAGGTCCATAAGTGGAGTTGACATTCAGTGGGCGGTGCAGTTAAGAAATGCTCCTGTAGCAAAATTAACCTTTGAGGCTGAGGGAAATCTCCATGCGGCGGTGAGAAAACAAAGGGTGTTTATTGCTAGCAATAATGGCTCAGTGGGATCACTCTCCTGTTGCGTTCTGAAGGCAAAGGAAAGGACTGGACCCTGGTTAATAAAATAGACACAAGGCTTGGCCAGCAAGACTCTGGGAGGAAGTGCGAATAGCCACTCCCTTGTCCAGGCCGTTTTTTGTTAACAAAAGAACTCTTACACAGTGTTTGTAAGAACCAATCAGATTTCCTCTGAGGAATCCTTTTAACTACAAAGAACTACAGTGGTACCTCGGGTTACATACGCTTCAGGTTACATTCACTTCAGGTTACAGACTCTGCTAACCCAGAAATAGTGCTTCAGGTTAAGAACTTTGCTTCAGGATGAGAACAGAAATCGTGCTCCGGCGGCGCGGTGGCAGCAGGAGGCCCCATTAGGTAAAGTGGTGCTTCAGGTTAAGAACAGTTTCAGGTTAAGTACGGATCTCCGGAACGAATTAAGTACTTAACCCGAGGTACCACTGTACTTGAGTATGCATACAAGTTTTAGGCTAAATAAACAGGAATCAAGGAGGAATGCATTTAAGAAACCTGGAGGTCATAAACAGGCTCTCTCCAAAAGCTGAGCAAGCCAAAATGGGTGGGGCCTGCTTAACATAGGTAGCTGTTCTCTATTAAGCAATACATATGTATAAACTTCCTCCAATCTAAAGTTACAACACAACACAACCAATTATACCATGTATGGTCTTTCCTTCATTACCTGTTCATTAGGCAAGGAAACAAAGGACTCTATTTTGTCAAATGTAGACACTTAGGGATGCTGTTTACAACCTTGGGACTAAAGCTGCTCCTAGCACAAAAAAAGGCACAAGGCCTCTAGCCTGGCCAGTTAGCTGAGCTTATAGGTCCCTATGTGCATCACCCCATCACTGAGCAAGGGCTTCTCCCCAACCACTTTGCCCAGCCCTGAACTCTGAATCCATTGCAGAGGTTAGATTCAGTGCCGGATTTACGTATAAGCTAAACAAGCTATAGCTTAAGCCCCTGCTCTCTTGGGAGGGGGGCAAAAAAAAACCCACTGGATGTACATTTCCAAAATATAAGATCAAAAA
The DNA here is from genome assembly GCF_964234715.1 of Podarcis melisellensis. Lineage (NCBI taxonomy): Eukaryota > Metazoa > Chordata > Lepidosauria > Squamata > Lacertidae > Podarcis > Podarcis melisellensis. Next base: position 14,098,233 of record NC_138533.1, read on the forward strand.
CAAATAAAACTTACATACAGCAACAGTGTTTTGTGTAGGCTCCTATGATGTAAGAAATGGGCCCCGCCTGCTAGCCTAGTCCCTAAAATATCACTTGTTTGCTCATTTCTATATATAGGGTGCCTACATTCTGCATGTGCAAATGGCTTTAGATACCTATTCGGTCCTATAAATTACCATATAGCATATATTCAACATAAAAAGCAGCAACAATTTGTTGTTGACAAAGGACAGCTGGACATATTAAAGGGCCCCATTACCTTTAGTAGCTTAGGGCCTCATCAAACCTAAATCCGGCCCTGGTTGGTTGCCTAGAATCAAGCTGCCAATCCTATTAGCATCTTTTCCCCCGCAGGAGACCAGCCAAGGGCCTTCAACCCCACTCTTTATCGAACACCTGCAGAATACAATCACCTCTTCACTTCAGCCCATCAGACGTGCGGGGACGAGCTCTACGGATTTGAGATAGTCATGTCCCGATCGGTGCAAACTTACATCAAGGTAACCGCCTCTTCCCTTCCCGCCCTTCTGCTCTGAAGCTGCGCCACATGCGGAGGAGCACAGGAGCATGTGCCGAGGGCCTTGCACGCAACCACAGCCACCTCTGCATAGGATGTCATCGGGCAGCGATGGCATCTGGTGCCCGTTGGAACTGGTGGGATGGGAAGCAGAGGACGCCCATAGCAGGTGGAGGCAGCACCAACGGCAGGCGAGAGCCAGTTGGTTTTAGTTCTGCCTCCGCCCTGTTAAGTTCTACAAGAGCAGCAGCATTGAGACTCAGGAGAAGGAAGCTGACAGGCAGTGACAGTCCCTGGACAGGATGGAAGTAAGGAGGCAAACAGGTAGGGGCTGGCTGAGGGCAGGCTATGGTTTGGGGGGCAATACCCTGCTTGACCAATGATAGGGCAGGGCCCCCAAATCGAAGGGTGTGGCTTTTTTGCCACTTAATTTTTATTTAGTTTCATTTGTTAAAATATAAATTAACATCGGATTTAATACATAATTTATAAATTGACCTCCCAAGCTTCTTTCATGTTGTTGTTTTTCCCACCCTTCTGTTCTTCCTTATGCTTATTACAGTATTTATTCCACAGTACTTTCGTTACTATTATTTTTAATTTTCCATCCGCTGCTCAGAATTTAATCCTTCCCAGCGCTTTACTTCTTAGGCCCCGGGCTCTACCCTGGCGGCTTGGTCAGGGGCTCTCGCAGTTTGCCAGGATCTTGGGGACTAGAAACTTGTTTAAAAATTCAAAAAGCAAAAATGAGATGATGGGAATGCCCGTTTCTGGCTTACGCTCCTTTTCACAGAGGAAGCAAAACCGCAACCAGGTGTGCTGGCTTCTCCAGAAAGTCCCCCGAAACCCCGAGGCCACCTGGGGATACGACACCTTCCAGAAGTTTCTAGACAGCGAGCAGTATGCCACCCGCAACATCCGTCGCTACGAGTGGGTCTTTGGGCCTGGGTTCGTCAGCACCGGAGGCCTCACAACCACCAAGGTATCTGGAGCTGGGGAAGGAAGTGGCAGGCAGGTCCAAGACCTCAGGCTTTGGGGAAACAGGCTAAAGATGCCAGAAATTATTAACATAGGAGAACAGGTTCCCTCAAAGTGGTGCCTTCTGGACGTTTTGCACTACAGCTCCCATCATCCTTCACCACTGGTCATGTGGGCTGGGCCTGGTGGGAGCTGGACTCTTAGCAACATCCTGAGGGCACCAGGTTGGGGAAGTCTGCAGAGTTACTTGCCAAGGGCATCAGATGCTGGGGAGAAATTATATTCATAGAAATCACAGAATTGTAGAGTTGGAAGGTATCCTAAAGATCATCTAGTCCAACCCCCTGCAATGCAGAAATATGCAGCTGTCCCATACGGGGATCGAACCTGCGACCTTGGCCTTACCAGCAGCATGCTCTAACCAACTGAGCTATATTAGGTAATTATTTTAACATTCCCTTCGAAATATGCTGAACATTCCCTTCAAAATAAAGTAAGTTTCTAGTCCACATGGTCTTGAATAAAGGACTGGCTTATATAGGAAACTGTCTATTACTGAGTCAGACCATTGGTCAGTGCAGCTCAGCACTGTCTACACTGGCTGGCAGCGGCTCTCCAGGGTTTGAGGCAGGGGTCTCTCCCACCCCTACTTGGGATTGAACCTGGGAGCTCCTGCTGCACACAAGGCCAATGCTTTCCCACTCAGCTACTGCCCTTGCCCTCCTGCCAGAGACCCGCCTACCCCTTCCCCATCTCTCTACAGGAGCTGGTATGTATGCTGGATTTGAAACAGGGCCAACGAGTGCTGGATGTCGGCTGCGGACTCGGCGGGAGTGACTTCTACATGGCTAAGGTACAAGCGCAAATAAACCTTTGAATAAGAATGGTGACAGGACGCGGGTGGCGCTGTGGGTTAAACCACAGGGCCTAGGACTGGCCGATCAGAAGGTCAGCGGTTCGAATCCCTGCGACGGGGTGAGCTCCCGTTGCTCAGACCCTGCTGCTGCCAACCTAGCAGTTTGAAAGCACCTCAAAGTGCAAGTAGATAAATAGGTACCACTCTGGCAGGAAGCTAAACGGCATTTCCGTGCGATGCTCTGGTTCAGCAGAAGTGGCTTAGTCATGCTGGCCACATGACCCGGAAGCTGTACGCCGGCTCCCTTGGCCAATAAAGCGAGATGAGCGCCGCAACCCCAGAGTCGGTCACGACTGGACCTAATGGTCAGGGGTCCCTTTACCCTTTACCTTTAAGAATGGTGACGATGGTTGGCTCTGGCAGTGTCGCATGGTGCTTCCACAGAGTACAAGAGGACGGGTCTCTACTCCCAAAGAGCTTACAAAACTAAAATCCAACACAGGGGGGAAGGGGCTGGCTGGAGCTGATGGACGTTAGCTTCCCCACAGTTTCTGGAGGGCCACAGATTCCCCACCCCAGGTTTACAGAGCAGCGGACAAGAAGGAATGATGCAAGAGTGCAACTTGTGACATCGCAGTATTGCGTCATCAGCCACCATTCCATCTTCTATCAGACTATGGCCTTTTTGACATGCATGCCATCCATGTCCCTTATCCCAGAAAACATGGGTTGACTGTGAGCATAAGAAAAGCCTGTCTGCTGGATCAGGCCCAAAGTCCATTTAGTCCAGCATCCTGTTCTCACGGTGACCCCCAGATGTCTGTAGGAAGCCCCCAAACAGGAGAAGTGCTGCTGCAACTCTCTTCACCTGCAATTTCCAGCAACTGGTATTCAGAGGCTGGAACACAGCCATCCCAGCTAGTAGATACTGATAGCTGTATCTTCCATGAAGTCTATTTAAGGTTTTATAGGTCAAAACCAGCACTTTGACTTGCGCCTGGAAACTGACTGGTGGCTAGTGCAGTTGGGCCGAGATCGGTGTAATATGCTCAAACCGCCTTGCCCCAGGGAGCAACCTGGCCACTGAATTCTGCACCAGCTGAACCGTCCTCAGAGGCAGCCCCACGTCTAACACCTTGCAGTCATCTAACCTAGACATCAGATTACTGCAATGAGTGGGGCTGACTTAAGACTCTAGTGCTGGCAGTGGCGTAGCGTGGGGTGGTTGGCCCGGGCACAAAATTGTTAGGGGTGCAAAATTTCAACACCTGGTTCTGCCTCAATGCAGCTAAGCGCTTCCATCGCTGGGCTCCGTTGAAAACAGCTTCTCCATGCGAACTAATAATAATAATAATAATTTTATTATTTATACCCCGCCCATCTGGCTGGGTTTCCCCCAGCCACTTTGGGTGGCTCCCAACAGAGGACTAAAACAGAATAAAACTTCAAACATTAAAAACTTCTCTAAACAGGGCTGCCTTCAGATGTCTTCTAAAAGTCAGATAGTTGTTTATTTCCTTGACATCTGATGGGAGGGTGTTCCACAGGGCGGGCGCCACTACCAAGAAGGCCCTCTGCCTGGTTCCCTGTAACCTCACTTCTCGCAGTGAGAACTAGGGAGTGACCTCTTCAGACAATGGAACGACTCTTCTTATCTCTGTGGCTGTGATCTCCTGGGTGGCGCGGATACTGTTAGACAGCTGAATGTGCATGCATTCTCCATCTGTTTCCCTCTCTCTCACCACCTCCTCTGGGCAGCCCCGGGCACTGGCAACTCACGCTATGCCACTGACTGCTGGAAGCTCCTGTTTTCTTCCATGATGGCCCCATATTTTTTTTACGGGGAGGGAATTTTTTAATGGTATTTTCAGCAGTGACAACATAAAAATATGACAGCAAGGATATAGCAAAAGAGGAGAGAAGGGAGGAAGGGAGGAAGGGAGGAAGGGAGGAAGGGAGGAAGGGAGGAAGGAAGGAAGGAAGGAAGGAAGGAAGGAAGGAAGGAAGGAAGGAAGGAAGGAAACCATACAAAACAGGATTCAACGATCTCCCATTCCCAGAATGTACATTATAAAACTCAAAGCATTAAACCTCCGGACCACAACATTTTAAGTAAACCTAAAAGAAAATGAGTTCACGGACAGCCTATGATTATGGTCCCATCTTTGAGCTACCATCTAGCCTTGAGGTGGCCTGACTCTTTCCTTTCCTCCCAAGGAGTTTGGCGTGGAAGTCCTGGGCATGGATCTTTCCCACAACATGGTGGAGTTGGCTTTGGAACGAGCGCAAAAGGAGACTGGATCCTTGGTAATGATGAGGGGAAAGGGAGAGGGAACCAAAGGAAGCCAGTGGCGTAGCGTGGGAGGTGCAGGGGGGGCCGGCCGCACCGGGAGCAACATCTGGGGGTTAGGGTTAGGGGGCGCAAATCCATGGGTTAGGGGGTGCAAATTACTTGCCTTGCCCCGGGTGCTGACAACCCACGCTACGCCACTGAAGGAAGCTGCCCTATTATACTAGTTCTACCTATTTCAGGTCCACCTGACTGATAGGGGGCTCTCTGGGGTTTCAGGTAGGGTAGACATTCCCAGCCCTACCTGGAGATGCTAGGATTGAACCTGGGACCTTCTGCATGTATGGCTGATGTTCCACCACTGAGCTGCAGCCCTTCCAAATTAATTAAAGGGAATTAAAGGGGCATCTAGACTGTAGCAAACTGGCTCAATCTCATGTCAGCAAATTCATGTTAAGCAGTTAAAGCTGATTGGGTGCTTTGGGGCAACAAAGAGATGGGGAGAGATTCGTTTTTGTTTGCATTTAAACGAGAAACTACCCAACTTGCACTTCTCGATACTCAAACCAGAATACAGCTGTCCTTCACAAATGCTCACTTCTCTGAGTTTTGAGTTGCAGTTCTCCAACCAAAAACTGTGTACATGCATGCGCGCATCAGTAGCAAGTGTGCATAGAATGCACATATTCATTCAAGCAACAAATATATTTTATATTAATTACGTGCAAAAAAATGTACAAAACTGAATGCAAAAATGTGTGTATTAGGAAGAAATTTGCACTAAAATACTTGCACTAAAATGAATTTTCATCAAGATTTTTTAATGTTTTTAAAAAATCTCAAATTGCTATGTAATTCATCAATATATATATATATATATATTAAAATCCATAAATTGATATGGAATTCATCAAGACTTTAAATTGTTTTTAAAAAATCACAAATTGCTATGGAAATTCGGAGAACTGAATTTAAAATTGGAAGAATGAGAAACTGAGACAAACTGAAATTAACAGATTCCTTCATCCCTAACTGCTTCCCCTCCCCCAAACTGGACTTTTTGCATTAAGGAAAGTTACAGGAAAAAGCACTGGAAAGTGTGGGATAATTCTAGTTTCGAAGAAACATCACTTAACCTCCCCGAAAGCAGAACAGAAATGAATGCTCATTCAATAGCCAATATTGTTGAATCTCCCTGCAACGATATCAGGATAAACAAGTCATCTGGAAGCAGCTAAGCAAGTGAAGGCTGTGTACACACCATACATTTAAAAGTACATCACTCCATCAACCTCCCCCCCCCCCAAAATAATATTCTGTGAACTGTAGTTTGTTAAGGGTGCTGGGAACTGTAGCTCTGTGAGGGCTAAACAGCAATTCCCAGGATTCAGGAGGGGGGAGAGCTAAAAATGTATGTTGTGTAGCTCTCTAAGTCAGCCATCTAAAAGGGCAGAGCTCCTGTTCATTTCATGGGAGCTTGGGTGAAAACACTTCCTACGTCAGGGGTGTCCAAACTTTCTTCAAAGAGGGCCAGATTCGATGAAGTGAACATGTGTGAGAGCTGACCAGAGTTGCTGAGCTTTTTTTAGGATTGAATTTAGACATGCCTGTGCCTGTCCTAGGTAGATCAGCTGCAATGCTACTTAGTAGGAGAGGCTGCTCTTTGGATTTCACTCCGAAACGTTCTTGTGCCGGCTCTGCTTCTAGGTGCAGTTTGAAGTTGGCAATGCCACGCGAAGGACGTTCCCAGAGAACACCTTTGATGTCGTCTACAGCCGAGACACTGTCCTGCATGTGCCAGACAAGAGTGCTCTCTTTGCAAAGTTCTTGGTGAGTCTCCTGCCTCTTAAGGTGCAGAAAAATACAAGCAATTCAGCCTCGCATCATTGGGGGCAGCCCTCTGGCGGAATCCAAAAACCGTGTTTTCCCCCAGTGCCCTAAAATGAAGCAGCGCTCAGAGTACATGGGAAACAGCAGTACTTTATTTTATCAATGCCCTTAACAAGCGGTTCGTGCCCAATGGGTTTGGGAGGGCCCGGCTTGCCATGCGTCAGGAGAAACCCTGACCTGTCCTGGTTTTCGGGTGTAAAAATGGTGTGAGGGAGGAAACCCGGATGTATGGCAACGCGATGGGAAAAGCAGCAGAAACAGCTCCCAAAGCTCAACAATTTGGGGTTCTTCCTTAAAAAAAAAAAGCTCACCAACTTTGCAAGTGTTAGGAATTTTGCTTTTTGAAATATGGCAACCCCAGGTAGGGCAGAAGGCAGGGAGGCTGACATTAGGTGGCGATAGAGCCAATCACATTCTGGTTTTGCCCCTATCTTCCTTCCTGCTGAGTTCTGTGAGGAAACACACACAAACAGGAAGCAGCCATTGGTGTAAACATAACAAAGGGCTTATTCACACTTCCGCTAGTCCAGCTGCTTCCCCCAGGAAAAACTGCTCTTTAGTGTTCAGTTGGAGCAAACAGCAATCCATATTTTCCCCGGATCCACGTTTGTTCCAATTTAGCACTTTTGTTCCAAAGAGCAGGTTTTCCCCAGGCAAGGAACAGGGCAAGGGGGAAACCACTCTGACTTGTGCTTTCCAGGCACACCTTAGATGCGTTATCATCACCTTTTGTCGTGCTAATGCCTCTCTCCCAGGTGAGACCTTAGCTTGGAAAGAAAGCTTAGTCTATATTTTTCCACTGGCCACCACACTGGCCACAGAGCCAGTGTGGTGTAGTGGTTAAGAGCGGTGAACTCGTAATCTGGGGAACCGGGTTCGCGTCTCCGCTCCTCCACATGCAGCTGCTGGGTGACCTTGGGTTGGTCACACTTCTCTGAAGTCTCTCAGCCCCACTCACCTCACAGAGTGTTTGATGGGGGGGGGGAGGAGAGAAAGGAGATTGTTAGCTGCTTTGAGACTCCTTCGGGTAGTGATAAAGCGGGATATCAAATCCAAACTCAATCTTCCCTTCAGTACTCCAAGCAATCGAAATCCTACCATTTACCAACTTCTAGGGTTTACAGAGTCCCCCCTTCCCTGCAAATCTATAACACCATGCTGTGAACCTCCCTGAGATCTATGGATAAAGAGTGAATAATAATAATAATAATAATAATAATAATAATAATAATAATAATAATAATAAAATAAATAAATAAAAAAAATTATAATTATAATGATGGTATCCTGGATCCTGTCCCACCAGAGCCCTCTGCCCTCAGATCTTACCCAGCCATCTCTCTCTCTCCTCTCTAGTCGTGGCTGAAGCTAGGCGGGCAGCTTCTCATCTCTGATTATTGCTGTGGGCCTCGCCCCTGGTCGAAAGCTTTCACGGAGTACGTCAGACGGAGGGGCTACAGCCTTCTCACACCCTGGGAGTATGGCCAGGTATGTGTGTGTGTGTTTGTGAAAGAAGGCAGGCAAGTAAGAAGGCCATAGCAGGTGTTTTATTTAGATTAAGGCTGCGTACCCTATTTGTTGCCCCAAAACATAGCTTTTCTCAATCCAGAATCATTCATGATTGTCCTTCACATGCTGCTTTCAATCTAGGGCAGGGGTTTTCAACCTTTTTGAGTCCAAGGCTCCCTTGACCCACTGCATTCTTTCTGTGGCACCCCTGTGGGGCTCAGGAGCCCAGTTATGTCACCCCTTGTCTGCAGAGCCCACAGCCTCTCACCCTTTTTCGAACACCCTCCCTTGTGTTTAGGGTTCCCTCAGCCTCATTTCCTCTCCCCTCTCCTTGAGAGTCCTCTGGCCAGCCGCTGCTGCCACTCCTGGTCTCTGAGCTGCTCCCCACGCCCACCCCAAAGAGAGGTGCCTCCTCACACTGCCCCACCAGGGCCTGGGACTTGTCTGTCCATTCCCAACAGCACGGGCTGGAGGGCTGGCTGGCTGGGCTCCCTCACCTGCTTGCTTGCTTACTCCGAGGCCACCTCAGCTCCTGGCAACCAGCACCCTTGGCCAGCACCAGAGGCACCATTCGCCTGGGGAGCTTGTAGCCAGGGCTGCTGCAACAAACAGCTGTGCAAGCCTCTGGGAGGCAGAGACGTGAGAGGACATCAGAGGGAGGGAGGGAAAGAAAGAGGGTCAGAGGCCAGTGTTGCCCAAGGCACCCCTGAGCACCATTCAAGGCACCCTAAGGCATAGCTGTCAACTTTTCCCTTTTCTTGTGAGGAATCCTATTCAGAATAAGGGAATTTCCCTTTATAAAAGGGGGAAAGTTGACATCTATGCCCTAGGGTGCCACAGCACACTGGTTGAAAACCACTGCTGTAGGGAATGTGATCGTATAAACAGGCTCCCGAAAGGCTGGGTGTGTTAGGGGTGGGAGCCATTGATTCTGGCAGAGCTGAATTCAGAAAGGTTCCTCACCTCTCATCCTCACTGCCAACACCTTCCAGGTGCTGCAGGAGGCTGGATTCAGGCAGGTTCAGGCGTTGGACTATACAGAGCGGATGCTGTCAGCCTTGACTCAAGAGCTGCAAGAACTGGAAAGAAGTCGGCAGCAAATTGTCCAGGTGGGTTGGCAGATTGGAGATGAAGCAGCCTAGAGCTGAGCTTGTCTCTCTCCCTGTGTGGCTGCACACACACACACACACACACACCCCTGTTGAAAACTGACGGACTTGGACCACAGGCAGGAACAGCCTGCCCCGTTTCGTCTCCCCTCTGCCAAAGCCTCACTTACCAGGGTCACACGGCTTTGGCTTCCAGCTTCCGGGGAGATCTCGCCGAAACCTGGAATCTGGAGTCGCTTCTCCAGTGGCTGGGAAAAAGCGAGCAGAAGCAGTGGTAAGATGTCGCCAGAAGCTGCCTCTGCCGCTTCTCACTTCTCTGCTCCTGGTGGCAGGAGCAGAGAATCGCCTTGGGATTCCGCCGCCCGAGGCAGCTTCTTCAGTCTGTCTCATGGGTGGGCTGGCCCTGACCAGTGATGGCACCATGAAAACAAATATTGGGAGAGAGCAAGGGCATTTCGGGGGACTGGGCAAGCAGTTGAAAAGGGCCGAAGTAGAACCAGTGACCTAGGCTGGGGTACAATCTGTCCTTTTTTATCATGTGGCATTATGGCCACTCAAAGTAAATAATGCTATGGTGTTCATCTTTGGCTGAGGTGAGGCAGGATTTGTCCTTTTTATCAAAATGCAGGAGAAGCACTTTTAGAATATGATGTTTATTTACAGCATTTATATTGTGCATAATCATAGCATTTCTGAGCAGTGTAAATAAAAACAAACCATACGGTGATAGGGGTTGGGGGGGGGACAACATGATTCAGTTTGAATTTAAAGACGAACCTACCTAATTTGCACTAACTGGAACAATATGTCAACTGAAACAGAGCTATTCTTGGAAATTTGCACTTTCCTGGATTTTGCAAAGCAGTTTCTAACCAAGCAACATGTACAAAAATGCAAAAATGAAGGTAAGGTGTGCACAAAAAAGCACACCTTGGTGAAAGGAAGCATAAAAAATGCATTTTGAGGGGAAATATACCGGTAAAAATATGGGGAAAGACGCTTTGCAAAAATGCATGCATTAGGCGAAAATACTTAAGAAAATGTGTATGTTGGGAGAAATTTGTACTGAAATGCTGATGGATTTTCACAAGGACTTTAAAAATAAGTCCCCAAACTGATGTGCAGATGGAAACAACTGAACTTATGCTTGGAAAAGCGAGAAAGTGGAAGAAACCTCAATTGACAGATCTGTCCCCTCCCTAGACAGAGAACAAAACAATAAATTTCACCCCACCAGGGATTGTGAGTGACTCTTCTCTTTCTTCTCTGCCTAGGAATTCTCAGAGAGCGAGTTTGAGTCCTTGGCCTCTGGATGGAGGGAGAAGCTGCAGCGCTGTGCGGATGGGGACCAGCGCTGGGGGGTCTTCTATGCTCTGAAGCCGCAGTAGCTGCTGCCCCACCCCAAACAGCCTGGGGCGGTGAACTCCTGTCCAGCTGCAGGAGCTTTCTGGCCCAGCAAGCTTTTAATAGCATTTGCTTGTGTTTTCTTCCTACTGCTGCCTGGTCAGCTTTCAAGTCTGGATCCACTGCAAGAGTTTGCAAGAAACTTCACCTTCCAGTCTGGGTTTTGCTGGCCTTTCAGTCAGATTACTTGGCTTTGCACTATTCCAGGTCTGGCTAGAAGTGTGGAAGGATTTCTCTCTCTCTCTCTCTCTCTCTCTTTCTTTCCTTCTTCCCTCCTTCTTTCCTTTCTTTCCCTCTTACTGGAATGATCTCCTCCTCTCCCTCCGCATCTCTGTTCCATCTGTTTCGGTTATTAAAAACTTACTACATTTTCTTTATTTCCTTGTTTATACCACATTTGTGGGGAACCTCTGTGAGTATGTAACGATTACAACGTAAGCTCCCAAAGGGCTACAGTAATCTCCATAAAACATACAAGGACATCAGTGAACTTTGGTACGAGTGCCAGAGAGGGGAGGGGGCCAATCTCTGCAAAAGACTTGCTGCCACCAGCAAATGCTTTTCCCTTGAAGCAGAGGTGCTGCCGAATTATGGTGCCGGAGGAGACTCTTGAGAGTCCCATGGCCTGCAAGAAGATCAAACCTCTCCATTCTGAAGGAAATCAGCCCTGAGTGCTCACTGGAAGGACAGATCCTGAAGCTGAGGCTCCAGTACTTTGGCCACCTCATGAGAAGAGAAGACTCCCTGGAAAAGACCCTGAAGTTGGGAAAGATGGAGGGCACAAGGAGAAGGGGACGACGGAGGACGAGATGGTTGGACAGTGTTCTCGAAGCTACCAGCATGAGTTTGACCAAGCTATGGGAGGCAGTGGAAAACAGGAGTGCCTGGTGTGCTCTGGTCCATGGGGTCACGAAGAGTCGGACACGACTAAACAACAAGAAATATATGAGAGAGAATAAAATGTCCTGGACAAATCAATTGCCACCACGTACAAAACAACAATTAAAGGTTGTTGTTGTTGTTGTTTAGTCGTTTAGTCATGTCCGACTCTTAGCCAGGTTTTAACTTTGAGCACACCTGTTAAACTTTGATTCTCATTCACCCACAGACAATGACTGTGAAGATGATGCGAGCCAGCGAGAACAGAACTTTGGTTCTTCATTCACATTTCACATCTTTAGGCCTTGTGTGTTTTCCTGTTTGTTCCTTGCTCGTATCTGCTAAGTGTATGGGATGAGATCATACAGTCCCCATCCAATTCCACTTTGCATCCATTTGAGGTCCAGCCCTGATTGCAAAAGCCTGCAGATCTCCACCCCTTTAGAGCTGACAAAATAATGCACATTTTGCCCAGATTTCCCACCCTTCCTTGTGTGTGTTTGTGTGCCTGTGTGTGTGCATGTGTGCACAGCATACATTTAAAACACACACATGCATGCACACACACACACACACACAAAACCAAGTTTGTGTGTGCTTTAAATGTATGCTGCATACGCAGAATTACCATTCACATTGCTACAGTTCCCAGCACCCTTACCAAACTATCATTCCCAAGATTCTTGGTTGTGTATATGCTTTAAATGTCCTTTCAATGTATGGTGCATAGGCAGCCTCCGTGTCTGTGTGTGTGTGTGTGTGTTTTAACTGAGACGCAGCTGCAATCCCTGTGATTGCAACTTCACTTTGTCAAGCTGCCACGATTTATTGATTTGTTTATTTCATTTTTATCCCACCCTCCTTCCAAGGAACTCAAGGAGCTGCACATGCTTCTTCCTCGCTCTCCATTTCACCCCCACAACATCCCTGTGAGCTGGGTCAGGTTAAGAGATTGTGGCTGACCCAAGAGGCATGACCAGAGTTCTGGGACAAATCCCAGCCGGCCATAAACACTCGAGGTGCAAAGAGCCCCTGAGGAGGCCTGGAGAGCAACATCCAGCCCTTGTAGACAATCCTGAGCTAGAGATGGACTCTGCAGGAGGAGGAGCATGCGTGATCACAAAGGTACAGCTCCTCTCCTAATTCCGCCAGCGGCGACCCCAACATCCTGAAGCAAGAGGTTCCAAAGGTCAATTCTGCAGTGCAATCTGTGGCTAAGTACTTTCCGAAGGACGTTTCCACTGGAGAAACATCATGTCAATCATTTTAAAGCTGCACTGTTTTGCTCTTTGACTGTGTTGTTGTTGTTGTTGTTTTGGTGGGGGTGGGGTGGGGAAGGACTCAGGCTGGATCTAGACACATCCAAGAAGCATTTCAGATAAACGAGTTGCAAACTTTGTATGGGAAATCAGGTTAGCAAAAACCAGAACTCCACAGCACCATCTCTTGTCGCAGTGTTAGAATGCCTAAACAAGGCGTATAAAGTGCTCTTTCTTTGCCAATTGTAGCTGAGTCCAGTCTCCTGTTCTGCTGATAACCTCCCTTCCCAGTCTCTCGCCCTGCCCCCAGCAACACTGCAGCCCCAGCTTCTGGCTCGGTAGAGTCTATGATGCTGGGAATGATGATGCATCAGGTACCCCACCCTGTTCACATGGGGTGGGGGCTGCCTTGCTGGTGCTTGAAAGGGCTGGAGCTTCTCTGGGCTGGTGGTCATGTTGGGAGGGATGCAATCTGGGTCTGGGAACATCCAGAGAATCAATCCAAGACTCAAAAGGCAAGAGGTGGAGAAATTCAGTCATGAGAACCAGGGTGGGATGGAGGCAGAAAGAGGCATCCATGCATTTGGGGGCTTAACCCTAACATGGAGTGAACCCTTTTGGCTCTATTTACTTTGCATCTGGGTTAGGATTTTCCCGAAAGAAGAGTCTGCCAGGCCTCTACAATTGCCACCTTTCTCTCTCCCCCACCCCCTTTAACACCTGCAGGACAGGCAGAAATTCAAGAGGAGAAGCTGCCCTCCCTCTCCAGTCAATTCAGCTCCACACTTTGGGGGAAAGTAAAACCTGTTATATTTTTTTCCTGCTGCTTTGTGCCGCTATTAAATATGGTAGCATATTGCCAGGTTGGGTGAGTGAGGTCCGATCGTCTTCCCTGAGTTCCCCAGAGCTCAGCTCTCAAACCTGCATGCAATACCAGGGAAACATGGGCATTTTCTTTGCAAATTGCTTGGGGAAGACAGCATCCTTGAGCATGAACAGAGGGTGCTCTTCCTTTGCAGCTGGGACATCATCACAGCCAGGCCAGAAAGAGGGCTTCTGAAATTTGAGCCCCAGTACCTCTTGCAAACTAAGCAAAGGAGGGGGGGGGGAGAGATTCCTTGGCAGACAGTCCCCACCCTTGAAAAGTAAAGATTCACTCCCCTCTGAAAAAAATACCCTCCAGTCCAAGACACACACACACACACACATACGCCTCTCCTTTCCCCCTGCAAACACCCCCTCCCCATTCTTATGGGGCTGGTCTAGGGTTCCATATGCAGCAGCAGGGGCTGAGATAGCTGTCTGGATTGGGGGGGGGGCGTTTCCACCCCCCAGAGAAGGAAAGAGAGAAGGAACTCAGTGTCCCACACCCAACCCCAACCCCTGTGGCGCACGATGATGTCTCTCCCACCCTCTCAGCCTAGGGCAGAGCCAAGTGGGGAAATGGCTTTTGCAGGACAAAGGCTGGAAAGTTAGGACGAATATACCCGTGAAAACAACATACGAAAATGAACTATATTATTAGAAAGTGCTTGCAAGCACGTGGGCGTCGTCCGTCCAAACTATATACTTAAATGCGTTTCTTAGAAGAAGCTACCTTTTAAGATGCTGAAAGATTTCTGCATTGAACTAGTTGGTCCCTTTCAACTCTACGATTCTATGATTTGCACGAGGATGTTTTTTTTTAAAGGGGGGGAAATGAAAAAAAAAAAAAGCTGCAGAAATGTGGGAGAACCGAATTGAAGATTGGTAGGGGGGGTGTAAAATGAAAGGCCGAAACTGGCACCTCTTTCCTGGGGAACGAACTCCCTTTTCGAGTCGGACGTGCCCGCCAGGACCCGCTGAAGGCGGCCGGGGCTTGCGGAGGAGAGCCCAACGCGCGCTGGAGGGCGCAGGAGGCGGCGCTGGGCTGGGCGCGACCCGGGAGTGGATGCGCCTGGGCGGGGCGCAGGAGGGCGGCTGCTCCGCGGGAAGGAAGGAAGGAAGGGCGGACGGCTGCGCTGCTCATGGCTGGCGAGGAGCGGGGCCCGGCGCGGCTGGCGCTGCCTTCTTTGCCCGGGGCGCCCCGGGAGCGGCTGCACTTGCTCCCCTGCGCGGTCCGGCACGACGGCGCCGCTGCGGTGCGGCGGTACTTCGCGCCGGCCATTCGACGGCCCGGAGAACCGGACGGTGAGCGAAGCAGGAGGAGAGTGGGATGCAGACCCCTTGGGCAGCCGGTTATGGGGCACTAAGGCCCCACTGGATCGAGAGGGGACTTTTATCTGTCCGTGTGGACTTGGGGAAGGGGGTAGGATTTGCTCTGCAAGGGGGGAGAGAAATGGCGCAGAATCCGAACTCGGGGCCCCGTTGAACTCAGTGCAGTCTTGTATCTCGAAGTAGGCCTGGTCTGCGGACACACCATATCTGCTTAAAGCACGTTTTCCCACCCCACCACCCCAAATAAAAAAAGAATTCTGGGCAGTGTAGTTTTAGCCCTCACAAAGTTATAATTCCCAGCATCCCTTAACAAACCACAGTGCCCATAATTCTCCGAGGGGAAAAAGAGTGTGCTTTAAAGAAACTTTGTGTAGTCTCCACCCTGGAGAGGATTGCGCTGCGAGGGGTTGGTGCTGCTTGAAGTAAATGGGGCAGGGGAGACGGTGCAAGGGGTGTTACCTTGGCAGGCTCAGACTTCCGAGTGCAGTAATGGACCACCAGGGAGGGCATGGGAGAGGGTGGACAACTGGGGGGAGAGAAGAGGACTGGGTTCCTGCACCTTTGATTGAACAATATCTGCCTAAATTCCCTCTTCTGGACAGCTATGAAAGGTGCAGGAGCCCTGAATCCCTTGTTCATCTAGAACAAGGGGTGTCAAACTCAAATTCATCGGGGGCCGCATCAGCAGTTTGGTCACCCTCAAAGGGCCGGTTGTATCTGTAGGACTATGTGTCCACTCTTTATTATCATAAATTATTGTCACTGCATTCAATTATTACTGTTTTTTGTAATAATGTAAGTAATAACTAGCTCTGAAAGCAGAAACATAGTCAGAATAATGGCAAGTAGATATTCAAATGTACAATTATTGTACAATTTATTGAAAAATGATTTTTGGTAACAGACAGTATTATTTTTTTTACCGCTCAGACTTTTAAGTAGAATAATAATCAGACACCCCCCCTAATAATCAGACCCCACACACACACACATACATCATATGTACTTACAGTACAGGAGAGAAGGGTTCAGGCAGCCGTTGGATCTGTCACATCACAGGATGGCACGCGCTCAATATAAAAACAAGTGGAGGTTTCGTGAATGCATGTAAAGTGGAGGTTTCCTGTGTAGAACGGCCGGCGCCGCTAGAGGGCAGACGTTCTCTGGCTTGTAGGCTGCCGCACATGCGCTGAAGAGGCGGCTTTCTTGTGTCAAAAAAAAAAGTGAGAATAAAAGGTGAAGGCTGGCAGCCGGCAGCGGCTACATGGGCCACATGATGAGGTCTGGCGGGCCGAATTCGGCCCGCAGGCCTTGTGTTTGACACCCATGATCTAGAACAAACAAAGGTGCTTTCTACCAGAAAAGACCCCTTAGCCCATCTAGGCCAATGTTGTCTACACTGGCTGGCAGTGATTCTCCAGTGCCTCAGGCAGGATGTTCCTACCCTAGAGATGCCAGGGATTGAACGTACAACCTTCTGCATGCAAAGCACGAGCTCCGACCACTGAGCTCTGACCCTTCTGCGCTGCTTAGGTATTTAATGTTGTTGTATTACACACCCTGGAAGAGTGTGTATGGAATCCAGTAATAACGTATTTATTTATTTAGAAGGCTTAGGGTTTTTTTTTACCAAAATAAAAATTATCACAAGAAAAACGACACCATAGAAACGCCTCCTATAAGTAACAGAATTGCTCAGGTGGCGTTTCCTGCCTTCAAGGCTAGACCTTCCTTGGTCTTGTTCCCCGAGTTGAACGAGGATCTCAATTCAACCCCAAGCCTTTGCTGGGGTTGCCATAACTGCCAGTCTTCAACATCCTCTGAGGTCTTCTGGGGCTGATCAGCTCCAAGTCCCTTCCCTTACTGGCGGCCAGTGCTGCGATTTGGAGTAGCCTTTGTGGCATAAGAGTTTTGTGACCCAAAACATTCCTCCATCACAGTTGCTGACACCGGGCTTTCTCCCCCACACCCATTATATTAACGATAAAATAATATGTTAAAAGAATAAACCGACCGTCACTCTAGAAGCCTGTCAGAAATTTGCTCATTTCCCTCTCTCTTTCCTTCCCTAGTTTCAAAATATATTGTGATAAAACAACAATATTGAGTATGTTAGAACAGAGTGGCTGGGGAAAGCCAGCCAGATGGGTGGGGTATAAATAAATTATTATTATTATTATTATTAGGACCAAAACACATGAGATTTGCATGCAGGTGGTTCTAGGAGGGATTTCCAGTTTAAAGCCCAGACTGAGAATCTATGTTTGTTTTTGTCCTCTGTCATCCTGCATTGCCCAGCAGAGACATCCGTATCCTTCCGTGGGCGGAGCCTAAAAGGGAAGGAAGTCCTCGTACCTGAAGGCTACATGGGGCTGGTCCTGGAGGAAGATGATGCAGCTTTGCAGGTGAGTTGTTGGGTGGGTGGAGCCTGGAGAGGGAAGGGTTGACCCCGGATCCCCATTGACTGTCCCTTCTTTCCTACAGGAGCGGCAGGTGTGGGTGAAGTCTACCTTTGAGTCACTCACTGTCTGGAACCTGGAGCGGGCCCCCAACAGCAGTGATGAGATCCTCATGTCCTTACAATGGCCAAAGATTGCTGAAGGGGTGCGTATCTTATCTATAAAGGGGCAGGGAAGCTCAGGGCGGGAGGGTCCACTTGGAAGCATACCTTCAGGCCCTTTCTGTAAAATTTGGTATTATTCCTGTAAGTCACGGAAAGGATCTGGGTATGGTAAGGGTGAAGATGTGAGAGCTGGGAATCTAACAGTCTTCATGTAGTATCTGCAGATGCTGTATGGCTCTTGTGTTTGCATTGCTTTTCTTTCTTACGTTGTGTTTTATTGTGCCCCATAGAATTCAGATTGTAATACCGTAAAATAAATTTTAAAATGCAATCAAAAATCAGTATGTTTAATGCAGACACACTGGAGAGCACCTGAAAGTTTGCGGACTAGTTTGGGAACCCGTTTTAGATTTCTGGATTTCCTGCGGCAATTAAGAGCAGGGTTGGGGAGCACTTAGCCCTCCAGTGCTGTTGGACTCACTATCAGCCCCTGGCAGCCTGGCCAATGGTCAAGGATGATGGGAGTGGTAGTCCAACAGCACCTGAAGGGCCACAGGTTCCCTAGCCTTGATCTCCAGGGTCCCCTCCAGCTCTGATTCCATAGGGCAAATACTTTAAAAAACATGCTTCTGGAGAAACAGACGCTCCAGTAAACATTGGCCTTATTGTGCATTTTGCGAGGCGAGGGTTTTGGTGCTGTTCCCTCCCCACCCATAATCTGTGGCAGGGGGCGGCAAAGGCAGGAAACACGCACAGCACCAAAATCAAATAGGGTGAAGCTGAATAAGTGCAGGGCTGCATTGGTAGAGTTTGACCCTGATGCCGCCTTGCTCAGCCTAGCACCTCTCTTGCCTTGACTCCTCTCAGAGAGTGGCTTAATTCTGCAGTTCCTCCTCTCTGACTAGATACACCGTCTCTTCTACGTTGTTAGGGACGGTGTCTGGTCAGACTGACTCTTACGTGCATCTTGTGGACAGGAATGTGGCTGCAGCAGGTGGGGAAACGATAGCCCTTCAGCTGCTGTGAGACTCTGACTCCCATCAACCTCAACCAGTGGTCAGGGATGGAGATGAGAGCTGTAGCCCAATAACTTCTGCTGGGAGGTTGCTGGTTCCCCCTCCCTCCTATAAAGGATCCTTTTTGTTCCCTTGTAGATCCATGCTCCTGTGGCTGATGAAGAATGAGATGGGAGCTTGTGACTGCTGGTGACATGGAAGTAAAAAAAACAAACAGGCTGCACTTCGAACTCTGTATTGGATTTTTTGGGGGTGGGGGGGCTAAGGAGTACTTTTTCTGCAGGCCTCTCATTTTCAGATTGGATGCTGTTGCTAACTCAGCCCCACCAACGTGCAGATCTGTGCTGTCCTTGCATTCAGCCTTTTCTTTTACAGTATTACCATTCAAGTGGAACTTTGAAAATCTTGCAACGCCAGAGTTTTGGACACCCCTATCTTTTCACAGAGCTGTAGTTCCTATAGTTCCTCAGGAAGAGTGCCACGGTAGTGGAAATGGATTTTAAACACACTTAGTTTGTATTGCAAAGACTCAGCTTTGAAAACCCCTTACAAGGTAAAGGGATTGTGGCTCCTTATATGGCATATACTTACACCACAGCTCACCAGCAACCCCAAATCCTGGGAACTATAGTTGCAATTCCCGTAATAAACGTAACGTTTCCAGAATTCTTTAAATGTATGAAGTGTACGCAGCCATCGCTTCAACTGCTTCAGGCTGTAGTGGCTCTGGCCTATAAGCCTCTTCCTTCTCAGGCTCCCATTTGCTTGTCTGAGGGTCTTGGTTTTGTGAAAAAGCAATACCATATCCAGAAAAAAAGATGTACACGCACATGCCATTTAAAAACCCATTTTGTTAATTTATTCTGAGCACAGAAGGTGGGTGGGGTTTGCTTTTTTTTTTAAGGCTGCTCCTCCGGTTCATGAAGACTCTGGTTTTGGGGAAAGGGAGCGAGAGAGCGAGACTGTCTTATAACAGATTCTTTCCACACTTTCACCCCTGTGGATGCTGCGGTAGCCTCAAGCAGTAGGGGAGAGAGCAGCTTTCTAGAGCTGCCCTCCAGCTTCTCCACCCAAGGAAGCAACTGCACAATTCCAGCCTCGAAAGAAGGAGGCAGCAACAACAACAGTTTCTCTGCCTGCAGCTGAAACGCAGCAGAAAGCAGCTGCCCTTCAACTGCCTTTGTCAAGCTCCAAACTCTGATTTGTGATGGTGGTTTTATATTTATATATATAAATAAATATCCGGTCCAAAAAAAAAAAGGGGGGGTGGGGGACGGCTTGGGTAGCTTGGTCTGTGCTTTTTCCACTTCTGTACACAACCGCTCAGCGAGGGATCCAAAAAGTCCTATATACAAACAAGCAGGCAAGTCCAGGGCATGTGAGGCCCAGGTAACAACGCCCCTAGAGGTCTGGCTGGCTGACGGTGCCTGCTTCGATAGCCGACTGGAAAATGTCTTCGAAAGAGCGCGTGGTCACCTTGCCTGATCCCCATTGTCACAGAAAGTGAGGAGGAGGCTGGACGTCCTGCAAGCAGCTGGTCCTTACTCAGGTGCGCAGGCCTCTCTCACCACTTTCCTCTTTTGCTCCAGTCCTTTGGGGTGAAGTGCAGACACTTGGAGTCAATGCGCAGGATTCGCTTCAGCATGGCACGCTCATGTCCATCCACGATGTCCTCGGAGAGTGTCAGGATATACTGGCCCTAGAAAGGAGATGTGTTTTGGTTCTGTTAATTTTAAACAAAGATTCGAGTCCTCATGACGGGGACACGGCTATACTTGAAACACTGCTCACTCCCACCACTTCTGTGGCCACCATGGTTCAGCTCCTGAAATCCGGCATATTAAATACCTCTTCTGAGTTCCTGGCGCTTTTTGTGACAAGAGGTAAATCTGACGTGGCGGAGAGCCACAGACAGCCAAGGGCTGCAGCATCTCCCTGCCCATCCCTTTTCATTGAATCTTCTCAGGAAAAATGAGTCTCGTCTTTAAAAATGCCTGAAAGCAGGCCACAGTTCTAGCTGGTTTATCTTCAGGGGAAGGAACATGTTTCCTCTGCTGCCCCCATTACTGCAGGTGGGGAAAACTGAAGCCATCAAGCTGTATCACTTTCTAGTGCTGCAACTCCCTACCCCACAAGAAATCTCTGCAGTTTCTAGTCTTCCCTGTAATGCTATTCCCCCTACCCCCACAAAAAAACCCTCATACCCGTTACCCTATAGGAGCCTTCTCCAAATTGGTAAGCTACATGTATTACTGGACTCACAACTCTCATCTTCCCTGACCATTAGCCATGGAGGCCATGGGTTCAGCAAAGGCTGCCTTGCACAGCTCCTCTACTCCTGGCCATGCCACTGCAAAGACATCAGCCACATCAGCAGAAGCAGAGCAGGTTATGCAAAACTGCATAGACAAACTGCAAGAACCTTAGCACATCACCGTCTGTTGTTTTTATCCCTCCATCAGCCGAACACAAAATTCACACGCAGACACATCCATCCCAAGATAGTGTGTCCTCCATGCAGAGCTGGTTCATGTTACTATAACACTTCCCTCCTTCAGGATGAATTCAGCCCAAAGGTGGAGAACCCGAGGCCCTCTAGCAATTGTTGAGACTTCCAAGTTCCATCAGCCCTGACCATTGGGCTAGACTTGCTGGGGCTGATAGTAGTTAGGAATCTAACAACACCTGGGTGCAGGAGACTTAATTCCCCATTTGTGATCCCCATCTGTGTCTTTGTCTGCTGGGAGCTCTAGGGAACCCCTAAATTGGGAGCCCAAACTTGCCCATTAAGCTCCAAAGTGGTGCCTAGAAATGTTGGAGTCTTGCTGCTGCAGAGCAAATTGCATGGCCATTCATTCAGGCACGCTACCTTGTAGTAGTTGATGAGGTTGAGGTATTGCAGTGTCGAGATGACATCCTCCTTCTTGATGCTTGTGATTTCGCTGATCTCACTGGAAACAAGGAGAAGAAATACTGAGTGCAATCCAAAATAAAGAAGGGCCAGTGAAGGAGGGAGCCCAGTCTTACAACCTTATTGTGCACCTCAGGTAGTGAAGTGATTATTATTTCTAATCAGTTTTTTAATTGAAAGTTTTCAACATAGAATACAATAAAAGCCAAACTAATCTGAATAAATATAAAACAGACCAAAAAGATAGAAAAAAGAGAAGAAATACAAAGCCCTCTATTAAGGCTGCGTCTTAACCCCTATTTCAAACGAAAGTGAGCTCTCCCAGCTCCTACCTGGGAGCTTCTCCCGATGGACTTTTTTTTCTTGTTTTTTGTCACATGAGGTTAGGAAGTCACAGGTTATGTGCTAGTGCAGGCATCCCCAAACTCTGCCCTCCAGCTGTTTTGGGACTACAATTCCCATCATCCCTGACCACTGGTCCTGTTAGCTAGGGATGATGGGAGTTGTAGTCCCAAAACAGCTGGAGGGCCGAGTTTGGGGATGCCTGTGCGAGTGGCTACACACAAAAACACACACACAGGGCTAATTTACGTGGAAATGACCTCACACACCATTGTCTCCCCATCACAGCTCCCTCCCCCCTCCAGCTATTTGGCAAGCTGAGGGGAGCATGGTTTTCTGGGCACCCACCGCATGGTGTCTTCTCCACCCCATGCAAAAATTTAAGCAGTGAGGGGTTGCCATCAGCACTGCTAAGGGCCTCATGCAGCCCAGAGGCTGCTCCCAGGGGTTTGAATAGTGAACTTTCATTACTTGGACCTCACTTGATAGTGATCTGTGGACGCTCTCCGGTCTCCGATTTGAGGTTCATGAGGATCTCGAGGATGGTCTGGGACCAGTAGCTGCGGTAGGACAGGAGCCCCAGGTCCGAGAGAGGCTTCTCTGGCGTGCCTGTCTTCCCTTCCACCTTGGACAGCTCATAGCCTTGAGGGGAAAGAGTGAGGCAGCTTGAGGGGGGGCTGTGAGAAGATCCCGGTGCACAGGAAAGAACAATGTGGCGGATGGAAGAGATGACTAAATCAGGAAAAGTTCTACCTATTTGTCTCAAGCCACGGAGTTTAAAATGAGGGCCAAGAGGCGCCCTCGACCCAAATTTTAAAGAAGTGAATTTTCATAAATAATGAAAACACAGCACTCGACTGGTGGAACTGGGAATCGGCAGGATTAGGAGTCTTTCCCACAATGTGAAATTGGGACTGCCTACTCCATGGAACAAGCACTTTCTAGAATAAGGAGCATTTCCTAGCTGGGAGACCTGATAAAATAGGATATAACTTTAAGTGTCTTAATATGCGGCTAGCAAACATCACAGCAACCTCAAACAGGCTGTTGTTTATAGCAGCGCTCCCCAACCAGGTGCCCTCCTCGGCCTGCCCCAGCTGGATTTTCTCCCCACAACCCATGGCCACCAACAGTCATGTGGAAAGGATCCTGTGGTGTTTTTGATATGTTAATATTTCTAATATATTTTTAAAATATGTAATTGTATTACTTGTAAGCCACCTTTGTAGGATTTCTATCCTGCAAGTAAATAAATCTATGTAATACATAGATAAAGCAAGTATAACTCTGTGGCTTTGTTTGTTTTAATAAGCAACTGAGTCGTCAAAGCAGGATCTTCATACCAAACTACCAAAAGTGCAAGTAAAATACTACTTAGACAACACATCTAGGGTGGAGGGTGGGGGAAGGTGCTGAAGTGTGGGCTTTGAAGGTTACTCAAGATGAGAGAGCTACACAGCTGTGGGGCAGCCCCACAAGTGCTCTTCCCCATGTTTGCACATGACAATCTAAATATGATGCACAGATGAGGGCACCTCTAGAGCCTCAATGTGTCAGGGAAGAGACTGTCTCCTGAAAATGTCAGGAATGGTTGGGCCAAATCCAGAAAAACAACCTCTGGGATATAGGAGGGTTTGATTCAACAACCTGCTAAGATTCAAATGGAGGACTGAAAATGGAAAGAGACTCTACTTACTGAACTCAATCAGCAACTTTCCGTAGCCCCGTCTCTGGTAAGGGGGCAGGGTCAGGATACAGGCCACGTTGTAGTCCTCCGTAGATTCCTTCTCCTGCACGTAGTGGCAAAACAAGCAGCATGTTAATTTTCACTGGAGGAGCTGTTCCAGCCCTTCCAACACTGACTCTCCCCGGGATCCCTGACATTGGCATGACATGAGATTTCCCCTCTCTCTGTCCCTTGTCAAGAGGAAGCTGTTTAGGTTTGACCACAACTAGCATAATGGCAATTGCATTAGGACAGTGCCCATTCTTTGGTTTCATAACTGTTGCAAAATTCATCAACAGTAGGCCCTCAACTTTTATTCTATAAACTAAGTTTCCAGTCCTTATGGCTGCAAGGAAAGCCTTGAAAATGTAATGTAATGCCTAATGAAAATGTAATGCCTAATGAAATATCAGAAGGCAGAGAGGGACTGAGCTGGACAGGTCTCCAGTGCTCTGTGTAGATCCTCACAGCCAACTTGCTCCACAGATAACATTAGGCTGTTGCTACCAGCTCTCCCCCTAACTTCTTTCTCCTTGCTAATTAATAATAATAATAACAATAAATCTTTATTCTCAGAGGCAGGATGAGGATGATAAATATCAATACAGGTTGGCCCATGGACATATTTGCAAAGCAAAGACATTATTGTGAGCATTCCACAAAATTTCACTGGGGCTAAAAAGAATAGCATTCAGTTAGGTAAAACTCTCAGCTCATGGTGGAAACTTCAGATCCAATTCAATCGGAACTGTAACTAATTTAAGAACTTGATGATATTAAATGTATTTGAAATAGACAAATGAATTTTACATATACACCATGCAAATTATTACATTAATACATTATCAATTTAGAAATTCTTAAAATCTATCCGATGTATGCGTACATTAATTTTGCAACGTTACCTTGGAGAAGTAGCCGACAATGTGGAAGCCTTTGCTGTCGTACTCTGTCATTACGTAAAAGAGGAAGGGATCTGTGTCATAGTAGAGGGTCTTGTGGTCCAGGAAGCACTTTGCCAGGAGGCAGAGGTTTTGCGAGTAGCTCTGAAAAGAGATATGGAAAGGGTAAACAAGCACGTCCTTGAGAAAGGAGGGCCTGAGATTCATCTCTAGCAGTGAAAGGCTGTGGGGCAAGACTGGACTGGAGGGGGAGGGAAATCACAAGCCATTTCAAATATGAGGCTATGAGCATTTCCCCCTCTCAGCTTCACATACAGTGTCTGGAAACCCAGTGCTTCCTCCAGGGAATTTAAAATGCGTTTTTCCCAGTTCCAAGGAGAGGGAAATTCGTGTGGGATGCTCACTCCATTACATCTCCAGAAAAACAAGGAAGCAAGTGGAGGGGAGAGAAGACAAACCTAGAAGTTTCACTTCCAAACACCCCCTCCCCAAGTACTGAGCATATGACCTTTGCTTTTGGATCAATTTCAAGACTTTTAAAACATGCCTGCCTTACAATGTGGGGATTAACCTCCACCCTCTCTGCCCACCCACACAGAGACAACTTGATTGGATTGTTTCCCTCCCTTCTATTCTGCCCCAAGACTTGTCAATCCACAGCGGCGTAGCGTGGGTTGTCAGCACCCGGGGCAAGGCAAGTAATTTGCGCCCCCTAACCCCTAACCTGCCGCCGCTGCCAGCTTCTTCTTGCTGCTGCCTGGTCTGGTCTGGTGTGGTTCTCTCCCGCGCTCAGCGCTGCGCTGGGCGGCCGCTGCACTGTCCCTCCCCCAGATAGTCCCTCGCTCTCTCTCCGCACCACACGCCTGGCACCCACCCCCTCCACAGTGGGCGGCGACCCGGCGGCTCAGATCGGATTCGCACAGCCAGCACTGCAGTGAGAGAGACTGAGTGAGCCAGGTACGGGCAGAGAGCTGCGAGTGCAAGCGCGCCCCCCCCAGATGTTGTGCCCGGTGCGGCCGGCCCCCCCTGCACCCCCACGCTACGCCACTGTCAATCCATACATCTGGATTCTGGGAGGAAATGGAGGAAAGGAAACGAGCACACAAAGACAAGACTTTTGCAATGAAGGACTGAAAATGCCAATTTTGCATTGCTTCTCTGCCATTGTGAATGTCTTGTCGTACCAGATGGGACACCCATCTGCCTTGCCTATCAGTTCAGACCACACGTTATGTGACTCAGTTTTGTACCTTTTTCGCATTTGGGTGGGTGGGGGGAGCAGGCAGCAGGGAGGGCCAAATTTACTGTTGCTTGCAGAAGGCACAAGGTTCAATCCCTGGCACCTTCTGTTAAAAGGATCGGGTGGAAGGGGACAGGGAAGACCCTGGAGAGCCACAGCCAGTCAGAGGAGAGAGGGTACTGGACAGGATGAAGAAACCGCCTGCTCTGGCATTTGGAAGTTTGTAGCTTTACAGGGAGAGGCCGTAGCTCAATGATGGGGAAACTGTTTTGCATGCAGAAAGTCTTGTGTTTAATCCTTGGTTTCTCCAATTAGGAGGAGGAAAGATTTCTCTGTTTTGAGTTGCTGGAGAGCTGTTGCCAGTCAGAGCAGACATCACGGGGCTGAGTCAGGTGTGGAGAAACCGTGGTCTCCAGAAGTTCCTAGATGGCAACCCCCACAGTGGCTGAGGCAGTAATCCAACAACATCTGAAGGGCAACAGTTTCTCCCCACCCCTGCACTAGATGAAGCAGTCCCAACTTCATGTGTGTGTGTGTGTGTGTGGTGGATGAGACGTCTATGGCCAACAGCCGCCACCAGTGCGCTCTCCATCCCCATCTCCCAAAACAAAGCCCCAGCAATCATTGTGGAATCAGCTTTCCTACAATCCCTGTTTCATCTGCGCCCAATAACTGCTCTTGCCTTGTTCTTCCGCCCATCGATCTCAAAGAAGGAGATCGTCCCCTTGCGGTAGATTTCGTTGCCTGGCGGATGCCTCAAGTCACACTTTGTCTGCAAAACAGAAGGATCACAGGCTGAACTCTCGCAAGCAAAATCAAACCTTTCTGGGTCCTTGTGATTCTAGGAATTGCATTTGGGGGGCAGGGACATAGGACAGGACAGGGCAGACTGGAGGGTGTGGGGAGGTAAAAGCTCAAGATCCTACCAAGTTGCAGCCCCTTACCAGGCTCCAGCACACACTAGGGATTTTTGTCTGGAACCAATGATACTGCTCTCTAACAAAGTTAACTGTTCCCAGAGTAAATGCCAGGTGGAAGGTGGGGAATCAAGAACCTAACCTCACAGGGAAATGAGTGTTGCATCTTCCCTCTCTGGAAGTCCAGCAAGGGGCTCAAGAGTTCTCTCCCATGTTTTACACAACTGGCTGGTGCAAAGTAAGCACACACAGTTATCATTTCAATACTGACTCTGGGTTATACAAACTTCTACTGAAACAGGAACCAAACAGGCAGCTCGGTTTAAGATTAGCATGGAGCCAGGACACAGGTTGGGGCAAAGAGGATGATACCTGGCAGAGAATATGGGTGAAGCCCCTTCTCCGCTCTGTTTCAGCAAAATATAAAGAACTGTCCTTAAAAGTGATTCACAAACTGGTACAGAACTCCCAGAGGCCTGTCACTCAATCATATTTTCATTTATGGTCTCTGGCTTTTAAATAAATCAATACAATTTTGAATTGTTTTCTTATCCCTTCTGCCCAGCTTGCACCATTACCTATTTTTGAGGAAGCTGGTCTTAGTATACATAATAAAGAGCTAATTGCTCATTTTGAGATGGCTGCTAGAGCCACAATGGCTCGTTTCTAGAGAGTTCCAAACGGAGCCGATACTTCTTTTTCGTATTCCAAAGTTTGGGAACTTGCTTTATTATAAAAGCTGACCAACAGACTATGCATTTCCAGGGGACAATGTAAAAAGGATAGATTTTTGGATAGATTTGTAGGGGTTTGGTTTGATTATATTACAGTGGTACCTCAGGTTAAGAACTTAATTCGTTCTGGAGGTCCATTCTTAACCTGAAACCTTTCTTAACCTGAGGTACCACTTTAGCTGATGGGGCCTCCCGTTGCCACGGTGCGATTTCTGTTCTCATCCTGAAGCAAAGTTCTTAACCCGAGGTACTATTTTTGGGTTAGCAGAGTCTGTAACCTGAAGCGTCTGTAACCGAAGGTACCACTGTACTAATGTCAATAAGGAAGAACACTGCCTGCTACCTCCCGCTGCTTCTCAATGGATTTGGTCGATTCAAAAATATATGATACTGTTCCTCTTTAAAATTCATCCAACCCAAGACAGTAATGGGTTTTATTTTATTCTATGTTTAAAAGTGTACTCTTGTTTTATTTCTGTTGTATCAGCCTGATTTGTATTTTTTGTCGTCACTGTTGTTAGCACAATATATAAAATAAATAAATATATTGACTCCCCAGGTGACTGTAGCTTTTTGAGATTCTGAGTTGCACAGAACTGATGCAATCAGGAGGCTTGAGGAGCAAAACTGCTCCAAGTCCTGCTTCTCGTATAAAATACCTCAGGGGCATGTAGAAAACTAGCCTGCAAGGGTGAAGAAGCAAGCTTTCCCTCCAGTATGTTCCCATAGGGGTGTACTCAAACAAGCCCTATCTCATCTGGAGACGTTTTGCCAATCAAATCTTCTGAATGCACAAACTGGCACGATGGGCATGTGTAGCCTGCAAGGCTGTGACAGAGATGTGACGGTAGGCAGACCTGTCCTCCAATAGGCAGAAGAAGACCAACAGGTCTACTAGACTCAATAGGTTTAACCTCCTGGAGGCTGCGTCAGGCAGAAATCCCAGGCTAGCATCAGGTCTACCAACCCTGGGCAATGGGTCTGCAGAGATCAGTAGACCCCCTTCAACAGGTCTGCTGAGTCCAACAGTCTCCAGGCATGTCCGACAGCCAGTCGGGATGGTAGACCTACCTGGCCTCTGACTCTGCAGGAGCAGGCACAGTATGGCATTGGGCTTACCTGCTATAACAAGTCAGACTGGGTATTAGGTCTACCCAGGCCAGAGACCAGGTCTACCAACCCAGGAAGATAGACCTGGCGTCTTGAGAAACAGGCGGGTCTGGGCAACTCAGGGTGTTGTTAGACCTGGTATCCCAACGGTAGCCAGCATGCAGTCTCGGGAAGCCGCTAGGTGTTGGCGACAAAGAGCTGGCTGGGAAACAGAGCAATCCAGGCCGGCAGACTTTGGGTCCCGGATGACAGGCTGCCCAAACTGGGTCCTGGGACTTACCAGGTGCCTCTGGAGACATTTGAGGCTCTTGACGTACTTAAGGCAAAACTCGCAGAGGTAGAGGACGGGGAGGGTGGTGAGCTCCTGTGGGTAGGGCGAGAAGTACCAAGGCTTCAGGCGGTGCCGCCCCAGTTCAATGCACTCAATGTTTTTCATGCGCGTGATGATGTCATCGTGGCTGCGGTCCGAGACCAGACTGCCTGTCATGCGTGGGGCTGAGGGGATGCCGTCAGAGCTGTCCTGGGAGTCCTGCTCACAAAAACCGGGGGGAGGCGGGAGATTCTGGATGAACGAGGAAGAGCCACACATTCCTTCTTCCAGGCTGGTGCCCCCCTGGGAAGCAGGCTGGCAGGCACTACCCCAAGCCCTGGCACTTACCTCATCAGTGCCAAGGCAATTGGATTTCCTCTTCCTGCCAGGCTGGGCAGCCACCGCTCGGCGTGCGGAGCCATTCTGGAAGACAAAAACGGGGTCAAGGAGGATGTCAAAGAGAGCAGGGCAAAGTCACTGCCTATGCATTCCCTCCCCCTCTCTCCAGCTCATGCTGAAAAGTATTAAAAGGCACCTCAAAAAGAGCTCCAGAAGACTCACTGAGGGACAGAAGCTACAGCAAGAGGGAGGAACTTTTTGTACCCTGAGGTGACTCACCCATCCAGGCAACTTTTCGGGGGCCGCCCATGGCGGGCAGGGCCAGGAGAAAACATGGGTGGAGGAACAATGGTTAACTTACTTATACGTTCCTCTCCATCCTGGCACCCAAGAAGCAGTATGAGAATTCAAGGAGGCATTCTAGCCAAGCAAAAATAGTCAAGGAGGATGCAAGCCAGGTTGGTGAAAGGGTTCTAAGGGCAAGACAAAGAGGTCTGGAGGGCTGTTAAAGAGGAAGGCAACACATGCATCCCCGCTCTTTAGGTCACAAACCTATTTGGCTTGGGAGGTATATTTATTTTTGGGAGGTGTATTTATTTATTGTAGCTCATCTTCCTCTTCAGAAGTCAGTGTGGCGTTCTCAGGCAGGCCTACATTCCAGACCCTGTCCTGCTTAGTTTCAGATCGGTGCCATGTGTTCTGTGGGCCAACGGCCCACATTGGAGCATGAATAAAATCCAGCCGCCCTCCCAAAGGAAAAGCTAAAATTCCACGCCGCCTGCTTGGGTCTCATGCGCACACACCCATCCCCTTGTGCTGTTCTGTAAGTTGAGGTCAAAATCAAATCTGGTTTTGCACAAAGGCAAGGATTCAGATTTGGTTTCCTCGTTAAGAAAACGCAAACTCCAGCCTTTCACCCACCTCTGTTTGAGTAGCTGGAGGAGCAGCTTCTGCATCCTGGGTCTTTGTGGAGACACTCACAGGCTCCTCTTCAGAACCTGGCTCTCTCTTCCTGGCACAACCCCCAACAGGCATAATCCCTTACCTAGGCCCATTCGTCCAAGAAGAACCCCTGGAGGTGGGTGCGGAGTGGCTTACCTGGGGGAACACTGATGCTTGTGTTGTCTCTGTTGGGGTGGGGATGGGGGTTGCTGGAGAAACTACTTCCACTTTCCTCTTCTGGAAGAGACAGAAACAAAGCAAGTTATTTCTGGGGCTGCCCATCCCCTTCCTCAACAGCCACTGATACGCTTCCAAACACATTTCCATGTGCCCACTCAGTTCCAAGCAGAGATCCCCACTTGCATGTCCCATAGCAAAAAACATGGTGACTTTGACCCACAGCCCACACGGGGATTGGGCCTTGCAGGGAAGGTCATACAGGGGTTATGGCTCAAGGTCATCTGCTTTGGGGCCTTCATAATCAATCAAACCCACTGGTCCACCTAGCTCATTACTGTCTACACTGACTGGCAGCAGCTCTCCAGGGTTTCAAAAAGGGAGGCATTCCCAGTTTTACTTGAAGATGCTGGGGATTGAACCTGGGAACTTCTGCACACAAAGCAAGTGCTCTATCACTGAGCTCCGACTCTTCTGAACATTTACAGAGATTACTTGTCCCCCATCCTTGGGGACTCAGTCCTGCTTTGTACAGCAATCTTCTGCAGTCAGTGGAGCATGTATGGATGTCCCAATCCCACATCTGGGGGGGAGGGGAACCTTCCACAATGGAAGGTCTGCTTGTATGCTCACAACAGCTTTTCTCCCGCCTCTGGTATCAGAGACTTTTACACAAAGACACCTTAGGTGCAGGGTGTGATTTAATGGGTTTGCAGGCAGACACATCACAGAGAAAGAGAGAGTCCATATAAAAAGGACAGCTGCAAGTAAAACGCCCCCACCCAACATTTAAACTACGATTCAAATCTCTAACTTGCTTAACAGCGAGGCTGTGAAGCAAGGAACCTGGGGACTTGGGGCCGAATGAAGTGACTGTAGCAGCTAAGCTGGTTTCAAACCAAATAAAATTTCCAGGGCACTTAAAGGTGCCCCTGCCCGTACGAGCCAGTTGTGTCCGACTCTAGGGTTGTGCGCCCATCTCACTTAAGAGGCCGGGGGCCAGCGCTGTCTGGAGACACTTCCGGGTCACATGGCCAGCGTGACGAAGCTGCTCTGGCGAGCCAGCACCAGCGCAGCACACAGAAACGCCGTTTACCTTCCCACTATAAAGCGGTCCCTATTTATCTACTTGCACTTAAGGGTGCTTTCGAACTTCTAGGTGGGCAGGAGCTGGGACCAGAAGACGGGAGCTCACCCCGCTGTGGGGATTCGAACTGCCGACCATGCAATCGGCAAGCCCTAGGTGCTGAGGTTTTACCCACAGCGCCACCCGCGTCCCTCCAGGGCACTTAGTCAGCAATAAATGGACGTCTGAGTAGTATTTTTAGTGGGGCTCCACGGTCATTCACAGGCTCCAGACCCTGAGCGACACTCAAGAGCTTAGTTCAATGAGTAATATGGTTCTGAATGCCAATGTGCACAGGGCACTGTACTGGAGGCTTGATTTGAACCCGTTCTTTATTTCTTTGGTGTTTTTCCTGTAGGGGGTCACCTGCACTACTCTTCTTTCACTCGGGAGGGAAGAGAGTGCCCTCAAGATGAAGGCCAGAATGCCCCCGGGCTCCTCCCTTGGAGGCCTCCCTTGCCAGCCCAGACCTTGCCCAACCCCGCCCAGCTTGTGCGGCCTCTTGAGAACGTGCCGGGTAGACAAAAGACACAAAAGGAGCGAGCCGGGGCGGCCGAGCGCCGGTTCGTACCGTTGAGCGATGATTTGGCTGGACGCAGGAGCTGGAGGAGAGGGGTTGGTCGGGCGAGCCGGGGACGGCCTCCCTCTCTTTAGGTAGGTTAAAACGGAGGGTTATCTGCACCGGAATGGGAAGGGTTTTACCGCTGGATGGAGTTGCGGCTGGTTGTAGAGACAGATCCAAGGTCTTCCTCTGAGTGGGGGAGGAAGAGGGATGTTACCAACACATGGGAGGGAGGGGCAAGGGGCGGCACTGCCGCTCTGGGGAAGGGTGCAGGGACCACCATCCCCACATGCTGTAGGCTGGGCAGCACAATAAAAGGACACAAGGGACAAGACCGGAAGAAAACCACAAATGCTTCCAAAGGCCTCGTTCCTTATAAAGTCTCTGTCCTTGGCCCAAAGAGACCTGGGGGAATGGGACGGGGAATCAACCCCAATGCTAATAAAAGCACTCTCTTCCCCAGGTCCAAGCTAACAGCACCACCCACCGATCCCTTGCCAGATCACATCCTCCCAAAGCCGCCCTTCCCCTCCCGCCCCCCAGGGCCCACATTTCCTCCTACCACGTCACGTTCCGGAGAGCTGGGCCGTGATCCAGGCAGCCCATTCTTGGTGGGTGTCTTCGCTTCCTTTTTGGGGAACTGTATCTTCTTCAAATCCAGCCGGTCATGAGTCACCCATTCATCCAGACGCTTGTTAACTGCATGGTTCAAGGCAAGGGATAATTTTCCCACCCCCGTCTTTAAGGAGGAATGAGATGATGATAAAAGCAGGGCTCTGGATCGCTATCTAGCCAGCAGCAATCCCTGTTACATCCCCCCTATCTTTCTAGGCAGTGCCTGTCTTCCCACCTGCTTGTTTACAGTAGCTGCCAGCTGTCTACTTTTGGTGACCAGATTTCATTACGTACATATACACATCAAAAGCAAAAACAGGTCCCAAGGGCTGGAATGAAGAGTCCATGCCTTTTGGCTAATCTTGGTAGTCACATCCCAACAGGGGAAGGATGGAGTCTTGTTTTTGGCCCAATACTGAGTTTCAAAAGCATTCTCAGATGTTCCCAAAGTGAAGAATGAAGTCAGCAACAATCAACTCCAAAAACTTTTTTTATTAGGACTGGTTCTGATGCTCAGGACAGATGGAAAGGAAGTTTACCCATGCACTCACACACCCCTGCTTAGCATGCTGGTTCTGCTGTGAGCTCTATGGGCAGTCTGCTGCAGAACCTGTGGCCCTCCAGATGTTGTTAGATAACAACGATAATCATTGGCCGGTCATTGGCCAAGCTCGCCAGGGTGGAGCCAAGCTGGCTGGGAGTTGGACTCCAGGTTCCCCATTCCTGCTCTGGGAAAAGGCTGGTCTACTTCCCCATTTAAGTGGGTAGACCAGTTTTAATTACTGGATAGTAATTTTAAAAAAATTCTGCTTTCAATTTCTAAGTATCTTGGGTATGTTTCTATAACCTTTTGACTTCCCAGACGTTCTTCATCATTCCTATCTGGAAAAGCCCATTTTATGATTTCATCCTGCCCACCCTCCAAATGGATTTGTCCCCATCTACTCACAGTCAATGTAGTGAACGTAGAAAAGTTTTCGGCCGCTGATGTCCTTGACGCTAAGTATTTCAGCCAGTGCTGTTGAAAGAAAGAAATATATTATCTAAGAGAATGTGGAGGGAGAGAGAGAGAGAGGAGAGACCACTTTGTGGACCTCTGAAAAGGCTATTACTAAAAGTGTCAGGAAGACTCTCTTATTTGGGATTCCTGCGATGCAAATGTTATATCAGTGGGCCTGAATATTTTATTTAGAGTTTAGTTTTAACGCTCTAGTCTGCCACAAGGATCTCTGTAAAAAAATTCTCACAATCAATGTTCTCAGTCTGTGAAATGTGAGTATTAAGAACTAATGTGAGCCTAGACAAAAAAAACTCAAGTTCAAATCCTGGTTGTAAGACTAGATGGCGGAGGGCACTACTCTTTCTTAACTCAATTTATCTTTTCAGATATGAATAATAGGTAAGAGTGCTGTAAAGAAATGCTAGCCCTGACCTGCATTGCCAGTAATCAATGGATGTATCCAAATACCAGATTCTGTTACTGGAACTCATCACTGACAGAAGATTGACAAATAATGGGTAGGATAAGGGCAAAGATACAAAACAGTTTAGAATATGATTTTGCCACAGATACTTGGACTTCCTTTTGTACATGGAGAACAAAGTGTGTTTCGTTCTGCAATACCTTTGATCATAAAGTCATCAAAACCTGTTGAGATTAATAAATTCCATTCGCTCCTTTCCTCCATTGGATTCTCCCCAAATTCCCAGAGACCTCTAGACTCCTTGACATCTTGATTGTGGTGGAACTCAAAACCGCACTAGCCTCCAATGAATTAAGTAGAACATATTTCTGAGATGGCATAGGTAAGACTGTGCTGTTGGTCCCTCCTCATCTTGGCCCATATTTACAGTTATACCAGGCCTTTCATCTAAGGAGCTCAAGGTGATACATACAGGTCTCCCTTCTCTATTTTTGTCTAAACAATCCTGGAAAGTAGGCTGGACAAGTGTTCTTTGCCAGATTTTGCCTAAACCTCCACTCCCATCACTCCTGTCCACCAGCCAAGCTTGACTAGGCCTGAGAAGAGTTATAATTCAACAAGATTTGGAGGGCTGAAGGTTCTCCACACCTGGACCAAGATTACAACTGACCCCAATTCAATCACTGAGTGTTATTGGCAGATGAGGATTTGAACCTGAGCCTCCCCATGTACTACACTCCAATACACTGCAGGATGCTCTTTCGCAGCCTGACCTTAGACCTGACACCCCTGCGGTGCTGGCCCTCGGCCTCACCAGCCTCTTTGACTCCACCTTCTTCTTGTCCATGCTAACCCTCCCCAAGGTTCACTGGTAACAGATATCATTTCCTCCACAAGGTGAGAGGTCTCCCCTCTGGGCCATGATGACATCTGGCCCCGCCCCTTGAGCCTCCGCCCCGCCCCTCACTCACGCCACTCGTCCTCGTTTTCCTGGTTACGGCGCAGCACGGGGAGGCGACACCCCTCGGTCACTTCCTCCTGCAGGAGTTAGAGAGAGATTAGCAGAGGGGCCAGCAAGCCCAACCAGACCCCCACCCCGCAATCCCCGGCTCTCAACTCACCACCTCCGCCATCTTGGACCCTCGCCGTTAGCCGGGGCCTTCTCTTCCGGCATCTACCAAACAGCGGGTGGGGGGGAGAAAGGAAGCGATCGCTTCCGGTGTGCTCCAGATGACAACTTCCTATTTTGCTTTGATCCTTCTATAGGCTTCTTTCTGAACTCTATGGTCGTAGTATCACGTGACGAGGACAGCCAGCTAGAGCCCGCAGCAGAGAAAGGGAAATGATGCTGGTTCAAGTCGTCGCAGCGACAGGCGTTGGTGTCACGTGATGGTCTAGGAAGTGACGCTGAAACGCTTGCAACGTGACCTGGCAGCCCTCCCAGAAAACGGAAGTTGTCATTATTGTTGTTGTAATCTGTGTAGTATGAGCATTTATGACTTGGCAGTTAACCGACTCCGTCCCCCTTTATTTAATTCATTACGTTTATATACTGCCTTTCTTACAAAGCAAATTTTGTAAGATATCAGACTGGAGATGTGCTGAGAATTTTGCAATAATATAAAATATACAGACGTTGGCTGCAAAATAACCAACCCTTTCACCAATAAAAATACACCAATTCCCAATTTGGATTTTGTTGTTGTTCTGAGGACCACTAAAGCAAAGTGAAAGCAGTCACTTAGCATGTCTAAAAAAGAAGCTGCCTTTTGTAAACTCATTAGGCTAGTCTGTGGCAGCTAGCCAAGGTCTCAGCCAGATAACAGTTTTTCTATCCCTGACTATCTGACCCTTTTAACTGTAGATGCCAGGGAGTGAACCAGGGACTTTTCACTCTACTACTCAAGGCTCTCACCAACAGATAACAATTCTGTGTTCAACTACAAGCAGGGTGCTGGGTTGTTGTTTTTTTCCATTAGAATTCCATTCCATACATAGATAAAAAAGTAAGACCTTTGTTAGTTGAAAAAATAAGCAAATAACTACAAAATTGTAAGCAAGCTTTTGCATATGCATTTCCATGGATAGACATAATTTGACCAGAAAACTGCTCCTAATACTAGATGTGTGTCAGTGTTGGCTGTAGTCACATGGAGAGTGAGGTGAATGCATTCAAGGTGTCCAGAAGTGCTTTCCCTTTTCACCATAATAAAATAATATCTTAACATTTCACAGATGAAAATAGGAATACTAGTGGATACCCAGGTTCAACCCCCCAATTTGGTTATGAAGCTCACTAGGTGACCTTAGCAATGGATAGGGAATCGTGTAGATCATTTTGAGCTCCTTGCATAAATGCCTGTCCTGTATGTGATAAATTAGGGCGCATGGCTGAGGCTGGCATTGTCAGGTACATGCAAAGGGTTTGCAGAGCCTCCTTGCACTGATGAAATACAGATAACACAGCTATAATTTATGTTACTGATAGCATTATGTAACTGATGACTGCTTTTCAGAAAGCAGTTGCTGGCCACCCAAACAATCTAATTAAAGAGCGGAGAGGAAAACCTTTGCTCCAGAGCCAAGAAAGAATAAACAACCCTGGCTTAAGTTATGCTTTGATTTTAGTATTTATTCATTTATTTTAAAAACAACTATAAGTATTCAGTTTGAAATTTATTGAAAGGTGCCCCCCCTTTTTTTTACATTTATGGAAAATAAAGAACACAAAGGTTGGGCGCCACCCCTAGTCCCAGCATTTACCCAGGGTCTGTGTTCCTTTGGATAAAAAGAGGCACAAGAGACTATGGTGACTATGAGATAAATGGCTTGTTCAAATAAATACAACCTGAGCCTAGGATGGAAGTGAACACAGTATTAGATCACCAGAGCGCATCTCTCATAGCTTTGGCCAGCTTGAGTCCTAGAGTCATGCTCCACAGTCTCTGGATGGCAGCAGCTCCAGCCAGCAGCCAAGATGATTCTATCCTTTGTTCCTCCTCCTTATAACAATGGTGTTATGTACTAAGCTAAGGGATGCGGGTGGCGCTGTGGGTTAAACCACAGAGCCTAGGACTTGTCGATCAGGTCAGCAGTTCGAATCCCCGCATCAGGGTGAGCTCCCGTTGTTCGGTCCCTTCTCCTGCCAACCTAGCAGTTTGAAAACACATCGAAGTACAAGTAGATAAATAGGTACCACTCTGGCGGGAAGGTAAACGACGTTTCCGTGCGCGGCTTCCTTGGCCAAAAAAGTGAGATGAGCGCCGCAACCCCAGAGTCGGCCACGACTGGACCTAATGGTCAGGGGTCCCTTTACCAATTACCAATACCTTACTAAGCTTGGATCTTAGAACAATAGGCAAGTAGGATCCTAGACTGCAACAACTGGCTTGCAGGAAAAGACCAATCAGGCTCCAGGAGGGAAGCAGAATCAGCCAATCAGATGGGACTCGTTGTGTAAATAATGTATATAAAAGCCTGAGGTTTGGGGGGCAATTCAATCACTGTTTTACAAACTGCAATAGAGAGCATGAAATCACTACAGAATTCCGAGTATATTTCAAATATATTTCCTTTTAATTCATTCCTCGTATTACATAGCTTTTGTTATGTTGCCTCTCCACCCCTTCATAGGTCGTCTCCTTGCTTTCCTCTCCTTTTATTATTTCCTGAGAGGCGCATGAGAAGCGAGGATGTTGGGACGCACAACGCTTCTTGGGCTTGCATACTTTTTAATTTCTTAAGATTTATATACCTCGCCCTTCCTCATAAAATCTCAGGGCGCTTCACATAATAAAACATTGTCACCCGCAACATAACACTGATAAAATATTTATTATTGCTTTTTTAAAAAATAAAACCCAACAGAATCCAGGTTGGGCTCTCCTCGGAGGTTCCCTTGCCCTCCTGAGCCAGGTAAGGCACTTGCGCCCGATCCCTTAGGCCCGCGATTTGCATAAGAGGCGGGCGGCGAGGACGAGCGCGAGAGGCGCGAGCGAGAAGCGGCGCGAGGCGGCGCCTTCCCGGCAGGCGGCGGGGTCACGTGGGGCGGGGTGGCGGTGGTTCCTCCGGCCCCGAGGCGTTGCTGCTGCTGCTGCTGCTGCCGCCGAGGTTCCAGCGGAGCGGGCTGGGTGCGCCTGCGTGTCTCGCCTCCGCCGCCGCCTGCGAGCGCCCTTTCCTGCTGCGCCGTAGTAGTAGTAGTAGTAGTGGGACTCGGGGGGCGGGGAGGGAGCCTGGGCCTGCCGCCTACCACCGACGGCTTCTAGGCTGGCTTTTTTCCTTCCTTGGAGGCGCCTCTTCTCCTGCTCCCGAGGGCCTGCGTGGCGGTGGTGTCCCCCCCGCACCTTCCCCACCCAACTGGCATGGGGGACTCTCTGCCCCAGGGGGGCTTCCAGGCTGCCAACATGGACGGTGAGTGCCTTTGCCTTCTGCTTGCAACCTCCTTCTCACTTGTGGGTCCGCGGGTGGGGGCATCTTTGCCTTTCTGCCCCAGATGTGGGGCTTCCCCACACCCGCTTTAGTGGAGGGAGGAGGGGTGTGCATTCTCCTCCTCCTCCTCCTCTCCCCCCTCCACTTTGTTGTTGTTGTTGTTGTTCACGTCGCAACGCATCTGGCAACACAAACGCATACTTTGCCATTAGCAAATGATGCACAACTCTCTTCCTCGTCGTCGTTATTTGCTTACATTTGAAATCATTGGAATACATTGTGCCATTAGCCGATGATACAAAACATTAACAAATACACACAGAAACACGGTTTGGTGAGTTGCAAGCAGTTATGGGTCGGATCCAGTACTGGCTCCGCTAAGAGAAGGCCCAGTGCTTTTTCCCCCCTGGGGGTACTCAAGTGTACGCAGTACTGGTACATTTTTTTAAAAGAAGAAAAACACTGAGTGGACCTGTTGAAAATAATGGCAGTAGCTATCTTGGGTTGATTACAGTAATTCTTAAGTATTTTTTTTAAAATAAAAAAACCACTTTCCCTCAGCTGTGAAGTTCCAAATTGAGTTACAGCAATGTAATCATGCAAGTAAAATGATTTTCAGATGCAGCTATTAAAACAAAGCAATCCTGAGCAAATGTAGCAGTGTACGGAGTAAAACAAAAATGGAAGATGAGATGGGTCCCACAAAAATGTCTTACCTGTCAAAGGCCAGGGTTAAAGGGGTGAGTTAGGAAGGAAGAGGGAAATGGTTGGTCCTCTGTTAACTAATAATAATAATTTTTATTAGTACCCCGCCCATCTGACTGGGTTGCCCCAGCCACTCTGAGTGGCTTCCAACATATATTAAAAACATAATAAAACTAGGAAGGTGTGAGGTGAGATGTCTCTGATTTGGAGGAGAGGAGGAGAAATGTTTATTGGTTTCTTAATAAACATTCCCTATGTGATGAGCAATAAATGAAATGTGTTGCTAGTGTGTGAAAAGATCCACCGATCCCCAGGCATTCCTCTCCAGATGGTGGAGGTGCCACCCTGGTGCCTGGGCATCTTCACTTGGTTCCAAGTGGCCAATAGCCAGGTGCAAAATGAGCCTAGCGATTGGCTGATTTCAAGAGGGAGTGGTATTTGGTTGGGGGTATTCCTCTTGCAGCAGTGGCATTCTCTGAGTTGGGATGAGAGGATGGGCATCTGAGGAGGAGGTGGGGGGGATGATACACCATGCACACTTTGTAGGTTTCTAGGCCAACCTGGTGCCTTCCAGATGTTTTGAGCTACAACTTCCACCAGCCAGATGTGGTTCAAAACATCTTGACGGCACCAGGTTGGCCAAGCCTGCTTACAAGTTGGACCTGTGGCTGGTTCCTGGAATTAATTGCTCCTATGTGCTTCACTAATGGCTCCTTTCTGTGTTGTTTCCTACTGGTGCACTTTGTCTTCGACTGATAGGGCTCACAATTTCGATTTTGCTGTTGGAGCTGGGGGCAGGGAGGAATTAACTTGTAATAGAGGTTTGTCCCCAAACACGGCTGGTCCCGAATGCTTTTAGTTGGTTATCCTTTCTGGATTATTTAGTCTGGTTGATGCGCAATGATATTTGACTTTCTGTAGTTTTGTAGTGATTATGGTTTATGTAGTATTATCAGCCTGCATGCATCTTCAGATCTTCTGTTAGAGTTCTTCTCAAATTTACCCTTCTCAAATGTACCTCAAGCTTTCACGAAGGGGGGGGGGCAGCTAAACTTAGGGATCCTCTCCTCATGGGGGGCACATCTGGTGTCCACCTTGCAAGCTTTTTAGGTGCCAGCTGAAGACCTTCCTACTTGCTCAGGTATTTTAGATTTTTGATGATCTTTGGAATGTTGCTGTCTTCTGTTTGTCTTTGTGGGGCATCCTCGTGCCCATCATCAGCGTTCGAAACTTCCATTGTTCTAAGCGCAGTTTTGTGACAGGGGATTTCATTAATGCGAGCAGTTTCTGAGCTCAGGGTGCAGTATTGCGCCTAAAATTTCAGATTAAAACTACCACTGCTGGAAGGAAAGCAGGACCTTTTTCTGCCTCTCCACTTCCAGCCACTCTCTGAAGACTGGAGAAGGGACCCTCATAATAATATTAGGTGGGCAGGGAGGGGAAGTAGGGCTTTGTTGTTTTGCAGTGTTAGGATGCGGACTAGACTATGTGAAAAATGAAGATAAAATTTTAGCTGCAGTTCATTCATTTTCAGCTTTGTATTTTTGTTATTAAAAAGCGTGCCTAGACACTCCATTGTGGTGCCCATAACCTAGGTTTAAGGTGCCATTTAGCTCCTAGCTTTCATATCTCAGTTTCTAACACTGGCCATCATATCTTGCTGTGCTGTGTGAGAATGTGGTCAGTGTACTCATCTGGGTTGTATCCAGCTGAGTTCTACTCCAGGTAGACCTCTTGAAATGAAGAGACCTGTCAGTCATCTCATTCATTTAAATGGACCTACTCTTGGGTGTGACTAATACAATCCAAAACTGTCAATGTTTTTAATGAATGGCAGTGATGCATGTGTGCCCTCTGACCAATTCTTATGTGCTAGGGTGGGAACAGATAAAGCTGCTCTTCCTTTCCCAAATGATTCTTCCCTGTCATCATGATGCTACCTTTTAACAAAGGTATGTATGTTCCCTCCATTAGAGCCCTGTGAGGTAGACCAGGCTCAGCGATAGTGACTGGCTGAAGTTTGCCCACCTGAGTGTAGATTTGAACATGAGGACACCCCGCCCCCAGCCCTAGTCTGCCACTCTAAAGTACTCTGCCCTACTTGCTCTATGCTGCAACAAATTCTGACAGTTGCATGAAATGAAAAAAACTGTTCCTTTTCTTGGTCTTTTACCTCTTGCACCTGCGTCCCTCCAGGTGTTTGTTGGACTCACAACTCCCATCAGCTCCTGCTAGCATGGCCATTGATCAGGGATGATCAATTGATTTATTAAAAAAAAAACTGTTTATAATAAAAAAATATTGGGGAGGAGCTTGCCTTAACAATGGAAGATGCAGTCCAACATCTGGAGGGTGGTGGGTTCCCCAGACCCTGCCTTAGGCAGTGGGGAGAAACAACATTGTACACTTTCATAATTTCAAAAAGAAACATCAAATTACAAAAACTGCACCGTTTATTAAAACTCTGCTGTTTGTTTAGAGATGGGGACTCTCTGGAGCACCGGATGTTGTTGGACTCCCACCAACCTCAGCTGACACGGGCGTTGCACATGGGTTATGGGAGTTGTAGTTCACCAATATCTGGAGGGCCACAGGGTTCCCTGTCACTGCCTTAGTTGATGTTCCTGAATCACAGAGGTGACGGCTCTGCCTACCATGGTGAGAAAAATAAATGTGCTAGGGCTCCGAGAAGCTGTTGTTTGGTCCTGTTAGCTTTGTGTTGAGGCATTGATCGATTCGACAGTGGAATTCGACAGTGGAATTTGCTGCCAAGGAGTGTGGTGGAGTCTCCTTCTTTGGAGGTCTTTAAGCAGAGGCTTGACAACCATATGTCAGGAGTGCTCTGATGGTGTTTCCTGCTTGGCAGGGGGTCGGACTCGATGGCCCTTGTGGTCTCTTCCAACTCTATGATTCTATGATTCCATGTATATCCTACTGTTCCTGATGAACCATAATAAGCCAGCAACCCTGGGTTATTGTGATGTATGAGCATAGCTAGCATAGCACAGAGCCAGTGTGGTGTAGTGGTTAAGAGCGGTAGTCTCCTAAACTGGGGAACCGGGATCGTGTCTCCGCTTCTCCACATGCAGCTGCTGGGTGACCTTGGGGTAGTCACGCTTCTCTGAAGTCTCTCAGCCCCATTCACCTCACAGAGTGTTTGTTGTGGGGGAGGAAGGGAAAGGAGAATGCTAGCCGCTTTGAGACTCCTTAAAGGGAGTGAAAGGCGGGGTATCAAATCCAAACTCTTCTTCTTCTTCTAGCTGCTGTTTTAGGTAGCTTGTCTAACACCACCATCTACCCCAGGGAGCGGGAAGCCGGATTTTGACCTGCAGGCCAAATTTTTATCTCACATACCCTTCATGGGCTGAATCTGACATCACAATGACATCAGGCGGTGATCAATGACCCCCAGGACATCAAAG
Source organism: Podarcis melisellensis (assembly GCF_964234715.1). Classification (NCBI taxonomy): domain Eukaryota; kingdom Metazoa; phylum Chordata; class Lepidosauria; order Squamata; family Lacertidae; genus Podarcis; species Podarcis melisellensis. The sequence continues at coordinate 14,140,632 of NC_138533.1, forward strand.
CACCGCATGACACTTTTAAAGAGGCCTGCATGCTGCTTTGAGGCGCTGCTGATCAGCAGATTTGGAATCACTGCTTCACCATTGATGGGCCCTGACTTCAAGCCTGCACTGTGCAGGGATTGGCTTCACAATTGAGTTTCCCACAGGGAGCTCAGTTGCCCAGCCAGCTGACATGTGTCTGTACCTACCTTGCATCTGATGATGCATTTGACATCTGGCGTGGGGGGCGGGTGGGTGTGGTTTTGGGAAACTTGTCTTGTGAGACAAATTTGGCCCATCGGCCAAAGGTCCCGTCCCCCCCCCCCCCAGTTTATCCAGGTGGCGGCTGCTGCTGGGGATCTTATGCATCTCTTCCTGGAGCTGCCAAGGCATGAAGTCTGCATGCAACTCCTTGGGCCATGGGCTACTATCCTATGTATCCTATCTGAAACTCTTTTCACCAGCCCCACGTGTGCAGGAGGCGGTGTTGTAGTTAATGCAGTGGTGAAGGCAGTTGCTAGCATATAAACTAAGCAACAGGCTCTGGGGCTCTCCCGCAAAGCACTAAGCTATTTGGCATGGTGCTGTTTTTTAGAATTCAAGCCAGTGAGAAGGATTTGTTTTGGGGAAAAGCAAAACTCCGTCGGGACAGGAAGTGCTTCATCTTCTGGCCTCTCCATGTCTCTGAGTCGCAGGGCAAGATAACTGGGACCTGTTCCAAAATGGGAAGGCCTAGCTACAGCATAGCTCCGAAGGCCCGAATGCCTACACCCTTATCCCTGTGCCTCAAAAGAAAAGAATGGGCAGAATTTCTGGCTTAGTTTTCCTTGTGCACCTTGACTAGGCTATGCCAGTGACCAGCCCTGACAAGCAGGGACACTGTGTCCCTCCATTTGTGGCCGGACCAAAGCTCCCAGCATCATCTGTCGTTGCCCTTGCTGGCTGGGGCTGGTGTAGTGCAACATCTGTGGGCACCAGGTTCTTTATCTTTCCTCTAAGCCTGACCATACCTCATTTACACTCTTTGTGTGGATAAAGTGGATGGGAGCTACGAAACACATTTGCCACTCTGAGCTCTTTGGGATGAAAATATAGTGGTACCTCCAGTTGCGGATGGGATCCGTTCCAGAGCTCCGGTTCGATCCCGAGGTTTCCGCAACCGGAGGGACCACTTCTGCGCATGTGCGCAGTGCAGTAGAGCGCTTCTGCGCATGCGGGCATGGTGAAACTCTTCCGGGTTTGCCGCTTTCACAACCCGAAGTTTACATTACCCGAGGGTAACATAAGCCGAGGTGCTACTGTAATGAAATAGCTGGTGGTGAAGACAAATGCAAGCTCGTGGTTGTGGAGCTTGTACAGTTTGCATTTCTGTGACCAGCATGAAATCAGAGCTTGCTTGCTTCCATCTAGAATTAGGTGTCATTCCGTCTTAGCAGCTCAGATATCCAATTGCCAAATGGCACCTTAAACCTAGCTTACAGAATGTCTAGGCACCATTTCCCCCCCATTGATGGTGGTTGTTGTCCATTTCATTTCTGTACCACTTTATATTTTAAAGAACAAATCTCAGTTTACAACACATTAAGACATCAAATAAAACAATGCAGAATAAAACAAATCCAAGCTTCAAGGGAAATATTTCAGATCCTTCTCTAAGGGACATTTTACTTTCCCCAGTCGCCATCCTGGCATCCAGAGATCTCTACATGGTCGCAATTAGACCTGTGCCAGATGCAAAACGCGCTGGCTCCTAGCTAATTTTGAACACGGTGTCATTGCAAAGGGATATGTGCATATGCTGGAGTTCATTGGAAGCTCATGAGAACAGCATCTCTGAAAGACCCTCAGCCAGGGAATTGGTTCAAATCTGTGGCTCTTGCTTAGTGTGCAAGGGTAGTGGTGGGAGTGGGACAAATCCCTACATTCTCCAGCAGAACCTCTACCTTTGGGGATGGAATGTAGGGCTCTGGCAGACCACATACTTTGCATGAAAAATGTCCCAAGTCTAGCCGCCCACCAACATCTCAAGGCAGCAGGATTAAGTAAAACAAACTCACAGCCAATCTGTGTGGACAATACTGAAGCAAATGGATCAGTGCTCTGATATGCTATAAGGCAGCTTCCTATGTTCCTATTTGGGAAGAGCTGTTGCTCAGTGGTAGAGCATGTGCTTTGCATACAGAAGGTCAATCTCCGGGAATCACTGGCACCATGCAGGGATTACATGGGGGGTGAACGATGTGGAGAAGAAAGTTTTTGAGAAGCATAAAGTCAAGCTACTCTGCGTGGCTTGAAAATGTATGTAATTGGTAATTGGATTCTGACTGTCTGGGTGTAGAGACCCTGCTAAAGGTATGTGGTGGAAACCCGGTCTCTCTCTTCTTCTTTTTTTTTTTTTTACAAATAATGATGTCCCAGATGTGGCTTTTCTGGCTGTAATCTGCATTTGGTAGACAAATAAAATCTGACTGACGATTTCATAGAATTGTAGAGTTGAAAGGGACCACAAGGGTAATCTTTTGCAATGCATGAGTCTTTTGCCCAAGGTGGGGCTTGAACCCACGACCCTGAGATTAAGAGTCTCGTGCTCTCTACCAGCTGAGATATGGACAATAATGGGGTGAAGGGGCTGCACCGTTGTGCCCACAAACATGCTCCTCTCACATCTGCACATTTGATGTGCATTAGAAGGAGTTCTATGTAGTTGCACTGATGCATGTGTGGAGCTTCGTGTGGGATGGGGCCCTGATTGGGCAAGGCTCTCTTCTCAGGAGCTCTGCACACTCAAAGCAAATCGGCACATATATAGAATGTGTGTGCATCAGGTCTGTATGTTAAAACTCAATAAGAAATGTTTTGGAGGGAAATGTGTACTTAATGTCAAATGCATGGAATCGAGGGGGAGGGATGGTGGGAGAGGGGCTAGCTCACACGCCCCCCCAACCCCCCTCTGCACATTCTTTGAAGTCTCCTTTGCGAGTCCAGATTTGCATATATGAGTTTGGCAAGGAAGTTGTTCCAGGCCATAAACCAGGATTCTTAGGTAATAGGAACAGGGAAGGTCCATCTTTGCCTGTAACTGGGAAGAGCCACTAGCCAGATTGGCAGTACTGGTCTTTGTTGGGCAACGGTCCATCTGGCAGCAAGGCAGCTCTTTAAGGAGGGCCTAAATGGCACGGGGAGAGCCTAGCCCTAGACCTAAAGGGGGTGGTGTGCCAGGAGAGGGTGGGAAGATTCAAGGACAATCAAAGAAACATTTAAGCATTTCAGTATAATACAGTTTTTTTGTTTTCCAGTGTATTTCTTATCAACAAAAAAAACCTGATGTGCCTCAAGCCAGCTTTTGCTCAAAAAAAAGTTTGAGAACCACTTGCCTAGACTTTGCATGTAGGTTCAGTCTCCTGGCGCTTGGCTCTCAGGTAGCAGAGCTATTGAATTACAGGATGGAACCTGCTCCCACAAGTTGTGGCAGTGGCCACCCAGCTGGATGGCTTTGTACAAGAATTAGACAACATGAACTTGGAAGATAAAGGTATCATTGGCCACCAGCCACAATGGCTGTGATCTTTGCTGTTGGAGGCACTTGGCCTCTGGACACCAGTTGCTGGAAATGGCAGCTGGGGAGAGCACTGTTGCATTTGGGTCCTGCTTATGGGTTTGCCATCGTGGGGATCCAGTAGGCCCCTGTGAGAACAGGATCCTGGACTAGGTGGGCCCCCTTTAAACCTGGTCCAGTAGACGTTGATATGCACCACCGCCAGTCCCGAGACCCTGAAGAAGCTCTGTCAGTTAAGGTAGGAAAATCCTGTGTGCTAACTCTCCATTCTCCTTAAGTCCTTGCCTGCTTCACCATAGGTGAGAAGGAAGGCATGCAGATGAATGAGCTGGCTGGCAGAAGGTGGGAGAAGAGGCTGCTCCATCTGTCTTCTGTACCTATTAACCTCATTATGTTTGTATCCCACCTTTTCTTTAAGGAACTCAAGGTGGCATACATGCTTCTAACCACCCCCCTTAACCATTTTATTCTCACAACAGCCCTGTGAGGGAGGTTGGACAGAGAGATAGTGACTGGCCCAAGGTCACCCAGATTGAGCTTCATGCCTGAGTGGGGATTAGAACTCTGGTCTCCCAGGTCCTAGTCTGACATTCTAACCACTACACCAGGGCAGTGGGAATGCAGTGGACTGCTTCAGGAAGGACAGAGCTCTCAGTATTTTTTTCTTTCTGCTCCCCAGCAGGCTAGTTTTGCATTTATTGCAAGGTAGCAGCTCAACAAAAAAACAACAACAACTAAGTTCATGGCCACTGATCCCATCACCTCCTGGCAAATAGAAGGGGAAGAAATGGAGGCAGTGAGAGATTTTACTTTTTGGGCTCCATGATCACTGCAGATGGCAACAGCAGTCACGAAATTAAAAGACGCCTGCTTCTTGGGAGAAAAGCAATGGCAAACCTAGACAGCATCTTAAAAAGCAGAGACATCACCTTGCCAACAAAGGTCTGTATAGTTAAAGCTATGGTTTTCCCACTAGTGATGTATGGAAGTGACAGCTGGACCATAAAGAAGGCTGATCGCCGAAGAATTGATGCTTTTGAATTATGGTGCTGGAGGAGACTCTTGAGAGTCCCATGGACTGCAAGAAGATCAAATCTCTCCATTCTTAAGGAAATCAGCCCTGAGTGCTCACTGGAAGGACAGATCCTGAAGCTGAGGCTTCACCTAATGAGGCTCACCTCATGAGAAGGGAAGACTCCCTGGAAAAGACCCTGATGCTGGGAAAGATTGAGGGCACAAGGAGAAGGGGACGACAGAGGATGAGATGGTTGGACAGTGTTCTCGAAGTTACCAGCATGAGTTTGACCAAACTGCGGGAGGCAGTGGAAGACAGGAGCGCCTGGCGTGCTCTGGTCCATGGGGTCAAGAAGAGTCGGACACAACAAAATGACTAAACAACAAGCAGCAGCTTTTTTGGGTAGACTGACTTGGGTCCGCTATCTCTCTCTCCTTTCTGATAAATGACACAATAACTCCTTGCAGATCATAGAAACTGTTTGCAAAGTGGTAGTCAGTGGGAGACCCTCTGAGCATGTGCAGTGAAAGCCCGTCAGTAGGACTTCCAGATCAGAGTATGGATCATGAAGTAGATTTGAATCCTGGCACCTTCTATTTCCTTACCTAAAAAAAAAAAAAAAAAGTTTAGTCACTCTTTCTCCATGTACACTCATTTACCCACACCTGCATGCACCTTTCTTTTTTTAAAAAAAGAATAATGTAGAATTATGGCGTTTCTACAATTCATTTGCATTCCATATCCCTTAGGCAAGAAATACCCTTGGTTATTCTCCCTTCTTTTCCCTTTTCTCTTGTAAGATCGAGCCCGGTCCCCGTTTCTTAAAGCTTGTGTTTTCTGTCAGCATTTGGGTATCTGGAAATGTGTCTCTCTCAAACTTCCTCTTTTTGGGGCCCGAGACAAAGAACATTATGTGTCTGTTTTTGAAACTCAATTTTCCTTGGGGCGGGGGGCTGTCTCAGCTTCTGCATTGTGTGGTATGCCTGTGTGGTGTTGTTCAGTTTTGTTTTCCTAAGGGGAAACTGTGTAAGGTCTCATTCAGCAGAAACCCCAACTGTGTGTTTTGTGGCACCTTAAAAAAGACTGAAGCAGATTTGCTGTGGCATCAGGTGGCGCAAGAGTCAGTGTGGTTAGGAGTGTCTGACCAGGGCTGGGGAGGGTAGGTTCAGAAGCCATGGGTTGGCTCCGCTACCAATCTTATGCAGACGGGATCCATTGAAGTCAATAGACGTGACTAGCATAGGCTCATTGCATTGGGTCTATGCTGAGTAGAACTTAGTTGGATTCAACCCATGTAGTCATGAAGCTCTCCTACTGGGTGACTTTGTGTGTGTGTGTGTGTGTGTGTGTGTGTGTGTGTGTGTAAGAACCTTTTTCACCCCAAGGGCCGCATTCCTTTCTGGATAACTTTCCTGGGGCCACACACAGTGTTTGAAATTAGCGGGTGCATTTTGCACCTAACTATCAGCCACTTAGGGACGCGGGTGGCGCTGTGGGTTAAACCACAGAGCCTAGGACTTGCTGATCAGCAGGTAGGTGGTTCAAATCCCCGTGACGGGGTCAGCTCCCGTTGCTCGGTCCCTGCTCCTGCCAACCTAGCAGTTCGAAAGCACGTTAAAGTGCAAGTAGATAAATAGGTACCACTCCAGCGGGAAGGTAAACGGCGTTTCCGTGCACTGCTCTGGTTCGCCAGAAGCAGCGTAGTCATGCTGGCCACATGACCTGGAAACTGTCTGTGGATAAACGCCAGCTCCCTCGGTCAATAAAGCGAGATGAGCGCCGCAACCCCAGTCGGCCATGACTGGACCTAATGGTCAGGGTTCCTTTACCTTTTTATCAGCCACTTGTGACCAAGTGAAGATGGCTGGGCGCCAGGTTGGTTGGTGCCTGACATCTCCACCCTCTGGACGTGCATGTTTAGGGATTCTTGGATCTTGACTGCTTTCACAGCACTAGCAACACATCCTGTAGAACTCTATCCATTATAGTTTAGCTGCACAATCAGATAAAATCAGGAACCAAAATGCCTTTTTCTGTGCAGCCTGAGCAGGAGCAGTGAACAGCGTTGTAGTTCATTGTTGTAGCTTGCCTTCACTTACCCCACCCCACTGCCCTGCTCGCAATTTCGAAGAATATTCTTATGTTATGAATGGTCCACGTCACCATTAAGAAAAATAGATATGTGCACTGTCCCTGGATCAAGTGACTTTCAGTGGGCACAACCCATAGCGGTTCAGTGCTGGAAGCCGGTTTTGGACTACAATTCCCATCATCCCTGACTACTGGTCCTGCTAGCTAGGGAAAATGGGAGTTGTAGTCCAACAACACCTGGAGTCCCAAGTTTGGGGAAACCCTGGTCTGAAGGCACATGAGGCTGAAGCTAAGCAGGTATGGGTCTGGTCTGCACTTGGGTTTTCAACTGTTTGGGAACCCCATATGTGCTTCGCTCTGAGTTGCACGATGGGAGAAAGTTGCCTGGCATGCAGTGATGGGTTACATTCCTTGTCCTTATTTGAACTGGCGACGTATCAGCATGAGAACAAAGAAGAAATACCAGACCATTCAGTCACGTTTTCTTGAGACTTGCACAGCTCAGATTTGTATTTCCAATTTACCGTATTTTTTGCACCATAACACTCACTTTTTTCCTCCTAGAAAGTAAGGGGAAATGTCTGTGCGTGTTATGGACCGAATGCCTGCGGGGGGCGGGGGGGGGATCTGCTGCGGTCGTGAGCAGAGGATCCATGGTTCCCCTTCCTTCCATCCTCCGTGGTTACAAAGCATGGATCCACATGGATCCTCAGGATTTTTGCATTGGGCTACTCCAAACTCATTGTCAGATCACATGTCTGTGGCCACAGCATGAACCACAAAAAGCATATATCCACTATTTCGTTTAGAATTTTTTTTTTCTTGTTTTCCTCCTCTAAAAACTAGGTGCGTGTTATGGTCTGGTGCGTGTTATAGAGCGAAAAATACGGTATATGGTCAGAAATAGACCTTAACCCAGGCTCCCCCTTCCCTTTCTAACTTTTCCCTATTTTTCTTTATGTTGCTTTGGTTGCGTTATCTTTCGTAAAGTGACAAATGTGGCGAATTCATGGAGGATAAGACTGTCAGCGGCTACTAGCCAAAATGACTATGTTCTGCCTCCATGCGGAAGGCAGTACTCCTCTGAGTAAGACTGAGTGGAAATGCAAGTGGGGAGAGCGGCTGTTGCCCCCAGGTCCTCTTGGTAGGCCTCTGAGCCTGGTCCAGCAGTGCCCTCTTTTTATGATCGGAAACCAAGGAAATAGAGCAAAATGTAACTGCAAGAAATGTATTTTGAATATTCAGGAACTATGCTCTACATCAGTGTTCCCCAACCGGTGTTCCGCGGCACACTAGTGTGCCGCGAGACGTTGCCTGGTGTGCCGCGGGAAAAATTAAAAAATTCGAAAGATATCCGGAGAGGCGGCCTTCAGGCGAGTTTTAATTTTAATTTTCCTTCTCCCACTTAATGCCCCACGCTCGCCCGAGCAGCTTGCAGTCCTCGGTAACCACGGCGACCTGAGGGAGGGGAGGGAACAGGGAAGTCGAGGGCGGCGGCGAGCCGCGATGACGTCAGTGGGCTGCGCCGCCTCGCCCTGGCACGGTGTGAGAGCCCCGGCTAGTGGCGCAAGCTTCGGAATAAGTGGGATCCGCGTGCGCGAGACCGAGATCGCGGGTAAGGAGCTCAGCCCTGGGCAGGAGGAAGCGGGGCCGCGCGTGCGGGCCACATCCCCACAGAGAGCGAGCCTCCCCCGGCCCACCACTCCGGGCAGTTCCACTCGCATGAGGGGGCGGCAAAGGCGACGGCCGGCAGCTTGCCTGCAGTGCCATCCCTCGAGCAGGCGAGGAGCCCGGAGGCTACCAGATGCGAGTCCTCTTTCCCACCCTGCTCGGGAGTCCAGAGCACTTGGTCGCATTCAGGATCTAGAGTGGGGAAGCGGGGCTTGTGTCTGGGCTGGACACATTGGGCTGCCTGTGCCGCTCGACCTGCGGGGAGAAATCAGGGTGGGAGTCACGACCGTGAGGCAGGGCTGCCAAGTGTGGCAGAAGAGGACACGGCCGTCGCACCTGTCCTTAGGTAGGAGCTTCTTCCGTGTTGACCTGCTGCCCTAAAGTCTTGGCTTTTTTCTTGGCTTTTTGGCGGTTGGCACAGAAGGAAGGCAAGGGGGAGGGAAAAAAATTGAAACTTACACTTTCGTGCGTCCCTCCCGGCGTGACGCTGCGCGCTGACGTCACGGGGCTGTAATGGTGGTGTGCCTCGAGATTTTTTTCATGAAACAAGTGTGCCTTTGCCCAAAAAAGGTTGGGAAACACTGCTCTACATGTTCCGTTTGGATTGTTGATATAAACATCTACACCATATATCTTAAGCACGTGACCTCTCCCAAAGAATCCTGGGAATTGTAGTTTAGCCTCACACCCAACACCCGTAACAGACTACAGTTCCCAGGAAGCCATGTGCTTTAAAGGTAGGGTTTCAGCCAGGTTTCAGGTTGAGAGAAAGAGAGAGACTTGACTTGCCCTCACCAATCCAGAGGCTCACGGCTGGGCAGGGCAACTGCATTTGGATTTTCTACGCTTAAAGCCCCAGCTGCCTTGCTCTGTAGTTCTGCACACTTGTGCGTCAATCAGTATAGCTGAGATTGTGTTTAAAAAGAGAGATAAATTAATGTTCTATGTCTAGGTTTTATTTAAACTTTGCACCCAGTAGAGCCAGTTTTTCCAGCTGCAACAAAACATTGCAAAGATGTGCATGAGAGCTTAGTTTAGCACCCTTAAATTTTACTATTTTGCTAGACACAGGCTGGTAGTTTTATCTGGCCGCCTTGCTGTCACCTGAGACATTGGCAGCCATTGCCCAGCCTCTTCCAAGCCTGCCTTTGAAGCCATAAGGACTAGAAACTTGTGTGTGCATGCATTTTCTCTCTCTCTCTTTAAATCCAGGAAGCTTAGTTCAGCAGCCTTTTACCACCTTCAGAGCGTTTTTTTTTTCTGTGCTGCAGGGTAACCACAGCCTCTGGTAGGGCAGTCCGGCCTTTTGATCTTTTTCTTCTTGGCGTTACTTAACATTAGCAGTTTTAGCTTCCGTTTCACATAGGGGAGGCCCACATTTATATCCTGGCCTCTGGTTGTTGTGTGCGTGCAAGCGAGCCTGCAGTTCCATGACACACAGGCCTGCCTCCCACCTTTTTCTCTTTTCTTTCTATCGCTCTCTGCGGGTGGCTGCAATGGACCAGTGGGGAGGAAGTCTTTATTCCAGAAGAAAGAAAGAAAGAAAGAAAGAAAGAAAGAAAGAAAGAAAGAAAGAAAGAAAGAAAGATAAAAAGCATGCTTGAAAGTCTTCCACCTATTAGGCCGGACCTCCTGACATGCACTAAACAAAAAGGGGTGGGGAAACCTCTCTGGCCTGGAGGCTGAATGTGGTTCATCATGCCTCCCTTCTGGGCTTGGGACTCTTCCCCAGCCTGTGGCCTTCACTTGCCCTGGTCTTTGCCCTCCTCCAGAACTTGTGTCTGTCTGAAATGTGTCCTAGACCTGTGTCCTGCTTGCTTGGGTGGAGAGAAGTGTGGGTGCTGACCTCTCGGCTTTGGTGTGGCTGGAATATAGCTGGAATTGTGCCTTCCATACATATTTCTCTGCCCGCCACTGGGATGTGGCCCCTGGAAGGCTGCTTGCAAGGGAATTTGGCCCTTGGGCTGTAGAGGTTTTCCCTGCCCTAGGAGTTTTGGGGCTCTGGCAGGGTGGGCTCTGGCAAGGGACCCCTCAGTTAAACCCAACTCCATAAATACTAAGCACAAGGTGTTCCTGATTTACTTTGCCAAAGTACAGAAGGTACAGGCTTTAATCAGACCTTGTGAAATAAACATAAGAACTCTTTTTTTCATCTTGAAGAGCAGGAGAAAAACACTTAAAAGTGGTGGCTTGGTAGCTGTCCGTTGGAACTCACAGGGGAGATTTTTAGTGAGAAATTGCAGAGAAACAGCTTGTTAACACAGCCAGCTGTTGCTATGTTGTACAGAAGTTTCTTTTGGAAAACTGGGAAAGATTAGACGACACTGATCCCTCATTCAGACATCTCAAAAAAAGTGGCTGTGACTTAACTCGTTCCATTTGTACCTGTTTGAGTAGAGCCATGGGTTTCTGAGTATGTGCAGAGTTCCTTGCAGAAAGGAGGTTCTGGAAGGGGGGTATAAGGCAGGAATCGGGGAGCCTGTGGCCTTCTGGATGTTGTTGTACTCCGAAGTCCCATCAGCCCCAGCTAGCATGGCCAGTGATCATAGGAATTGTAGTCTAGCAACAACTTCCACCCCCATTGTAAGTCCTTGCAGGGCCTTGAGTCACCTGATTTGAATGGCTCCAATGGTGTTTCACATACTTATATGAATTTGAGATCAGTAAAAGCCTGCCTCCTTCCTTGGAAAAGAGTGTGGTATCAACCAGTGACAAAATCTGTGAAATTAAATATTGTAAGGAGCCAATAAGAAATTTACTTAAAAGTAAATGGTTCTGAACATATACTACAGAATAACAAGCCACTTCAGACCAGTTGGCCTATTGTAAAAAAAAGCAAGGATTAAACTAGATTAGACATAAAAACCTAAGGTATCTGTTCTCTTGTCTTGGAAGCTTTGTGTGGAAGTTCCAGCTCCCAAACACGCTTTTGTGATCTTCAGCCAGTCCAGACTAGAGACCCATTTCCGACTGCCAACCAGACCATCACTCACATTTTCACTTTTGATTTAAACTTAATAGTACCAGGCAGTGTCTTGCCACACTGAGGTATTGGCATGCTAACAAGTGAAGCTGTATTCCAAGTATTGTTAGTCAGACTTCGGAACACTTTTAATAGTTGTATCCTCTTTTGATTTCTGGGGGTTTTCTCTTCAGTGAAGGCTAAGGTAGACATTAAGCAAGAATGCAAGTCATGCTCAGTTCTTTTTAAAATAAATTTTATTAAAAGATTTTCCTGGTTTACAAAAGTACATGCATTGTCTCTTTTTTTCAGGTTGTAGAGTCTCTTTCTTACAGATCAGTTACATTTGATATGAGACATTAGTGTTGTATGCGGTATAAGGTTGGTGAAGGGGGGTGAAACATTCTTTTACATGGTGTACGTGTGGGGTTTTGTGTCAACATCAACTGGGTAGGTTCTCTTCCTATTCGCTAATTACATTTCCTCAGTAGTGAAGTCATGCTCACTTTTACAATGGTTGCGTTTTCTTAATCAGAAAGCCTTTCCGTCACTTTCTCGCTTTCCATAACTTTCACCACCTCCTTTCTCATTTCTTCTCTATTTAGCTACTTCTACTTTTTTCCCTGCATCGCTAGTCTTGCCTCCCCCCTCAGTTTCCACCTTCTCTTTGCTCTCGCCTTCTTTTGCCATCTTTTCTATCACCAGGCATCTTCCTGTTGCCTCTTTCTCTCTTGCTCATCCCTTCTTCCACATTCTCCTTACCTTCTCAAAGCACTTTTTGCCCTTTATTTTTCTTGCCTTTTCTACTTCCTTTCATCTGTGGGTATTCCTGTCTCCCTTCTCCCTTTCCTTTCTACCCTGCTTACTTTCCTCCCCCCGTGTCATCTTCTCTGCCAGTTCAGTTTACCACTCTGTGGACTCTTGCCCCCCCCCCCATGTCAACTTTCCGGAAATCAGGATGAATAGGATTTATGGGAAAGGTTCATCACCCTCAGAATACAGGTGGCAGCTGTACTTTGTTTCCCCTTTATCGGATGATGGGAAAATTCCTCAGATTCTCACATACTGAAGTGTGTGTGTGTGTGCGTGTTGGGGGAACCACAATTGTGGGAGAGTTAATTCCCCCCTCCCCAGACTAAAATTAGGTTTGGGGAGAATCTGTTGACTACAACGCGGTCGCCAGTGTGGTGTCAGGTGGCGCCCTTTCAGTCTTTCTCCTGGTGCTCCAAAGCCTCTGAGCATGCACACGGACACACACATGGTATTGTTGACCCTTGGCCATAAGGTAGCGAGTACAGTTACTTTTTAAAGGGGTAAAAAAGGTCCACAGGCCTTAAGCAGGAAGCTGGAAAAGTGACTCTCTTCCCCACTTCCTCTTTCAGCTCTATGGGCTTTTCGAGGTTCAGTGTAAGTCAGCCGGATCCAGCTTCTACCCTGATCTCTTGGAAGCATGAAGTGCATGCGTATCTTTTCTTTCCCGTGTTTCGGGAGAAGAGACGCAAAGGGGGTAGCAGCACCCACAGCGCTCTCTTGAAAATCAGAGTGCGCCAACATGGCCTGAAAAAGTTGGCTGCCAGTCAGAGGGTTCCTTTCAAGCCTCATTGCAAACAGGGAATAAATGGGAGGCCTCTGTGATCATTTGGAGAGTGGAGGAGAAGCATCCTTATATCCTAATGCCTGCTGGGGAGGTGGACACCGAGCTGATCCTGTTAAGCAAGAGTGCAGGCTTGGGATCATTTCCTTAACTGCATAGTGTCAAGTGATCATGAGCAACACACCTTTTGCTTGGCAGACCGCAGCGGTTGAAGTAACGGCTGAAGTCTTTACAAGGCTAATGCTGGGTGGTCAAGCTGTGTGGAGTTGCTGCCTATGTATGGATTATGTATTGAGTAAGGCATGGCATTCAGTTGCTGGTGGAGGGGGGGGGGGACTGTAGCTCAGTGGCAGAGCACCTGAACGTCCCTGGTTGAACCCCTAGCACAGGGGTCTGCAACCTTTAAGACAAAAAGAGCCACTTGGACCTGTTTCCGAAGAAAAAAACAACTGGGAGCCGCAAAACCATTGCGACATTTAAAACAAATATATCGCCGGAGCCGCAATCTGACAGCGGGCAGGAAGGTGACGTCGGGACAGTGCGTGACTAGCGCACGCACCGCCCCCATGCGACGTCACAGCCAGTACAGCGCCCACCACAGTGGGGAGTGTTGGGGCGCACAATGCGCCTCCTCCCCTCGCTAGTATCCACCCCGGAGCCGCGGCAAAGGTGTAAAAGAGCCACATGCGGCTCCGGAGCTGCGGGTTGCAGACCCCTGCCCTAGCATCTCCAAGTACAACAGACAGGTTCCTGTCTGAAACCCTAGTGGAGAGCCCCTGCTGGTGCAGATGCCATTATTTTTGCCATCATAATATTATCTTTATCATTATCATCATCATCATCATGACTGGAATTCATATCCTTCCTTCTCCACAAGGCTCCAGGGAAGGTCACAACAACATGCAAATACAATTTACAAATGGAAGAATGGGGTGGGTCCTAAAACATACCTCTAATATCAAAGGCCAGGTTAAAGAGTTGTGTCTTCAGCAGGTAACAGCAGCAATACAGTGAAGGTGCCAAGTGTGCTTCCCTGGGGAGGGAATTCTGCAGCTTTAGGGCTGCTGATGGCCCAGTGATCTGACTCTTTATAATTAGTTTCCTAGGTTTGTGCTTTCCACAGTTATTCATGCTGGTGTTTTGTTTTCTTTCCTTCCTCCAGATCTCCTGCCGTTGTTGCTGCAACATAACTGGGGTCTTCCAGGTAAGTGGCATGTCTTGGTTTCTTGTTGTTGTCATTCATATCACAAATGACAGTATTTCCTGGGAAGTTTTGAATTGGGGAAGGGGGAGGATAGTGCCCCTCAATTTTCCACTTCCTTAATGGAAGGAGATGGGATTTAAGCTTTTCTTAGAACTTATTATTCGTTTCAGAATAACACAACCTGATACCACGCACTTTGCTTATGTTATTTATTTTATTTAAAAGCATCTATAAACTTAATAAAGATCTAAGTCGTAGTGTTGTTTTTGTTTAAGAAAAAATAGAAGCCCCGTGGCACTGAATTTACAAATGTTTATAACCTTTATGTTCTTCCTAAAACAAAAAAGTACCCTAATTTACAGTGATTTTAGATTTTATTAGTATTGTATTGGTATCTTTTGAAGCATTTTGTAAATATGTTCACTACTCGTGGTTTTATGTTTCACCTCAAGGAGTTTTATTTCTGCAAGCAAGAGCAGAAATAGTGTTCCCATTGCAGTGGTTTCGAACACTAGTTTCAGAACTGCATTGGCCCCCGAGGGCTGCTTTGAAGGAATCCCATATGAAGGCATGACTTAAGCAAAAAATATTCAGTAGCATGCTTTCCCAGACTTTTCACCATTTCTTTGTGTGTTAAAATACCAGTGTCGGGCCACCTGTTGCAAGACTTCTTAGACAAACTCAAAAAAGTCAGTTCAGAAAAAAACAGAGGCATGTTCTGAAACACTGAGATTTCCTATATCACTCATTTGAAGTGGTAAAGGGGCTGTCATAAAAAATATAATAAATGCAGGAGTAGGATTTATGGTGGTGAGAAAGGAAAAATCTTGAATTGCTGGGTGCTGTTGGCACCAGAAATTCAGCGATCCAGCTTTACGCAGTAATATATTTACTCTCCAAGAATCGGAGGATACAGTATTTGTGAATTTCCTATACTATGAGCTAGATCTTTTTGTCCAGGATCCTATTCTGGGGTTCAGGATCCTGTCCTGGACACTGTACTGCTCCTGAAGCCATGCACACCTTTGGTATATGATTTTTAGCATTCTAAGAGATGGTCCCTCTGTTTCTTTTACTGCATCCCTTACACCTGGCTGCTGCGGAGACAAAAGCTTTTCTGGCTGTAAAAGATGTCGAGTCAGAAGTTTTTCCGGGTAGAGAGATAGTGATTGGCTGGGGCGGGGAGTAGTTGTTGGGCATGTATAATTGGTGGTGGTGGAGCTTCTCACATGGGTTGGCTGAGCTGCCTTGTAATGTTGTGGAATGTTGCTCCAGCAGGGCAGGGAACAACTGTTGGAATGCTTGCAGTCGCTGTCTGGCTTCTGTGACGGAAGGGGCAATGGTCAAGAGACAGACAAACATGTAAACCTCACCTGGGGTGACTAGAAGAGCAGAAATAAGTTGTGGGCCAAGCTAAGGAGAGCAGGGGCTTATTGGATTTTTAATAAATCAGTTTCTGATTTCTAAGTCCTAATTCACATCTTGGCTGGGAGGTTCTGTGACTGGAGCAGGGAGAAATGACTTATAGTCCTTGTTTCCTGGCTTCACAGTGTCGGTGGAGGGTGAGGTCATTGATTTCTGGTGGATGTGGATCCTGCTGTACTGCCTCTCCCTGTTGTGGGGATTTCCCCTGTCTTGGGAGAGTTCTCTAGCTGCTCAGGTTGATCCGCCCTGCATTTTAATTCTTTTTTAATAGCCCGGGCGAAGGAGTCTGGCGCAGGTAACACAGGGGTTACTGATTCTGCCAAGCAAAACAGATGGGTCAGGCCACAGTTTTGGAGGGGTGGGGCCTCTGTCCTTGCACAGTGGAAAAGGCAGTTACCATCTGCTGCCAAGCTTGGCTGGACTTTGCTTGTGCCTGTGACTTAATCTAGTAGAAAAAGAAAAATTCCTGTATTGCTTCAAAGCTTGGATCGGGAAATCCCCAACTTTGGGAGGGGGAGGGGGGAAGTTGACTCCCAGAGGAAACAGTGTGAGAGCACAGGACAGAGTAAAAACAGGGCCCCTTTTGACAAGGGGGGGGGGAGCAGGATGGGACACACATAGGCCTGCCTGTGTGACTTTGGGAACATTCCTTTCTCTGTCCAGACAGAAAGTTGGCAGGCAGTTCTTAATTTTCAGGGAAAGTACCTTTTGTTGTTGCTGCAGATCCCAGCAAGGGACAACTGCATATAGGGGGATTGGAATAAGGTGGAGAGGCTGTTTCTTCTTTCTCTCTTAAATGAAAAGTATTGAGAGTCAGCCGTTCGCAAGGTGTGATGTGTACCTAGGGGCACCTTGCCTACCACCAAGAGGGCTCAGGGTTCTGATAACACTCGCATTCATTTAAACATCACTGTATGAAATACCTCAAAGCAATTTGTTATTAACAATATATTTTTTAAAAATCATATATGAGACAATTCCAAATCCACATTCGAGGGGCGGGGAGCACAAAAGGCTCGTTGAAAAAGGAAAACCTTCAGTGGCGTCAAAAATACAGTGGTACCTTGGGTTAAGTACTTAATTCGTTCTGGAGGTCCGTTCTTAACCTGAAACTGTTCTTAACCTGAAGCACCACTTAAGCTAAAGGGGCCTCCCGCTGCTGCTGCGCCGCTGGAGCCCGATTTCTATTCTCATCCTGAAGCAAAGTTCTTAACCCGAGGTACAATTTCTGGGTTAGCAGAGTCTGTAACCTGAAGCGTATGTAACCCGTTACCACTGTATGTATTTATCATGAACTTCTCTCCCAAAAGCCATTCCCCTCTGCTCGAATGTTGGATCTAGTTGGGGGAAAGAAAGTCTGTATGCGCTGACACAGCTGTTTAGAGCTGACAGCTAGTGCTGGGGTTTGGCTTGGATTAAAGCCCCATCTCAGCGCTATACATGCATTACTTATTTCACTCATTCATTGCATTTATATATCTCCTTTTCTTCAAGGGGGTGTTCTCCCTGTCATTTAATCCTCACAACAGCCCGGTGTGGCAGGTTAGGTACACAGTCATGGCTTTCCCACCCACACCCCACATCCCGAGAATCCTGGGAACTGTAGGTGGTGTTTTTTTTAAGGGTGTTGAAGGTTGTTAGGAGACCCCTGTTTCTCCTCACAGAGCCACAGTTCTCTGAATTCCAAGCGAAGAGGGGTTGACTGTCAAGCCATGCTGGGAACTGAACCTCTGGGAGGGAAATAGGGGTCTACCCATAGCTCGTACAGTGGTGCCTCGCAAGACGAAAAGAATCCGTTCCGCGAGTCTCTTCGTCTTGCAAAGCAAGCCCATTAGCGGATTAGCGCTATTAGCGGCTTAGCAGGCTTAGCGGATCAGCTGATTAGCGGCTTAGCGGATCAGCTGTTAAGCGGCTTAGCGGATCAGCTGATTAGCGGCTTAGCGGATCAGCTGATTAGCGGCTTAGCGGATCAGCTGATAAGCGGCTTAGCGGATCAGCTGATAAGTGGCTTAGCGGATCAGCTGTTAAGCAGCTTAGCGGATCAGTTGATAAGCGGCTTAGTGGCTTGGGAAAAGGGGGGGGGAACCCCGCAGGAACTCGCAAGACATTTTCGTTTTGCGAAGCACCTCCAAAACGGAAAACCCTTTCGTCTAGCGGGTTTTCCGTCTTGCTAGGCATTCGTCTTGCGGGGCACCACTGTATCCCTCCTAACAAACTACAGTTCCCAGGATTCTTTGGGGGAAGCCGTGTGTGCTTAAAGTGGTATGGTGCTGCTTTAAATGTGTAGTGCAGATGAGGGATAAACCGGAGATGGGGAAGTTGTTGCTCTCCAGATGTTCCTGGACTAAGGTTCCCATTTCCCTTGACCATTGGGCATGCTGGCCAAGGCTGATGAGAGCTGGAGCCCAGCAATGCCTGGAAAGTCACAGGTTCCCCATCCTTACTTCAGATCATATTCTGGGGGTCCCAACACCATCTCCCCATTGCGGGATTAAAGCCTGGTGCCAAAGAGAAATTGAATTAACTTGGGAGAGAAGCCTGTCATTTTCATTTTAGGAATGGAGTGGCTTTCATTAATAGCTCATTTTTTATTTAGCAAGGTTTCTGTAATACGATAAAAACAGTAGGCGTAATGCAGTTCTCAAAATACAGATAAAATCAACAGGTGTGAGAGGAAATAAACTAACAGTGATAAAATTACATGTCTTAGCAGGCTGTGCTACACAACAAAAACAATTTTAGCCGGTGTTGAAAGCAGTGCAATGCAGGTGCCTGACTAACATTAGTATTATTTGCTATTGATGAGGTGATTATCACTGAAAGAATCGAAGCACTTGGATTTGTTGGTGTGAGCTCACACCGCCAGAGTTGGTGAGAATCTATGTATAGGGCATTGTATTTTATTATTATTTTTTGTATGTAACTTACCTGTTAGTTAGTGTTTCCCTGTTTTATGTTTGTAATGCTTGCCCTTGAAAATAAAGGTGTGTCTTTTGTCTCCCTCCAGACCCTCCCGCAAGCAGCACTCCTGTCGTGGAGATAATTGAACAGCCCAAGCAGCGCGGCATGCGTTTCCGCTATCAGTGCGAAGGGCGGTTGGCTGGCTCCATTCCCGGGGAGCGCAGCACAGACACCACCAAGACCCATCCCACCATCAAGGTCAGCCCCACAGCACTTGGGAGTGGGGTGGGGGGTTCTTCTAGAAATAAGTGTTACTTAGAAGTCTTTGGGGGGTTGAGGGATTGAAGCAGGGCTTGTATGTGTGGTCATGGGAGTGTGAATTTCAGAATAAAAGGCATCGTTTTAAGGATACAGTCATACCTAGGATTACAGACGCTTCAGATTGCGTTTTTTTGGGTTACGGACCCGCCAAAACCCGAAAGTACCAGAATGGGTTACTTCCGGGTTTCTGCAGTCGCGCAAGCGCAGAAGCACTAAATCGCAACCCGCGCGTGCACAGACGCGCTGTTGCAGGTTGCAAACGCTGCGGGTTGCGAACATGCATCCCACACAGATCACGTTCGCAACCCGAGCATCCTCTGTACTTTAATTTCCCTTTGCGGAGGTGAAGCCCCTGACACCGACTGGTCTGCTGGCATGGAATGATCATAAACATTCCAGGCTCTTGGTGAAGAAAGAGGTCATGTGTCATTCTGCGGGAGGGTAGGACTTATACCAACGGCTTGCAAGTTTCAAGAATGGAGATTCCAACTAACCATCAGGAAGAACTTTCTGACAGTAAGATCTGTATGGACAATGGAATGGACTCCCTCTGGGAGTTGTGGACTCTCCTTCATTGGAGGTTTTTAAGTGGAGGTTGGATCGCCATTTGTCACATATGATCTAGTTCAGATTCCTGCATTACGGGGGGCTGGACTGGATGATCCTCAGGGGTCCTTTCCAACTCTACCTGGAGATGCCAGCAGAGATTGAATCATGCAAGGCAGTTGCTGTACCTGCCACTGAGCTACATATCCCCATTTCTGCAGTGCAGGGAAGACCGTACGACCCTACGCTGCAAGGTTACTGTGAACACTGGACTTAAGAGATGCTGAAGCAGCAGCAGCTCTCCAGGGTTTCAGGGGCGCAAGGTGTCTCTCCCAGTCCTTCCTGGAGATGCCATTGGGGATGGAGCCAAGGGCCTCCCACACGCCAAGCAGATGCTCTGCCTCTGAGCCGCAGCCTTTGCCACACATCAGCTCCCCGCCTTTTGCTTTCAGATCCACAACTATACAGGCCCAGGCAAGGTCCGCATTTCGCTGGTCACCAAGGAGGTCCCCTACCGGCCCCACCCGCACGACTTGGTGGGGAAGGACTGCAAAGAAGGCTATTATGAAGCAGAGCTGTCTCCAGAGCGCTCCATCCACAGGTGAGCGGATGTGGGAAGGGGAGAGAGCTGGGTATCTGCCCCCCCCCACCCCCGGTCTTTTTCTCTGGCCATTTGGGAGGATGATTTGGGGGTGGGTGTTTATTTATTTGCATCAACCGCTAGCCATTGCCGTCTGCGTACGAAAGTGCAAACATAAGCACAACTTGAGGGATGAAGCTGCCAAACTAAATGAACAACTGCAGTGTTTCAGAGAGCGTATCTTTGCCCAGCCCTACGCAAAGATGCCTTTGGGGTTGAACCTGGGGCCTTCGGTGTGCAAAGCAGATGTGCTCACTGCTGAGCTACTGCCCTTCCGCGACCACGGCAGCTGCAAAGTCCAAAATAAAAAACTACACAGGTTAAAACCCAAGAGGAGGTAGTTGTGGGCCATGTTTTGACGGCGGCTGCTTGAAGCTCTGCAGGTTTCACTGTCGGCCATTTAACCTGGATCTGCGAGGAGAAAAGTTAGCGTGAAAAGCAGCCGAGCGGCCCAGTGCGAGTGGGGCGCTTGGCTCTTCACACAGGAGTCTGTACAAAGAATAAAGCAAGCTTAGATGGGCCAATGTTAAGAGCATCACCATCTCCACGTGAAGGTGGATGATTTGGGGATCTTCCTCGCTGGTGTTTGGGGAAGCAGCCGTGCTTCTCACCCGATGCCTTTCACCTCCTTGTGCCTCCCTCTCCCCCTCCCTCCAAGCTGCACACTGACCTCTGCCTGCTCCATGTGCTCCTTCCCAGCTTCCAGAACTTGGGAATCCAATGCGTGCGGAAACGAGACCTGGACAAGGCCGTGGCCAAGCGGATCGAAACCAACAACAACCCGTTCAATGGTGAGGAGCGCTGTCGGCCGTGACAGTGGTCAAGGGCTTTGTGGGGGGCAGGGGTGTGTTGTTGGAACGTGAGAAGCTGTCTTGGACTAGCTCAGACTATTTCTCCCACCTAGCTGTGCATGTGATGACCAGCAATGCTGCTTTGGAGTCTCCTGCAGAGAAGGGCCTTTTTTGCAACCTGCTGTCTCAGAGATGCTGCAATGCCAAGCCCGGGGATGAAATGCGGCCCCCCAGGCCTCCTTGTGTGGCTCTTGGGGCTCTCCCTAGACCATGCCCCTCACTCACCCTGATTCACACTGTTCTAGACCAGCTAGAATGTGCCCTTGAACTTTGATAATGCCTCTTGCCAGGATGGAGAGGGGTGTGCAGGTGTGCCTAGAAACTAGCCTTCTGTAGAAATCTAAAATTCACACCTGATGTTCTGCCCACTCTTTTGCTTCTGGCCCTGACAGTCCCTGGCATGTGGCCCCCAGAAGATTGCCCAGGAGGGAATCTGGCCCCCCGGCTGAAAAGGGTTTCCTATCCCTGTAAAAGCAGCAGCTAAGCCCAACCATCGTCAGACATACCAGGGTGCCCTCCAGGCTCAGATTTGCATTCATTGCTCTGTCTGCTACTGGCATGCGGTCCCTGAAATGTTGCGCAGGAGGGAATCTGCACCACAAGCTGAAAACAGTTGACCCACCCCTGTGCTGCCGCATTCTCTTTAATTGTCATTTCCAGGGGTTGAACCATCTAGATGCAGGTGCACAATTTTTACTTCCCTTTTCTAGACTTAACTGTATTGTTTATATTTCTTGCTTTCTCTCTCCCTCCCCGCCTGCCCCTGATTCCAGTGTCCATGGAAGAGCTAAAAGGAGACTATGACCTGAACGCGGTTCGGCTCTGTTTCCAGGTGTGGATTCAGGATGCAGGCAGTGGGCGCTTGGTCCAGCTGCCCCTGGCAATCTCACAGCCCATCTATGACAATCGTGAGTGCTAACGGGGGGTGTCTCTGATGCACACCGCTACCTTTATTAGAGAGGGAGGGACCAACCAGGGATGGACAGTGGAGCAGACCCAACACTGATCATTCATTGGTTTTTGATTTTCGTATCCTGCTCTATCTGAGGGTCCCAGAGCAACTTAACAGCAGCTTCTTTATCCAACAAGTAAATAATTCTATCCCTGAGGAAATGGAATGGATGCAGATCAGAGTTAGGTGCACTAACTACTTGATTGAAATTAATGGGGCTTCCGTTAAATCATGATTTGGAAACCCTGGAGAGCTGCTGCCAGTCAGTGCAGGCAGTTCTGAGCTTGATGGACCAATGGTCTGACCAGTATAAGGCAGCTTCAGATGTCCCTTTTCAGTTCGGTCCTTTGTTCAGAATCATGAGGACTGGGATATTTATTTTTCAACAAAGGTCCTCAGTGGTGGAGCACCTGTTTTGCATGCAAAAGTTACCCAGTTCAATCCCTGGCATCTCCAGGTAGGCTGCCTGAAACCCTGGAGAGCCACTGCCAGTGTATTCCGTACTGAGCTAGATGGACCAATGGTCTCCATAACACAGCCTCTTGTATTCCCTCACTGCCACTGAGTCATTAAGATGGCCCCGGCGCCCTCTCTTTCTCCAGGTGCTCCCAATACAGCCGAGTTGAAGATCTGCCGTGTGAACCGCAATTCAGGGAGCTGCCTGGGTGGAGACGAGATCTTCCTCCTCTGTGACAAGGTCCAGAAAGGTAAGAGATGCCTCCCTTTTCAGTGCAGGGTTTTACTTCCATTGGCCACCTTGGGCTTTGGAAGAGATGTAGAGTCAAGCCTTGGAAGAGGCTGCAAAGGACTTCTGGACAACAGCAGCAAGGGTTCAACTTTTCATGTGTGCTTTCCTTTCATGGTGGTGTTGTTGTTGTTTTGTTGTTGCTGTTGCTGTTCTTATTCTTAAGGCAGTTTTTAGTGTAGTGGGGAAAACTCAGAAAGCCCTTCCAGCCACATCTTTGCTCATAACAATGACCGAAACCATCTCTAAAGCCTCCTGTGTCTGCCAACCCTTTTAAAATCCTCCCTAACTTATGCATTTTTAAATGCAGGCTCACTATAGTCACCATGTGGCCAAACTGACCTCTTTGCTTCCAGCACTGTTTGCCCACTTCAGTCCTGGGCTTTTCTGTGAGGTTTGCCCTGATGTCACAGCATCTCGCCCAATGGCAGGCAACTTCAAGGAGTCAGCTGATATGTTCAAAATGTTAAAAAGTCTTCCACATTTTGTTTGGTGTGTGTATATGGGTATTTTGGCCTGTTGCCTTCAAAAAGTGCTGTTGGCCATTTCTCAGTTTGGGAACAGGAGATGATTACACATTTGTGGTGAAAGGAAATAAGACCAGGTGTTGGTATTTCCCATTTTGTTCTTTCCCCCACCCTTCACACCAGCAAGGGGTAGCAACAACCACCAACCTGGATGGCTTTAAAAGAGGGTGAGACTCGGTTCACCCTCCACTGTTGGAGGCAGAATGCTTCTGAGTACCAGTTGCCAGAAATCACAATTGGGAAGAGCACTGTTGCATTTGGGACTTGCTTTCAGGCTTCCTATTGGAGCACCAGGCCGGCCACTGTGAGAACAGGATGCTGGACTAGATGGGCCATTGGCCTGATCCAGTTTCAGGACTCTCCTTGTGTTCTTACGTTCTCAGTGAGTCTGAACCCCTCAATCCTCTCCCCCCCCCCCCCGCTTCCTTTGCAGAGGACATCGAAGTCCGCTTCTTCAAGGACTCTTGGGAGGCAAAGGGCTCCTTCTCCCAAGCCGACGTCCATCGCCAAGTGGCCATTGTCTTCAAGACCCCGCCGTACATGGACCAAACCCTTCGGGAGCCGGTGACAGTCCAGATGCAGCTGCGTCGCCCATCCGACAAGGAAGTCAGTGGGCCCATGGAGTTCCGTTATCTTCCTGATGAAGGTATGTCCTCTCTTGCATGCTCTGGTTCTAAGCTCTATGAGCTTTCAGCTGTGAGCCAGCTCAGAAACTCAGATGTATGTCAGGTGCCAAAGGGCTCCCTGAATCAGGGTTACAGTTGCCAAAACAGAATGCCTAGTTTTCATTTTGGGGCCCAGTGGCTCAAAAGACATACTTTTCAATGTGAATTTTTGCTTCCTGAAATAAAGTTCTGATTGCGCAGATGAAATACCACAGAGAGAATCTGAAAGGGTGTGTTGCTAGTGTGTGAAAGCAGGCAAGATCCAAGGATCCCCAGGGATGCGCCTCCAGGTGGTGGAGACGTCAGGTACCTTCCTGGCACCCGGGCATCTTCACTTGCTCACAAGTGGCCAAAAGTCAGGTGCAAAATGCGCCCAGTGCCTGGCGAATTTCAAACGGCGCTGTGAGTGTGCAGGCATGATTCCCTGACTCCAGCTCTCCTGTTACTCAGTCGTTGCCTATGATTGGAGAGTACATTATCAGCTCCCTTTCAAAGCAAATGTGTCCTTATTCTCCCCCACCCCCCTTTTCCTTTTGGACAGGTGACTTCAATCGTATTGACGAGAAACGCAAACGGACCCTTGGCACCTTCAAGAACTTTGTTCAGAAAACACCCTTTGCAGGTAGGGCTCGAGTTAGAGGGGTAGAAGAAAAGGGTGGTGTGGCTGGTTGAAGAACCTTCAAGGGGGTGAGACATTGGCGACTGGGCCCCATTTGGGACTGTTGGGGCAGAAGACAGGGAGACCAACAGGAAAACAAAGCCCAGTGCCCATGGCAGGTGGTGTTGGGATTCACAGGATACTGAGTAAGTCTGCAGGCTTCAACAGGTTAATGCAATACTCTGTGAAGTGCTGGGTCAGAGTGACTCAGCAGGAATGTGATTGGCTATCACCTGTTTTAAAAGGAAAGCCTGTTCAACAGTAGTTGTGGTTGTGTGGTGGTTGTGCTGTGGTGTGGTGGAGAGTATTCGTTTGCCTTAAGGAGCAGGTACTCTGTATGGACTGTTTTTGTAAACACCTGTATATAGCTCACATTAAAAAGACTGCACTGGGAAAAACCTGGGACTCTGAGCGTTTCTGCTAAAAGCGCCGCGAGGAATTCACGACAGGTGGAGCCTACTCCTTCTAGTTTTGTCCCCATCCTCCTCCTCCAACCAAGTTCTGCAAGAGCAGGGCTGTGGAGGAATATCCCAGAAGGCAGAGCCACCCTGTGAGTTGCTTGCAAGTAAAAAGGCAGGCAGATGGAATGGCTGAGGCTGAGGGGCCCATGCCCTGCTCTTCTTAGTACACTGGCCTCCAACAGAGAGGAGCACAGGAGGTGGAATACCTTGGAATCTCATGAGACCTGGGTTTGATGTTGCAGGGGGGATACTGCTTCCTCTGTAGCTCAGTAAATAAGAGCTCACACTTTCCATACAGAGTCCAGGTTCAATCCCTGGCATCTCCGTTTAGGAGGATCAGGGAGCAGGTGATGGGGAAGGAGCCCCCCTCCCTCTGCCAGTCAGAGCAGGCAATACTAAGCAAGACAAAGAGTCTCCCTCACGGTGAGGGTTCTTCCGGTGTCCATACATGGGGGGGGAGGGGGTTGAAGCCTTGCTGGGCTCTTGGGAGGATTTTGCATGTTCTGACCCCTTCCGTTCCCTCCCAACAGTCGGAGCTGCAGAACCTCGCTCCCAGCGCCGCATTGCTGTTCCCAAACATGGCCTGGCCCGGCCCAACATCAGCGGTGAGGAATGCCTAACCTTTCCTTTCATGTAACCCTTCTGTCAAGTTAACAGCTTGCTTACGAGGAAAATTGGTCTGGCTGGGAATCTTGTCCCATGACGTCAATATGGACTAGCAGCTTAGGAGTTGTATATGTTCTGTTCAAACTGTTGGTTGGCATTCAGCTCCTGTCCACCCTTCCCCCCCCCCCCCCCCGCTTAAAGGAGAAGGGAAAGGGGCTTTTTAAACCTGTGCTCATTGGCAGACGGGTGGAGATTAAATCCTGCTGCCTAGGCTGCAAGATCCTGTTTTCTACTGGGAACAGGGCAGTGCACCCAAAGCAGGATTGAACCCTGTCCTTCAACCCAACAGCTGGCATCACCAGTGGTGTCAGTGGGTGTGATGGGCCAAATTGGACCCCATGGCAGGCCGAGATTGACTCGTGGTCTGAAGGCTCCCCACCCTTGCTCTAAGCTATTTATATTCTGTGCTTTCAAAAGAAAAACATGTAACACAATCTGGCAATTTCCCCCATTGAATGATGATTGGAACTGTTGCTGGGGGAGGGGGCAGAGAGCATCTGCCTTGCATGCAGGAGGTCCCAGGTTCAATCTCCAATGGCGTCTCCAGGTGGGCCTGGAAAAGACTTCCTGCCTAAAACCCTGGAGAACTGCTGCTGCCAGTCAGAGTGTAGACAGTACTGAGTGAGATGGGCCCCAGTGAATCTGGCTCAGCAGAAGGCAGCTTCCTACTGGCTTGCTTCTAGGATTTCACTAGGAAACATACACTTATAAAGTCCACAATCACAGCATTTAAAACTAGAAACTTGTTGGCAAGTTGTTATTTTTGAAAGAGAGAAAGAAAATGCCACATCTGAGTGGATGTTGCAGCACTGGCTCCCAGCAAAATTGGGAGCCACTCTTGGGAATGCACTTCTTCCCTCCCTTTCCCTTAACACAGTATTTCCCAAACTTGGGTCTCCATCTGTTATTGGACTACAACTCCCATCATCCCTAGCTGGCAAGACCAGTGGTCAGGGATGATGAGAATTGTAGTCTGGAAACTCAAGTTTGGGAAACTCTGCCTTAACATATGCTAGATGTTTGCATTGGTGCCGAGGTTGCTTCTTAGTTTCCAAACCATGGCTGGTGGGCAGACCCTGCACCAGCTCTGAGATCCTCTGGCCAGTAAACCCCGGCCAGCTGGGAGTCCAGGAAGGTCAGGAGGCCCTGGTGCTTCTCTCACTGATGCAAGAGTGCTGATGTGTCCTTTGTCGCCATCTCCTCTCTCTGATCTTCCTTGCAGGTGTCCCAGGAATTATGGGAGCATCAGGGCAAACCCCACTGCCCACCTCCAAACCCCAGGCCATGGTGCACCCTTCTCCCGCCTACTTCACGGGCCCCAGCCATGCCCCACTTCCAGCGGCGGCGGCTCCTCCGACCGCAGCTGCACAGTCCAGCTTCAGCACGGTGAACATGGAAGATCTGTCGGGCCTGGGCGTGAGCCATCGGGTCCAGCCCTCTGAGTCGGAGGCCGAAGCCAGCATTGCAGACGCCTTCCTGCACCTCCACTTCGAAGGGGCGGATGCTGGGGGCATGGAGCTTGGGGGGATCCTGGATGATGCTCCCTACACCAGCCTGGAGGGGATTAACACAGCCGAGTTCTGCCAGCTCCTCACAGAAGGGGCCGCCCAGCAAGCACTCCAGGACAACCAAGGCACTCTGCTGACCTATCCAGAGTCGATCAGCCGCCTGGTGTCCCAGCGGAGAGCCCAAGGGGAGCCCAGTGGAGGGGGCGGTGGCGGCGGCTCAGGTGCCAGCTGCTACAATGGCCTTCCGGGGGCCCTTCCTGCTGAGGAAAGCTTTTCCTCCATGGTAGATTTTGACTTGAACTCTCTTCTGAACCAGCTGAACTCATAAGGGTGGAGTCACAGGACCACCAGCTTCTGTCCCTGGGCTCCAGATCCCGGGTGGCCACTCTTTGTTTGCGTAGACTTTGCCAACTTAACTCTCCCCCTCTCTGGTGGTCCCCCCCCCCCCCGCTGGATGGACTATCCTTCAAGGATGTATTTGGGTGGGGGCAACCTCTAGGTTCTTGGAACATGAGGTTTTTATAGGCCTGGACCATTGCTTTTAGGCAGAGGCGAGGTCTCTTTCCTACCCGCCACCAGTGAAGTGGGCGTTGTACATTTGGTAACACGGCAGAGCCAGTTCTCACTTCCCTACTGAAGGCTTGTTTTCCTTCCAGAACTATGGAGCTGTGTGTGTTTTTGACTGTTTGAAGGGGAAGAATCTCTCCTCCTTCCCATGGTTGCCTTCTGAAAACTCGCCAGCCGGCACCTTCTCCTCCTCATGCCAAACAAAACATTAAGGGGGAGCAGAAGCTCAGAAGCCTTAAAGAACTGTGCCAGCAAGCAAAAAAAATCAGCAGGTCAAACCTGTTTCTAACCTTTTTATGAAAAGCCACACAGTTCTAAATGCTACAGTAGCTGTACCAGGATATTTGAAAAGCAAAGCTACTTCTGTACTGTTTCCGGAGTGCCTTAAAGCATTGCCCAAGGTTCTTCTGGTGGGTGAGGCCTTCCTGGTGAAACCCTACAGCCATCTCCAGGGCCGTGAGGGTTTGTCCCTTCTGCCCATGTTTGAAGAGGCGGGAAGAGTTGGAATCGTTTGTTGGTCCTTTGCTGTAGAAGGAATAGCTTAACTCTAGCAGGCTGTTGTGGGTATACAGACATGGGACTTGTGGTGGCAAAACACAGGCTATTTTTCAACCTTGGTGTCCTTGGCCTTAACTGGGGATTTGTGTCAGTCTCTGTGGCACGCACACAGGACTTCTTCCTCTTAAGATAAGGGGTTTTTTTAAAGCCAGAAAGAGCAACAAGGCTGTGAGGGGTAAGCCAGCCTCGTGGATGAAAGGGATGCAGACCCAGTCAGGCCTGCACCTTGCCTGCCAGTGGCGGGGGGTGGGGGGGATAAAACAATGGGAAATTGCATGAGGATGTGGGCGGCGCCTTCTTTTTCCGTACTGAAGCCAACTCTGAGCCTTTCCGCTCAGAAAATATGCCGTTACTATAAGGGGGTGCAATGGGACATTTGGTGCCTTTCTGTTGCAGGCTTTGTTTGGCCCTAGCCCTGCTCAGTTTCCTCTTAGGGTGAGGGCTTGAGACCCTCCATGTGAACCCAGTGCCTGCCAGCCCCCAAATCATGCCACCTCTCCAAAGAAAAGCAAGACAGTTTAGGCCACGTAGAGCGAAAACAAGCTAGCAGGAAGCAGTTGAACTCAGACACAAGGTCTAAAACAGAAGAGAGATCCAGTTATCCCAGGTTAGGATGCAGCCTGCTGCCAACAGGGTCTGGTGGGGAAAGCAGCTGCCAAGCCAGCAGGGGCAGCCAAGGTTATGTCCAGGGTGGGGGCGGGATTGCGCCTTGTTTTTTAAATACTATTTGCTGCATTTTTTTAAGGGTGGGTGGGTGTGTCAAGATAGTTAACCACTTAAGTGCTGTTATTGGTCCACAGTTGTCTCACTCTTCTTTTTTTTGTTATCTGATGTGGCAATTCTTGCTTTCTTCTTCCTATAGCAGGTTCCTAAAAATAAACTGAAGCCTCAGCCTGGCAGTTTTCTTTTTATCGTGGAATTGGGGTGTGGTTTCCATAAGGACTTGTGGAAGGAAGATCTGGGAACTGTGGCCTTAATTTGCAGGCAATGTCACCTCAAACCAGTATTGGTATTCTCCCCACCCCCACCCCAGTCACATAAAATCCAGAAGCCACGGGGACTATTAGGTTCTTAAGGGGGCAAATTGGGAGCCTTCCCCCAGGAAGCTGTCATGTCCCATCACTCCTGACCATTGACTATGTTGACTGGTGCCGATGGGAATTACAATCCAAAACATCTATCTGGTAGGCATCAGTGCATTATCATTTAGAAGCATGGATAAACCCTATTGTGCTGCTTTTTAAAACAAAAAAACAGCTTAGTAATTCCTTGTTTTTTCTCGCTTCCTGGGCTGTTGTATAACTGCACACCAAAGGAACATTGGAGCATAGGTGTGCACACCGTATAGGTGTGCCTGTTTTCTTTCAGGTTGTATAATTTATTGTGATGTTCTGATTTTTCATTTTGGCTTTGCTGGTGCGAAGAGTGTTACATTAAGCACCCAACCTCTTTGCATCTTGCTCAGCCAGCCTTCTTGGCTCCTAAGCTTCTCCCTCCCGTTTCCCAGCTGATCAGAATATTTTTGTTTAATGGAAAGAGCTTCTGGAACCAAAGCCATTTTCTTTTATTACTTTTGCCTGCACTCCCATAGAATTATGACACTTATGAACCCTTATCTAGCTTTTCTTCCAAAACATTAAATAAGATATCCCTATCCACATGTACAATTTGCATGAATCAAGCAGGGAAGTAGAAGGTGCGGTTTATACATGCATCATGCTCTTTCCCTAAGCCCAGGCGTGGGACATCTTAGGCCTCTCTAGATATTGCTGGGCCCCCAGTTCCCACTTTCCCTGGGCTTCTTTGGCCATGCTGTCTGGGGTTGATGGCAGCCATGTGCCCCTGAAACAACCTTACATTTGTATCTTGAAGGGGAGAAGCTTCACAAAAAAATCCCCAAACAAACTGCCCTCAGTTAGAAAGGCTACCTGAAATGGTAGTTGCATGCACAAGCTAGAAAGCAAATTCTGACTACTGGACAGCTGCTTCACATGCTGGTAATTCATTTTGTGGTACGGCTGGTTATTTGAAGAGCACGGACAAGGTTCACCATAGTGCAAGAATGTTCAGGTCCTTCCTTCAGTTCCCGTAATGTAGAAACGTAGGAAGTTGCCTTATACTGTGTCAGAACAATGATTCCTCTTTCAGTACTGTTTACACTGACTGGCAGCAGCTCTTTGGGCTTTCAGTCGAGGGACATTGCCAGCTCCAGTTGGAGATGTCATTGGGGACTGAATCTACTGCTAAGCCACAGCCCTTCCCCTCTCAAGGATAAGCATACTTAGTCTGCATAATAAGGTTGCCATATTTCAAAAAGTTAAAATCCAGACAAAAAGTTGAGGTGTTTGTTTGTTTTGCAAAATCTAAAAAATGGAAATTGAGCTTTTTGGGGGGAATTCACCATAATATTGACTTCCGACATGAGTTGCCATATGTCCGGGTTTTCCAGGACAATTTCAGCCATTTCCACCCAGACACTGCTTCTGACTGCCGTATTCTGGCCATGTCTGGCAAATTCCAGACCTATGGCCACCCTAGTACAGAAGCCTCTTTAAAAATTCAAAGTTTCCTGAGTAGGAACTATCTTTAAACTGCAAGTGAGGCAATTCAAAGACTGGTGCCAGCTGGCCTGCTTGCCTCTTCCATTTCCATTCTCTCTTTCCACACACCCTCCTGGCAATAAACATTCAGCAAGAAGACAAAATTACTTTTTTATTTTTTAAAAACCTATTTTACAGGTAGGCAAGTGCTGCTGAATCAAATTTCTTTTCCACAGCCTCAAGAGGAAAGAAATGTTGAGAGACATTCCCTTAAATGAGTAAAACTTGTTCTCCCAACACATTTTGTTGGGATAGTGTCTTATGTTTAGCCCCTCTTTCAAAACTACACAGCACCTCCCTGGTGAACCATTAGTAGTTTCTGATGAAAAACTTCCCTAGAAACTACTTTTCCCAGGCATTATGGCAGGCCTGGGGAACCTGTGGCAAAATTAGATGAAACTGTTGGAAGCAAGAATATCCAAACTTTTGTGTTTCACAGAACTCCCCATAGTCTGCTTAGATTATTCTACAAGATGGGAATGTTTGGCATTGTTAGAAAGTATGCCGCCTCTTAGCACAGAGGTAGCCAAACCCTCCAGGTGTTTTAGACTAAAACTCCCATCAGCCTCACTCAACATGGATGCTGGGAGTTGCAGACCAAAGCATTTGGAAGACACCATGTTGGGTATTCATATCCTAAACATGCAAGGATTTGTCAAATAAGAGATCATTTGACTTGGCACCCCTTTTCTTTTTGACTGCTACAGCAATCTTTCTACTGACCTGTCATGAAATGGGAGTGTGTGCATTTATTTTGATACCCAAAGTCACTGGGGAAGGGGATATGAAAGCATACGCACAGGCAACTGAGGAAGAAGTACAGTGATGCACTCCTGGTAAGAAGTTCTTGAAAACAAGGAAGGCAGCACACTCGATTGAAAGAAAAATTCAGGTGTCCTTAAATGTGGCTGCAGGAAGACCAATGCAGGCAGCTGCCACCCAGTGCTGAAATCCTGCCTCCAGCATCCCTGCCGGCCTGTGCTTGGCAACTGTAATGTGGTCTCTCTGAGGGGGAGCGAAAGGGGAGGGGCACTGGGACTTGTAGCTCCCAGCCACAACACCATTCCCCTGGAAGGGCCACACATCCAAAGGAACACGTTTTAAGTCACTTCCATGTTGTTCACTTTGTTGGTGATGCGCGAACGCCGAGGGATACATTCCAAATCAAACTTACTTTCGTAGATGGTGGGGCAAAGGTGCCAGCGGTTGTCTCGGTAGATGCCCAAGTAGGTGTAAACATCAGGCTTGTAGGACAACAAGCATTTGACCCCTGTGGTGCGGATCACAGCATCGGCCACCAGCACCTGCTCCTCATTTGTGAAGTCGTCTGTGTATACACAGATGACCTGCTTGCGCTCCGAGTCGGGGCAGCAGGGGCTGACCTTGGCCACGCCAATGCGCCCGTCGAGCACCGCACGGGCAATGCCACACCAGGCATGGTCCACCTTGAAGCCACTATCCAGGTGCATGAGCCACTTCCCGGTCAGCACTCGCCGGTTCAGCGCCAGCTCCTTGACCATGTCGAAGGTGATGTGGCGCCCGCTGGCTTGCAGCAGCTCCCAGTCCTCCTGCAGCCCTACCACATCGCCAGATTCAGGACAGAAACGGGGCCCATACACTGCTATCCAACCCACCGGCTCAGCATTGCACTCGGGGTCACCAAACCGGGACACACGGGACGGTTGGTAGGTCTGCAGCCACTCCTCGAATTCGGCCCGGGGAGTCTTGCGAGCATCAAAAACTACCCAGGGGTCCATATCTGCCGCCATGGACTCAGCGGCCAGCTGCTCTGCTGCAAAAGCAGCTTCCTTCCCTGTCTTATCATCCTGGCTGGACATGGCACTGCAGGGCACCTGACAAAGAAGGAGAGGGCAAAGCAAAATGTAATAAGCAAGAGGCAGCCTGCCTGGTCCCTGCTGTCATATATCCTAGCTTGCAATGTGTCCTTCCTTCATACAACTAGCCAACAAGGCAAATTCTCTACACAGTCCCATTTTACAGATTAGAGAATTGAGGCCAAGCCTCACTCGCCCTGAGGTCGTTACCAAACGTGTCCAGTAACTATTTATCTGTAACTGTAACCCAGCTTGGAATTTATAAAACAGGAATTCCAGAGTGAGCAGTAGCAACTGAAGTTCACCACCATCACACATACTTTTTTTTTTTTTTAGTTACTCAAAACTGCTGAGCAGTATGGTGCAGAACACTAGCCTTGGATGTGAGACCTGGCTGCAAACCCCAGCTCAGCAGGCAGCCTTCTACATAAAGTTACTAGCTCTCTGCTTGATCAGCCTCAAAACCTTGTTGCAAGGATAACAGAAGAGCAACATGTACTAGAAGAAGGGAGAGGCGCATGTCTGAAACACTGAAGAGCCTCTGCCAGTCAATTTAAATAATACTGAGCTAGATGCACCAAGGGTCTAACTCAGTATAATGCAGCTTCCTACATTCCAACCACAATACGTTCCAAGTAGTAAAAATGGAATACAAATAGTTAAACGTTTTGTACACACACACACACGCAACCCTTTCAAGCACTACACACCAAGGGTTGGGTCCAGGCTTAGTCACTGAATTCAGTAAAGTTTAAGTTAGTAATGACTTAACATTATCAATGTAAAAGCATCAGTATAGTTTAATGCATGGGTAGGGTAGCTCAGGCCCAGCAGCCAAATGCAGCCTTCCAGGCTTGGCTATCTGGCCTTCTGATCTATTCCCCAATCCAGACCCTTCACTCAACCCGCTTCTCACTACAAACGTTTCTGCCTGGATTTCGGGCTTTCAAATTTTAGTAGCGCCCTGTGAGGTGCCAAAATGTGGTGCATATCCCTGCCACTCAACTTCATTCTACTTAAGTGTTGTGGCTGCCCTCACAGCTCGGTGCTAGTGCAGGCAAACCTGCTCCCCTAAATCTGCCTCTGCAAGATGGGATGTGCTTTTGAACTGCTTGTCTGGATGGAAGATACGGAGGGGTGTGCGACTAGCCTACTGTGCAAAGGTAAACTCTGCATTTCAGCCCACATTTGCCTCTGGCTTTGCTCATCATTGCCATGTGGCCCAGAAAGGAACGTGACCCCTTCAGCTGCTGATAAAGGTTTCCCACCCCTGCCTTTAAGACATATTTACCAAGGCAACACTAACTGCAGCAACGCAAAAGTGCTCCAAAGACATTTTTAATTGTGGAGGGGAACCTACAAAAACTAACCACATGCAGACCTACGCAGCTCCTCACTTAGGGGCCGTTTTAGGCAGCATTAAATTTTAGTCTAAGGAAGGAATAGCAATAAGCTGGTTGCAGAAGGAGCGTGGCTGTTAAAAACAACAACACTGCAGTGACTAAAGAAATTGCCAGTGTCAGTTGGTGCGTTAAGGAGTCGCCCAAAGGAGCTTATGGGAAAGGGTGAGGAGTATGCCAAAAATAAAAATTAAGCAAGACCCATCCAGGAAGTTTCCCCCTCGCTTAGGGCTGATAACACTGGCCTACCTTGCAGGGCTGCTCAGGGCAACAAGAAGCTTAATGGAGGCGAAGCATTCCGAGCACCGTAAAGCAAACCGTTACTGGCAATGGCTGCAGTGAGCGGCAGGCGTTGGAATAAACGGGCAAACGGGAGCCCCCTCCATTCTCTGACCCTCCCCGGCGAGACAGAGGAGCGCGAGAGAGCGGGCCTCTCCTGGCCCCTCCAGAGAAGCCGCCGCCGCCGCCGCCGCCGGAGCCCCTTTCGCAGCAGCCCCGCCTGGAGTGGCGTTGCCTTACCAACTGCCTGGCGTAGGCGGCCCGGCGCGCGGCACAGCCCGGAAGTTATGCGGGGAATGCATTGGAGGAGGGACAGGAAGTGCCGGGGAACTGAGGTAAGGGAAGTGAGGTAAGGGAACCAAAGTTTTTTTGCTATCTTCCGAAAAAAAGGGGCTTCTTTTTTGCGCTTCCCAATATTTGAGGATTATTATCTCTTCGTCCCAAACCTAAAATATCTGAGGGCACGGGGGTGGGTTTAAAACACATCTCCTCTCACAAATGGCAACCCGCCATGTTGGGCATTGTTTCCTATGGGCGCCCGGAGTGGTGCCGGTCTAGCAGTTGGCTTCTCTATGGAGCAACAGCCCCCCTCTAAAATGTGCTCAGGCTGTTAAGAGGGCGGGGTGTTTGTGTGTGTATCGCGCGCGGAGGATTCCATTTTATACCGGAAGTGACGCGGAAGGGCTGGTTTCCCCCCCCCCCCGCGCTTTCTTCCGGATTGCGCCTAAGTGTTTTGAGTTTTGTTGAGAGGTGGGTCCCTATCGCTCTAGGCGCAGCTACGTTGAAATCCCTTCGTAGTTTACACTGGGGAATAAAGCGGAAAACCAGTTTAGTTTGACGTCGGATGTGATGTTAAGAGTTCCGTTGGCATCGCAGCCCTTCATGGTATAACCACGGCTCCCCAGCCCGCCCATCTGCAGTGCGGGGACCTGGCAGTGCTCTCCTGAAACATCACCCACCCACACAAGTACCTGCGATGCGAGGATAATATCATTGCAGGGCTGTTGTAAGCCTCACTTTCAGCCACTGGGAAGAACTGGGAATGTTATTGGAGGGTGGGGTGTAAATTCCTTAAATAAAATAATTTAAGGATGGAAGCATTGGGCTGCACTGCATTCTGAGCTTCTCAGCCACACACACTACTGCAATATAAAGATGACAACATTGCAGGGCAGATGTAAGCCACAGGCTCTAAAAGCCTAGGGTAACGGGGCAAACTGGGCCACATGGCTGTCACTTAGAGCCGCTCTCTCACACACATGCCCAAATATTTAAAAAGGACAACCACAGGGTTACCTTGGAATCCCCTCATAAGAATATAAAAGTGGTCCGTCTAGCCCATCATCCTGTTCTCACTGTGGCAATCTAGATACCTCTGGGAAGCCTCCAAGCAGGATCTGAATGCAACAGCAATTCTCCCTACTTCTGACTCCCAGCAAATGGTATTCAATATCAGTGGCATACTTTCTACATGGTGGAGGCAGAACATAGCCATTGTAGCTGGCAGCTCAGCCACCTCACCATCAATATAGGGATAATAACTACGGGCTGTATTTGCATTTTTGGCGCAGTGTTTTAAAAAACTAAAGTCATGTTTCATTCCTGCTACTACTCCCCCCACCCTTCTTTTGTATGAATGGTTGGTTGATTGAGTTCTTGGTTTAGGTTTGGGGCTCCTCAGTGCCCTCCTCCGCCTTGAAATTGCCCACTTGCTCTCAGCCTCTTGCATCAGGGTCCAGTTCCCTTTGTGGCCCAGAGAAAGATGGCAGATAGTGATCAAACCATTGCAGTTGTTTTTCCTTCTGCTCGCTCCTATTGCTTTGCTGCCCCTCACTGCCCCCACTTTGGAAATGAATGGATGGCAATGGAAGCAGGAGCAGCAGGAACAGCATTGTCCCCTCCCCTCAGGCACTGGCAGGTGCTAGATGTTGCCAACTCCTGACTTCAGCCCTTGGGAAGGGCGTGCTGTTCCCCTATCACAACTGGGCTAAAATCCTGCATTTCTCTGTCCTTTCTGAAATACAGCTGCTACTTTTATTTTGCAGGGAAAGGGGGAAATTTAGCATCAAAACTAACTGGCAAGTCTCATCTGACAAATGAATAAGCAGTCTACTGTTTTGTTCAGTCTGTGCTACAAGTGAGCAGAGCTAGCATACAGGTCCAAAGTGGCATTCCTCAGCTTCTTTTTTTTAAGTAAAAAGCTTGTATATAAGGAAACAAGCTGGAAAGCTTTGATTGTTCACAGAGGCCTGGTTTTTTGGGGGGCCGAGGGGGTGGTTTGCTGGATCAGAAATGGCAAGCTTAGGATCACACCTTTAAATTGTTTATGTACAGTACACAAATCATGCAGGAAAAATGGTTTTTGCTACTTTGGGCGCAGAACGAATTGAGTACACAGTACATCTGAAACTGGTTTTAAGCTCATTATCCCAACAGCCTAGATTTCCCCAACACTGCCACTCAGGAAACTTGGTAACCCGTAGGTCAGAAAGTCTTTACATCAGATCTCAGATCAATTCCTGAAGATACCAGGGCATTGTAGGCAAGCTGTCTCTCTCACTGCACTGACACTGTGACATACCTTATAAGTTTGTCATAAGTGTTTCTACCCAGCTAATGACACTGTTGTTGGAATGGAAACAACAGAGCAATCCTGTGTATTGAAGGCGATGGAAGCTGCCCCACATTATTTAACTTGTTTTCTTCTACATATATATTCTGTCATTTCTCCATCGTGGAACCTAAGGTGGCGTACAAGGGTTCCCCATCCAGGCAGGAACCAACCAACCAAAAGCTGCTTATTTTCTGCAAGGTGCCTCGTGCTTTTGGACAATACTTTTTATCATTGTACTTTTCACATATCAAAAGAAGCTGCCTTTGGTTTTCCTTTTGGATTGAAAAGCAGGGCAGAAATTGATTCAAAATTTTAAAATAAATATACTTTTCAGGCAAGCCTTTATAACATAAGGCTGATCTAATGCCCACTTACCTGGGAACAAGGCCCATTGAACCCAGTGGGACTTCTTTCTGGGAATACAGAAAGATTGTGCTTTAACAAGTAAAGAACTTATTTACGGGTAAGCCTGTGCAGAAGGATTGCAGCCTTATATCAATTTATCTATCTGTTAATGGCAGCTGTCTTGTACTCAAATGAATTTTTTAAATTGCTGCTATCATTTGATTGTTACATCATAGTTGTTGCCCTTTCTTTCTTTCTTTTTTCTTTCATCTTTGGGCAGCTATTTTATGAACATTTACTTGACAGTCATCCTCGTTGGACACAGTGGGACTCCCTTCTCAAGTAAGCATGATTAAGCCCCTTAAATGGCAAACTACTTCGAAGCGGGATAGCATGAGACTCTTAAGACCAGGGTCGTGGGTTGGAGCCCCACGCTGGGCAAAAAGATTCCTGCATTGCAGGAGGGTGGCCTAGAATGACCCTCGTGGTCCCCATGCTCCTATGAAACGAGTCGTGCGTGCATGTGGCTCAGAAGCTCCCTCTCCGTCCCCCTTCGAGCTTCTACTTTGGGGGGGGGAGTCTCCTGCTTACCTAACTTTGAACTCGAGTCTAGGGGGTGGAGGCCTTCCAGAAGTGGTTACCCCGCCCCGCTACTCCCACCCCCCCTGACCATTGGCCCTGCTGGCCGGCGGGGTTGATGGGAGTTTGCAGGCAAAAGACCTGTGCAGAGTCCCAGGTCCCCCCATCTCCGCCTTTGCGGGTGGGCTGGGGGCTCCCGCTTTGTGCGCTAGTTCCTTGACGTGGCAGGCAAGCCAGCCTTTGCTGCCCTTTTGCTCCTTCTGTTCCGCGGGCACCGCAGGATGTGTGTCTACTGATGGTTTGTTTTTATGAATGGGCCTCGCGCTCTCGGGGGAAGGAGCGCCCATTCATGCCTTTCCGCCTTGATCCAGGCGGCGTTAGGACCCGCGCGGCGGGCGGCGAGGAGGAGGAGGAGGCGGCAGCGGCGGCGGAGGCTGCTTGGCCGGGTCGGGCGAGGCGGCTCCTTCCGAGGTGATCCTGATCCGGCTCTTCGCTCGCTGCAGGCCCGGCAGCAGGAGGAGGAGGAGGGAGAAGGAGAAGGAGGAAGAGGAGAGGAGATGCCGAGCAAGAAGAAGAAGTACAATGCGCGCTTTCCTCCGGTGAGATCCCCCGCGGCTGCCCTCCCCTCGCCTGCCTTACCCCGGGGTAGAGCTTGCACCAAAGCCCGGCCCGCAGCAGCGGAGCCCCTCTTGCCCCGGAGGAAGGGAGCAAAAAGTGCCGGGGCTGCTTCTCGGACTGCCACCCTCCTCCCCACCCCACCCCGGCCGCTGCAGAATCCCCAGAGAGTTTGAGGCTGCGATCTGAAGCTGGGGAGGGGGGGACCCCATTGAAATTGCTGAGTAGACACGGCTAGGGGGGCTGCCTAAATAAATTAATCAAGGCGGCAAATGAATTACTTCCCTTTTACTTGCCCCCCGTACCTCCCATATGCTTCAAGCAAGATGTGGGAAAGGGGGGTGAGAGAAAAGAAAGCAGGTAATACAGACCCCTCCCTAAAAGACACTCGTGCCTGCTTGCCTATAGAAGTCTTAAGAACCCCTTATTTTTGCTGTTTATTAGAATAGACCTGGTCTGGAGAAGCTTTGGCCTTCCAGATGTTGCTGAACTACAGCTCCCATCACCCCCTGGCCATTGGCTGTTGGGAGTCATAATTCTGCAACATCTGGAAGGCCAAAAGTTCCCCACTCCTGGAATAGACACACAAGCCTGCCTCCCCCACCCCACTGCCTTCCTGCCCCAGGGAATAAAATGTAACCCAGAACACACAGGCAACTGATCCCTCCGCACAGAAGAGAAAACCCATAGGAGAGGTTTTCTGCTTTAGGAATTCAGTGAGTGTAGCCCGTTTTCCAATAAAATACAAAACAAAATCCTCCTTCGAATAAGCTTGATGCAGTTCCA
This sequence comes from Podarcis melisellensis, assembly GCF_964234715.1. Lineage (NCBI taxonomy): Eukaryota > Metazoa > Chordata > Lepidosauria > Squamata > Lacertidae > Podarcis > Podarcis melisellensis. Next base: position 14,179,748 of record NC_138533.1, read on the forward strand.
GATGTTGCTTGATTGCAGTTTTCATTGGCCAGAGCCAGTGTGGTCCCTTGTCACTTGTCAGGGATGACGGAAGGTGTCGTGCAACAACAACTGAACAGGAACTGGTTGCCTGACCTGATAGACAAGCCCCCTCCCCAATGGAAATTGGCTTTTGTAGCCCCTGTGGAAGATGTGCCCTCTGCTCTCTGTGGCCTTTGCAAGATACAATCTGGCTCCTGAGGAATCCATGACCCTCCAGAAGTTGTTGGGACTACAACTCCCATTGTCCCTGAACATTAACCATGCTGGAGTTGGAGTCTGCCCACATCTGCATGGCCACTAGTTCCAGAACTGTTGTTGGACTGCAGCCCCCATTGGCCCCTGCCAGCATGGTCCGTGGTCCAGCAACACCTGGAGGGAAGCAGGTTTCCCTCTCCTGGCATGGAATAAGTCTGAGTTTATTTCCTCTGCTATTTGCTAATGTTGATTGTTGGGTCCTGGGCCAACCTGAGGTCTTATAGTAAGGCTACATGGTGGGTGCCTCTTTTGTAGAAGGGCTTTCTGAAGAGGGGGTGCATTTTCTTTTCTCTGTCCAAAGTGCTGCTGCTGGACAATTTTGGTGGAAAACCTGGGTTCCTGTGTTTGGAGCAAGACAGATTATTTTTGTCTCTTTGCACCTTTCATCATTTTATAAAACCTCTTACCCTTCTTTCCTTCCTTCTTTCCTTGGTCCCAAAATCCTTTTTGTGATTCAGTGATCAAGAGACTGCTGATCACCCACATGTATTCCAAGCATGGATGGACTCATGATACATTTGTATAGGACATTATTACAACATTGGCTGTTTTATCTTTTCACTGCCTTTTGGGACAGTGTTTATTGTTATTATTATTATTATTATTATTATTGTTGTTGTTGGCAGTTCACAACTTAAAATTGCAATATAAAAAACACAAAATACATAATAAGAACATGAATATGATTATGTATTTTAATTTTAATTTTTACTTTATTCTGCTTTGTCATTTGAAAAACAATTTGGTTTAATTTTCCTAGCTGAATGTAAGATTTTATATTTCAATTAATTTTTTAAATTAAATTAAAAATTTAAAAATCTGGAGGGACGCATGTGAGCCTCTCCTGGAACATGTCCTGCTATCCTTTGACTTGTACAAGCATGAGAGTTGTAAAACCCATGAGATTTACTTCGGAGCACAAATGCATAGGATTGGGCTTTCCTTAGGGTTGAGAAGCGCGTGACTTTGCAGATGTTGGTAAATTCCAACTCCCATCAATCCTCTTCCTCGGTCTGAAATTTCAGGCCGGCCAGCGTCTTTCCCATCAATTGCTGCCTGATCCTTTTTAACTGGAGGTTATGGGGTTTACCTGGAGATCTGGGACCTTCTTCATGTAGATCATGTGTTCTTGCACCCTAAAACAGAAACAAGACTCCTGCCCTCATGATTCTGGATAAACAGCTAATTCACATAGGAAACTGCCTTAGACATGCACACTTCGGCTTATACCCAGAACAAACTTACGGTAGTTGGTCTCTAAGGTGCTATTGGACAATGTTTTAATTTTTTAATTTATTTTGACTGCCTCAGACCAACGCGGCTACCTGCCTGAATCTGCCTTAGACAGAGTCAGACCACTAGTCCACCTAGCCCAATATAAACCAGAGATGGGGAACCTCATGCTGGGGAGCAGATGGGGCTCTCTAAGATGTTCAGCCGGGACCTTGGGACTCTCAGTTGACAGTATCTGCTCCCCAGGTCACACCCCATACTGGCCTTCCTTCCTCCCCGCCTTCCCTGAGTGTTTTGTCTTGGCTCAGCTGAGAAATGTCCTTGACTGAGATAAGGCCTCTTGCTAGCCTGGGTGGAGGGTGCGTTGTGTGTGTGAATTTGGCATGTCGGAATGCACCCTTCCGGAAACTTGTCCACAAGGGATTCTGGCCTTCTGCCTAAAAAGCATTCCTCACTCCTGGTCTACACTGATCTGGAGATGCTGAAGACTGAGTTTGCAGGCACATCCTGTGTTCTGGCGCTGAACTATTGGTCTCTCCACCCAACCCCCATGAAGCTAGGCTGGGCATTTCCACTTCAGGCATCGCAATGCCCCAGGTGCCCCACTCTCTTGCCCAGCAGTGGATCCTAGCCTTTCTTGACTCTGGCAGACAAGGGTGCCTGAGGGCTGTCCTTCAGCAAGCCCAGCAGCACAGTCCTTCCTGCCAACCCATGGGACAACCTGGGTGCGATGCTGAAAAGCTAGCTTCCCGAGAGCAGTGTGTCTTTTTACCCAAGTTGGTTGTTCACTGGCAGCTCCCTGCTGCACCCCAGGTGCCAAGGCAGGGTTCAGGGGAAGGCTTTAGTGCAGGGCTGGGGAAATCCATGGCCGCCCCAGCTCCCATCAGTCTAGAGGGCAATAGGTTCCCCTTCCCTGGTTTAGTGCTTAGGAGAGATGCTGAGCCTTGGTCACCCAGTCCAAGTCACTTAATAGTTATCTGGGGGGGGCACTCTGCATGTGCTCAGAGGAGCCCTTGGAGGTTTTGTTGTTGGGTTGTTGTTTTTTTACTCTGTGGTCTACAGAGTTGGACCATTGGGCTTCCAAAATAGATGATCCCCTGGGCTGAGGCTGAGTTCCAGGATTACCTCTTCAATTTCTAAAGTGTTTCCTAGTGTTTGCTTCTAGGGCCACCTAATGAGTGGTTGTTCCACCTAAGCAGAAAGCCTCCAGTTCAAGCATCACCTCTACAGTGATTATAACCAGCACCTTGAACTAGACTTGGGAGCTAGCTGGCAAACCGGTGGCACTGATGCCCTCTGTCGTTTACCCCGTTGGGAAGTGAGGCACCACCACTGTGGCCATGCACACACATCACATTTGAAGCACATGGCTTCCTCCAAGGAATCCTGGGAACTATAGATTACTCTAAACTCAGCTACAGTTCCCGGAACCCTTAATAAATTACAGATACTTTGGGGGGGGGTCATGTGCTTTAAATGGATGGCATGCACGCAGCCGCATTCCCTTGTTAATAAGGGTGAAGTACAGTGTGTCAAATTTGGTCTTCCAGCTAGTTTCTAAGGCGCCAGTTCAAGGCCCTGATTATTATCGAGTGGTTGGAGGTGGGGGTTGTATTCTGTGATTCCACAGGCATGTAAAATGTAGTGACTACCAGGGATGTGATTCAGCTTTGTGACCAGCTAAGTTGAATTTTTTCAAACTCAGGAAACAAAATTTCTAGATCTTACAGGCTGTTTGGCTAAGTCCAGCTGAAATCTGAGAAGCCAGGGTTCCGTTTTAATACCCTCTTCCATTCTCCATTTTTTGTTTTTAAAAAGGCTCGAATCAAGAAGATAATGCAGACTGACGAGGAGATTGGCAAGGTGGCGGCGGCTGTTCCTGTGATTATCTGTATCCTTTTCGTCACATTGCCTGGATCTGCCCACCCACCAAGCCTTGGGGAGAAGTGCAAGGAGGCCAAGTGGGGGAATGTGTCTTGCCCCAAGGAGATGGCTTGAGGAACCTGTAGGAATTCGATTCCGACCAAACTTAGCCGCCTACATATATTTTGCTCTAGGAGGCATAGTTTGGTCAGAATAGTGCATGGGTAGGCAAACTAAGGCCCTGGGGCCTGATCTGGCCCAATCACCTTCTAAATGAGGCCCGGGAATGAGTGTGTTTTTACATGGGTAGAATTTGTCCTTTTATTTAAAATGCATCTCTGGGTTATTTGTGGGGCATAGGAATTCGTTCATATTTTTTTTTCAAAATATAGTCCGGCCCCCTGCTGAAAAAGTTTGCTGACCCCTGGAATAGTGAATACACTTCCAGAGCTAACACTGAATAAATTACTTCTGGTAAATGAGCCACCATTGCCCCTTGAGGGCTGTGAAAATTTGCATCCCAGGCATTTTAGACTCGTCTACTCATGTACTGTGGGACGCGGGTGGCGCTGTGGGTAAAACCTCAGCGCCTAGGACTTGCCGATCGCATGGTCAGCGGTTCGAATCCCCGCAGCGGGGTGCACTCCCGTCGTTCGGTCCCAGCGCCTGCCAACCTAGCAGTTCGAAAGCACCCCTAAGTGCAAGTAGATAAATAGGTACCGCTTTATAGCGGGAAGGTAAACGGCGTTTCCGTGTGCTGCGCTGGCTCGCCAGATGCAGCTTGTCACGTTGGCCACGTGACCCGGAAGTGTCTGCAGACAGCGCTGGCTCACGGCCTATAGAGTGAGATGAGCGCACAACCCTAGAGTCTGTCAAGACTGGCCCGTACGGGCAGGGGTACCTTTACCTTTACCTTTACTCATGTACTATCTAAAACCAAAGGAGCATATTGGATGCAATATGTGAATTTTTTCCCCAGCAGGGACCTGCTGCTAGTCAGCCCCAGGCAGGATGGCCCGTGCTCAGGGATGAGGATGAAGCTGTTGTCCCACTATATTTGGGGGGGCTGACAAGTTCCCTAGGACTGGATGGACAAATCTGGCCTCAGGCAGCCTCCTGTGTGAGGCTTTGCACTCTCTGCACATTGTAAGGGGGTTGGGGGGGGTGGCTCCCTTGACAGCATCCCTTAACTGTAGGTCTCCCCAAGCTCGGGCGCTGGAGCTCTTTCTAGAATCGCTACTGAAGAAGGCCTGTCACGTGACGCAGTCCAGGAACGCCAAGACCATGACCACATCGCACTTGTGAGTACCGGCTGCGCATCAAGGTGCAGGGGCAGAGCCAGTCATGAAAGGGTGGCGGATGGAGGCAGAGTTGGTGCAATCAGCTGGCCATTACTGACATCGTCTCTCCTTGGTTTTTAATCCCGTTTTGGAAATGTGTATATTCCTTGTGGCAAGGAGTTCCCCAGTTCAGCTTTCCTCAAAGTAAGCACAGGCATTGGCTGTGGAAGTATTGCAGTTCAGCCTCCCCGTATCAGGCAGAATTTGTTGAGCTTCAAGTGCTTTGGCTTGAAGTGCAGAAAGTGTTTTCATTTTAAACTGTTTATTTCCCCCAACCATGCCTCTCAAAAGTATTTTTTACTTACTTACCTCCTGTTACTTTGTCTTTTTCTTTCATACATGTATCTAATTCCCCCCTCCAAACTTCCAGTTTCTCTCATTCCTTCTGCCCACTCCTTTCACACTCACCTCTTCCTTCTGCAGCAGCTTTAGACTGTTATCATATTCCTTTTTATTTCATTTACTTTTTAAAAAAATAACTTTCTTTCTTTCTGATTTCCTTCAGTACCTCCTCTGGCTTCTTCCTTTCAGAGGAGTGAGACCTTCCTTCCCTCCCCTGCCTCTTTCTCTTTCTTTCTCTTCCCCACCCACCTTTACCAAGCATACAGGTTTGCTGGCATTGCTCCTCCCAAAAGTCAGAGGCCACAATGGAAGAGTGAGGAAGCACTGTGTGAGCTGTGGCCCTGAATCACCCTTGAAAGTAGACTTAAGACCCACTGGTGGTCCCTGGCCCATTGGAGAAACATCAACAGTCCCACGAAGTTGAAGGCAGCTAGCTGCCTGCCTTCACAAATCTAGTAACCTTTATTTGAAACCATGAGGGCTAGAAACTTGTCTCCCCGTCCCCCTGATTTTAAACAGAAGTTTTGTCACTGCATCGGCTGTGTCTGGATTTCCCATCTAAGCCTGTCATCTGGTTTTGCAGGAAACAATGCATAGAGCTGGAGCAACAGTTTGACTTCCTGAAGGACCTTGTTGCCTCCGTGCCAGATATGCAAGGAGACGCGGAGGATAACCTCATGGAGGGGGAGAAAGTTTCCAGGAGGTAGGAAGGGAGGGGAAGCCCCCGTAGCATAAGGTCCCAGGTTCGATCCCCGATTGCATCTCTCCACTTTCCCAAAAATGGCCATTTGGCAGGAGATGGCTAAGATCCTTCTCAGCCTCAGACCCTGGACACCCTCTGCAAGACAGAGTAGACAGTACGGGGCTAGATGGATGAATAATCTGATCTGGCCTAAGATAACCTCCTTCATGATGGGTGGGATGGGAGACACTGGAGGAAGTTCTGTCCCTCTCCCCTAATCTGTTCTTTGCTAAAGGGGGGAGATGGGGAGGTTTTTCCCATAATATGAATACTTGCTTGCTTCTGCTTCAGGAACCTTTGCAACCATCCTGCAAGTTGGCTAGTATTGTCCTTGTGAAATTGTGAGTGGGAGGCTGAGGATGGGGAATCGGAGGCCCTCCAGATATTGTTGAGCTCAAACTCCCATCAACCCCCCAACCAGGGATGGCGGGAGATTAAATAAAGACACCTCCAGAGGACCGCAGCTTCCCCAGCCTTGTCAAGAGACCAGTCCGGCTGAGCTAAGACTAGAATCAGGCATTTCAGCTCTCAGTGGCCACACACGACATGTGTTGGGCCGTAGCCAAGTGGCAGAGCATCAGTTTCTGAGCCGCTGTTTGTGTCTGCACTTTTCCTGGGGAGGCTTGCTTTAGGTGTATTTAATTATATGAATCACTCCCCCAGCAAAAATCCCTGAAGCAATTCCCAGGACGAGTGAGGTGCAGTAATGAATAAAAATGCATCATTATATTCAAAATGTAGTCAAAGCGAAAAACAACAACACATCCCATCATTGGTGCTGCCCAAATGACCAGGAAAACAAAAATGTCTTGGCCTGGCAAGGTTGGTGCCAGGCAGACCTCCTTGGGGAGAGCTTGCTAGAGGTGCGGAGCTACCCCAGACCAGAAAAGGCCCCTTTCTCTTCTCGCCACTCTCTGGAACTCCTTCAAAGGTGGGATGCAGAGAAGGGCAATGGGGGACATGATCTCAGGGTTCAGGAGGTTTATATAGTGGAAGGCAGCCTTTAGAGATAGGGGTCCTGAGCTTTGCAAGGCGGTAAAGGTCAAAGCCAGCAATTGAGCCCCGGTTTCCAAATGGTCTTCAGGGGCAGCCCCATGAACAACGCATTGCATAGCCTAACCTGGAGGCCTCTTCCGCACACCTGTCTCCACTTTCTTTTCCTCTCTGGTTCAGGGGCCGGAAACCTGGCACTGGGCGAAAGAACGGCGGTCCAGGCAAAGGACGGGATCCGAAGCAGTCGGGCACAGACTCGGAGCAAGAGGTGGGCTGGCGTGGTTTTGAGTGTCTTCAGAAACTGAAACCCTCTTCTAATTGCAGTCCAGAAACACTTTTTAAAAAGTTAATTAACCACCTGACCCTGTTTTTCCTCCTCCTTTCTCTTTCTTTCCTCATCCCGCCTCCCTCCCTCCTTTAAATGAAATCCTGAAGAACCACAGAAAAATGCGGGCTGTATGGGCGCCTGCAGGAATTTTTCTGGGTGGAGTAAACCACGGAGAGGACGAAGCAGGTCATCCAGGGAGGGGGATCAACTGTATCGTCATCCCCCTTGGTGGATGCCCATGTACAGTCTCTTGACCCACTTTCGGTTTCTGTTTGTGTGAACAGAAACCCAAAGCGGCTGCTGTTCATCTTCCTTCCCCCTGGTGGTTTTGCTTGGGAAAACCACCCACTTGCTTCGGCCCCTTCCCTTTCTGCTAACTATAGATGGTTAACTTTTTTGGAGCCACCCTTGCCTCATCTCAGCGGTGATTCTTCACAGGGGGGTGAAGTTGTGGCCTCCCCCCGCTTGCCACTGTGCTCACGGCCTGTATGCTTCCCCTCTGGGCCTGCCAGGCCGCACTGCCCAGGAGGCGGCAGCAAGGCAGGCAGGCAGGGGCTGTTGTGCTGAGGCCTCCCTGTTCACTCACACTTGTGATGGGCAGCAGAGCAGGCCACAAGCGCAAGGAGCGAGCTGAGCATAGCCAGGGGGCTCAGTGGGTGGGCAGTGAGGCCTTGGCAAGTGCCCCACAATGCCATGCTCCGATTCCAGCCCAACTTCATCAGACATACACAGTTTATTCCTCAATATTCCACCCTCTTTTCTTACGTTGTTTTAGACTGTCCAGCCTCCAAGCAGTGGGCTGAGGCAGTGATGTTGGTTGTATCCCAGGAGGGGGGAGCCTTTTTTTCAGCCTAAGGGCCACATTTCTTTCTAGGCAGCCTCCCTGGGGCCACATCCAGCAATGGAGGTGAATCTTCCCTTTGTACAGTAGGCTAGTTTGCCTGCGCACATACAAACCCCTCTGCCCTCCTTCCAAGCAAGCAAGAGGCATCCGGGTGTGGCCGGGGGGGGGAAGGGTCCTGAGGGCTGGATGGAGAGGCTTAGGGGGGGCCAAGTCTCAGGTTCCCCGCTTCTGTGGTGTTCAGTGCACTGTCCTTGCACAGCAGTGTGAATCGGGTCTGCTGGGCTGGAAGCAGCCCAGGAAACACATTTCAGCTGCCTGCCTAGAAGGGCAAAAGATGTGGCTGCAGGATCCAACTAGCTTGGTTGCTCCGAGTAAATGATAGGCTGGCATCAAGAGCATAGCATCGTTCCATGGTGACCCTTTTTTTTCTCCGGCCTGTGCAGGACGACTCTGAAGACAGCGAGAGCAACGGGGAGGAGGAAGTGTCCCACATCGCCCCTCCTCCTGTGCGACCTGCCACACACCTCTCCACGTAATATTTTCAGTGTGCTCCTGCTTATTGCATTTGGCCGGCAGTGTGTCAGGAATTGTGGTTGGGAGCTCTGCCCTTTGAGCCGTCAAGCTGGGATTCAAGTGCTGTTGTCGGCTGCCTCAAAACTGTTGACGTCTGTGTGTTTTGGGGGCAGGGACCGGATGCCACTTTGCCATGGCCCCTTTCAATCCTGGCACCAGCCTTGGCTTAAAGTCTAGGCTGCTGTTATTTGTTCTTCTCACCAAAGAAACCCTGATCTGTTTCTGAGCCTAGAGGGGACAGGGACGACTTGCAGCCTTCCAGATATTCCTGGGCTCCCGACTCCCATCAGTCCTAACAAGCATGGCAAATGGTTGTGAATGCTGGGAGTTGTAGTCCAACAGCGCCTGGAGGGCCACAGGCACACACCCCAGGCCTGGAAAACATCTTCATCACCCCCCAATCTATAGAAAAAGTGCCTTGGCCTGCACACTAATCCGACCTCCTTTTTCTCCCCCTGCAGTGCTCCAACACCGTATCTACATTTCACTTCCCCGCCGGTTCCCGCAATACCTCTGCCTGTCGCTGCACCAATGGGGACGGTGCCAGTTGCGCCCCCACCTGCGCCGCTTGCGCCAGCCCAGGAAGACGAGGAGGATTATGACTCCTAGCCCTAGTTCTGGTTTTTTGCTGTTGCCACTTTGGGGAGGGGTGGGGGGGAGGGGAGGGACAGAACAGGGTTTGAACGGGGCTGTTCTTAAATTTATTAAAAAACATGAAACTGTGGCAGGATGTGTGTGTGTTTTTGTTGTTGTTCCCAGCCCCTCTTGCTACTTTGCTCCCTCTCTAGTGCTGAGATAAGCACCAGTGGTCCTTCACTCCCTGGTGCCCCAACACCATCTCATGCCCCCAGTTGCCACCACCAGGTATTTATCTGATTGTTCTTGTTGCTAAACAGAAAACCAGAGACATGGACAGTTTTGAAAAGCAGATCCGTTTTTTAAAAAAATCAAGCTTATTCCTCCCCCCCCCAAATAATAATACCAAAAGAATTAGGAGGGTGACTTCTTGCACCTTCTCCTGAAGTTGATACAAAGAACAAAATTGGGGGGGGGGGGAGGCCAGTATGGAGTGGATCCATCCATTCATCCTCACACCAAAAACAATCTTGTCTTCTCCTGCTCTGGAGTGTAGGACTCGAACCAATGGCTTCAAGTTACAAGGAAGAAGATTCCGACTCAAGATCAGGAGGAAATTTCTGACAATAAGAGCTGTTTTGACAGTGGAACGGACACCCTCGGGAGGTGGTGGACTTTCCTTCCTCGGAGGTTTTTAAGGAGAGGTTGGGTGGCCATCTGTAAGGGATGCTTTAGCTGAGATTCCTGCATTGCAGGGAGTTGGACTAGATGACCCCAGGGGTCCCTTCCAACTCTACTATTCTATGATTCTATGAGTGTGCAAAGTGGGAGGAACACTCTGTCTCCTCCTGGCAAAGAGAGAGAGGAGACCTTTCTGGTTGGGGGCAGGGAACAGGCAGATAATGCCCAACTGCCTGGGCATTTATAAGCTGGCAAGCAAGTTTTAGTTGTCCTATAACTACAACAGGGGGTCCCAACCCCAAGTGAACCAGGTTGTCTCTTCATCGTCTCCTACCCCACTTTTAGGAAATATTTGGGACTGCCTGAGGAGAAAGAGAAGGGCAGGATATGGCAGTGATGGGGAATAATACTTTGGGATAAAATTGGCAGCTTTCTTTATTTCACTCGCCTCCCTCCTTCCCCAAATTTGGTGGAGCAACTATGCCTTCCATAGGAGCACGAAGGCCATAAACTGAACAGGAGCTCCTTCCCCGCCCCAAAGCCCATGGAATTGAAAAAAAACAAAACAAGTGAATTTTTTAAGGGGAGCTCTCAATTGTCCCTTTGCAAGCAGAGCTTGCTGTCAGCAGCAACAGTCATCTGATTGATGCTGGCAGTGAGCCAAGCACACACAGCACCTTGCAGACTCCGGCAACCAGCTGATTGGCGCCAGCAAAGTGCAGGGCCTTTGCCAGCAGTTTTGATTTCAACTCGTATGGGCAAAGGGAAATGGGTGGTGTGATGTTGGGGCCCCAGAGAAGAAAGAAGGATCCAGCGCACCAATGTATTAGAGCAGGCATGGCCAAACTTGGCCTTCCAGCTGTTTTGAGACTACAATTCCCATAATCCCTGACCACTGGTCCTGTTAGATAGGGATGATGGGAGTTGTAGTCCCAAAACAGCAGGCAGTCCAAGTTTGGCCATGCCTGTATTAAGAGGGTGCTAGCTCAACCAGCAAACAGCAAAGCTGCTTTGCAGGCCAGCAATGGGAGACCCTTACCTAGCACCCTCATGGCACCATAATGAATATTGATCTATTGCTGTCTCTGCCCCCCTGCCCTTGCTTGATCTACCCTCACCAATGAAAGGAGTGTTGCTGAACGTGGAAACAAGTCAGAAACAATTGTGGTGCGCATGTTCCATCGCTGAAGCCTACAACTGGTGTGTGTGTGTGTGTGTGAGAGAGAGAGAGAGGGGGGGGGTGTCACCACCCTTACACAATCCTAAAATTGTAGCCACTTGAAAGAATAGTCTTTAGAAAACTCAGAATACACAAGTAAAATAGATTTCTCCTTATAATTATTCTCTGGCTTGGTAATGAAGCCACAGCTGTGCAGTTCAGCTACACTTGAGGGAAGACGACAGCATGGGAAAGGAATGAGATGCGAGATGTTTGCAGGGAGCAGAGGGAAAGCGAAGACTTAGGCCAGCAGTCAAGTGCTGCCGCCCCCACCCTGCCAAACTCTCCCTGATCCCATGCTTAAGCATATGATCTCACAGCCATGAGGTCTGGACACTTGCCTCCTTTCCATTAAAGCGAAAGAAGGGAGGATGGGAATGGATGGATTTCCCTGAGCAAACATTTGCAGCATGTGCTGCACAGGAGATAATGGGGAGTGTGAAACTTGCAAGAGGTGGAGAATACTGACCTTTGGCCCCTAAACATGTGCGTCCCCCCACCCCAGTGTGGGTGGGGAGAAGCTCTTTCCTGTGTGATGGGGCTTGCTCCTGTGAGCTCCATGAGGACAATGAACTTGGGAAAGCAAGGAAGACAATAACTAGATGCTTGGAATGCTTCTCCTATTTTCCCCAAACGGGATATTTGTTTAAAAAATGATTATTTCACTGACCCACCCACATCCTGCACGGTGGTGGCTCAACAGAATACGAAATTGGGCTGGAATGCATCAGGGCAAGGGAGATGGAAAGGGGGGGGTCCTATCGCACAGTCACCCCCAACTTCTCCAAGATGCGGACCCCCTTCTCGAGATATTCAGACCGTTGCAGCCAAAAGGTATCCTTGTCTTTCATGATGTCTGCGAGCACTGCCCCTCCCAAGAAGACCATGTGCTTCCGGCGGGGAGGGTCCTCAATGCGAATCTTGAATTTCTGGGAGAGAGAGAGAGGAAAAAAGGGGGGTTTTAAAAGAAAGCAAACAGCAAGGAACCTGCCACCTCCACTCGCTGTTGTGTCTCTCCCCAGTTTGACTAGATCCCTCCTCCCCTCGGAGAGGCCACTAGGGGGCAGCAGCTCCATGCCCCGTTACAGCACACCCCAAACAACCCCCCCCCCAACTCACCGATAACTTTTCCACATCCCCCTTCAGCACCCGTTCCAGGTACAGCTGTTTGATCTCACGCTCCAGGCGGGAAGGCAGTCCTGGGTACATGGTGGAACCCCCAGAAAGCACAATGTGTTTGTAAAACTCAGCCCTATGATAATATAAAAGGGGGGGGGTTAGAGGAGAACCGTAATGCTTTTATATCTAGGAAGAGGGGAGAAAGAGACAGTCACAGCCGGCCGGGTCCCCACTGAAATTTCTCACTAGAGCAAGCTGGGGATTGAGGAAAGCCGCCTCTGCCCATCTGTCATAGAGAGAACAAGTGGGGACCTGCAGCAAAATGTTGCAGTGCAGAGTGCTCCTCTTCACTGAGACCAATTTACAGCCATGCCCTTTCTCAGGAGATTCCATTCCTCCCCCCCCCCCCCCGTTTTCTTTGCCAAATGACTCAAATCCCTGTTCAAGGTTGCAGTTAGCCGCCCATATCCCTTCCCACCATACAATCAGTCAGTATTCTGTCCCTACTAAACATGCTTAAGTCCTTCACGGGGCTATTAGGAGTTCTCCCACCCACACCTTTAAGGCCTTTGTCCAAAAAGCCCCCCCCCCCCGCCCTTTGTACTTCTGGATTTCTTAGGATTTTCCCAAACAGATACCTCCCCCCAAGTGCATGCATGGGACTGTTTTGTCTACCACATGCAACGACATGTACAGTCTGAACATCAGGAGAAGTTGTTGTTGGCAGCTGTCTGTCTCGAGACAACGGAGTGCGCCTCCGGGGGTGAAGTCAAACCACTGCATTAGCAGCACCACAGTGACCTCCCCGGGGCACAAAGCTTGGGCAGTGTGTATGGAGGTCCTGGGCTGCCCAGGCAACAAGGCCCCCTTCTCAGCCTCTCTGATGTGGTCCAAAGGAAGTAGAGCAAGATGTTTGGGCCCCAGCCTGGCTGCGGGAGTTGCCGGAAGGAGGCATAGAAGGCGCCATCCGACTGTCTTAGGGACTCCACTCTGGATTTGTGTAGGATTTACTCTTTAGCCTTTTCTTCTCCAGAGTTTGGATTTGATATCCCGCTTTATCACTACCCAAAGGAGTCTCAAAGCAGCTAACATTCTCCTTTCCCTTCCTCCCCCACAACAAACACTCTGTGAGGTGAGTAGGGCTGAGAGACTTCAGAGAAGCGTGACTAGTCCAAGGTCACCCAGCAGCTGCATGTGGAGGAGCAGGGAAGCAAACCCGGTTCACCAGATTACGAGTCCACCGCTCTTAACCACTGCACCACACTGAGGGACCAGAAGAGGTCCCTCAAGAGAGTGGAGGCTTAGGATCAGAGTTTTCCTTCTCTTAGATGGGCTACCTTCCCAGGCTGACAAGCCCCATCACCCACATTCGGGTCAATTCAGAAACATATTCCTAAAGTCTGTCCCATGTTAACCTCTAGAGATGCCCCCCACATCCTCCTGGGCAACGCCCCCCTCACCGGGTGTCGATATCCGCTGCCTGGATGGTGTTGAAGAGGAGCTCAGCCACACCAACTCCTTCCACGTTGATGAGATGGGGCTGGAACAGGGCCTCAGGGGCCTCAAAGCGCTCGCCTCCGACTTTGATCACCCGTCCATCCGGAAGCTGTAGGGGCGAAACAAGAAAGGGTGACACTAGTAGGCTGTGGGGCATGCCCCCCTCCTCTGCCTTCCAGCCAGGGGAAGAAAGAGGCATGAGCAGAGACCAAAGACACATTCCAGCCAGGCAAAAACATTCATGGAGGGAAGAGTCTTCAGGACCAGATGGAGGAGCCTGAAAAGCCACATTCGCCCCCACTTCCACTCCTGATCTAATTTACGGCCCCTGCCACAATCACTTTGCAAACATGATCTTCCCCTTTCTCTGCTCCTCGTTCCATTCATTTGACCTGTAAGGTCACTGAAATCATCTGGGAAAATTTTCCTCACGGACAACAGGGCAGTGACTTGAGAACGGGCATTTCCCACCCCTGGTTACATGAACAAGCTTCCTGTAAAAACAAATCCTTTAGCCTGGGCTTTCCCTGATTCCTAAGATTGCACTTTGTGATTACTGAATGCCTGCTTTTGTAATACTGTTTTGACTGGGTTTTATACTGTAAATTTTATATGCCGCTTAGAGATCTTAGAACATTAAGTGGTTTAGAAATACTTTTTAACTACAGTGGTACCTTGGTTTTTGAACAGCTTAGTTGTCAAACAAATCGGAACTCAAACACCACAAACCTGGAAGTAAGCGTTCCAGTTTGTGAACATTTTTTGGAAGCCGAACATGCTCCGTTCAGAGTGCCACACTTCTGTTTTGAGTGATACGTTGAGGTCTGTCGGCTGGTGAGTCCTGAGCACCCACGCAACATGGAGGTGATATTTGGAGCTGGTGCTTTTATTTTTGCTACTTCATTTTGTGCTTTTTGTTTTTGCGGCTTTTTTGGTTAATTTGTTATTGTGACTGTGTGGAACCTAGCTCAGCTATTGATTGATTGATTGATTGATTAATTGACTGATTGATGATTGTGTGACTGTTAATTCATATTAAATTGTTGTTTTAGGAGTTGTTTTCAAAAGCCTGGAACGGATTCATCCATTTTGCATTACTTTCTATGGGAAAGCGTGCCTTGTTTTTAGAACGCTTTGGAAGTCAAACGGACTTCCAGAACAGATTAAGTTTGAGAACCAAAGTACCACTGTATAGAAATTTTAAATAGATAAATTTATATTTATCAATTTCAGAGCAGGGGGTGGCATGGCTCGGGACATCCCCTGGGGCAGCCCTTAAACTGTGGAATTCTCTCCCGAACAGAGATGGGTCAGACACACTCGTTCTACAGTTTTTGTAGCATGCTGAGATGCATTGAGATGCTCTGGGCTTTGACAACCAAGTTATATATATGCTTTAGGGCCAATCCTATCCTTCTAACTCATTTAAACTGGTTGCAATATTTTATACAGTTAACATTCTTGTAACTCATCCTAGGGCTCTTATGGTGAAGGACAGGCAAGAAATCCCGCCAACAGTAATTAATAACTCAGCTAATAATTACCGTATAGGACTCCACGAGCACGGTCGTCTCTTGAGCTAGCTTTTGCTCCTGCTCAATGTTGTAGCCGACGTAGCACAGCTTCTCCTTCATCATCCTGACAGTCTCAAAGTCAGCCGAGTGGTTAAAGGCGTATCCACGCAGCAACAAGAGCTGTCAAAGCAGGGAGACAATGGGCAAAGCCCAAAACCATCAGTTGCATTGTATCAGCTGTCATTGCTAATGGCTTCCACCCATCCCTTGCAAAGCATCCTGGGAATATTTCATGGCGAAGGTGCTGAAAAACTTCTGTCAAGGATTCTTAAGCGCGCACACACTCACCCCTGGAGCACTCTGCCCATCTCACATTCCTAGAAACTAAATAAATAAATGGGGCGTATTTAGTTGCCTTCTTGAGAGATGGTGGAGGCACATACACACACCCCACAAAAGTATAGGCACAGCCTCTGTGTAACAAACGCACAATTCTAAACCTTTTTCCAGCAAGGAAGGTGTTCAAGAAGGAAAGTGTTGATAACAAGAAGGCAAACGTTTCTGTACTTAGGAAATAATGGTCTCTGACACTGTCAATTTGTAACACACTCCATTATAGTTAAATTAGTCAAGTTAGGAGAAATAGAAACAAAACTAGGCCAGTGTGAAAGATGGGGGAGTAAAACTAAGGAGGCAATGCACCTCCCCACCCCTGGCCAAAAAGACCAACAACATCCCACCCAGCCCAGTGAGATTTGGGCATGCTCAATAGCCACAAAATGCCAGTTGCAAAAGAAAAATGGGGGGAAATGGAAAAGGGAGAAGGGTTGGAAGGATCCACTTTCCAATGAAGATAAACAAAGATCCACACTTTTGGAGAACTGTGTTCACTATTAGTATATAGCATAGCTAGAAATATAAAACCTCCACACAGAGAGGCAGCAGAGCAGTACAGCTCCTGCCAATAGCATACTCATAGTAGTGAGTGCCAACAAAATTGGCATCATATAAAATTGAAGAGTTGGAACTATGAGGATCCTCTAGTTTTCCAAACTTTCCATGTTGGCGACACACTTTTTAGATGTGCATCTTTTTGTGACACAGTAATTCCGTTTTACTAGCAAACCGGAGGTTAAACAAACCCCTTTCCAGCCATAAGCAGAGTGCTGGGAGTGTTCACGCAAAACACCTACAGACTGCAGCCGACACACGTGGCGTGACACAGTTTAGATAGCTCTGATCTAGTCCAACCCCCCTACAAGGGCCCAAGGGGGAAGCAGGTTTTTGAAATACATCCTCAAAAACAACAGGAGGAGGACTGAGCACGTCTGTAGCTGTGGAATGTTAAGTACTGGCTACAAATGGAACATGATGGGTGGTGTGTTTGTGTGAAATGGCCTAGCTTATATTAGTACGCCGGTGGGGGAATCCTGGAGGGCTGATATTCTGAACAGGAGCACCTCCTGTTAGGAGGTGAGGTTACACAGCAGTATTTTGATACAGGCGCTCCCTACTTGCTGATACACAGGTGCTCCAGCTTCACGAAAGGGTTTCAGCAGATCCTGCTCACTCATTTATTTGATGCCCTATGTAGCATCCCCCACCTAGGAGAAGAAAGCCAGCGACGGCCTCTGCAGCCCTCACCTTGATGAGGTAGCGTGTGATGTCACGCCCCGCTATGTCCAGCCGACGGGTGAGGTGGGGCAAGGAGAAGCCCTCATAGACTGGGCAGATGTGGGTGACACCGTCCCCAGAGTCTACCACCACGCCTGTGAGAAGGCCTGAAAAAAGGTTTTCATATTAATTATGGCAACAGACTCTTTCAGTAGCATTTTCAAAGTGTACAAACCTCTTCACACAGTGTGTGTGTATCTAATCTTTACAACAACCCTGCAAGGTGGCCATCAAAGAGAATTACAGTGGTACCTCGGGTTAAGTACTTAATTCGTTCCAGAGGTCCGTTCTTAACCTGAAACTGTTCTTAACCTGAAGCACCACTTTAGCTAATGGGGCCTTCTGCTGCCACTGCGCTGCCAGAGCACAATTTCTGTTCTTATCCTGAAGCAAAGTTCTTAACCTGAAGCTCTATTTCTGGGTTAGCGGAGTCTGTAACCTGAAGCATATGTAACCTGAAGCGTATGTAACCCGAGGTACCACTGTATTATCCCCAAGCTTCAGAGAGAAGGCCAAAGCTGAGATAATTTTAGATTGCCTAATCTAGATTTAGATTGCACCTTTGAAGTTCATGGAAGAGGCAAGAATTCAACCGGTGTGTGTGTGTGTGTGTGTGTGTGTGTGTGTGTGTTAAACAAAAGTCTAGGCAGGAATCGAAATATGTACTGGCCTGAAGACAAGCCAGCTGACCTTGCCAGCCAATCAAGACACACCCAGCTCTATAAAACCATTTGGTCTCTTTGCACTGAATGGCAATGCAAACTCTTGGTATTACAATTTATCTTTAAATATACGTATAGGTAAAGGTAAAGGTACCCCTGCCCGTACAGGCCAGTCGTGTCCAACTCTAGGGTTCTGCGCTCATCTCACTTAAGAGGCCGGGAGCCAGCGCTGTCCGCAGACACTTCCGGGTCACGTGGCCAGCGTGACGAAGCTGCTCTGGCGAGCCAGCACCAGCACAGCACGCGGAAACACCGTTTACCTTCCCACTATAAAGCGGTACCTATTTATCTACTTGCACTTAGGGGTGCTTTCAAACTGCTAGGTGGGCAAGAGCTGGGACCGAAAGACGGGAGCTCACCCTGCCGCAGGGATTCAAACTGCCGACCATACGATCGGCAAGTCCTAGGCACTGAGGTTTTACCCACAGCGCCACCCGGTAAATGATGTTAAACATCATTTTTCCCTAGATAAATATATTACTAATTATCTCTAAAATCTCAGCTGTAAATGTTTAAATGTTTGCTTGAAAAAAAATATATAAATATGTATACATTAATTTCCTATATAGCAGCAAACAATTTGACTTTAAATATGTTATATCTATTTTTATATATATACACAACAATCTTGTCTAAGGCCCTAACTAGCTAGGCTTCACACTCTGACATGGGGGTGGGGGGAACCCCAGCAGCCTCCTCCCCTGGGCCTGCCCAGATACCAGAATTTCTTTTATTTGAAGAGTTGGCAGCATTTGCTAACTGCAGCGCGAACTCTGCTAGCAAAACCTTTGAAAACAGCTTGCAAGCCAACAACAGATCGACAGAAGAAAAGGATCTGGAACATTGTGGTCATGAATAAAATCACCAGTTACAAACTGTTATGGGGAGGGAAAGTACTGTACACTCAATGCAGACCTTTCAAAGGAAGCTGGATACCAACGGGAACTGATACCAACCAGGTGAATGAGTGAGACAAATTTTCACTTCTAAAAGTGCTTCTTGCTAGGGGCTTATATTGCAATCTCAGCAGCCTTTGTATGCAGTTTTACATGGGGTCCACACAACATCATCATCAACATGCCAGCCCATACTTTCATTAAATTAAATGTCATGGTTCAGTGGTAGTGTGCAGGCTGTTCATGTATAACGCCCAGATTCAATCCCCAATGACATCTCTCCCAGTCTCCTACCTGAAACACCCAGAGAGCTGATGTCCATTGCAGACAACATTGATTTAGATCATGAGTAGGCAAACTAAGGCCCAGGGGCCGGATCTGGCCCAATCATTTTCTAAATCCAGCCCATGGACAGTCTGGGAATCAGCGTGTTTTTACATGAGTAGAATGCGTGCTTTTATTTAAAATGCATCTCTGGGTTATTTGTGGGGCATAGGAATTCGTTCATTTCCTCCCCCCCCCAAAAAAAAATCCTATGCCCCACAAATAACCCAGAGATGCATTTTAAATAAAAGCACATTCTACTCATGTAAAAACACGCTAATTCCTGGAACATCCGCGGGCCAGATTGAGAAGGCGATTGGGCCGGATCTGGGCCCCGAGCCTTAGTTTGCCTACCCATGTTCTAGAGCAACAGAACACTGTGACAAGTGCCAGAGCGCACAGAAATACCGTTTACCTTCCGGCCGCAGTGCTACCTATTTATTTACTTGCACTGGTGTGCTTTCCAACTGCTAAGTTGGCAGGAGCTGAGATAGAGCAACGGGAGCTCACTCCGTCGCAGGGATTTGATTTGCCGACCTTCTGATAGGCAAGCCCAAGAGGCTCTGTGGTTTAGACCACAGCGCCACCCGCGTCCCCTTTATTATTAACAGGACACAGATTGGGAATTAATACAATGTCTCCCTTAAACAATAAAACATGTGGGTCTTCCAAAAGATTTAACATGCATTAATACCATACCATTGCTTAACTCCTGGCCTCTCCCATCACACACCCCAGCCTCCGACTTACCTTGGGCGTAGAGGGTCAGCACTGCCTGGATAGCGATATAGACTCCTTCAAACTGGTATGTCTCAAACATCACCTGTGTTGCAAGGGCAAATGAGCAATGAGCATTCGTTCTACAAGGCTCAGCCACCCCTAGAATTCCTGGCTATTCCCAAGTCCATACAGTGGTACCTCGGGTTACGTATGCTTCAGGTTACAGACGCTTCAAGTTACAGACTCCGCTAATCCAGAAATAGTACCTCAGGTTATGAACTTTGCTTCAGGATGAGAACAGAAATCGTGCGGTGGTGGCACGGTGGCAGCGGGAGGCCCCATTAGCTAAAGTGGTGCTTCAGGTTAAGAACGGACCTCCGGAACGAATTAAGTACTTAACCCAAGGTACCACTGTATTTCAATAGCCGCCAAGACCAGCTCTACTTACAGAACACAAGTTACCCAACCTCTCCCCAGGTTTCCTTATTATTTATATTATTATAAAGTATACAAGAGGACCCAGGACCCTGCCTCAAGGAGCTTACAAAACTCTGTGGCCTATCTCGCTCCTGCCACAACAGATCCCATCACACTGATCCAGCCTCACATCTTGCAGGGACGGTTTGATGAACTCGTTTCCCACACCCCTGCTCTGGGACTCCGGCTTCTCCAAAGCTCCTCTGCTAATAACATCCCACCTACCTCAATGATCTTCTCCCGGTTCTTGGTGGGGTTCATGGGGGGCTCGGTAAGCAGGATCTTGCAGTTGCGGGGGTCGACATTGAGCTTCTCGGGCCCAAAGGTGTAGTCCCACAAGTACTTCATGTCGTCCCAGTTGCGCACGATCCCGTTCTCCATGGGGTAGTTCACCTCCAGCATAGAGCGCAACTCGCTGGCTTCATCTCCCACCATGAGGTCCTGGCATGGGAAAGAGAAACAAAATTCAATTCTAACAACTTGGGGCCAGCTCACCTATGAGATCACCTTACCCCGCCCCCATGTGCCCACTCGACCGCGCCAATTGGCGGAATTGGCCCTGCCACAGGTGACACATAATATCCGCATTTGTAAGAACTTGACCGTTTGACGTGGCAGCGCCTGCAACTTGGGAATTCCCTGCCTATTGAGAGGAAGCAGAAACCTTCCATGTACTCTTTTCAGACCTGCTAAAGACATTTTTGTTTAGTCAGGCCTACCCAGACACCTAGAAAGCTGAGGTAATCTTAATCTATTTTAGTGTTTTGTATGTTTTTGTATGTTTTCGTGTTTTGTATGTTTTGTATGTTTAGTATGTTAATCTGTTTTAGTGTTTTGTATGTTTTTTGTTTTGTATGTTTTAAAGTATGCTTGTCATTTTTTCTTGATTTTGCTGCTTTTTACAATCAAGTGGCATATAAAGTTAAAAAATAAATAAATAAATAGTTATCCTGCTGGGCTACAGCTATACACCTGCGTGTGCAATACATGAGCCCCCTGCCTTGTCATCACAGAGCATAATCAGCCTTCAGATCATGGCCAGAACTTGGGCTCCCTTCACACAAACAGGTATCAAACTCCAACTAACAGTGTGGAGTTAGATTGTTGGACCATATAAACAAGCATACAAACCCTCAGGGTGACTTTAACTCCAATACTGTTCTTGCAGTGGGTGAGTTATATGCCACTTCCGCCAGTTGTAGTAACTGTAGTTACACACACTCTCAGGGGTGCTAAAAATTCTATATTCGAAGCTTCCAGGGCCTCTCAGTAACTTTATGGCAGGGCTGGGGAACATTTTTTCCATTGGAGGGCCTGCAGGCTTTCTAAGCACTCTGCAATTGCTCAGCTGTTTCTTTTTCTCTCTCTTTTAAAAAAATAGTTTTTATTGGGGGTTTTTGTGTTACAAAGCAAACAGATAAACAGGGAAAGTTACATCTATTGTCTTGACTTTCAATGCTTAAGTCTTTTTCACAAGATCGTTTACGTTTGGTGAAAAACATTTTTGTCATCGACAAAATGTGTCAGCATCACATTTGTGCATTTATTTATTTATTTTTATTGATATTGTGAGAGGTTAGGGGTTCTCAAGCTTGGTTGGTTGTGTTTAGTTGATTGCGGTGTGGTTCACTCGTGTGAGGGAGGAAGGCTAGGTTGTTGGGTCAGGTGAGCCGTATTGATTTGTATGCAGTTGGGGGGGGGGGATAGTGTTGTGTATGTAATAAAGGGGAACCACACTGAGGTCCTTGTCCTTGTGCTAGTTTGAGTTTGTTGGTTAACTTTTCTAGTAACTTTCCCGTTATTTTTTGGTACCACTGGTCTATGTTCACTATGTTCACGGATAGGTCCTTCCAGTGCCTAGTTATGATATTTCTACCTGCTGAGAGTAAGTGACTTATGAGTTCCTTGTGTGTGTATGTTGTTGTCCTGGGAGATATTTAATAAGGCAAGTTCTTGCACAGCTCTTTCTCTACCTCTTGCAAACACATGAAACAGAAGAGGAAGCAATACCTAGAGCAGAAGCCTAGAGAGCAAGAGTGGGCCCCTAACATCTGAAATGCTGAGGGCCACATGAAATTAGGCTGAGGGCCACTGGTTCCCCACCTTATCCATTACAGAATAAAAAACAGCCCTCCACCCCCAACCGCATTTGACTGGCCTCACCACACACACCGAGATCTGAGGCCCACAGACGCTACTCACCTTGATCTCAATGTTGCCAACTTTGGCGGTGGAGCGGATGATAGGGCGGCCCACCAGAGCTGGGAAGATGTGCTCCGGGAAGTTTGACCCAGCAAAGCCACATTTTACAAACTGCAGGGGAAACGGGGGGGGGGGGGGGGGGAGGGGAGAGAAAAAAAAATGGTTGAGAGTAATTCAAGCATGGAAGAATGACACAGTGGGTAGGGGAGCCAGGGATGTAGGAAAAGGGTTGGTTCTATAGGACTCCTTTGTGGGCATTATTATTTAGGTTCATTCTTACAACAACCTTGTGAGGGAGGTCAGTAGTATTACCATCACCGTAATGTACTTGGCAGTGCAAAGGCGGCTTCCTTAAGGCTGGCTTATGATGCAAATGAGCAGCAACCACAATTTTCAAACTGGGGACTTTGCGGTTCCACTATTCTGCCTCTCTGCGTTGCCAATACTTCTGCTCCCTCCGAGTTCTAGGATTATCAGAGATGGAGCAAAACTTATCTCTATCAGTTTTCTACACACTACACTCCAGAATGCATTTTTCCTTTTAGCCCTTTATTTTTAAAGTGTTGTTCACACACACACACCCCAACTCACAGGGACATTGCTCCATTCCCTTGATAATTTTTGCGTTTTTCATAGCCTAACAGCGGGGGTTTGAAGTAACTGCATTTTCTGAGCACCCTTTAAAACACAGTCTCATACACTATGCATTGCAATAATCTAACCTGGAAGCTACCAAGCTTCATATTCACCCAAAGTTATTGGCAAAACTGACACGGCACCAAGCCCATTTCCCACGTAACTAGCAAAAGGATCACAATCCAAAGAACTTCCCGAAGAGAAATCTTTAATGGAACAGGGCAAGTTTATATGAGTGTTGGAGATATGCATCAGTCCTAGCCAGCATGGCCAACAGTCATCGAATCATAGAACTGTAGGGCAATCCAGGAATGTCTGAAAAAGAATCCTTGACAGATGGCCATCCCTCTGCTTAAAAACCTGCAATGAAACAGAGTCCACTACCTTCTGAGGTAACCCATTCCACTATTAAACAGCTCTTCCCATCAGAAATTTCTCCCTAACGTTTAGTCAGAATCTCCTTTCTGGTAATTTAAACCCACTGCTTTGAGTCCTACTGTCTAGAGCAGTAGGAAACCAGATTGCTCCATCTTTTTTGTAACAGTGCTTCAGATATTTTATGCACCTTGTCCATGTCCTCGAGAATTACCAAGTGAAACCCATCAGATGCAACAGGACTAGACAATGTTCTAGGGTGGACACCCCTTCAGATTCACCAGCAAAGTGGTCTTTCTCTCCCCCCCCCCCAATGTGCTTGTGTTATGCAACACGCTCCGCAGCAGCTAAAACCCTGGTTTAAAAGGGGAGTATGTGTGTGTGAGAGAAAAGGCCAGCCTGAGAAGCTGCTCTGCTAGCCTGCTAAAGACCTCTGGTTCTGGGCTGGGAAATGTGCCCTCAGACTAGACTGAGGAAACCAAACTGCAAAGGGGGAAGTGGAGAGGCAGGAAATGAAATGGCCAAATATGACTCACGGCAGAACAAACAGGCAACTGAGGAGGAAGTTGCTTGCACACCAAGAGCTCCAGAAATCTGCAGGCCCAAAACGAAGGGCGGGAGCATGGAGGCCTCTTTCTCCTGCTGAACTTTGCTACCAAGGGCTACTACCTCTGGCTGCCATGGCAGCTCTCCTGAATCCATGCAGGCAACAAAAACGAGCGGGGAAGGGCCGCAGCTGAGCAAAAGAGCACTTCTTTTGCAGGCAGAAAGCCTCAGGTTCAGTCTCCAGCATCTCCACATAGGGCTGGAAGAGCCCCCTGCATGAAACCCCAGAGATCTACTTCCAGTCACTGTAGATCAGGGGCCACCAACCTGGCACCCATGGGCACAGTGACACTCACAAAAGCTTTCACTGGTGCCCCTGGGCAGGTGCCCCAGATTCCGAGCTTCCATTTTTATTTTTAAAGTAAGTATCTAGCCCTCCTAGGAAGTCATGGGACAAAATGTGCAGGTGCCTTCTAAGTGATTTCCGTGAAATCAGGGTGTGGTGTAGCCACCTTCTATATTTCCCCCACTACTGAGGAATGCCCCCATTGCTCTTAGACAGCAACTCTGTGTGTGTGTGTGTGTGTGTGTGTGTGTGTGTGTGTAAAAAATCAATATTGCGCTATCTCCACAATCAGTGCCAGCAGGACACAGTTTACTTCCCTGCTGGTAAGCATAAGGTTGTTGGAGGTGGCTGCCTTTCTAATTTTGCGTTTTGCCACACTTCCCGTGGCAGCCATTTTGTGCTATGCCATGCCCCCTCCGCGGAAGCCATTTTGTGACAGGCGCCCCCTGCTCTCCCTCCAAAATTTGAAATGTGCTCACTTGTCCAAGAAGCAACTCCTGCTGTAGGCAAAACTGAACCAGATGGAATGAGGGAATGACTCAGTATAGGGCAGCTTCCTAAATTCCTGTTTCTATATTAACCTTTATGCAACTAATGGTTCGGCTGCTGAAATTTCTCAACCAGAAATTCAACACAGAAGCAGAAGGCTTTGTCAGAGGGTGGAGGCCAACCCTCCCACAGAGCATAGTACTCATTCAGAGCATTACAGGTCCGACCCCCAGCATCACCATATGGGGCTGGGGAAGTTTCTGCACCTGGAACCCTGTAGAGACACTGCTACTCTGCATAGACAGCACTGAACTAGGTAGACCAATGGTCTGATTCTGTACAAGGCAGCAGCTTCTTATGAGACTTTTAATCTTATTAAAACATGGATTCGAGCCCCTTATTGGGCAAGAGATTCCTGCTGCACTGACCCTTGTGTCCGCTTCAACAGTTCTATGATTCTATTTTCCTATCTAAATCAGCCTGTTATTCAAAACCATGAGGACTGGAATCTTACTCTTAGGGGAAGGCCCGTAGCTCATTGACAAGATTCCCCAGGTTCAATTCCCTTTGGCATCTCCACATAGGGCTGTGGGACACCGCTGCCTAGAGAGCTGCTGCCAGTCAGTGTTGACAATACTGAGCTACATGGATCAATAGCCTGACTCAATATAAAGCAGAGCTCGCTATGTTTATAAACACTTCCCCTCCCCCTCTCTTTCTCTCTTATTTTCCGTTTAGAAATCAAAAACTGCCCGATCATGGAATAAGTAGGCTCCCTGCACACCGATCTCCCAGCCGGTTTCTTTTGAGTTATGTTCAGCAGGCGGGGGAATGAAGTGGGTTTGGGAACAAAAAAGCAATGGAAAGCTGAGAGGACATGTGGGGGTGGCTTTGTTACCCACAGGGCTTTGCTGCAAATCACCGACAAAGCTGCGTTGAGAGGCGACTTTTTCCAGATTGCTGGAAAAGCTCAGTGCGTGTGCAAGTGTGCACACCCTCCCAGCATGCTCCCCAAAGAACCTGCCATGTGTGCACACACACACTTCTCAAAGGATGCATTGCTTTCCAAAAACCTTATACTGTATAGCCTCCTCAAGAGAACATTAATATACTGCGGACCTCAACCCAGGGCTGCTTAAATCTCATGTCAAAGCACCAAATGTGGCCCTCCATGTCTCGCTATCTGGCCCTCTGAACTCTCTGTAGGCCACATCCGTCACTGGCCCTGCTTCACGAGTGTTTTTCCTGCCTGGAAAGTGTCACTGAAACTAGCGTAGAAACTAGTTGACAGCACAAAAGTACGGCCCACTTTTGTCTCTGGCCCTGCAGGCCAGTTGGCATGTGGCTTTCAGAAGATTTCCCAGAAGCCTAAGAATCTTGCCCATTGAACTGTCTGCTGTGTTATCCATGCCAGTTAATCTTAATTTATGCTTAATCTTCCCGGTAAATCTGCATGTATGAAATCCCACAGGCACAAGGCAAGACAGAGAGATCTACAGGTCAGTCGGGTGTTGCCAGCAGCAATACTGCAGCATGTGGAACGGCTCAAGAGAAAGGGGCTAAATCAGCCAGAGACCGGCCTTTTCTCCCAGGGATTTCAGGGTTGCCTACAGTTCTTAAGAGGGCAGGCTCACTTTGCAGGCAGAAGATTCCCAGTTCAATCTGGGGCTGAGAGAGACAGACGTCCCGCTCTCAGTGAGTCACTGCCAGCCACTGTAAAAATGCTGAGCTTAAGGGACCAACAGCCTGACTTCAGTATAAATAAGGCAGATTGATATTTAAATCCACTCTTCATTAGAAACTCAAGCACTGGAATATTGCTTTCTGTTTGGTGGAAGCTCAGAGGTAGAATGGGATGCGGGTGGCGCTGTGGTCTAAACCACAGAGCCCAGGGCTTGCCAATCAGAAGGTTGGTGGTTCGAATCCCCGCAACAGGGTGAGCTCCCATTGCTCAGTCCCTGCTCCTGCCAACCTAGCAGTCTGAAAGCACATCAAAGTGCTAGTAGATAAATAGGTACCGCTCCGGTGGGAAGGTAAACGGCGTTTCCGTGCGCTGCTCTGGTTCGCCAGAAGCGGCTTAGTCATGCTGGCCACATGACTCGGAAGCTGTACGCCGGCTCCCGGCGAGATGAGCGCCGCAATCCCAGAGTCAGTCACGACTGGACCTCATGGTCAGGGGTACCTTTTTACCTTTACCGAGGTAGAGCAGCTGCTTACTAAGCTCAAAGTACAAAACACCTGCAGTCCAAAATTCAATCCCCAGCATCTACAGGTAAACTCTGGAGTGTCACTGCCAGTCAGTGCAGTGAACACCGAGAAAGACAAACCAGTCCATTTCCTATGTATGCATATGGGTGTCATGACATGCTGGAAACTGATTAAAACCATGGATGGAGAGAGCTGGAGTCACCGTCCTTACCTGGGTGTTCACAGCATTATCCCACACCCACTAAGTCAATTATTTAGTGGCCTTGCCATGTAACAACACTTGTGAAATATGCAGCTTAAAAATTTTGAAAATATAGCTGAGGAAGACCAAAGCTCTGTGGTAAGAGCACCAGGTTTTGCATGTGAAAGGCTCAATCCCTGGCATCTCCGGGTAGGAAATGTCCCTTGCTTGAAACCCTGGAGAGCTGCTGCCATTCAGTGTGGGCAATATTGAACTAGATGGACCAAGGGCCTGACTCAGGACATGGCAGTTTCCTATGTTCCCCCTTGGACAGCAGTTTCCAGGTTCAACAGCACCTTGGGTAGACCATTTCTAGCATGATCATCCCCCTGAAATGTTTGGAAATCATAGAATTGTAGAGTCGGAAGGGACTAGTGTCATCTAGTCTAAACCCCTGCAATGCTGGAATACACGGGAATCGAACCCACAACCTTGGTATTATCAGCACCATGTTCTAACCAAGGGAACTAACTCACAGGAGTATCTAGTCTTAAAACATTGCAACCACCTTTAGCTGGGGCTGATGGAAGATGTATGGTTGGAACATCTGGCAGTCGCAGGTTGCTAGAGGCTGAATTACACCCTCCACAGCTGGATCCCTTAGCATAAGGCTCTACAGCTCTGATCTCCAAACTGTTTTTATTTTTTTAAAAGCCCTAAAAGACTTACAAACAAATTTGGAGAAGGGTATCTATGTGGACTTTCCCACAGCTGTGCAGTTCCCCAATGAATTTCCTGTGTATCTAACCCCCATTCCCGCCATTAGGCCTAATTTCTGTATTAGTTTGTGGTCTACACTGTCTGGGTCATGTCAACAGAATGAAAGATGTCAGGATCTCCTATGGGGAGCTGGCTTCAGGCACCAGGCCCGTTGGCAGACCAGCCCTGAATTACAAAGATGTCTGCAAATGTGGCATGAAGGCTGGCAACATCAATTCCGCCATGTGGGTATCCCTTGCAGATGACCGCAGTGCTGGAGACATACGGTTAAGCCATACATCCACAGCAGTGACCAGAGGAGGAATGACTGCTGGGAGGAGAGCAGAGAGAAGAAATGCCCTGGGGCATCTGCAGCAGCACAACCGCATGTCTTCGTCTGCCCCAGCTGCAACAAAACATGTCTCTCCCCTGTCAGTCTCTACAGCCACAGCAGGCGCTGTAACTCTCCAATGGTTTGACTCCATATCTGAAGGCACACTCCTCCACTGTCCCCCAAGACAGATGGTTGCCGACCTTCCTCTTCTAGACTACTCCTTTCTCAACAACTGGCAGCTCAGAGCTTGAATGTATGGCCTGCACTTAAATTTAAACTGAATTATAAAAATCGCAGCAACCACAAAAGATACAGAACTGACTCCACTGAAAAGTATTTGTGTTTGGAGGAGCAAATGATAGTTGTGACCAAGACAAGGGCCACAATGGGTAACCTTTGATTTGCGGGGGGGGGGGGGGTCCCAAGCCAGAGACGAAAGTAAGCAGACCAACAAATGGTAAATTTTACCTTTCTACAACAGGTTAGTTTTTAACACACACTCCTTTCTGTCCTTCATTCAGACAGGCAAGAGTCATTATCAAAGTTCATTCAAACCAGAAAAAGCACTCAATCAAGGCCCGCCAGGGGTGTGGCCTGGGGAGAGGCCTGAGGGCCGGACACAGAAGTTTACAGGGCCACATTAAACTCCCGGCTTAAGGGGTTAGAGATCTTCACATTCTGCTTTCACACAATAGGTCATTATGTCACAGTCACAGAATGAGGATCACAGACTGCAGGGTGAAATCCAGGTCCCTAATAGATCTGGCTGAGCTAATCCAGTCCTCTATCCCCCAAGGAGTACACTGGTTAAATGTGAAGCCCCTACCTGGATGGCCAAAGGTCAGCCATGCTGGGAGCTGTAGTTCAACAACACCCTGCCTAGAAGCTACACTCTTTCCCTGGAAGGCCACCAGCTTCATCTTTCCAGATGTATTTGGGGATGACCATACTCACTATTTTGCGACGAGGTGGTGGGCCCTACAAAACTCAAAAACGAATGCCCTCCTGGGGTTCGACTGCGATGTCTCCAGGGCGCTCTGCACGTCCCCAGAGGCGCTCTTGCACTTTCATTTCATAATCTCGAGCGCTTTCCAAATCTGCACGAACGGCTACAAGGTTGCAACAACCTCGCAAGGGAGGCAAGCCCGAGGGGGGGGGAGGGGAATCACCCCAATATTGTGGGTCAAAACCTTGATGCTGCCCGAGGTCTCCCCGGGAGTTGCGGCAAGATCCGAGGCGAGCTCATCCCCGGCAGAGAAAGGGAGCTGGCTAAATCGGAACAAAGCCCCGATTGTCGGCCGCTCTCGGAGGCAACCCTGGGACACTCGGACGTGTTACACACACGCATTCGCACATCCACACGTTAGCCCCTTGGCACAGGCGGTGACGATGCCCCGCCGCGCCCACCCGCCACGCCCAGCTCCCTGGCACACTCTTTCCGCCAGCGCTTGCACGCTCACCCCGGTGCCGTTGTCACAAACCACCACGCGGCGGCCCTGGCTGTCCATGGCGGCGGCGGCGGCGGCGAGTCGATGCCGCCTGCGGGTCGCGGGTTCGAGGCCGGCAGCGCTTTGTCAAGTCGCAGCAGCCGCCGCCCTCTCCGGCTTCGCCCAACAGCAGGAAGCGCCGCCGCCCGGGTTCGGGGCAGGGCCAGCGCACGGAGCAGGCGCCGGAGCAGGGAGGGAGCCAAGCCCCGTCCGTGATGCAACATCCTGGGCTGGGAGAAAAAGGCAGCCAGGGAGGGAGGGACCGGGAAGGGCCACGGAGAAGGGCGGAGAACCGGGCAGGAACCGGGGGCTTGAGCAGGTAGATGCGTCGGAGATCGCGAGGCTTTTTGCGCCTTTGCTCTTTCCCACTCTACACCTAGGAAAGACTCCCCGGAAGCCGGCTTGTACCATTGGGCCATCTCACTCAGTAATTTTCTGGGTACACGGACCTGTAAAGTAGGTTTGGCTCAAAGGTAGGTAAGCATCTAAGAAGAGCTTGCAGGATAAGGTCCATCATAGGCATGATAGAATCATCATAGAATTGTGCAGGAATCTCAACTAGATCATCCATGGCTGATGGCCATCCAGCCTCTGCCTTAAAACCTCCAGTGAAGAAAAGTCCACCAGCTTTGGGGAGAGTCCATTCCATAGCTGAACAGCTCTTCCTGTCAGAAAGTTATTCCCAATGTTGAGTCAGAATTTCCTTTGTTGTAACTTGAAGCCCTTGGTTCAAGTGCTACCCTCCGGAGCAGGAGAAAACAAGCTCGCTGCATCTTCCATCTGACTCTTGACAGCCCTTTAGATACTTGACCATATCTCCTCTCAGTCTCCTCTTTGCCAGGCTAAACATACCAAATTCCCTCGACTGTTCCTCACAAAGCTTGGTTTCTAGACCTTTTATCATCTTGGTTGCACTCCTCTGCACAGGTTTCAGCTTGTCAACATCCTTCTTAAATTGTGGTGCCCAGAACTGGACACAGTATGCCAGGTGTGGTTTGAACCAAGGCAAAATAGAGCGGGACTATGACTTCCCTTTAATTGAGATACAGTGGTACCTTGGGTTATATACGCTTCAGGTTACATACTCCACTAATCCAGAAATTGTGCTTCAGTTTAAGAACTTTGCTTCAGGATGAGAACAGAAATCATGCTCTGGCGGCACGGTGGCAGCAGGAGGCCCCATTAGCTAAAGTGGTGCTTCAGGTTAAGAACAGTTTCAGGTTAAGTACGGATCTCCGGAACGAATTAAGTACTTAACCTGAGGTACCACTGTATTGTACTTCTGTTGATGCAGCCTAGAACAGCATTAGCTATCTATCTATCTATCTATCTATCTATCTATCTATCTATCATCTATCTATCTATCTATCTATCTATCTACTGTATCTATCTATTTGCTGCATCACACTGTTGACTCATGCTAAGCTTGCGGTCTACTAACACCCCTGGATCCTTTTCACATGTGCTACTGACAATCCAGGTGTTTCCCATCTTATATTTGTGCAGCTGGTTATTCCTGCCAAAGAGCAGAACCTTACCTTTGTCCCTATTGAATTTCATTTTGTTAGCTCATGCCCAGTTCTCCAATCTGTTAAGGTAATGAGCGTAGCCAGGGAGGTTAACCCATCAAGTAAATACTGTAAATAAAAATACTTAACTAACTGGTCAGTTGCGTTGCAGATAAGTTGGTTCTTCCCCCCCCCCCAAGCCTGCCCCCCCCAAATCCTGGCTATACACATGGTTAAGCTCATCTTGAATCCCAATATAGACAGAGTCCACAGAGACTTACTGTATACTCAAAGAGGTGAGAAACCAAGAGATACTACAAGATTTCATAGATAAGCAGTGAGAGACTAAACCATACAGAAGATCAGAACCTTGATGGGAACAGCTCTGCAATTTCTCAATACAGTACGTCACTCAGCATACCTAGAAGGAAATTCAAGCCTTTACAAATGGGGCTTTCCATTTAAATTAAGCCTCAGCGCAGAGATGGCATAACACTGTAAGAAATTAAAAACCTACTAACTTTACTAGGACTGCAGTGTGAAGGTGGGACTAATGTGGAGGACTCGGATGATGATTCTGGAGAAGATGGTCATGATTAGCAAGTAAAAAACACCACCGCAGCAGAAAAGAGAAAGTTTCCTGAGTCAAATTGACCTGAAGAGTCTACAAAACCTTTATTATGTATGCTTCTATCTAGTCTACAGCAAGCTGGATGATGTTCACCATATCCTGAATCAGTTTGCTGCTTGATTAAACATTTGAATTGTGCCTTTTTTCTTCTGTTTGCTCTTAATGGGGGAAATGGGAGCTCACCCCCCTTATTCTTGAGGCCTAAGTTACTGTAAACTGCCCTGTGATCTTCGGGTGAAGGGCAATACATTTAATAAATAAAAATAATAAATTGAGGTCTGTGGCCATTTCTACCCAGAACCACTCCCTGGAGATGGATTCTGCACGTACATGATTTCTGGGTTTACTTCTCAAGCTGTG
Organism: Podarcis melisellensis; assembly: GCF_964234715.1. Lineage (NCBI taxonomy): Eukaryota > Metazoa > Chordata > Lepidosauria > Squamata > Lacertidae > Podarcis > Podarcis melisellensis. Next base: position 14,211,763 of record NC_138533.1, read on the forward strand.
GGTTAGGGTGGTGGTGGTTGGGGGGGGGGAAGGGATGTATTGTTGGGAGAGACGCATAAACTGCTGTGTTATGCAAGCTCATAGTTGTTTTAAGCTTTAGATATAATTTTGGCTAATGTGAATATTTTGTCAATGGGCTGGGTTCCATATCAAAACAAAAAAGTACAAAAATTCCTATAATCCTGGTATCATTTGCTTACAAGAAACCTACAAAAGAAAAACGAGCAAGTGATTTGTACTGCCCCCTAAAGGTGGGATTTGGTATAATTTGCCTGGATCCTCAAAAGCTAGGGGTGTGGCTTTATGGATTGCCAAGAAAACAGGCATTGTATATAATGATGTTCCAATAGATCAGAAGGGTTTTTTTGTGTGTGTGTTTTTGAAACAACAAGAAGAAGAAACTATAGAGAAACAAAAATTATACAATTGGTTCAGTCTATGCCCCTAACTCCACTCAACCTATTTTATCAGCTCTACTGTTTCAATTATCAAATTTTAAAGAGGGTCCATTAATTTTAGGGTTGTTGAATAAAATTTATGTATATAAATGTATGTTGCTGTTATGTACGGAGTTGAATAGGATCCAAACTGCAGCAGTCTGATTGGTCCTAGAATAATAGGATCCCAAATGCAGCAGTCTGATTGGTCCTAGAACAATAGGATTCAGAATGCAGCAGTCTGATTGGTCCTAGAACAATGCAGCAGTATGACTGGTCGGCAGGAGCCACCCAATCCAGCTCCAGATAGAAGTGAATCCACATCCTGATTGGCCTACAGGAGAAGTCGGAATTAGCCAATCACGTGCAGCCCATTGTGTAAATTATGTATATAAAGCAGATACTTTGAGGGGACTTCCTTCCTCCTCACCACTATGAGCTGAATAAAGAGCATGAAATCACTTTGCGACTCTGAGTATATTTCAGTTGCATTGCCTGAGAAGGGGTATGTGGGATGTATTACTAGAGCAGTCAAGTATAACATTTTCCTGTTGCCTAGAATGGACACACGGGGATGTGGCTCCAGACAGGGAGGACTTCCTGCCATACCTGCTCTGGAACTTCCTCCCCCTGTGTGTGACCAGGTAGATGGGCGTGACCCTAGCTGACCACATAAAAGGGCTGGCCACGCAACCCCCATTTCTCTCTTGTACTCTTACTCCCTTACTCTTGGATTCTTGCTGTCCTGGCTTTTAGCCAGCGCATGGCTCAAGCTTCACATAGGATGGAGCCCACAAGCAGAAAGTCTGAAATGTAGCTCAGACTTCTTTTCATTTTAACCACAAGATAAATCCTGCCTTCAAATTACTGCTGTGAACTGAATGTGAGTAAAACACTATTCTTACTTTTAAAGAAGACTGTGTTGTGCTATTATTATTTTAAGAGGGAAATAAAGGGGAAACTTACCAGACTTGACAAGTCAAACAGGATTGTTTAATTAAAGGATTTTAAGAAACCATCAGCTTGCTTCCAATAAACTGCAAAGGGAATGTGCTCTGCTGTTTACTCACTAGCGTGAGTGAGAAGGGATAATATCAAAACAATATATCTTCTCCTACCTTCCTTAACATCCCCACAGTATGTGGGCACAGGAATGGCACCTAGACTTTGGTTTAGGATTGGGCATTGAAGGAAAGCGGGGTTCTTGTACCTTTAACAACTGTGCAGCAGGCAGACATTCAACAGGTTAAGCATTTTCTAGTATGGAAGTACAATTACAGGAGAAGCTTTTCCTGGGCTCATCTTGTCTGTCACACATTTCATTCCATGTATAGCTTATTTGGGGGCGGTCCACTCCACCTGCTAAAGAAGGCACAAATCTGCACGTGACACAAGCCACAATTACGAGGTGTATTGTAGCAGCACACACTCTGTGCGTATACTTTTTAAAGAGATGGAATCTTAACATACCGCTTCCGCTGGCAAATAGAGAGGATCATATGCATATTTAGGGTTGGTTTTTCAGGCAGAAGATCACATTGATATGTAGTGCCGGGAGGGGGGACTTCAAATGTACATATTCCCTCTGGATCTTGCAGAGTCTTAAGAAGGACCTGCACAAGGAACAGAGGAAACTGCCTTATACCTAGCCAGACCAAAAGGCCATCTCATGTAGTAATGTTTACACTGACTGGCAGCTACTCTCCAGAGTTTCAGAGAGGAAGCCTCCCCCAGCCCTACCTAAAGATGCCAACGATTGAACCTAGAACCTTCTGCAGGGGAAAAAGATGCTCTAACCACTGAGCTATGCCCTTTCCGCCCAAGAGAGACAAGACAGCAGCACCTGCCTTCTGCTCTCCCGCCGGATGGCTGGATGGATTGGGCCCAGAAACAGAAGTGAGCAGGAAGCGATGTCTTGGAGGAGGAGGAACAGTGGGCCCACCAAGGGTGCCTTGCCCAAGCTGCATGGGGTGGCTGGTGCCCCCTGGGACTGGTAGGGCGGAAGAAAAGGAGCCCAACAGCAGGGGGAGCCAGAGCCAATGGCAGGCTGGGCCACCCAATTCCTGTCTCCTCCCAGTGCCCTTCTCCCAAGGCAACACTGAGGCCAAGGAGGAGGGAGCAAATGCCACTCACTGGACTGGCTGTAAGTCAAAAAGACAGGCAGGTGAGGACTAGCTGAGGGCAGGTTCAACCTTAGCATAGAAATATCCCTCAAACAAAACCCCTCTAGAACCGTTGCCAGTCAATATAGATGAACCAATGTCCTGACTCACTGTCAGGCAGCTTCTTATCTCTGCTCCTGTTTTCCTGAACAGTGCTTTAAATAGGACCTGGAAACAGACTGGAAGCCACTGCAGCTACTAATATCCTAGCACCTTCCTCCCCTGCCTCTCTTTTGGGGAAAGGGCTGTAGATCAGGGGCAGAACAAGACCCTTGCATGCAGAAGGTCCCGGGTTCCAATCCTACTATCCCCAGGTAGTGGCTGCCTGAACCCCGGAAAGCCACTGCTAGCCAGTGCAGACATTTCTGAGCTAGATGGGCCAGTGGGCCTGACTCAGTTTAAGACACTTTCCTACTTTCCTAAGCTGCTACCAAAGGAAGCAAAACAACAAAATTAGCATTGTTATTAATAAAATTATTACAATACAATATGTTTATTGTTAGCCTGTACTGCATTGCAATCCTTTAAACACAACATTTTCCAGTTTGGGCTCTGCTACTGGTACTCTTGCCTTGATTTCCATCGAAAGGAGACTTCCCCTTTATTATTATTATTATTATTATTATTATTATTATTATTATTATTATTATTATTATTAATTTATTTATTTCTATGCTGCCCTTCATCCGAGAATCACACAGCGGTTTGCAATCGGAAAACACAAGAATGCATTCCGTAACTATCTGTTGCACTTCCCTCTCCTCTCCCCTTCCCCGAGCGAGGGACCCTCGGCTCTTGCACCCCTCTCGGCACCCCCCCCCCGCCGCCGCCGCCCCCAACACACCCACGATGGCACCCTCCCACCTCCCTCTCTTCTAGCCTCTTTGCACACCTGCAAAGCAATAAACAAACACTCCCCCCCCTCCCATCCACACACCCGCTTTGCTTTTGTGATGCAGCTGGTGGGCAGGTTGCAGGGAGAGGCGGGGGCGCGAGGCAAGGGCTGCCCCTGGGTGGGGAAAAGGGAGAGACGAGAGGGCTTGGGGAGGAGGATCCCCCTTCTCTGGTCCTTGCAAAGGGTTGCGGGGGGGGAGCGGCGTTGTGTGCGTTGCAGACTTGCGGTGTGTGCGGCGGGGTGCCGGGGACGCGAGAGCTGAGCCTGTGATCCCGCCCGGCGCCGGAGCAGCCGCCGCCGCCAAAGCAGAGCCGCCGCCTCCTCCTCCCTCCTCCTCCCTCCTTCTTCTTCTTCCTCCTTCGGCAATGCAGGGCTATCCATCCTGCGCAGGCGGTGGTTGCTGAGCAAGGACCCGCCGCAGGGGAGCGGGGGGGACGCGCAGAGGGGTGAGCCGGAGAGACCCCCAACCCTGACGGTGGTGCCTGGCGGGTTGGGGTGGGGGGGAGGGAGGCGGAGGAGGCTGCGGGGAGGGGGTGGTGTTGCATGGGGGAAAGGAGCGGCGGGGGGAGGGCAGGGAGGAGGGGAAAGGAGGGAGGGAGGGATGCCTCCCACAGATCTCCCCCACCCCACTTTTACTTTCTGCAGTTCTTCGCTTTCTGTCTGTCTGCAGCCCCCCCATCCCCATCATTCCTAGGCTCATCCGCAGATCGGCTCGGCTGCCTTTCGATTCTCATGCCCCCCCTAATTCCTAACCCCCCCCCCAATTTGATATGGTGACCCTGAATTTTTATGTCCCCTAATTCATTGCCTAGCTCCATCCCTCTCAAATCTGGTTAGATGTCTCTTAATAGTGTCTGTTAAAAAGGTCTCGTCTTTATATAACATATTTAAGCCCTGGCACTTGTCTGGTTTTCTTTTGTTAATATGCACCCTGTTATTCTTAACCTCCCCCAGCAGCACCATCTGTCTGGGCCCCTATTAATTCCTAACCCTAATATAAACACACACACACACACACACACACACTCCCTCCTCAGATCTCTTGGGCTGCCTCTGAATGTCTTATGGGTGTCCTTTGATTCCCATGTCCCCTAATTCAGTATGCCCAGGTGTTCCTGAATTCTTTACCTTCCTGTCCCAAATCTGTTTGGGTGTCCTCTGATTCCTGTTCTCTGCCCCCAAACCAGCACCTTCGTTAAGATGCGTACACATTTGTCTGTGTTTACCTTTTGCTAACCAGCATTGCATGGGACGTACACACACACACACACACTTGTTTGTGTGTGTGTATGTGTGTGTATGGAGAACGAGCGAGTGCAAAGGGCCGCTGTCCCTTTGCAAAATGTGTCCCATTTTTCTGTGGTCCTTCCTTATTGCACTATGCCTGGCACTGCCCACCTACCCTGCAAGGCAGAGGCTATCAGGCAACTCTTGAGTAGCAAAATCAGGCCCTTTTCCCTGCTTCTCTAGCACTATCGATAATATCCTGTCAAACAGCCTCTGGATTCTTTCCCTTGTGATTTCTTTCTACAAATGCATCCCCCTGGTACCCCAATAAATCAGGATTGTCCCCTCTCCTACACAGTCACACAGCACCCTATACACTCTTCCAGCACTCTTGCTGTTTCCAGGGAACACCAGAAGCTGTCTTATACTGAGCTAGATGGTCAGTATTGCAGACACTGACTGGCAGGGGCTTTCCAGGGCTCCAGATATCTCCAGCCCTACCTGGAGATGCCAGGGATTGAATATGGGACCTTGGCAAGCAAAGCAGTTGCTCTACCACTGAGCTACAGCCTGCTCCTTAGTCGGGGCAGGTATACTGGTGTACCATCATGGACATCCCAACTCTTTCTACTTCTCCTAAACATATTAAACACATGTCCACCCCCTTCAAGTTATGTACATCATCTCTTAAAATGCAACCTTCCTAACTTCCCAATAAAGCAGGATGCGGCCCTCTCCTTTCTCACTCACCACATTTGACATTAAACCCCATCCCAGTCCCTTAGAAACCCTGAGAGCCCCCGTGTTTGTGCACAACTCCATTGGACATTAGTTCCCTATATTTGTTGCACTGATGTTTTAATGATAATTATTTTATATATATTTCCTTTTTAATAGGTTTTTAAATTTTAGCTGTGTTTTTATCTGCAGTTTTATTATGTATCCTGCTTAGAGGCCTATTTGAGTAAGTGGTTTATAAATCTTTCTAAGTATTTTTTTAAAAAAAACCACAACAACAGCTATGCCCCTCTAAACAGGAAGAACTTGATCCATTCTCCCAATGCACAGCTTAGATCCTACAGATTTTCATCTACATACCCACTCTTACCAGAACCACTGCTCTAGAATATCCTGGTGTAGCAGACCCTCCCCCCCTTAAGCAGAAAACCTCCCCTTTCTGTGCTTAAGGGGGGAGAAAACCCTATGTCTCAAAGCTTTCCAGAAGATGCATGCACCTTGTGTGACCTGGAAGTCTTGGTCCTTAATCTGAGAGGTGGACAGGTTCAGTAGAAAGAGACCCTGCACATTGCAAAGGTTCACAGAGACTTCCCCTTTGAGGGCTTTAGTCACACACCCATCCTGTTTGACCTCAAGATGCATAAATCTCTACATTCCTTGATCTACAAATCCTCTTGAGTTCTTTTCAATTTCTGTTTGCCCTTCAGTTTTGCACATACAAAGAGCTTTTCAAAAATGTTCACTGGCCAGGCATCTCTGGAAACCCTGTCCCACTAAGTTTCCTCTGAATTTGCCCCAGGGATCCTGACACACAACCGTTCTTCAAGATTTAATTCTCCCCCGCACACTCTGCTCTACACACCCAAAGTCCTTGGCTCCATAGTTATTGACAATACAGTTCTCTATAGAGGCTTAGCACCTCCACTTCCTACAGCCTCCAGAAATGCTGCTTTCTAGCCTAGAGAGGGTGGAAAAAATGGCTGGGGGGCGGGGGCGGGAATCAGTGTATAATCTCATAATTCAGATTATTTGTGTAACCTTCTGAGCAGTAGATATTGCTGGGTTTATTCTTTTTTAGTTCTACAGGGTATCACGTGATGGACGTTTGTGCAAAATGTAATTATTTACTGTCTTGCCTGAGTTCCAGAATCAAAGCTGGTACTACCTTCCTGGATGTATCTGAGTAATGTTTTTGAGACCATGTCTGTTTGTGGGGAGTTTGATTAAGAGATTGTACCCAGGGCAGTTTACAAATTGGTTAGAATGTCTGACTTAACATCTCTGTATCTAAACAGATAAGACTAAAGCCATCTTCACCCCTTAACTATAATTTATATACTGTATTGGGTGGTTGGCAACATGCAGGTTGGCCACTAAATAAGTAAACCAATTACCTTCATACAATGAGATATTAATGCATTTCTTTGCAGTACAGTACTTAAATCATTAACTAAAACTTGTTTTAATGAAAAATATGCGGAGACGCACTTAAGACATACCCTCCAGTTTATATATCTGTGCTACATCCTGGTATTAAAAAGAATATAGGATTTTATCCCGTTAGACCTGCAGACCCATTAAGATTAATGGACACAGCTAGGCCCAGTAATTCCAGCAGGTCTACTCTGCGTAGGACTCGGGGGGGGGGGACCTGTGCTATACATACCCCCTTTGACAGCTAAGGCTTTCCCCCCAAAGAATCCTGGGAACTGTAGTTTCTTAAGGGTGCTAAGAGTTGGATCCCTATCCTCCACAAGGAGCTACGGTTTTCAGAGTTCTTGGGGAAGAATTTGTTGAAATATAGTTCTGTAAGGGGAATAGCGGGCTTGCTAACAACTCTTAATGAACTACAGTTCCCAGAGTTCTTTGTTGAAAGCAGTATGATGATGCTTCAGCTGTATTGTGGAGATGGGGCCTTAGTGGGATGCAACCCATTTCACACTGCAAGGCCTAGGTGAGGCCCAGCTCAAATTTGTTTGGTTTGTTGTGGTGGTTGTTAAAGAAGACCCATTTTTGTGTAGGCATATCTTTCCGTGTATGTGTATGTGTGTGTGTTGGGGCATTATGTGTGTGCATGTGTGAACTAGCCCCACGAGCAGGGAATCAACAGGATCGGGGGCACGGGAAGGAGGCAGCTACAGGATTTCAGTGAACCACAAGTGGGTTCCTCCAGCAGCAGGGACCAGGATGGAGCCGAGAGTGTTGCCATGGCAACAGGGAGGCATAAAATATCTGAAATGCTGCTGTGGTAACAGTGCGGAGGTAGTTTAGGGCTATCACCATGGCAACTTGGGGGGGGTTGCTGCTGCTAAGGGTCAGGACTGTCACCTTAGAAACCTGGAGATGCTAGAGGTGTTTACCATATGGCTCCTTTGAACACCGGGCCCAAAACCATAGAGGTCAGGGAGTGCCACCCACGGCAACTGATGGGGAGCCGTCAAGCGGGCGTTGCTATGACAATGCAAGGGCGAGATGCAGTATGAATATGGGGTGCGGTCCTAATGGGCATCTGAGCGTGTGTAGAGTGCCTTACTCCTCCCTACAGGAGGGAGGCTATAATCCATGCCCTCCTACTATAAATGAAGCTGAAGTCCTAAACACATTTACCACAGAGTAAGGCCCCTTGAACTCCATGGGATTTACTTCTGAGTATTTTATTTTACTTACAATATTTACGTACAACTTTTTGAGCAGATCTCACAAATCTTTTACGTAAGATTATTACAACTAGAAGCATTTATTTATTTTTTAAAGAAGAAATTGCAATAGAATGGAAAAGACAACTTGGTTGCTTAGAAAAAACTGCCACTGCTTCTTCTCCCCTCCTCTTAGGGCAAGTTTCTTCTGCAGAAGCTCCTGTGGTGACATTTGGGGGGGAGGGAGAGGGGCTGCTATGGGAGCTGGAGGGTGGCAGGCCCTCAAACTACTTCCTTCAGTACTTCCTCCCCTCAAGCAAGATGGGCATTCAGGCACAACCAGGCATGCATTGGGTTGTCTCTAGCTAAATAATATTCAGAGTAGACCCATAGACCTGAATGGACCTAAGTCAAAATAATATCCACTATTTTTAATGAATCTACCGTATTTTTCGCCCTATAGGACGCACCGTCCCATAAGGCGCACCTAGTTTTTTGGGGGGGTGGGTTTCCCCAGGTGCGGGGCTGGGGCGGGGGCGGCCCAAGCTTCCCCCGAACCCAGCCCCCAAACAGGCAGCTCTGTGCAAGCCGTGGGAGCCCAGCGCTGAGGTCCGCGAAGCCTGGACGCGCTGAGCTCAGCGCGCGCAGGATTCAGCATGCAGGCAACTCTCCGCAAGCAGTGGGAGTGCTTCCGCTGTTTGCGGAGAGGTCCGCGAAGCCTGGAGAGCGAGAGGGGTCGGTGCGCACCGACCCCTCTCGCTCTCCAGGCTTCAGCGAAAGCCTGCATTCGCCCCATAGGACGCACACATTTCCCCTTCATTTTTGGAGGGGGAAAAGTGTGTCCTATAGGGCGAAAAATACAGTATGTAGGACCAACATGAGGTACAACAGGGTTGCAATGGATCTTTCCTTTTGTTCTCTGATAAGGATCATGCAATGCATTGATTGTGCTTTTTATTACTCCTCCTCCTCCTCCCTCCTATTACATATCAGACAGGGACTTCTCTGTTGTCTTTTGGGGGCCTATGGAAGACCTTCCTTTTTCCAACTTGTCTTTTAAGTGGAGGTTTTTTTTTAATCCCAGTCTGTAACTGCATTGAATTTGGCATTGTTTTTATACGCGAACTTGTTCTAGTTGTGAAATATATATATATTGTTAATCTTTCATTGTTAAACTGCCTCGATATGTTTCATAGCAAGCGACTCGTAAATGATTTTTAAAAAATTATTCTTAACAACCATATTCGTACGGCTGAAGTGAGAAGAAGCACTCTCACAACACTTTGACAATCATGGCTCCCCACCCCAAAGAATCATGGGAACAGTTGTTTGTTAAGGGTTCTGAAACTTCTTAGGAGACCCCCTCACAGAGCTACAACCCCCAGCACCCTTGAACAAATGACAGTTCCCGGAATTCGGGAAGCCATCCAGTGAAATGAGAGTACTTTAAATGTGTGGCATTCTTCTTTGGCGATCACTCGTAGCTGAGTAAGATTGTCTTCCATGAAAACGGTCTTAACAGTGAGTCCGTAAGTGACTGTGAAGGCCAATTCTGGATCCACACTTCCTTCCACAGTGGGGACATAGGTTTCCAGGCAGGACTTGATCACAGTGTGGGTTTGCCAAACGTGCATTTCTCCCTTTTGACCTGAGTTTGAGCGTCTTCAAATTCCATGACACCTTTGGTAAAGGCTGATCTCCAATTGAAGCGCTCGCAAGCCGGTGTTTCCCAATTGTTGGTGTTTATACTACTTTTTTTTAGATTTCCCTTTAGAGAGTCTTTTGTTGACCACCAGCATTACACTTTCCATTTTTAAGTTCGGAATAGAGTAGTTGCTTTGGGAGATGATAATCAGGCATCCAAACAACATGACCAGTCCAACAAAGCTGATGTTGAAGAATCATTGACCTGCCTTCTCTGTGCTTACAGGATGGTGTTAGAAGGAAGCCCTGAAGCAGTGAGCTCCCAGTCACTAGATCTCCGGCGAGCTTGCCCCAAAAGCAGCCGCATTTATCCCTCTCCAGGGGACAGTATCCTGTTGACCAAGGAGCCAGTGAAGTACGGGGAGCTGATCGTGTTGGGGTAAGTGAAGGGGACCCTTTCTGCCAGCAGTCCCCCATGCAGACCTGGACACATTTTTTTAGTGCTCAGCTCTGGAACATGAAATAAAAAGAAGCTGATGAGCAGGAAGCCTGAGCATGTACAGAGTACGTTTCTCTTACCACTGAGTAAAAATAGCCATGTACTTCCAAGGTTAGTTGGTGATGACCTTCAGATCAGATAATTTGTCTCCCAGGCAGGCTTGAACCCCGAACATGTCTCTTTTAGAAGGGGTTCAGAGACCCTGTTATAACCAGGCCTGCATAGCAAGCATCTAACCAAGCCAATTGCAACTCATTGGAGACCCTGTAAAGATAATGGTTTTGCTGGCTTAGGAGCATAAGAAGAGCCTGACGGGTGGATCAGGCCAAAGGCGCTTCATAGTCCATCATCCTATACTCACAGTGGCCTTTGCGAAACCCAAAAGTCAGATCTGAGTATAAGAGCTGTCTCCCCACAACGGGCATCCGAAACTATACTGCCTCTGACAGTGGAGGCATTTGCAAAGCTTTGCAAACAACAAAAGGGCATTTCTCAAAGACCCAAAACGCCACCCAACAACCCTTCACCAGGGCCTGTTCTTTATGAATCAGGGGTTCAAGATATCTCTCTATGTTGCAGAGACTGCTTGGGAAGTGGATTTAGGATTTTTAACAAAACACAGGCTGCAAAAAGAAATGGGGGGGGGGGAGTGGGTGTGCAGATTAATACTTGACACTTCCAAACTGTTGCTATCTTCATGTGGGATTCGATCACATATGGGCAAATTCAGGTCGTGGAACGATGGGAAGTCTTGCACAACACAATCACTTCCCCAGAAGATCAAACCTTTTGCCAATAGGAAAACAATGGGAAAACATGAGAAAGGGTGGGATAACCCTTGCTTTGATGCAACTTCATCTAATCTCTATGGAAAAAATAACAATGAATGCTCATCAAATAGCTAAGACAAGAAGTCCAGTCTCCCTGCAAGTGAATCAGTATGAATGCTCAGTAAATAGATCATCTGGAAGTGCCTGCGGTTGTGTTTGTCCACTAGACTTGAAAGCAGCCTTTTCACAAAGGTGGGCCTCAAAAATAGATATATTTTAAAGAGCACTAGATATTTGAAATCCTGAACTCTCATCAAGTTGAATTGATGTGATGCTCTATTTTACTCTGTACCAAGTACAGACAAACAAACAGATCCATTGGCCTCTCCCAACACAGGTACAATGGCTCCTTGCCCAATGGTGACAAGGGCCGCCGCCGCAGCCGATTGGCCCTGTTCAAGAGGCCGAAACCCAATGGGGTTAAACCAGATGTCATCCACCACATCTCTACACCGCTTGTATCCAAGGTGAGTCCAAAGCCCCTTCCTAGCCACCAGGAATACTCTTCTGCTCATCAGACCACTCTGGGCTTCAATGGGGGGCCATTTTGTGCAAGGACCATAGTGTGGTGATAGAGCACATGCCTGGCATGCTGAAAGTCTCAGATTCAGTCTCTGACATCCTCCAAGTAGGACTTGGAAGGCTCTGGAGAGCCACTGTCAATCATTGTCGGCATGGCCAAGATAGATGGACCAAGGGTCTTATTTGTAATAGGGCAGCTCCCTGCTATTTTTTTTTATGCCAGAATCTAGTCCTGGAAAAGATTTATGACTCTAAGCATGTGTAAAGTGCATTTCTGTCCCATACGTAGGGCTGCCATACGTCCAGGAATCAGTCTGTCAAAATGGCGTCCATGCAGATGTTTGCCGAATCAGCAAAATGTCTGGGGAAACCTAGACGTATGGCTCAACAACTTTTCACTTTTGGGAATATGACAACCCTACAATAAGGAAATAGAGACAAAGCTGTCTTGACTCTCATCTGAAACCCCAGAGAGCTGCTGCTGGTCATTATAGACAAATTGGCTTAGATGGACCAGTGACCTGACTTGGTTATAAAGAAGCTTCTTATTGTCTCTATTTAAATCAGTTCTTTATTCGGATTCATGAGGACTGGAATCTTACTTTCTTTTTAGAGGCAGGGCTGGAGCTCAGTGGCAGAGCATCTGCTTTGTATGCAGAAGGTCCCTGGTTCAATCCCTGACATCGCCAGGTAGGGCTGGGGAATGACCCTGTTTGAAACCCTGGACAGGTTCTGCCAGTCAGTGTGAACGATAACAATCCAGTTAGATAAATGCTCTGACTCAGTATAAGGCAACTTTCTGTCTTCCTCTGTGCAGCTGGGCTTTAGGAATGGGATACAAGCCTCTTGCTCTTTGATCAGGCACTGAATCTAGTCCATGTATCATTAGAAAAGGAACAGGGAATCTCAGAGGCTCGGTGCTGGGATTGAGGTGATGAGTTTAGCTCTGGAGAGGAGCTTTAGATGGGTCCCACAGCTGTTTATTTTATTTCTTCTGCCCAACAGGCACTGAGTAACAAAGGCCAGCACAGCATCTCATACACACTTTCCCGAAGCCACTCTGTGATCGTTGAGTATACTCATGACTGCGAGACCGACATGTTCCAGGTACCTATGATCCTGGCAGCAGAAACAGGAATGCCATCCTCTTTGGGTGACTAGGTGCCTCTGCCTTCAGCATATGTCTGATGTATGAGGTTTCTTTGTGGCACATATACTTTTTATTGTGCATCTATGATGATTTGAGCTCATGATGGTTATACGCAATGACACTTTCAATACTGTTTGAACCTCCAAATGTTTCAGAGTGGATGTACTGAGTAATTTCCAAGCAACACATGCCCCATAACATCCTGCTGAAAACCTGCATGAGCCTTGGCAGGTGCCCAGCGGTGCATACCACCGATGATGGCTATGATTTCATGCCCTGTGGATATTGCATCAGATTGTTGTTTTAATATCTGCTTCAGTGAGGCTCTGGAGATTCCAGAGATGGTGGCAGCCTTGGCACCACTTTTCCCTTTGTCATTTAGCTGAAATACCTGTTGTGTTCTGATCTTGCGCAGGATGCTAGGAAGAAGGCAGCAGTGCTTAGGCGATGGCACCAATGTGAGTCCTGACTCTGGCCTCTGGTGGTACAGGAAGTCCTTCTGGAGGCCCCCGTCTGAGGCCCAGCAGTCTCCAGCATCTGAATCAGAGCCCTGAGGTGTGTCCAGCTCCCCTTGCTGGCACCTCCGCAGCCTCCATCTGTGGCTGGATCACTGCTGGATTCTGGAGTCATGACAATACCACTGAAATAGTTTTCAACTCATTTGGAAATGCATTTCTTCAAGCCTCAGGTGTGGCCAGGATGTTTTGTTCCTGTGCTGGCTAGTTACTTCATGAAGAGATGTGAACCAAAGCTATTATTGAGAGCACAAGGAAATTAATACAGATATCTGATTGTTACCTAGACCAAGGATGAGGGACCTGTGACTCTCCAATGGATGTTGGACTCCAACTCCCAGCATCCCTCACTGTTGGCCATGCTGGGAGTTGGTGTCCAAGAACATCTGGAAAGCCACAGGTTCCACGTTCCTGATGCAGACTGACAAAACATCTTCTGGAGATGGGATATTAATAAGGGTCCCTCTCATCAATGTAAGGCCTTCCTGACTTCTCTGCATCTGTTTGTGATATTTCAGGATTTTTTGACAGGAGAAAATGCTATCTTCCTGAAACCGAGATGGCGAAATCACAAGTGAACAATGGATGTGTTTGCGAAGCAAACACCAGCACACTTTTTTTGCCTTTCTGAACTCTCTCTGCCTCCTTTCTTCCCAGATTGGCCGCTCCACAGAGAGCATGATTGATTTTGTGGTGACGGACACGACCCCAGGGGCCAACTCAGCCATCGATGGCCAGTCGGCTCAGAGCACCATCTCTCGCTTTGCCTGCCGTGTCATCTGCGAGAGGAACCCTCCGTACACAGCACGCATTTACGCTGCTGGCTTTGATGCCTCCCGCAACATTTTCCTTGGAGTGAGTGAGTCACCAGCACGACTGTGTGTGTCTTTGCGTACGTGTGGTGGAATGGAAAAGTCTTTGGCTTCCAAAGGAGGACAGCACACCTGTGTGATACGCAAATACTCACTTTGGTGCAGTTTCCCACAACATGACGGTGGACGGGGACATCTCAATCAGTGCCATTTCTGCCTGTCACATAAGTTGGCTCACTTGCACCAGCCAGCAGGAGGCAGTTGCTCTGTAAGCAATTCCCTGCAGTGCCATTTCCCCTTCAGGCCTCCTGCCTTATTGCAGCCTGTGAGGGGGCACACAGAGAAGGGCCTCTAATGGCATTAGACCACCCTTCGTCCCCAAAAATGAATTTCTAAATGATATTCAAAGAGACCTGTCTGGCCTGAGCTGGATATAAATGCCCTCTTAGTCGTCCACTTTTTTTCTGGCCTCGAGAAAGTGATCTTTCTCTGCCTTTCCTTCTCCTCTACTTTCCTTGTGTGTCTTCTTTTTAGTTTTTAAGTCTGATGTAGCCTCTCTCCCCACACACCTTTATGTCTCTCTCTCTGTCTTTATTGATGTGAGCTGCTTCCAGATCCTCAGTGTAGGGATCGCTCATGCCTTCCTGGGGCAACATCCCCTTCCCTGACCTCACCTCTCACTTTCCTTGAACTCTAGTCATGCCTCTTTCTTGCCTGGATGAAGAGGTTGCAGAAACTTCTGGTTTTGTGTGTGTGTGTGTGTGTGTCTGGAATGTAGCCTACCGTACAAAGGTAAAGAATTACATCTGTTTCTCTGACCACTTTTGTCTCTTGCTCTGCCCTCCCCTGGCATGTGACGGCTGGCAGGCTGCCCACGAGTGAGCACTGCCCGCCCGCTTAAAATGGTTCCCCACCCCTGCAGTGAATAAGCAAGGCTCATTCAATTCAGTAGGACAGCCTCCGAGTAGACACGGTTGGGAATGCGGCCTAAACAAATAATTTCCAAGGGCAAATGCGTTCCAAAGCACAACCAAGTGAAGAGAAATAAAAGCATTCAACCAGACAAAAATAACCTTAATCTAAAATGGCTGGGCGAACAAACACATTTTAGCCTGGAGCTGGGAAAGAATATGGTGTCAATGCTGGGCGGAGCTCCCTTGAGGGGGCATGATAGCTCAGTCGGTTAGAGCGTAGTGTTGATAATGCCAAGGTTGCAGGTTTGATCGCCATATGGTAGGTATGTGTGGGAAGAGGTGAAACCAGCACTATGATTTGGGCCAGGAAACAGACTGCAACCGGCGGGAGGCAGGGGATTGTTGACGAGAGAGACTGTGCTTTGAATAAGCCTGGCTGGAATTGGTTAGGACTCTGCAGGGCAATCCTGTTTCCATGTTCAAAGGCCCCTAGGACAAGTCTTGCCCCCACATCCCCCCTGCCCAAGCGGTGCTGTGATGCCAGTCTCTGGGTTCATTGGCAGGAGAGGGCAGCCAAGTGGAGGACTCCTGACGGACTGATGGACGGGCTGACGACAAATGGGGTGCTGGTGATGCACCCCAACGGTGGCTTCAGCGAGGACTCCACGCCGGGCGTATGGCGCGAGATCTCCGTGTGCGGGAATGTGTATGCCTTGCGGGACAGTCGCTCAGCGCAGCAGCGGGGAAAGCTGGTACGTGGGGAGAGGAAGCCCAGGCAAGGCGTCCTGCAGGACCAAGGAGAGGCTCTTGCCCTACTGAGGACCTGTGGCTCAGTGGCAGAACACCTGCTGGCGTGCAGAAGGCCCCAAGTTCAATCCCTGGCATCTCCAGGAAGGATGGGGAGACACCCTGTCTGAAACCCCAAAAGCAGCTTCCTATTCTCCTATTTAAATCAGTCCTTTATTCAGAACCTTGAGGACTGGATCTATTCATTATTTTTTAAGGGGAAGGGCCATAGCTCAGGGTCAGAACATCTGCTCTGCACACAGAAGGTCCCAGCTTCATTCCTTGGTATCTTCGGGAAGGGGTAGGAAACAGCAGCAGACCTACATTTTGGGGGGCGCTGACGCTTGATCTGTTATGGGGGCCCCTTCATAACCAGCAACGAGGTGCAGCAAACTGCTGTTATCATCTACAGTGGGGTTGTTCCATGACAGATTGCCACAATTTTTTGAAATATTTAACTCCTATATCTCAGATTTTGATTAAAATTGTTGTAGTGAATTATCTCACATGTCAAAGTCGCTGGTGTGAATAAAAAAATAATATGACATAGTTTTTGAGTTATGGGGGTGTGTGAAAATTAGGGAAATGTTATATATGTGCAGGATGCAAAATCAAAAAATTGGGTCTACTAGACCCAATTTTTTAAAGCAATGTAGACTAAAGCTGCTTCAGGGCCCCTCTGAAAAGTCAAACTAATCTAAATAAGATAAAAAGGAAAGAAGCAAGAATAAGCAAAGGGAGAAACTAAGGAAGAAGAAAGAGAAGAGATAGAGAAAATAAACACAAGGCTCTGTACCACAATTATATCTTAACCCTTGTTCCACACATAGAAGAGTAGTCTCCCAGCTCTCATCTGGGAGCGTCACCCTCTTCCCCCAGCCTCCCACCCCCTGGAGATCCTCTCTACCCTGCCCCTCATACTGGGCCTTTCACAGACCCTCCAAGTGCCCTCTTTTCCAGGGACAGTCCCGGATTTACAGAAGCCATCCTGGTTTCTGATTTGATCCAGGAATGTCCCGCTCTTCCTTAGGACGTCCCTATTTTCATCGGAGAAATGTTGGAGGGTATGCTTTCATCTTCTATCCATTCCCTTCCATTGCAAATAATAATAATATTATAATTTATTAATTATACCCTGCCCATCTGGCTGGGTTTCCCCAGCCACTCTGGGCGGCTCCCAACAGGATACTAAAAACACAATAAAAGATCAAACTTCAAAAACCTTCCTAAACAGAGTTGCTTTCAGATGTCTTCTTAAAGTCAGATAGTTGTTTTTCTCTGACATCTGGTGGGAGGGCATTCCACAGGGCGGGTGCCACTACCGAGAAGGCCCTCTGCCTAGTTCCCTGTAACTTCGCTTCTCGCAGTGAAGGCCCTTGGAGCTGGACCTCAGTGCCTCTTCTGACATCTCTCTCTCTCCCCCCACGGCCAGGTGGAGTCTGAGTCCAACGTGCTCCAGGATGGCTCGCTCATTGACCTGTGCGGGGCCACCCTGCTGTGGCGGACCTCGGAGGGACTCCTGCGCACCCCAACCCTGCAGCAGCTGGAGGCCCTGCGCCAGGAGATCAACGCCGCCCGCCCCCAGTGCCCAGTGGGCTTCAGCACGTTGGCGTTCCCCAGCCTGGCGCAGCGGGGCGTGGTGGAGAAGAAGCAGCCCTGGGTCTACGTCAACTGTGGCCACGTCCACGGCTTCCACAACTGGGGCTTCCGCAAGGAGAAAGGGGGGCTGGAGCGTGAGTGCCCCATGTGCCGGCGCTCGGGGCCCTACGTGCCTCTCTGGCTGGGCTGCGAGGCGGGGCTGTACCTGGACGCCGGGCGCCCCACCCATGCCTTCTGCCCCTGCGGCCACGTTTGCTCGGCCAAGACTGTGCAGTACTGGGCGCAGATACCCCTGCCCCACGGCACCCACGCCTTCCACGCAGCCTGCCCCTTCTGTGGCACCTGGCTGACGGGCCAGCAGGGGTTTGTCCGCCTCATCTTCCAGGGGCCGCTCGACTGAGCTGGGGAGGGTGGGGGGCTGGCGGAGGGGAGGGGAGGGCGAGATGGAAAATAAACAGCAACATCTGAGAACAAGGCCCGGCTTTTGGAGGCAGGTGCTCTGCGTGTGTGGTTCAATGAAAGCATCATTTTGGTTGCCTGCTAATGGCTGCGAAACTTCCAGCGTATGTAAGGATATCCCAGGCAATGCCAGTTCACAGATTTTTTGGGGGTGCGGTGGGGACGTTGTTGGGCAAGAAGCCCCTCAGTGAGCCCTCTCCCCCCCCCCTGAAACCTCTAGGGAATCAGGTCACCCTGCTGCAACTTCTTGTAGGAAAATGGATCTCCCAGTCCTATTTTTTTTTATAAATACAAGTTTAGATATTTGCAATTCTTTCATTGTTTTAATACTTCAGGACCTATGGAACTCCCTGCCACAATAACTCCTTAATGCGACGCATTCCTATTCTCTCCAAGTGCTTTTAAGTCTTCCTAATAGGTATAATAGGCTAGGGGTGAGGAAGATGCTCCTCTTCATGCCATAGTCACCATGGTGCATTGCCCCTGGCACCAATCCCAGCTGGATTTAGGGCAGAGCAAGCAGTTCCCCTGCCCTGGATGCTGAGCCAAAGAGGCACATAATAATAATAATAATAATAATAATAATAATAATAATAATAATAATAATATGCCTATATTTATAATATACCTAAGCACCTACTTAGAAGATTAAAAAACCCTGTATCAAAAGGAATTATTGTGAAAATAAGAAATATTTAGGGTGGAGGGGGACCAAATTTTGTCATTGCTCAGGGTGCCATATTACCAAAGTTTGCCACTGCCAATATTCACCCAAAAAGAACGTGCAAAGGAAGCAGAGGCTGCACTTCTTTCTCTTTGCTCTTTTTTCACTGTTCCCACCACAGGCTCAGGGAGCTGAAAAGCATGTGGGCAGCAGGGGGGCCACTGGAGGCTGGCGCTGTGGGCTTGGGCAGCTACCCAGTTATGATGAGTGAAGGGCCATCCCACAGTGGCAGAGGAGCTGATTTGCATTTAGATCTTTGGTTCAATCCCTCATGACATCTCCAAGCAGGGCTAGGAGAGACTCTCCGCCAGAAACCCTGGACAGCTTGCTGCCAGTCAGTGTAGGCAATACTAAGGAAGATGGACTCACGATCTGACTTGATCTAAGGCAGACACCACCAAGGTAGTACTCATAGGCAACTTAGTGCCCAGAGAGGCCTTTCCTGACACCCCCAGGGTCCCCCTTGCCCCCACTGAAATTAGGCTTTGAAGAAGTGTTCTGTTGTAGCCAATACAGCATGTTGCAACCTATGCCTGGTCCCACAAGCCACAGGCCTCCAAGATGTTGGCAACCCCTGCTACAAAGCATGCTCTTTTTTAAACTGGCCCCTTTGTTCTGAACTATGAGGACTGGAATCTTGCTTTATTTTTAAGGGCAGGTCCATAGCCCAGTGTGTGGGCACCTGCTATGCATGCAGACGGTCCCAGATTCAATCCCCAAAGGCATCTCCAGATAGGATTGGGACAGACTCCTTGCCTGAAACCCTGGAGAGCTGCTGCCAGTTGGTGTAGACCATACTGAGTTAGATGGACCAATGGCTTGGCTCAGTGTGTGGCAGTTTCCTATGTCCCTATGTCCCTGATGCTCCAGCACTGCGCCTGGCTCCCATCTGCTCACAGCGCCATGTCTTCGTCACATCCGTGCATTGCTCTTTGGATCTGGTCAAAGGGACACTGCAGTTTGGGTTAAGGCCACTGCTAAGGATATGTATTGATGGAGACCAGAGCTCAGTGGGAATAGACCTTTTTTTTTTTTTGTCATGCATAAGGTTGCAGATACAGTCCTCTTATCATCTTCAGTGAATGGGACTAGCAAGGAAGATGCCCCTGCCTTTGAAAAACTATGGAAGCGCTGCTGCTAGTCAGAGCAGGCAGTACTGGGCTAGACAGATGGCTTGTAGTTGCATTTGGAAGGGCCCAGGTTTGATGTGCTAAAAAGGAGCAGGGATGAAGAAGCCCTTCCCACTTGCCTCCCTGCAGAGTAGCTGTCATTCAAACCTGTCAAACACAAACCTGGTATGTAAGGCAGTGTCATGTGCACCTCAGCGTCAGGTATTTGCTGGGGCCCACACCCCAGCAGGGGTCCACCGCTCATGCACACACCACCAAAGGATTTCTGACACTGTCTACTGCTGTTTAATTCCTGCCCTTTTTGAAGAAGGGGAGTAGAGCCTCAGGTCTGGGATCTGAATGTGGCCCTCTAGTTCTCTCGACCTGGCCCTTGCAACTTTCTCTAGGCAACATCGCTCCCTACCTGTTTCTACCTGTCTAGAATGCATCTTTGAACTCCTTTTAATGCTTCTTGCTTGGCTGGACAGAGGATTGACAGTACAGAAACTACCCTAGTGTACTGTAAAATTTCCATTTGTTGCTCTGCCCACTTTTCCCTCTGGCCCTGCCCACCAGTACCATGTGGCCCTCAGAAGCTTGTCCAAAAGGGTCTGTGGCCCTCTGGTGTGAAAAGGTTCCCCACTCCTGTTTTAAAGACTCCTGCACGAAATATTTCCCTGTTTCTCCATATTAGAACATGCCATAATTTGTGTATTTGTTGCCTATGTTGTGCCTATGTTGGGGAATGTTTTAACATAAATCAGTTGTGGGTCAGGAGGGTAGCATGAAAAATCAGGAGTGCTCCAAGTGTTTCCAGACTACCCGTTTATTCAGCATTCATCCTGATTTATTTGCATGATATTGCCTCATAGTGAGTGCTATCACACTTACCAGCAGATTTCCTGGCTGTCTCTTATTGCAAAAAGTTTGCTCTCTGGGGCAAGTGGGTTTGTTGCACAACAGCTCTCCATCAACTGATAGCACATCCAAAATTTGCTGGTATGTAATTGAATCCCACCCCAAAATAACCACAGCCTGGAACAGCCATAGTTTCACAGCGTGGTACAGCAAATGCTTTGCAGCACACAATAACCCCAGGCTTTAAAAGCCACAACAAATGTTACACGGTCACAGACCTGGTTAGAGCATCAAAATTGTACAATTTTTAATACAAGCTGAGTTAAACTACAGAGTTAGTTTATCTTTATAGGTTCTCTGCTACAGAAACGAGAAAGCTAGCAACTATTTTCTTTATTGTTTTGTTAAGTCAGTGAGTTGGCCTAACACCTTTCAAAAGCCCTTCCCAGATCTTTTAGTACAGGGGTCAACAAACTTTTTCAGCAGGGGGCCGGCCAGTCCACTGTTCCTCAGAAGTTGTGGGAGGTCCAGAATATATTTTTAAAAAATGAATTTCTATATCCCACAAATAACCCAGAGATGCATTTTAAATAAAAGCACACATTCTACTCGTGCAAAACCATGCTGATTCCCGGACCGTCTGTGGGTTGGATTTAGAAGCCGATTGGGCCAGATCCGGCCCCTGGGCCTTAGTTTGCCTACCCATGTGTTAGGAGAGTGGGAGTAAGCAAGCTCCTTTGCTCATCTCATCTCTGTAAGAGTTGCATGCAAAAACATGTGCTCCAACAGTTAAAAAAGCAGTAAGAGGTGAAAGACTCTTCTTTGCCTGCTGTTTTCTGCAACATGTCATTGGTGCGATAATAGTTCATTTGTGGTGGATCCACTATTATTAGCTGTATTGTGATGCTTACCTACTTATTGCAATCCAGAGGGACATAAGCCATAGCGTGACAAAAGCAGGACATACAGTCTCCTGGGCACACCCCACCTTAGAACATTTCTGGTATGAAAAGTTCAAGGATCTCAGGAGGAAGCTAAGGGTCATGCACTGATTGGAAACGAAGCAGTTCGTCTGCCCTGATACTTTTGCAGGTACAAACAGCATCGACAATGGGAAGGCGCGAAACCACTCCGGTACCATCACGAGAACAAATAATCATGAATGCACAATAAACAGAACGTCTGGAAGGGGCTTGATGTAAGCTTCCTGCAACTCCATTAAGAACCAACCAACCAAGGGTGGTGATAAAGCTGTAAGAGACTGACCACTTTTTGGATGCAAGCAAAAAATCTACCTGCGCTCAGCAAGGCTCACTTTCCACGCGGGTAAGCGTGCAGCTTAAAAAACAGAAAGGGCGGGGAAAGTGGGCAGGGCCATAGCTCTGCAGAAACGAACAAGCAAGCAGCAGCCGCCAATCGTTGGGAGAGGAGAAGAAGCAAGAGGCGGGACTCCGCTTTTCCAGCAACGCTGACGTCAGTCTTCCCCCCGAAAGGGCCTTGGGATTGGCTGGCTGGGCCACAGGGGCGTGTCTGACAGTGAAGCTATGAATGAGGGCGAGGAGGGGGCGGGGCAGGAAGTTGGAAGCAACGAGGGAGCAAGGAACAGGTGAGGAGGGTCTGGGGGGCCGGCGGGGCGCGGTGGGTCCAATCAATCCCATATGTCCAGGGTCTCCATATGGCCTCCTCTTGCCCCCCGGTCCAAGAACACAGCAGGAGGGCTGGTCGCCCGGGGGTGGACTAGATGACCCTTGGGGACCCTTCCAATTCTGTGATTCGCTCGCTGCTTCCCTCCCGCCCATCCCCGTCGCCTTCCTGGCTCCAAGGAGATGGGGAAGCGGCCGTGGCTGAGTGCTGGAGTACTGTATCCGCCTTGCATGTCGCTGGTTCAGTCCCCGGCGTTTCCGCCCGAAACCCTGCAGTGCTGCTGCCGGTCAGTGCGGGCTGTATTGACCTAGATGGAGCCGATGATCTGATCCGGAAGAAGAAGGCGGCAGCTTCCTATGCCTGGAGAGCTGCTGAATGTCGGTGCAGGCAAGGCTGAGCGACAGGGACGGGTGGCACAAAGCAGGTGGAGTGGGGGAACGCAGGCCTGGCGCCCATTGCAACCCTCCAGACTCGCTGTCCTGCACTGGAAACTCTCCAAGCTCCACCTCTCGCTAGCTGTTCACACATACATGCACACACATAACACGTGTTTTTGCCTGATTGCACGGTGGCTGCATAGGATCATAGAGTTGGGAGAAACCCCAAGGAACATCTCGTACAACGCCCTGCAATGCAGGAATGTCAACTAAAGGCCATTCAGCTTTGGTAATGCTGCTTCCTTGCACAGTTGGTGAACGTGGGAGGGGGGCGATCTGAGTATGTGCAGAAACTAGCCTGCTGCAGAAAAGGCAAAAAATGCATTTGTTGCTTTGCCCATTTTTGCTTCTGGCAAATGGCCCTCAGAATTTTGTATGGAAGGGAATGTGGCCCTCTCATTATAAAAGGTTCCCCAGGCCTTAATATAAGGCATAGCAAGTATAAGGCAGCTTCTATAGCTTTGAGGGTTTTCTTCCCTCCAACCAAGCAGTGCATAAATTTGATGAAATAAGTAAACAAAGGTTCATGAACCTTTGGGAGGGGTTGCCACTTGGAGAAAGAGCTCACTCTTTGCATTGCTAAAGATAGCTCAGTTGGTAGAGCAGGGTTCCCCAGGGTCTCTAGCTGTTGTTGGGCTACAACTCCCAACCTCCAGGTATAGGGTGGTATATAAATTCAATAAATAAAATAAATAAAATCATCCTTAGCTAGCAGAACCAGTGGTCAGGGATGATGGGAATTGTAGTCCACAAGCAGCTGGATACCCAAGTTTGGGAAACCCTGCAGTAGAGCCTGAGTTGTGGGTTCGAGCCCCACATGGGGCAAAAGATTCCTGCATTGCAGGGGGTTGGACTAGATGACCCTTGTGGTCCCTTCCAACACTACGATTCTATGATTTTAGGTCCTGGCTGCATCTTCCCAGCACCTTTAGTTTCCCAAGGACAGGATGCAGTAGATTAGCCTTTGCCAACTGGGTGTCTTCCAGATATTCTGAACTACAACCGAAGGGCTTTTTTAGTCTGGAATGCCTTGAAGCCACCAAGATAGGGAGGCAAGAGGGACCAATGCGCCCTGCACAAAGCAGCCGCTCCAGGTAGGAAGGAAGGTTGTCATCCAGCACCCTCAGCCCAGGTCAGAGCTGACGCTTTGCATGCAAAAGATCCTGGGTTCATTGTGTGGAGCTCGATAAACCAGTGGGCTGGTGAAAGTGGTTGCTTCTTTCCCCAGTGTTTTGCATTTGGGAAGCAGTGCAACAGTTGTGGAAAAATTGGGTCAGAGGCTTAAGGGAACCCACAGCCCCCATGAGCTCTAATCCACCCCAACTTTACCCCAAGGGCCACAGACTCTTCTTTGACAGCCTTCCGAGGGCCATGTGCTGGTGGTGGGCGGGGCCAAAGGCAAAAGTAGGAGGAGCCACAAGTTGTAAACTTTTCTACAATAGGCTAGTTTCTAGAAACACACACACCTACACCTACCTGTCTGTCTAGACAAGCAGGAGGCATTGTCAGCAGTGTTCCAAATTAGCCAGGCACCAGGCGCATTTTGCACCAGGCCACTTGCGACCAAGTTCAGACGCCTGGGTGCCAGGATGGCGCATGCCGTCTCCGCCATCTGGGGATCATTGGATCTGGACAGTTTTCACACACTAAAACCGCACCCTGTAGAATTCCATCAATTGTATTTAATCTGCACAATCGGAATGAATTCCAGGAACCAAAATGCTTTTTCTGTGCAGCCTGAGCAGGGGCAATGAACAATGTTTTAGTTAATTGTTGTAGCTTGTCTTCACTTATCCACCCCACTGCCCTGCTCTCAGTTTTGAAGAATACTCCTACATTAGGAACAGTCCGTGTCACCCTTAAGAAAAAGAGGTAGGAACTGGCGTGTGTGGACTGTCCCTGGATCAAGTGACTTTTCTTCTTTTAAGTTCTCAGAGCTCTTAACCTAGCTCAAGGTTGTCATCTGAACTAGCCAGATGTTTAACTGATAATCAATCACAGCCAGTTCATCCTTTGAAAAATAAGACTTTCGAGCCGTCTTGCCCAAGACACTCCATTTTGGCGACTGTAACCTTGGTTTAAGAAGCCATTGGTGCCTAACTTAGATGTCTGAGTTTCTAACGCTGCCAGCCTGTGTAAATGCTAGGCTAGATGGACCGACTTGGTGCAGGGCGGGTGCCCACATTTCTGATGCAACATTCCACACTCAAGGCGACAAAGAAAGTAGCTAGCCAGCCCAGCCCATTTCCCCTTCCTCTTTTTCTAACTGCAGGAGCAGAGATTGAAATGGGATTGCACGGTCTTTGGAGGTTCACACTATGGTGGAGAGGAGCTTGTGAGGGCCCAGTGTGAGAGGGCACAGCCTGGTGGGGAGGGACCAGGAGATCCGGTGGGGCTGGGGAGCAAGTGGTCCTCCCAGATGGAGTCTTGCGGAGGCACCAAAAGTTCCAGGGTGTGCTTGGGGTCCTCCATGGCGGTGGAGCCTGGTGCAAGATGTGACCAGGACTGGCTCCAATTCAGTGGGATTCCTTTCCTGGGCTTTCTGTATTTCCCTTTGGCACCACTGTTTGACATATACCCAAACCCCTGTGGTATACGTACTTGTGATATTGTGCCATATGTTAGCCTTTGAGGCAGGGGTAGCCAACATGGCAATTTCCACATAGTCGCTGGACTCCACTTCCCATCAGCTCCCAAACAGAATGGCCAACGACAGTCAGGAAAATGGAAGGCGGAGTTCAAAAGCATCTTAAAGGCATTAGGTCTCATGTTCTCGGATGCATTTGCGGGTGAAGGGCTAAGCCTATGCTTGCTTGCTGTTTTGTGGCAAGCTGATGGGCCCCAAAACAGTTTATGGAGCTGGCTGTGCTTTCTCACGGGCACTCTGCACATTCCCAGAGGCACTGCCGTCATTATTAATAATAACCTTTAGAGCAGGGGTCAGCAACCTTTTTCAGCCATGGGCTGGTCCATGGTCCCTCAGACCGTGTGGTGGGCCGGACTATATTTTGAAGGGGGGTGGGGGAATGAACGAATTCCTATGCCCCACAAATAACCCAGAGATGCATTTTAAATAAAAGGACACATTCTACTCATGTAAAAAGACGCTGATTCCTGGACTGTCCGTGGGCCGAATTGAGAAGGCGATTGGGCCGCATCCAGCCCCTGGGCCTTAGGTTGCCTACCCCTGCTTTAGACCTTGCAAATGCGATTTATGTGCACAGTCTGAACAGCACAATGTTGACTATCTGTGCTTGAGGTTCTACAGAAAACTCCTTTTTATTCAGAGTGGTAGATTTTGTGCATCCTTCTTATCTGTCCCAAAGACTCAGATTGGCTAGAATCACTTGTTTGAAAAACGTAAGTTGAGTGACTTAAGAGGAGATAGTATTGTGGACTTTAGGGGAGGGACAATGGGGCTACAGTTGTTTATTTTTAAATCTGGACCAATCACTGATGTGGGGAAAGGACTTAGGGGCGGGCCTTAGTTTCCCAGCAGCTAGACATCAGTTCTTCTCAGGGAGGCTCGGGGATTGGCTGCATGTATCGCAGGGGGCATTTCCCCATGTTCGAAGCTATGAATGGGGGAAAGAAGGGGGCGTGTCAGGAAGTTGGAGGCAGCTAGAAAGAGAAGCAGGTGAGCTGCTGGTGTTGCAGAAGGGCGGTGGCAGGGACTGGCTATAAGCTGGGAGGAGGCAGGCTGTGGGTCAGTGGCAATATGAATGAGCTTCCAGGATTGAGCTTTGCATGTAATTGTGAATTGGTGGGTAGATGTATCTGCCTTGTCAGTGGTGGAAAAGGTCCAGTTTGAAGACTGGGTGGTGAGATCTGACTGCAGAGGTTCTTGTGAACACATGAAACCGGTCACTGGGTGGAAAGCTGCCTGTGGACAAACGCCGGCTCCCTCGGCCTGAAAGTGAAATGAGCGCCACAACCCCATAGTCGCCTTTGACTGGACTTAACCATCCAGGGCTTCTTTACCTTTTACCTTTACCTTTACCTTTTACTTTTATCCTTCATTGGAGGTTTTTAAGCAGAGGTTGGACGGCCTTCTGTCATAGATGATCTAGCTGAGATTCCTGTATTGAAGGAGTCCCTTCTAACTCTATAATATTACTTCTTTATTATTATTATTATTATTATTATTATTATTATTATTATTATCATCATCATCTATAATGAATTTCATTCATTCATTTTGCCTGCTTTAGGTTTGATGTCTTCAATGCAACTTCAAGTTCGTTAGCACTGAAGGGTTAGTTCTGTATTAATGGCTCTTTCTCTTTCT
Organism: Podarcis melisellensis; assembly: GCF_964234715.1. NCBI lineage: Eukaryota > Metazoa > Chordata > Lepidosauria > Squamata > Lacertidae > Podarcis > Podarcis melisellensis. The sequence continues at coordinate 14,238,648 of NC_138533.1, forward strand.
CTCTCTCCCCAGTCTGGCAGGATGGTGGATCCCCAGTATGTTCTGCCCAATGATATTGGCGTCGCAATGCTGGACTGTGCCGAAGCCTTCCACCTCTTATCTGCGGAGGAAAGGCTGTACGCTCACTACCTGTCGCGGGCCTGTTGGTACGGGGGGCTGGTGGTGCTGCAGCAGACCTCCCCAGAAGCGCCTGCCATCTATGCCCTCCTCTCACGGCTCTTTCGGTCCCAGGACCCGACTCAGTTAGGCGAGGTGGCGCACTCACTCGGCCTCTCAGATGAGGAGTATCAGGTACTAGAGACAGCATGTGTCCTGCGAGGTTTGTCCATCCGGTTCTCTTCCACATTCTGGCTACTCAGCTGTGTTTGGATGATCACACTTACCCTATTTTTCGCTCTATAAGACGCACCAGACCACAAGACGCACCTAGTTTTTGGAGGAGGAAAACAGCAAAAAAATTATTCTGAATCTCAGAAGCCAGAACAGCAAGAGGGATCGCTGTGCAGTGAAAGCAGCAATCCCTCTTGCTGTTCTGGCTTCTGGGATAGCTACGCAGCCTGCATTCACTCCATAAGACGCACACACATTTCCCCTTACTTTTTAGGAGGGAAAAAGTGAGTCTTATAGAGCAAAAAATACGGCACTTAGCCAAGAACTGCACAACCTCCTCACCCTCCTCCTCAGCCCCCTTTCTTTGCTCTTCCTTTGAGCCGCAGTTAAAGCAAGAAGCATCCATCGTAGCTCCCCATTGTGTACGAACCAAAAAACTATGGTTGCCAGCTTCAGAACAAGCCTTGGTTAGAAGTCGGTTTACTGTATTTTTCGCTTCAAAAGACAGCACTTTTTTCCTTCTAAAAAGTAAGGGGAAAATGTGTGTGCACGTGGCTCCCAAAAGGTTGCCCAGAAGGGAATGTGGACCTCAGGCTGAAAAACGATTCCCACTCTTGGAACAGATTTTTAACAACATCTGGAGAGCCGAAAGGCTAGATTAAATTGTTTTAGTGGGGAGTTTCTAGAACTGGGCTAATTGGCCTGCAGGCAGACTGTATCCTTTGTCTGAAGGTAGTTATATGGTCTCTCTGGATTTATAGCTTCCCAATTCCAAGTTTGTAAAAAATATATATATATTATTTTTTGAGGGGTGGGATTTTAAAAAATATGGCTAAGGGGGAGGGAGAGGCTCTCACGACTGTTGCTGTTTGCAGGCCTTCCTGGTTTACGCTGCCGCCTTCTATGCCAACATGGGCAACTACAAATCCTTCGGGGACACCAAATTTGTGCCCAACCTTCCGAAGGTGAGTACAAGGTTTGCAGGTGTCTATAGTGGGCAGTGTTAGAAACTGAGACAAGAAAGCTAGGAGCTAATGGCTCCTTAAACCTAGGTTACGGGCGCTGCAGTGGAATGGAATGGAATTTTTGTAACAAGAATACAAAGCCGAAAATGAATGAACTGCCAGTAATATCTTGCGTTCATTTTTCACATGGTCTAGTCCTCATCTTAAGACTGCAAAAAAGGGGGGGGAAGCCATACATCCCCTGCCCACCCCCATGATATTCTTAAGAGGGTCTCTTCTCCAGTCTTCAGATTGCAGCTGGAAGTTGGGAGGCAGAAAAAGGTCCTCCTTTCCTTCCGGCAGTGGAAGTTTTAATCTGAAATCTTAGTACTGCACCCAGAGCTCAGAAACTTTTCTCATTAATGAAATTCCCTGTCGCAAAGTGCGCCTAGAACAATGGGAGTTTTTGAACGCTGGTGATGCAATAGGACATCTGTGAGAGGGAGGGGCCATTTATCTTTTCCAGCTAATTGGAATGCTCCTTTTATCTCACTGGTTGAGAGGTTGTGGAGGGGGCGGAGTCTCTCCTACGGATAGGTTGAGGCTCCATATCGACCTTTCTCACCCTTGGGACCCCAGAGGTTATCGGACTACAACTCCCATCATCCCTAGCTAGGAGGACCAGTGGCCAGGGATGATGGGAGTTGTATTTTGGGGGCTCAAGGTTGAGCGAGGAGGCTCCGTATGGTTCTGCTGGCATGCCACTGGTAATCCTTTCATTTTTGCCTTCCTGCCCTCAGGAGAAGCTGAAGCAGCTGGTGTGGGCGAGCCAGGCATTTGCGGACCACCCAAAAGAGATGGAGGCCCTGTGGGGCCGCTGTGCAGAGCGCATGTTCTCCCTAGAGCCGACACAAAAGCACTTGGGGCTCTGTGGCCAGGTACACCTCCCTTTTGCCTGTCTAGAATGTGCCCTGATAATGCTTCTTGTTTGCCATAATGGAGGCTGGAGAGAGGTGTTTGTGTTTGTAGAAACTAGCCTCCTGTGCAAAGGTAAAATTTACATTCATTGCTCCACCCTCTATTCCCCTGGCCAACCACTGCCATGTTGCCTCCAGAAGTTTATTCAGAAGGGACTGGGGACCATGGGCTGCTTCCCCGTTTCTGAAGCAGAGAGCCAAGCTCAACCCATCCGCATGCTCAGTTCTGGGGGGAAGTTAGCAAGTATCGCTTGATAATAATAATTTTACTATTTATATACTGCCTAGCTGACTGGGTTGCCTCAGTCGCTCTGGGTGGCTCCCAACAAAATATTACGAACAGAATAAAAGGTCAACCATTTAAAAACTTCCCTGTACTGGGATGTATTCTATAAGTCAAATAGTTGTTTCGCTCCTTGACATCTGATGGGAGGACGTTCCACAGGGCGGGTGACACCACCAAGGACGTCTGTTCCTTGTCACCTCACTTCTCGGAGTGAGGGAACTGCCAGAAGGCCCTCAGAGCTGGACCTCAGTGTTTGGGCTGGAGACACTTCTTCAGGTATACTGGGCCATTTAGGACTTTAAAGGTCAGCACTAACATTTTGAATTTGCTCAGAAATGTACTGGGAGCCAATGTAGGTCTTTCAGGACCGGTGTTACATGGTCCCGTTGGCCATTCCCAGTCACCATTCTGGCAGCCACGTTCTGGATTAGTTGTAGTTTCTGAGTCACCTTCAAAGGTAGCCCCACGTAGAGCACATTGCAGTAGTCCAAGTGGTTTTTTTTGGGGGGGTGTCCTGTTGCCCAGGGCAACTCCAAGGACAGGTGCATCCTGCTTATCCCGTGTTTCCTCTCTCCTCTCTCTAGGGCACATCTACTTACTTCTCTGGAAACTGCACCACGAAAGATGCAAAGCTGGCCCAGGACTTCCTTGATTCTGAGGTGCTGCAAGAACCCCACTTCTACACTGGGTTGAGAGGCCTAGATGGGCAACTAGTCTGAGATAGTATAAGGCAGCTTCCTATCCCCCATATCATGTCCTCTGCCCCAGTGGGCACACTGTTTACATCAAGGGAAGGGGCCTTATCGGGGCACCAGAGCTGGACACTGCATGCAGTGTCGCCCCCTGGTCAGTCCTTGGCATCTCACAGTAGAGTTGAGGAAAAACCCCATCTCAAACCTTGCGGGGCTCGATGGACAAATAACCTGACCAGGTGTAAGGCAGCTTCTTTGTTCGCCTGCTATAGAGGGATGTACCCTTGGGAAGAGCCCCAGGTAGCAGGTGATGGGAAAGACCTTTCTCTGCCTGAGAACCCCAGACAATAGGGCAGCTTGTTTTGCTTTTCACGGCTCCATCCTCTCACTTTCTTTTACTCTTTCCCCCAGAACATCAGTGCTTACAACACAAGGCTTTTTAAGACGAAGGTAGATGACAAAGTGAATTATGAGGTTCGTCTGGCTTCGGTGCTTTCAGATGGTAAGAGCATTTTTTTGGGTCGCATAGACCAGCCCTCTCCCCAACCCCACTCCTGGCATGCTCACAGCACTCCCTGCTTAGGGCCAGTGATTTTGGTGTTGTTGTTGTTTGTTGTTGTTGTTCATAGACCACCTTTCTCTTCCAGGTCATAGTCCAACACTCTAACCATTATGCCACACTTGCTCTCTAATAGCATTCCCAGATTACAATAAGCACATGAAATACCGTATTTTTTGCACCATAACACTCACTTTTTCCCTCCTAAAAAGTAAGGGGAAATGTCTGTGTGTGTTATGGAGGGAATGCCTACAGGTGGCATGCCTACGGATTTTCCTCCTCTAAAAACTACGTGTGTGTTATGGTTGGGGGGTAATTTGAACCTTTTGAAAGGCACAGTTTGAAAATACCTGTCTGTCAGTGCTTTCTCAGAGAAGAAGATGAGTCCTCCATGATTGTAAAGCAACCCATCAGTTAACTCACCTGGGGAATATCCTCCACGTAACCAGGTCGGAGGAACTTCTCTAAACTTGGAAGTTTTCCTTTGCCAGTACTTGTTGAAATCAGTGGTGCTGACACAGGGCAGGTATCTTAAGGTGTGGCTGCAGTTGCAATACTGTGTGCTTCAGTTGCAGTTCTCTAGTTGCCTGCCTCCGATAGGAAGCTGTGGAGCGGGAGAAAACACTAAATAAAAGGGAAATTGAAATGTTCAAGGGGTTGGCGCAGTTCCCTTGTTGATGGTTACAGAATCTAGGACGGACTTCTAGTTCAGAAAAAAAGTGAAAACACGATAGAGGTGAAAATGTTTGTGCATGGTGTGAAAAAAGTGGAGGTTGTGTTATCTTTCATTATTACTGGAACTCGAAACCACCCAGTGAAGCTGAACGTCTAAAGATTTGGGGCAGGCAAGAGGAAAATACCATATTTTTCGCCCCATAGGACGCACCGGCCCATAGGACACACCAAGTTTTTTTGGGGGGGAAATAAAGGGGAAAAAATTATTTCCCCCCCAGGCACTTGTGGGGCCGGCAGCGGGGAGAAGCACTCTTCTCCCCGCCGGCGGCCTGCAGACCAGGTCCGGGGACAGCGGGAGGACGCGCTGCGCCTCCCAGCTATCCCCGGAGCTTGCGAGGCTGGCGGCGGGGAGAAGCACGCGTCTCCCCGCCGTCAGCCTCCAAACCACATCGGGAGACAGCGGGATGGCGGCGTTCCGCCTCCCCGCTGTTCGCCGACCTTGTGGGGCTGGCGCTGCGGCTCTCCTGAAGCCTGGAGAGCGAGAGGGGTCGGTGCGCACCGACCCCTCTCGCTCTCCAGGCTTCAGCGAAAGCCTGCATTCGCCCCATAGGACGCACACACATTTCCCCTTCATTTTTGTAGGGGAAAAAGTGCATCCTATAGGGCGAAAAATACGGTACTTCTTCACACAATGTGTGGCTTTGGAGGGTTACAATTAAGTGGCATATACATTTTACAAAATAAAATTAATAAATGAATAGTTGAAACTATGGCATTTGCTCCCACAGGAGGCAGGGATAGCCACCAACAAAAGAGAGCAGACAAATTTGCAGAGGATGCTCTGCCTCCCCTGTTGGAGCCAGGATGCCTCTGAATGCCAGTCGCTAGGAGTCACAAGTGTGGAGAGTTGCTGCTGCGCTCATGCCCTCTGTGTGGCCACTGCGAGGAGGAGAGCAGGCTGGAGCAGATAGGCCTTTGGCCTACTCCAGCAGGGCCCTATTGTGTACTCATTTGCAAATTGGAAACCCAGGCAGCTTCTGCCAAGGCGGGGAGGGGGGGCTGCCCTCGGCTGCGCAGCCTTGTTTAATCCACGCTTGGGACTTCCTGCACACGCCCCCCCCCCGTGCACCCCCACAGCCCTTGCAAAGTTTACCTTCCTCCCCTCTTCCACCCAGATTCTCAGCTTGACGCTGACATGTCGGCCAAGATTAAATGTTTTGAGTTTGGTGGCTGCTTCTTCACTGTGACACGAGGAGATTACTCCCCGCTTCTGGAGAAGGTTGTGGAGAACTTGAAGAAAGCCCAGGTGAGGGGCAAGGGGGTGGGCTTTCCTGGCTCACCTTGGACTGCCCCTGTGATGGCAGGGAACTGAGACCCCAGTGCAGGATTTTAAGCACTGCTTCAGGTTACAGGCAGGGAACATATGTGGCATGTTCATTTTTGTTGGCAGCTGGACCTTTAGCAACACGTGTGACCCTAAGTCTTCAGCATGCGTTGGCCTGTTCTCTTCGAAGCGTATCCATGAGGTCTAGAGACCTGTTGTTGCTGTTGTCATTTATTAAATTTACATACTGTCCTATTCCCACAGTCCTCAGGGCAGTTCACAACATAAAATCTCAATATGAAAACACAAAATACAGTGGTGCCTCAGGTTACAGACGCTTCAGGTTACAGACTCCGCTAACCCAGAAATAGTACCTGGGGTTAAGAACTTTGCTTCAGGATGAGAACAGAAATCGCACGACAGTGGTGCAGCAGGAGGAGGAGGCCCCATCAGCTAAAGTGGTACTTCAGGTTAAGAACAGTTTCAGGTTAAGAACGGACCTCCAGAACGAATTAAGTTCTTAACCCAAGGTATCACTGCACATAACAAAAACAACTCAATAATTTCCCCTCCCCAATATATTTTTAAAGGGCATTGGGTTTCAGTCAGTCCAAGGCCTGGTTGAAGAGGAACGTTTTTGCCTGGTGCTTAAAGGTGTATAATGAAAGTGCCAGGCAAATTTCCCTGAGGAGAGCATTCCACAGACGGGGAGCCACTGCAGAGAAGGCCTGTTTTTGTGTTGCCACCCTCCGGACCTCTCAAAGAGGAGGCACATGAAGAAGGGCCTCGGAGAATGATCTCAGGGACTGGATAGGTTGTTATGGAAAGACTCAGCCCTTGAGTATTGTATAAACCACAGCTGAGATTATCCAGAAGTTGAATGCTGTGGCCACTGCTGACCTGTTCCATTTGACATCTTTCCTTAAAAAAATAAAATAAAAAGATCAAGGCATATGAGCAGCTGTGTTCTAGGGGATTGTGGGAAAGGCAGGTAGTGAGAATCGAAGGCTGGGTGAATCTGCCTCAGGCTGGTTGGGCCTGAGTCCAGACCCTCTCCTCTTTCCCTGCTAGCGACACGCAGCCAACCCCACGCAGGCGGAAATGCTGTCTCACTACGTCGCCAGTTTCACGCAAGGCTCCATCGTGGCTCACAAGGAAGGCTCCCGCTGCTGGATTCGCGACAAGGGGCCCATCGTGGAGAGGTGAGTCTGGGGGGCTGCACAGATCAGTGGAGTCTCTTAATCCAGATTCAGGGTGTGTTCTGAATGAATGCTGCTTCCCAGGAACTGGGAAATTAGGGAGTGTTACCCCACCCTCCCTTGTTGATTGGGGGGAAGAGTAACAGTTGCCCCAGGTATAGCTAACCTAAAGAACCTCTCTCTCCCCACCATTTATTTATTTATTCATTTGTGTCCACAGCTATATAGGTTTCATCGAAAGTTACCGAGATCCCTATGGTTCCCGTGGGGAATTTGAAGGTACTGTATTAGCTCAACATCCGCATTCCCTACCTGCGAGTAGTACGATCTCACGCTAGTCGTTGACCATTTGATGCCCTCTTTTGCTTTCCCCGTCTCTCCCCACCCCTGCCCTGAAGCCCTCTCAGTATAACGATAACAATGATTAAAGTTCCCAGCATTATTGTTCTCCCCCCTTGCCTCCCCTCAACCCCCCCCCAAGACACAAATTATATTTGTTGGAAGCAGCCCAGAGTGGCTGGAGTAACCCAGTCTGATGGGTGGGGTACACATAATAAAATTACTACTACTACTACTACTACTTTGCCTGTGCAGGGGGAAGTTTGGGGTCTGGGCTGTTGGGTTAGCCTTAACCTGGAGACAGGGCAACCTCAGATTCAAGGGCCAAATGCCTCTCTGTCTGGCCCTTGAGGTTCACCCTCCCCAGCTCTCGGCCTTTGCTAGCCCTGAATTGCACCTTCCTTGAATGTTTTTGCCTGGCTGGAACTTGTCCATGCACTCTGCTAATGCCTCCTGCTTGCCTGGAGGGAGGGCAAAGAGGGGTGAGTGTGCGCATAAACTAGCTTACTGTACAAAGGTAACTTTACGTCCATTGCTCTGCCTACTTTTGCCCCTGGCCCTGACTGCCCCAGCATGTGCTCCCCCCCCAAAGGGAAAGCAGCCCTCTGGCCAAAAATGTTTCCCCACCCCTCTCTCAACGCATCACCCTGCTCTGGGTGGAGACAGGATTGGAGACTTGGGGAGGATGCCATCTCCGCATCCAGTGAGGGGGATGTTTCGCCCCAGAAGGGGGACATACGGGCTGCTCTCTCTTTCCAAGAGACCATAGAATCATAGAACTGCAGAGTTGGAAGGGCCCCTGGTGGTCATCTAGTCCAACCCCCCTGCAGTGCATGAATCTTTTGCCCAACGCAGGGCTCGAACCTACCGCCCTGAGCTTAAGAGTCTCACGCTCTGCCAACCGAGCTATCCACAGATCGTCACACCAAAAGTCTTTTCTGCTCTTGCAAGTAGAATTTGGGGACTATTTCATAGGCTTGGCCTATGGGGAGACAACAGCCAAGAGACATGTTGGTGAGATGACCATAGAATTGTAGAGCTGGAAGGGACCCCAAGGGTATTCTAGTCCCCCCCCCTGCAATACAGGGATGGGGGTGGGGCCAGAAACGGAGGCCCTTAAGACTGGGCTTCCTCACAGTGCCTCTCCACCCTTCCCCCCCCACCAGGCTTCGTTGCGGTTGTGAACAAGGCCATGAGTGCGAAGTTCGCTCGTCTTGTGGCGGCGGCTGAGCGGCTGCTGGAGGAGCTGCCGTGGCCTCGCGCCTTCGAGAAAGACACTTTCCTGAAGCCCGACTTCACCTCGCTTGACGTGCTGACCTTTGCCGGGAGCGGGATCCCTGCCGGCATCAACATCCCAAATTGTGAGGATCTGGTCGGTGGCAGGTTTGGGGGGGGGGAAGGTGGCAGGCCGCGGGGAAGGGCTGCCAAATCCCCAGTATTTCCAGGCGGGGAGGGGGGAGACCTTGAAGAGTCGCTTCCTGGTCAGATGGACACAGTACAGTGGTACCTCAGGTTACAAATGCTTCAGGTTACAAACACTTTGGGTTACAGTGTTTGGAAGTAGTACCTCGGATTAAGAACTTTACCTCAGGATGAGAACAGAAATCATGCAGCGGCAGCAGGAGGCCACATTATCTAAAGTGCTACCTCAGGTTAAGAAAGGTTTCAGGTTTAGAACAGACCTCCAGAGCAAATTAAGTTCTTAAACAGAGGTACCACTGTACAAATAATCAACTTGTTGTTATCCTACCTTGACAAGACGGCCGCAGGAGAAACTCCAGAAGTGTTGCCTTGAAGTGCTGCTCACAGGGCTGGCGAAACCCTCATTTTCTCCCTTCCCTGCCATTGACGGGGCCTGTGAAAAGGACTATGAAAATACCAAAAAATGGGTGGGAGAGGAGGAAAGACTCCAGGGTGAGATCAAGGGGCCCAAAGCAGCCCAGTGAGAACACAGCAGGTTCCATGACTGAGGGACGGTAGGGTGGGGGGCAGGATGGAATGGAGTATCCTGGAACAGGGCCAAATTAAATTCTTGGTCAGCGGCATAGCTTCCTAAATTGGACTATCGTCACTGGGGAAACAAAATACAAAAGTGTGCCGGAAGGAATAGAGTGACAAGAGGAGCTGGTGAGAAGTCGGTAGGAACATACCCCTGTCCTAGCACAGGCCTAAACATAGCTAGAATAACAGGACCAGGGATTGCCATTTGGTAAGTGAATAGGAAGAGGAAGCGAAAGTTGCTGACGACCCAAGTAGGGCGATTGAATCTGCGCTAGCCCTTGATGAACAGCAGTGGAATAACTGCTCAAAGGTACTGTTTGAAGCATCTTGTATGCTTCCTTGTGGGCATTGGTGGGGCTGAAGGAGTCTCCTCCCAGTGAGAGAAGCACTTGCTGTTTCAAATAGCCCCTTTGAAAGGCACTTTAAGGCAGCCCCTGTGATCCTGATGCGAGGTGTGGTTGATCCTGCTAAGCACGAGGCTGGAGTTCATGGGAGAGCTCAGCACACCCCCAGCTCAGCACTAAGCAGGATTACCTCCCGCCCATGAGGAGGAAGAGCGATCCCACTTGACCCGGGTGTCAACAAGTGGGCTTCCCTGCTCTGCAGTGTCGCTTGCAAAACATCGCTTTTTCTCCCGGCCTTTTGAGTCGTGTGGGGGGGGGAGCAAAGCCTGTGATTTGCAAACCAGAGGTGCAAAGTGGAGAAGCTCTAGCCCCGCAGAACCCAGTTTTAGCAGATCCTGCCTTTCTCCCCCTTTCCCAGATGATGACATCCGCCAGACGGATGGCTTCAAGAACGTCTCGCTGGGGAATGTGCTGGCCGTGGCCTACTCCACGCAGAAGGAGAAGCTGACGTTCTTGGCAGAAGAGGACAAGGTGTGTGTGTGTCTGGGGGAGGGGGTGTATTTTTGCGGAGGGGCAGGGAAAATGGGGTGGGGGGTTGTTGCAGGAGTGGGGCATGCAAGGACAGTGGCGTAGCGTGGGTTGTCAGCACCCGGGGCAAGGCAAGTCATTTGCGCCCCCTAACCCCTAACCTGCCACCGCTGCCAGCTTCTTCTTGCTGTTGCCTGGGCTGGGGTATTTACGGTAAGGTAGCCACGGCGGCGGCAGCGGGTCCGTGTCAGGTGATCTGAGGCGAGTTGCCGCTGGCGCTGCCGCCCAAACGACGCCGCTTGCCCGGAGGAGGAGGAGGAGGGAAGAGAGGCGAGGAAAATGCAACATGGCCCAGCAGCTGCATCAGCGGCGGCAGGGCTGTGAGGAGGGGCTGTCTGGCGCGCCCTCCGCAGCGAGCGCTGAGAGCCGCTGCCTGCCGGATGCCTTCAGCCCGGACGCGTGCACAGCTCGTCGGTTCCGCGAGACATGGGGCTCTGCTACAGCCTGCGCCCGAGGCTCTTTGGCGACTCCGGAAGCGGTGAGCGCCCCCCCAGATTTTGCGCCCAGTGCGGCCGGGCCCCCCTGCACCCCCCACACTACGCCACTGTGCAAGGATTCTTCACTGATTTTGAATGCATTTTTAAAAATGCTTGTCCCAAACTCTGGGGGGAATAATGAAACAGCCAACTTTATTTATTTACAAATCCTCTTGCAGGATCTCTATATCCAGTGGAAGGGACCTTCTTTCGAGGTTCAAGTTGGACTCCATGAACTCCTGGGTCACGGCAGCGGGAAGCTCTTTGTCCAGGTGGGCACCTAACCCCTTCCCCCCAAAAAAACCAAGCTTTTGAGGATATCCAAAGCAGAAGAAATTTGGGTGTCAGAGGACAGAAGCCATTTCAGCCTGTGTTGCACAGTCTCAGGAAGGCAGATGAAAGAGGGAAACCTTGTATTATGCCCCTTAATGTATTCCATGGGTGGGCTCCCCAGCTAGGAAAAAAGTCAAAAGCTTTTGCTTTTCCTTTGGCCAGTTTCATATTGCACGCCAATTTACCTGCAAGTGCAGCATGCAAAAGTCTCCGGGGCGATTCCTCAAAATTTAAGTTGACCGCCAGCTTCCAGGATTTTGCAATTTCTCGCCGAGCAGCCCATTACATGAAAGTCATTAACGTTTTATATACCCATTCCTCATGACCCCCCTTTCCATGCTCATTGGGAATAAGAAGAACCAATGGACTTTACAGTATTCATTCATTTAAATATCAAATTCCAATATGCAGCTATTCTCAGGGAATCCCAGCATATCTGTATGAAAGATGCTTGTTGCCCACATTCCCTCCAACAATAATTGCTTCTGTCCTTCATTATGAGCAGCCTCAGTTTTGGAGCACTCTCTCTTTTGTCCTGGCAGGATGACTCGGGGGCCTTCAACTTTGACCACGAGGCAGTGATCAACCCAGAAACAGGAGAACAGGTAAAGCCTTCACATGTTTCCTGTGAGGATTAGAAGGGCTTGAGACTTCTTAAAGAAGTAACCCCCCTTTTTTTTATTGTCCTTTGCACCATTTGGGCAGTTCCTGCATGAGACCTAGAGTTCAGTGTCCTTTGAATCACAAGTTAGTTCTCTTTTTAAAGAAATAGGGGAAAAAGGGCACCGCAGGTTTCTAGCCCTCATGGTGGAACAGATGAGTTGGAAAGCACATGTTTGCTTAAGTTCTAAATTCCGGAATAGAACTTGGGAGGATTTTTGTGGTGGTGGAGGAAATCAGCCCCCTGTGTAGCTCATGGCCCTTCCCTGTAACCAAGAGATGCAGAATAAATTATAATGATTTGTATATCTTACACTGATATACAGTGGTACCTCAGTTGTTGAACGTAATCCCTTCCGGGAGACCGTCTGACTTTCAAAATGTTCAGTAACCGAGGCACAAAGGGCGGCCTGCAAAACCAATAGATAAAATTGGGGGGACGGGGACGCAGTGGAAGCCATTCAACTTCTGAGGCGCGTTCGAAAATGGAAACATTTAATTCTGGGTTTCCGGCGTTCAAAAACTGAAACGTTTAGCTTCTGAGATGCTCGAAAACCGAGGTACCACTGTATTATTCTACAATATAGAATGTGGTTTTTCGCTTCCTCTCTGTGGGATCAGCATTTTCCCCCTTAAGGTGCAGAATTCATGTGACAGCTATTTTATTTAAAAAAACCTAACCCTACTTTTTAGCCCAAAATGCTGGAAGAGCAACTTTAAAATAACAACAACAACCCATAGCCTCCGGCTTAAAAACTAGCAGGCACGACACACAAGGAAGAAGGGAGGAGGAGGGAGGAGGGGGAAAGCAAGCCCATAGCTCTGTTTTATGCAGATTCTGGCTGACTTAGAGAATCAACCCCCGCCCAACGATCTGGTCCAGAGCAGAGCAGGTGACCATTTAAGATCAGGAGGATAAGGCTGCTCCTTCCCTCAGACAGCTGACTCAGTTCACTTGTCCAAGACACCCGCAGCTGTCTGGCCCTTCACTCTTCTCCTATCCCCATAGATTAGAAGCTGGTACCGAGGCGGTGAGACATGGGACAGCAAGTTTTCGAACGTTGCATCGAGTTACGAGGAGTGTCGGGCCGAGTGTGTGGGGCTGTACCTGTGCCTGAACAAGGAGGTCTTGGGGTGAGGACCTGAGGTAGCAGCGGCATGTGGGGTGGGGGGGGAGGAGAACCACAAGATGGCGCCCTTAGCAGGCAAGACCCCCAAAGTCCCAGGCTGTGGCTGAGAGGGGCTTTTATTTCAGATAATAAAGATTTTAAACCGGGACTGGGAAGCCTTTTTCCGTCTTGAGGGCCAGGTTTCCTTCTGGGCAATCTTTTGGGGCCTGCATCCATGGAGAACCAGTGTGGTGTAGTGGTTAAGAGCGGTAGTCTCGTAATCTGGGGAACCAGGTTCGCGTCTCCGCTCCTCCACATGCAGCTGCTGGGTGACCTTGGGCTAGTCACACTTCTCTGAAGTCTCTCAGCCCCACTCACCTCACAGAGTGTTTGTTGTGGGGGAGGAAGGGAAAGGAGAATGTTAGCCGCTTTGAGACTCCTTAAAGGGAGTGAAAGGCGGGATATCAAATCCAAACTCTTCTTCTTCTTGATGGGCATGGCCAGAGGCAAAAGGGGGACGGGCAGTGGATGCAAGTTTTACCTTGTTAAGGTCAGCTGGTTTCTACATCCACTCTTCCCTGCCCATCCAGGACAAGCAAAAGGCATTGTCAGAGTTCAAGGACAAATTCCCAGCCAGGCTAAAAGTCTCAAGGAAGGTGTGAAGCAGGCCTGGTGAGCAGGTGGGACTTGTAGAGAGTTCCAAGGGCCACATAGAGAGTTCTGGAGAGCTCCATTTGGCCCCCTGGCCTGCATCCTTGTTTTGGACAAAACTATTAGCTCTGGGGAAAACTTGACTGCTAAGTTTTTGTTAGGTTGTTTTTTTTAATGCTGCCTTTCAGGACATTTTATTTATTCATGGGGAGAATGTATGTTCCTCCCAGCTAGCCAAAGTCATCGTACAATATTTAAAAGGCAATTTTTACCAAGGCAAGAGAGTTAATAGCTCCCACCTCAGTTCTCTGACGTTCTGGCTGCCCCCCTACAACTTGAATCGCCAGGGGGGGAAAGGGCACTTTGCAAACCTGGATGTGTTTTATTATGAGGCGGTGGCAGCCCTGACCCCCCTCCCATCCCTTTTGCTGTGATAATCCTTCCTCTTCCTGCTCTGCCCACAAGGATCTTTGAACTGGAAGGAGAAGATGCTGAGGATGTGATCTACATTAACTGGCTGAACATGGTGCGTGCCGGGCTGCTGGCGCTGGAGTTCTACACCCCGGAGTCCGGAACATGGCGGCAGGTGCGGTCCTGATGCTGGAATGGGTAGAGGAAAGATATCCCTGGGTGGGAAGGAGAGAGGCCTGTGGCATCAGGGGAATGGCAAGTGGGTAACCTTTAAAAGGTACCCCTGCCCGTACGGGCCAGTCGTGTCCGACTCTAGGGTTGTGCGCCCATCTCACTTAAGAGGCCGGGGGCCAGCGCTGTCCGGAGACACTTCCGGGTCACGTGGCCAGCGTGACGAAGCTGCTCTGGCGAGCCGGCACCAGCGCAGCACACGGAAACGCTGTTTACCTTCCCGCTCTAAAGCGGTCCCTATTTACAGTGGTGCCCCGCAAGACGAATGCCTCGCAAGACGAAAAACCCGCTAGACGAAAGGGTTTTCCGTTTTTCGATGCACTTCGCAAGACGAATTTCCCTATGGGCTTGCTTCGCAAGACGAAAACGTATTGCGATTTTTTTCGCTCCCCCCCTTTTTCTAAGCCGCTAATAGCCTTTTAGCTGCTAAGCCGCTAATAGCTGCTAATAGCGCTAATCCGCTAAGCCGCTAATAGGGTTGCTTCGCAAGATGAAAAAACCGCTAGACGAAGATACTCGTGGAACGGATTATTTTCGTCCTGCGAGGCACCACTGTATCTACTTGTACTTAAAGGTGCTTTTGAACTGCTAGGTGGGCAGGAGCTGGGACCGAAAGACGGGAGCTCACCCCGCTGCGGGGATTCGAACCGCCGACCATACAATCGGCAAGTCCCAGGCACTGAGGTTTTACCCACAGCGCCACCCGCGTCCCTGGGTAACCTTTACCCACCTGGTAAATTTGGCCCAGAGGAAAGGTTATTTCCCTGCCCCCTATTGTCTGTCTGGACTTGAGAGTCATTGCTTCACAGTCTCAGTTGAGAATTCCTTGTCTCCTCGCCTCTCCTTTTTAAAAAAAATAGATTTTATTAAAATTTTGAAAAAGGAATCCAAAAATTAATATCCAGTATCGTTTTTCTCTCAAAGGCTAATCTTAATTAAAACACAGACCAGAAAGAGATAAGAAGAGAGAGAAAGAAAAAAAGAGAGAAAGAAAGAGGGTAGGGTGAAACAGAAAAAAAAGAACTCTATGTATAATTTTTTCAGCACACCAACTCCAAGATAACACCCAACAAATCCACTTTCTGTAAACCAACATTATATTGAGTCCTCAAACCCAAATACCATTTGGGTTTCTTTCTCACGCAAAAAGTCTCTAAGAAGTTTCCAGTCTTTAGTAAATGTTGGCAGTGACTTTTCTCTGATTAAACACGTCGACACCTCGGCTAAACCCAGTCATTTCAACAGCCGCTCCTCCATTGTGGGTAATGGCGAGTCCTTCCATTTTTGTGCGTATAAAAGTCTTGCCGCTGTAATCCTATATTGAAGTAAAGCTCCTTTTTTCTAAATGGCATTGTGTTGCCTTCCTGCCCCGGCAGGCCCACATGCAGGCGCGCTTTGTCATCTTGAGGGTTCTCCTGGAAGCTGGCGGGGGGCTGGTATCCCTGAAACACACCACAGGCAGAGACGGCAAACCCGATGCAGTGGTGTCCCTGGACCGCAGCAAGATCACCACAATAGGGAAACCTGCGCTGGAGCACTTTCTCCGCAAACTGCAGGTAAGGGCCAGGGAGGGAAGGACGGACCCAGGGTCTCTCTTACCTTAGGGGGGGAGAGAGGCTAACCCAGCAGGGTGCTGCTCTTCTGTTCCAAAGGTGCTGAAGTCCACAGCGGATGTGGCGGGTGGGCGCACCCTCTACGAGACGTACTCTGCGGTGACGGACGAGGAGCCCCAGCGCTTCCTGAGCCTGCGCAAGACTGTGCTGCTGCGCAAGGAAGAGCGCAAGTTGTTTGTCCAAGCAAACACCCGCCTGGAAGGTAAGAGCAGCGGTGAGCATATCTCCTCGGTCAGTAGAGCACATCTTAAGCTCAGTGTCAGGGAACTGACATCGGAGCCAGAGGTGGAGGCAAGGCTCCCAAGCGATGCCGGAGAAGGGCCCAGCAGGGAGAGAGGGAGCTCATCGGCTGGGGAAGGAAATCAGCGTAACACCAGGGATAAAGGGGGGGGGCAGATAGGGGAATTGGTGAGGGGGCTCCAGGACTCCTGGCCGGAGACCAGCAGGGAGAGCACAGGTCCTCCGCTACCCACACCCACCCTGCGCAGAAGACTTCTGTGCAGGGAAAGTAGGCGTAGACTTGGCGTCAAAGAACTTCTTTGCTGGAAGAAGTTCAAGAAACGCCCACTGACGGATTCTGCTAGCAACTGAAACAGCCACGAAGTGAAGGGCTGTCCCGCCAGGAAAAGGTTCAACCAGGCAACCTAGCCAGGAGTGGCGGCAACTTACGCACGAGCAACCCCATATAACCATTACACTCAGGGTCGTGGGTTTGAGCCCTGCACTGGGAAAAAGATTCGTGGATTGCAGGGAGTTGGACTAGATAACCCTCGGGGGTTGTTTTAAACATCCTTTTCATTTCATTATATATCATTTCCCAGTAAGCTTTAACCTTACTACAAGACCTACACATATGATGTTTAAAATAACCTTTGTAAAAACAGCAACCCAGAAGCTTTTCTTTTGGGAATTATAGGGACAGAACTACCAAAAATGTATAGAAACTTTTTTATGTATGCTGCTACAGCGGCAAGAATGTTACTTGCCCAAAAATGGAAAGAAGCAGAAGTCCCAGCAAAGGAGGAACAGATACAAAAACTTATGGGATAAGCAGAAATGGTGAAACTTGCCAGAAGAATAAGAAATCAAGATAACAAATCTTTTATAAAAGAACAGAAATGGTTTATTGAATATTTACAGATGAATTATAAACAGATAAAAACATTGGCAGGGTTATTGTAGTAACCTTCAGTTTTATAAGAGTATATATTTAAAGAAGATGAATAAATGAACAAATTAAGTTAATTTGGATATGCAGAAGATAATAAAAATAAATTTAAGGAACCGCAGAAAGTGGGGGAAGGAAGAAAAGTTTTGAAATGTCAAAATGATTGTAGAATTAGTGAAATGTAAAAAAAATTGCAAATGTATGAACTTAAAAAGTATGAATGAATGAATGAATGAATGATGCCCCTGGGGAGTCCCTTCCAACTCTACCTTTCTGTGATTCTATCCTCCTCTGCTGGGTATTTCCTAGCTCAACTGATTCAGTTGTTAAGCGAATCTTGCTAAGGTGGCATCATAAATATTGGTTTGCTTATTTATTTTTAAAGTATCAGAATTTAAGATTAATTTAACTGTGTAGGATTAAAATCCAGGCCCACTTAAGGTTGAAAATTATTTGAAAATTAAGGGAGAGGATTTGTTGAATCAATAATTAGAAAATGGAATACAAAAAGGGGAGGTATGAGGAGGTCGAGGAAGTAAGTTATAAGAAAATAAGGGAATGAAACTTTACATGTTTTTAAATAGTTTTTAGTTTTTGTATTTTGTTGCTTATATTTGTTACTTTTTGTGTTTGTGTTTTGTTTTTTATTATTGTCTTTTTTGTTTAATTTTTGAAACCTCAATAAAAAAAAGAATCCAGGCCCACTTTTGGCCTGCACGGCCATTTCCCCCAAACCATGCCCACCTGCCCATCAACTGGTGTCCCTGGTGAGGTCAGCTGATGGGTGGGAGGGCAGGGTTAAATCTGGCATTGGCTGTGCATCCCATTCCCAGAAGGAGAAGATATCCTCAGCTGAAGCAGCAAGATTTAATCCCTGCTGACATGCTAATGAGCAGGGGTTAAATCCTGCTCAGTTTCAAATGCTCTTAACAGTTCCAGATGCTTTGCAACAGGAGCTGTCTGAAGGCCTTCATATGTCCAAAAGGGCAGCGGGACAAGTGGGGGTGACTGTCTACAAACAGCCAAAGAGGTTATTGCAGTGCTTTGATGCACTTTGAAGTCCCAGCAATTGGGACGTCAAAGTGACCAGCTCCTGGTGTTGTAGTGATACCGGGTGATTGATAGGTGGGTCCACCTGTCAAATTGGACCCACTAGGGAGTGGCGAGATAATGATACCCCTGAAAGAGCATCACCCATCTGGAATGGTCTATCTACTGACTTTGATCATTTCTCCTCCTCCTACCCGCCCCTTTCCAGGTAAAGATGTCGTACTGGTGCAGTACGAAAGCAGTGCAGCGGGGCTCATCAAATCTTTCCGCGACCGTTTCCGTGAAGATGCTGAAGTCCTGGAGAAGTATCTGTTGGAGATGGCACAGGCTGATGCCCATTTCTGGGAATCCTGAGCCCCACAAGGCACAAGGGCCCTGGCTTCCCCACACTCAGCTCCCTTTGCCTGCCCATCCAGGCACACCAGGCCGTTTCTGCACCTCACCCGTCTCTTTCGGAAATGTGGGGTACAAGTGAACAAGATTGCCTCTCTGAAAGCAGTCGGCCATCACTCCCCACCCCCCGGAAGGGCCTGCGGTGGCTCCAGCCCTCCTGTTGTTGCACCTAAGGGTTCAATAAACCTAGCTTTTATAAAGTGTGTGAACTTCCTTTCTGCTTTCCCCCCCTGCTGTACTCCTGTCTAACTGGTGGGGACTGAACCCAGTGTGGGGAATAATGCAGTCTGATCCGGCTTCCTCAGTTCTGCTGTGTTGATAATCAGTGTTGGGGAACCTCAGGGGCAGAATGCATCCCTCTCAGCTTCTCTAAATTGGTACGTTGTACACTCTGGAGAAGTCTGGGAGACTGTTGAAGCTGTCTTTAACCCGATGGGACTAAGAAATTAGTTGTTAGCGAGCTGCTGCTTGTTTCCTCAGGGTGCCACATAATGCTTAGAAGGCATTCCAAGTAGCAAATGCTGATACTGGGCAAAACAGGGCAGCTTTTGTGGAAAAATTGAGGGGTGGGGAAGCTCAGGTAGCTGTTGCGTGCTGTTGGTAGTGTTGGGGGAGGGAATAAAAGCAGCAGTTGTTGGGTGGGTAAATTCCAATGAGATTTGGAAGCCAAGTAAAAATAGGAGCAAGGTATTCGGGTAGGAGAGCTGGGGGAAAATTCATGTCCCCAATACGCCCCTTTTGTTTCTGATAGTACATGGGTAGATGAGTCTAAAAAGCCTGGGACACAAAAATTTCACGGCCCTATAGAAGCTATCGTGGCTCATTTACCAGAAGTATTGTATTTAGTGTTAACTCTGGAAGTGTATACTCAGTTCTGACCATACTAAGCCTCCCAAAGCAAAATATACATCAGGAGGTTTAGTATGGTCAGAATTGTGCATGCCCACAAACTGGAAAGTGTTCATAGGGAGGGCAACCAAGATGGGGTGCAGTTGAAGGAGCCGGGTATGTTTACCCTGGAGAAGAAGAGGCAAATATCTTAAGGGCTGTCACATGGAAGATGCAGCGAGCTTGTTTTGTTCTGCTGGGGAGGGTAGGACTCGAACCAAGGGCTTCAAGTTACAACAAAGGAGATTCCGACTCAACATTGGGAAGAACTTTCTGACAGGAAAAGCTGTTCAACTGTGGAATGGACTCCTCCTAAATGTGGTGGACTCTCCTTTACTGGAGGTTTGTAAGCAGAGGCTGGATGGCCATCAGCCATGGATGATCTAGTTGAGATTCCTGTACTGCAGGGGGTTGGACTAGATGGCCCCTCGGAGCCCCTTCTGTGCGTTTGAGGCAACGTAGCACTCGTAGCGTGTCTGGCCCAGCCCTTAGTTTTTGTCGCAAATCCTTTTCAAATTGCTCTGTGGGCCGGCCAAGTCAGCCCGGAAGCTGCTTGGGTGTGTGCTTGCGTGTTAGTCTTCAACTCTCCGCAAGTCTATGAGCGCGCGGACTTCTGCTGGGAGGGGCGGGACTCCTTTTCTCGGCGCACCCATTGGCTCCCGCGGGGTTTCCATGGCGACGGATCCCCTGGCTTATCCATGGCGGCCGCGGCGCTGTCTTCGTCGTCTTCGGGAGCTGCTGGCGACGGGTAAAGCCCGGAGAGGTCGCGTTTTGGAGGGCAGCTGCTCCCCCCTTCCTCTTTTTCTCTTGCCCCCCCGTCCCCTCCCCGCTTTCAGGATTCTTGCCTGCGCTGGCGAGGGAGGAGGGGGGAGGAGGCTGGTGCCTGCAGGTCGGACTCCTGGGTTCCCTAGAAGAAAAGTGGGTGCGCATGCGTTTGTTTTGGTTTCCATTCCCCCCTCCACCCTGGTTGGTGAGGCGTGTCTGCACTGTGACCAGTTCCTCCCCCTCTATCTCACCCCCGAGGAGGAGCCCTGTCGCAGCTGCACCACGGAGGCAGGCAGAAATCCAACAGGTGCTGCAGGTTCCCAACATCAGCCCATTTCCGTGCAGAAGAGAACTTCTTTGTCTGCTCCGTTTCTGCCCCCAAGTGCATCTGTCAGACGCACAGAGCAACCTCTTCATCTAAATAAAGAAGGTGTCAACCAGGCATAGATGAACTACTCAAAACCCCAGTATAGCGGGGATCAGGACATGTAGATAATATGGAAGTGAGTCTTTTGCCGCATTCGTTTTGCCTAAGGAACTGGTTTGTATTTTTCTGGCTGTGGGTAGTGACAATATTGGGGGAGAGAAGGGGGGCAAAAATTGTGGGCAAATTGCTTTTTTTTGCACTGGTGGGAGCTTTGCCCCATCAGTATCTGTTTGACTCCTGGGAGAGAAATGTTTGCTGGACATAATAGATTTTTGAATGAGAATAAACCCATCTAGTTCACAAGAACATCCTCATCCTTAATATATTTAGACCTGTGTATGACACAGTCAGCTCCTTGGATGAAAGACAGGATACAAATAAACAGCACCAATCCTGGGCTTGTCGACTCAGAAGTCAGTCCCATTGAGCTCAATGGAGCTTGTTCCCAGGTATTTGTGCACAGAATTGCAGACTCAAAGACTTTGAGGAGTTCTTTGCCCAGCTGCATGAGAGAGAATCACGATGAGCTGTAAGAGGGATGCAACTTGGAATTGTGTATATGAGAGAAAGACAAAGAAACAGAGTCAGGACTCCTGGGTTCTTTCAGAACACTGATTTTTGTGGCAGAAAATCAAGACTTCTGAGTGTCTGTCACCAGTCTGTGGAAGCTTCATGGTTCGGAGGGATTTAGGTCAGGTGAGAACAGAGACTCCTAGAGAATTGGCTCTCTGGGCTGAAACTGTCTGCAATATATTTCATTTTGTACATTTTTTCAACCTTTCCTTCATCCATTGCAGCATTCAAGCCAATTCCAAATGGCTGGATGCCCACTACGACCCAGTGGCCAGCCTCTACACATTTTCCTCTTGCGTCAGTAAGTCTGAGTTCATTTTCTCTCTCCTTAATAAGCATTGTCTCTTTCCTGTTTTGATGGGTGAATATGGCGATCATAATGTACAGTGGTTGAGACGGGCATAGTTTTGACTATCTGCTGGTTCTCTCTGGGTTTGCAGTAGGTAAAAGCATATTTTGTTTTCCGCACTGCAGCATGAGCAATGCCTACTTTGTGACAGCTTGCTTTGGTGGAAGTGGTTAAGGAAGAAAGGCAAGGATAGGTCCCAGCAGACTTGAGTGGTCTTTGGTGGGCCCTCTCCTGCTACAATGTGCCATGGTGGGTTTACCTGACAGCAGAGCTCTGAATCAGTACCAGACAACTGGGAGCTGTCATATAAATCTCCCAGAATGCTCCATAATGTAACATTGCTCTGGACCATTGTGGGAATAAGGAGTGACTCAGTCTGAGAACCACTCTTTTTGTAAGGCTGCATCCTCTGTCCTGGAATTTGTTGCCTCCAATAGCAGACATGTGGGGATCAGATGTGGCTTAGTAGTATAGGAAATGCTGTCTGCACATGTTCAGAGCTGCGTCTTTCTTTTTTTGTCCAACGGAAGGGAGGCATCCAGTTTCTACCCATAGAATGGCTGGATAGGGAGGCAATGGCTGACCAGTGCTGACCAGTGTCACCATTTGGATCTCTAAGAAGAAAAAGTGAGGGAGTGGCCTGAGAAGCCCTAGTAGAAGTTAATGCAAACAAAGTTGACCATCCACATTGATCAATGGGGGTTGGACTTGATGATCCTCAGGATCCTTCCAGCTCTACGGTTCTATGGTTCTATGGCTGTATGACTGAAGCCCATCTTCTGGGCAGTCGAGGCTAGTGAAGCACCCCTCATTCCAACATCAAGAAGCGATGGCATTGTGGTTAACCGAGGTCAGCAGTGTTGATCCTCATGCCCACCAGAAGGTGCGCCATCCCCTTATGGTAATGTTGGGCTCACCACGTCACCCTTCGTTCCACCAGAGGGTGCTAGACCACTGTGTGGTTGAGGAAAGTGTAGCGCCAACCATATTGCATCCTTTCCTCACCTGCTTTTGCTTCTCCTGGATGGTGGAGATTCTTCTGTGGTCACATGGCTGATTTTAAAGTTTTGAAGGGTTAGGGGAGGTATGTTATTCTCCCACAGTGTCAATTCAAGGCATTTTGGGGGTTTTGGAGAAGTCTATTATTTCCTTGAATTTCAGGATTCTGAGTGGGTTATTTCTTCCAAACCAGTATTCGGATTATGGAACAGGTACTACAATACAGTACTTAAATTCTCTGGTATCTACTTTGTTTGCTTTGATTTAAAGGTAAAGAAACACATGGAGAGCCTCAGGACAATAGTAGGGGTTCTCAAACAAGGGAAGTCACTCACTTCTGTTGATCTCATGAAAGCATATAGTTAATTTTCCCTATTCGAACAGCTCCAGAGAAGCTCCTTCCATTCCAGCATCCGAGTTTCTGCTCAAGCTGTGTGCCTCCCTGTTGACTTACCTGCATCATCTGCAGGAGACTTGCATTAACCTATATTTTCTTAACAATTCTGTTGTTTGCATCAGTCTATCTTGGGGGACAATGGAGGGGTGTGCCTCTGGGGTGAAGTCAGTTGCAGGTGACTTTACTTTCAACAGGGGATGTTGCCTGGTATCCTTATAAAAATAGTAGCTTTGGGGGGGATGGGGCTCCTCTGCCCTCTCCCCTGTTTATGTGTGGGTCTTTTTAATGGGGCTGATACAGGTTCTGCTGTCTTTTCCAGCCCTGGCTGACCTGCATGGTGATGGAGACTGTAAGGTAAGGGAACTGTCGCTGTCACATCCACAAACCCTTCTCTTGTACTGCCCATATTCATCACACCTGCAAATCTGCTGCCTTTTCGGTGCCTCTTCCCTTCTTTCTCTACCTCTCCATCTGGCCTAATAGGCTTTTGTTGCATGAATACCATTTTTCTTGTGTAGATTTTGAGTGCACGTTCCTAGTCTCCTCTTTGTTCCTTTTGCCTGCTTGCTTTTAGGTTTATCGATTTAGGTTTCAGAGCCTCCAAAGGGACACACATCCTTGGGTATCATTCAAGGAGGCTCCTAGTTGTTGTTTTGCTTTCCCCCTTTCCCAGCTGGTGGTGGGCGACCTGGGCCCTACAGGACATGAGATGAAGCTGAAGGTGTACCACGGCATGGACCTCCTGAGCGAGAATGTCCTGTTGGACTTGCCCACAAGTGTGGCTGCCTTCTTGATGGAGCGTCATGAACTGTGTGTTCCTGCGGTGGGGGTGGCTGCCGGTCCCTACATCTACGTGTACAAGAACATGCGCCCCTACTTCCGCTATGCTCTGCCCCCCTTGGAAGTCAACTCCACAGAGAAGGATGTCTGGGAGCAGGCAAAGGAGGTGAGAAGGAGGAGGGAGGGCTTGGGGAAGCTGTCTGCTAGCCAAAACCCCTTTGGTCATGGGTCTTTAGGTACCTCCCTCCCATCCTTCCTGCCTGAGGGCCAGTGTGGTTGGAGCAGAAGTGGTGAACTTCCAGCCCTCTCTGTCTGGCTCTCGGGTCTCTCTCAAGGCCATAGCCTCCACCCCCAGACCATACCCCTTACTAGACCTGCTTTTTCACCCTACCTGGGTGCTTTTGCAAGGCTGGAATATGTTCTATGATGCCTCTTGCTTGCCTGTATGGAGGGCAAAAAAGGGTTGTGTTGAAACTGCATGAAAATATAAAATTTGTATCCATTGCTCCATCCACTTTTGCTGCTGGCTCTGCCCACCCCTGGGCCCTAGAAAGTTACTTGGGATGGAATGTGGCCCTTGGACTGGAAACAGTTTCCCATTCCTGGGTTAGAGTTGAATTCCTGGGAGACCAGGATTCAAATCGCACTCAGCAGTGAAGCTCACGGCTTGGGCCAGTCGTCGTCTCTCAGTTTGACCTACTTCACAAGGTTGTTGTGAGGATCAGATGTGAAGGGGGAGAACCACGTCTGCCACCTTGAGCTGCTTGGGTGAAAAGTGGGATATAAATGCAATTGCTTAATTGGAGTGCAAATCCCTCTTGGTTTCTGATTCATCGCCAGCAGTCCTTCCAGTTTCTTAAGTCTGCCTCTCTTGTAGGGAGCAGCCATTGACTGTCCTCCTTCTCTCTTGGTAGGACAAGGTTGACCTTCTGTCAATGAAGGAGACACTGGAGATGATCCGGTAAGGAGCTCTGAAACTGGGCAGGGCGAGACGAAGTCTTCTGAGCCATCTCTAAACATCAGGAGGATAAGCAAACAAGGCTTGGGGGTCAACTAGGGGCAGGTGGGAATGGAGAGCATGCCAGGCGGAGGGGGGGTTATTTCTTACATTGGCATGCAAAAAAATATGCTTTATAATCCGCTTTTTGGTCACCCCCACATGTCTGGGCTATGAAAGCTCCCATTTAATTGACTAGAGAAGCAGAGGCTCAGGGCGAACAAGCTTGCCTAGGGCTCTGTGGTTCTAGACTGTTCACTGGGCCACACTGGCATGAGCCACAGATGCCCAAGGCTCTCCCTCCTGACTTGCCTGATGTGTCTCAACAGGGAAAACGCAGACAGAGAAAATACGGAGCCGCCCTTGTCAGTGCAGTCCTTGAGGTGAGTTCTTTGGTGTGGGCAGGGCTGGGAAAAGCTCCTGCCAGAAATCCTGGAGAACTGCTGCCAGTCAGTGTAGTCAATACTGAGTTAGATTGGCCAGTGCTGCCAGTCAGTGTAGTCAATACTGAGTTAGATAGGCCAGTGCTCTGACTCAGTGCAAGGCAGTTTTGGATGTTCCTGTAAAGCCCACTCCAGCCCAAGTTCTCTGCTTCAGGCTGATGGGAACACAGCTTTGATTGTGAGAAATGGTCTCCTTTTTTCATCCTCTGTTGAAGGCCGTCTCTCTCCCTCTCCCTCTCCCTCTCCCTCTCCCTCTCCCTCTCCCTCTCCCTCTCCCTCTCCCTCTCCCTCCCACCCCCTCTGTGTGGGCTGGGACCCTGGGCTCCTTTCATCACCTTCCCCATCTGCTCTGCAGGTTCCTGGCCCTTGACCCTCCTGAGATGGAGTCCTTTGTGAACCAGTATAAAATGCAGCCGCTCAAGCGCCAGGTGTGTACTCTGATGTTCCATATCCACTCCCGCCCTGAACATCCCAGAAGAGGAAGAGGTTTGGGATGCTGTTTGATCCCAGGCAAATACTGCCAACTCTTCCCTGAAGCCAAGAATGGCCTTGCTTAGGTGACACATCTTTTAAAATCACAACTTGGGGCAATCAAGTAGCAAAAGGGTTAGGCACAAGGTTCCCGTGCCCCCAAATGTCCCAGATTTGAAGTGCACTTACAGAACCAGTTGCCCATGGCTGAGAAACATATCCTAGTCCCTTGGGGTTCACCTCTCTTGATGCATAAAGTTGCCCCTTTGCCCCTCCTTATCTTTCAGTCACTGATTACCTGCATGACTACCCTGAAGAAGAGCGTGGCAGACGAGGGCTCTATCAGCTGCCTGGTGCTTGGGACGGAGAACAGCGACATCATCATCTTGGATCCTGAGCCCTTCAGTATGCTGGTGCAGGTGAGGCCCTGGAGAAGAGTGCTCTGAAGGTCAATAGCATGCTTATTTCAAGAGGGGGAAGAGAGGGCCATTTTGTTCTCTGCCTTATGCCCTTTGAGGCTAAGCGGAAGCCGCTCACTCTGGTGTTCCTCACAATCGCAACAACCAGTTGCAGAATTCAAGACAATGTTGGGGGAATCAAGTATTGGAGTCAGGACTGAGGAGATCTGCTTTCAGATTTGCTCCCAACCCTGAAGTTAACTGGGCGATCTTGGGCAGCCATCATATTTCAGCCTTAACCTACCACCGAGGGATGTTATGAGGATGCAAAAGGAATATTTTTACAAATTTCCTCCCTGAGAGGAAGTGTGGGATACAAATGCAATGAATGAATAAAACAATAAGCTGTTGGATTCACCATTCCCTGTAGAGGGAGCTAGACCATGAAGACGATTGGGACACTGCGCCACCAACCTTAGTCTGGCTTTTGCCAACCTCCACTTCACTGTTTCCTTACTTAGAAGAGTGGCTGCACTTGTCTGGCTCCAGTTACTGTTGCCTTGTGCCCTATCAGTTTGAGTAAGCGCCAGCCTCCACTGATTGCATGGCTTCCGGTTTAAAAACAACAAAGAGCAGGTTTCTAGATTTTGTAGGTTTGAATGCTGTGGCCCATGTCTGTGAAATCTCAGGAGGCTGAGTTTCAGTGGCAGGGATATTGGTAACGAATGGGGGTGTCTGTTTCAACTAGAAAACCCTCAAAACTGCCCAGGGGTGACCACCTGCCAATCCCATCCTGGTGATGTGACTATTTAAAATAGGTCCCTCTCGCATCTGTCCCCTGCAAGGCAACATGCCAGGGAGTGGGGCAGTATCCGGCTTCAGCACTGTTTTTCTTTTTTAATGGCAGACAAAGGTACCAAGCGTGCCAGCCTTCCTGGACGTCACAGGACAGTACGATGTGGAATATCGGCTCATAGTGGCTTGCCGTAATGGGTGCATCTACATCCTCCGCAGGTGGGCAGAGGAGGAGCTGCTGGGGGTGTTTTGGGAGGGCAGAGAGGGCCTGATGGGTTGAAGAGGGAGGCTGACATGTTTCAGAGCAAGCTCTTAAGAATATGGCAAGGAAAAGCCCCATATATTGTGCATCACCCATCTTGGCACTGGAGTTGCCTACTTTGCTGACCACAAGGAGGCCAGGCCTGGACTTGACCTGCCACTGCTGTCTTTCTCTCCCACGCAGGAACTCCAAGCGACACAAATACTGCATTGAGCTGAGTTCTCAAGCCGTGGGCTTGTCCTGGGTCCAAAAGAACATTGTGGTGGCCTGCTCCGACGAAACCCTTCAAAGCTTTACTCAGAAGGTTGTGGGGTCATGGGGTGGAGGGCAGCTTTAATTACTGGCCACAGCTTTGGCAATCTGCCTCACCTCAAACTGTCAACTGAAGGCAGCAGCTCTTAACTTGAACCTTGGCTCACTTCTGGAACTCAAGGTGCATTAGAGTTAAGTGAATGGATCCAAGGTACATTGAAGGGCATTGTGTTGTGTAAGTGTATGCATGTGGTCCCCAGGTGGTGCTATTGCTGTGCCCAATTCTGTTTTAAAGGAGGATCTTGTTAAAAGAAGGGTAACCCTAGTGAGGGGTAGGGGGCCTTAATTAGCAAGGAAATCAATTGGGGGCCAGGTCGGAGAAGCTGTTCTGTCGGGTTCCTGAATGTCTTTTTCTCGTGGCAGGGGAAGAAGCTCTGGGTGGTCCCGTTGCCGGCCACCCCCATCACTTTGAGTCTCATAGATGAGAAGTTCCAGAGCTTCCATGCTGTGCTGGTCGCCTTGGCCAATATGGAGGTGCACATATACCAGGACAAGAACCTTGTGAACATCATCCAAACGCAGGTGAGAGGCAGGAACAGGGGGTGCCCACATTCAGGGCTGAATGAGGGCATTCTGGTGGTTTGGCACAGGAGCCGGTCGCAGCGTGGGTGGGGGAGGTGTTTGTGTGTGAGACTGTATGTTTGTTTCTCTGAGCCCAGGCTGCTCTGTCTCATCCCTCACTCTAACGGGATGTGTGTTTGTCATCTGTGGGATTGAAACAGGAGAACTAAAGAACCAAGGCTCCTTGAGTAAGTTCCTGGAAAACATAGCTCCTGTTGAATGTGGGTCTGGTAAGGCATTGGAACTTGCCTTTGACTTGGTCACACCACTGGTCCTTCTTGCCCAGGATCCCTTTTCAAACTGGGGATGTTGAGGATTCAACCTGCATGCAAAGCAGAAACTCCCTTGGTCCAGAGAGGCACACTTCCTGCTGCAGATGGCCTCCCCTACAGTTCCCTTCTTCAGTAACAGTTCACAGGCTGTATCCTCACTCAGCCTACCTGTTCCGGACCTGCTGTGGGCCATTCCTGGCCCTTCTCAGCTCCTGAACTGAGCACACAGGGAGAGGGAGGACCTTCTTGGCAGAGGGAGGACCCACAGGAGGTGAAGGAGAGCTGGCAGGGAGGCAACCTGGGAGGAGATGAGGTGCCCTGGGCTGGGAGGGTGGAGATGCAGTGAGAGAGCCATGAGAAGACAAAGAGCTCCCATAGGGATGTGGGAACCTGACAAAGGCCAAGTCACACCATTGGTCCATCTAGCTCAGTATTGGCTACCACTGATTGGTCGCTGCTCTCCAGGGTTTCAGGCAGAGGATATTCCCAGCCTTCCTCCTAGCTGGAGAGGCCATTGGGAATTGAATCTCAGACCTTCAGCATGAAAAGCAGGCGCTGTACTACTGGCAAAGACCAAATCAAAGGAAGGAAAGCTATATGGCCACACCAAAGACAAGCCCACCTGTCTTCCTTCTCCCTGCAAAAAGCAGCAACCCACCTTCATCTCTTTTTCTCTGTTTCTGCTGCCAGGACGTTGTCAGCAGCATCTGCTTCGGCCGCTATGGGAGGGAAGATAACACGCTTGTCATGACCACCAAAGGTAAGAGCAGATGTTGTGCCTTGTGAAGTCAGAGCACTTAGCCCGACCTTCTGCCCTTCCCCAGGAGGCAGCCAGCAGGTAGCATTCAGGGGCAAGCTGCACCTGAGCATAGAGGCTTTGAAATCTACAGAGCTACAGTCTGGTTGCAGCATGCAGTTGTCCCTCCTGATATGGAGCCCAAGCTGTGAAGAACGAGTTGCGGCTGAGAATTTTGCTGAAGATGCTCATCTCTCAGGCTTTCTTGGGAGAAAGTCATGTTGGTCTAAACTTGCTGGAGTGGGTTGTATCGAACAGGGGTGGAGAGCCTATCAAGTGAAGGCACTTCCCTGTCCTACTTGACTCCTTGCCCATCTGTCGTTTCTCCCCCTTCTCTCTCTCTCTTTTAAAATTATTTATAGTTTTCAGATTTATAAGGTTCACTGATTATACAATCATTTTGACATTTCAAAACTTGACTTCCTTCCCCCACTTTCTGCAGTTCCTTAACTTTAATCCAAATTAGCTTAATTTGTTCATTTATTCATCTTCTTTAAATATATACTCTTATGAAACTGCAGGTTATTAAAAGAATCCTGCCAATGTTTTTATCTGCTTACAATTTATCTGTAAATATTCAATAAACCATTTCCATTCTTTTATAAAAAGTTTGTTATCTTGATTTCTTATCCTTCCAGTAAGTTTAGCTATTTCTGCATATTCCATAAGTTTTTGTATCCATTCTTCCTTTGCTGGGACTTCTTCTTCTTCTTCCCATTTTTGGGCGAGTAGCATTCTTGCCGCTGTAGTCGCATACATGAGTTTCTGCTCTTCTCCTAGGCGGGGGCCTGATCATCAAGATCCTAAAACGCACTGCCACGTTTGACAAGCGGGATGCGGTTGTCGGAGCCCCCGTCGCCCAGAGCATCAAGCTCAACGTGCCCAAGAAGACAAAGCTGTATGTGGACCAGACGCTACGGGAGCGGGAGAGTGGCGTGGGTGAGTCGCATGAGCAGTGCGTCTCGGAGCATGGCAGCCTCTCTTACAGGCACACAACATCCCAACCAGATGCAAACTCCTAGCTCCTTCCTCTATGGTCTCTGGATCAGGAAACATTTCCTCCTTACAACAACAACAACAACAACAACAATATTTATTACGGCCATAGGCCCATACAAGTAAAAACAACACATAAATAACAGCTTGTGTACGTGGGAAGAAAAAAAAGGCTTTAGGAATCTCTCTTTGAATAAACCTTCAAAGTGCAAGTAGATAAATAGGTACCAGTCCGGCAGGAAGGTAAACAGCGTTTCCGTGTGCTGCTCTGGTTCGACAGAAGCGGCTTAGTCATGCTGGCCACATGACCCAGAAGCTGTCTGTGGACAAACGCCGGCTCCCTCGGCCTATAGAGCGAGATGAACACTGCAACCCCAGAGTCGGTCACGACTGGACCTAATGGCCGGGAGTCCCTTTACCTTTCCCTTATACAAACTGGTGCAGGAAGACCTTTATGTGGAGCGTGGTTTGTGGGTGATCTCAGCCAGGAAAGAGATGCTCAGAATTGATTCTAGGACCTAAGTGCTCTAGCACAACAGACCCCCTAATTTCTGCAGGCAGAGGGTGTTTTGATGATGGCACAAGGGAAGGTCTCATTTCTCTCCTCCCTCCTCCCTGTTTCACTTTGCTTCCTTCCCATCCCCCGCCCTCGCCCAGCCATGCACCGGGTGTTTCAGACGGACCTGAGCCGCATCCGACTCATGGCAGCTCGAGCCTACGCCCAAGCGCTTCAGTGCAACATGACGCCTGTGTCTGAGTCGGCGCAGGAGCAGCTGAAGATGAACGCTGTGGTGAGGAGGAAGAGGGAGGGGAAAATGAATACAGGATTGGTCTGAATCGAGGCGGGCTTCCTTAAAAATGGTGTCAGTCCCTAGAAAAGAGAAGACAGCTGGAGGGGTGACCCCAGGATGGGGTATGGGGGGGAAAGGAAATAGTGTGTTAAATCAGAGGATGGTGCAAGAAAAAAGGTGGGCTGCTTTATTTAAAAAAGGAGTAAATTGGTCCCAGCCAGGGAAGAGTGGATAACCAAGATGATGGACTGTGCCGAAATGGGGAAGATGACAGTGAAGATCAGACACCAAGATGAGGAAAAATTCAGTAAAGAATGGGGGGGCAGGGATTATAGAGCATCTTAAAGACCACTGTAAATATTTAAAAACGCTAGCAGGATTGTTATAACACTTATAATGAAACAAAATTAAAGTTCTAAGAAAAGAGATAAAATGGATTGGGAAAATGTGATTAGATGCAATAGAAAGAATAATTAAAAATGGGAAACTAGGGGAGGGTGGGGGAAGTCCAGGGATTCAAGTAATCTCAAATGTGTAAAAATTGTATAAGAATTCTGTTTAAAATGAAAATAAAATAGTTAAAATAAATAAATAAATGGAGTAAATTAGGAATTCTTGAGAAGGGGTGGGCTTTGCTTGAGCTGTTGTATCCAACTAAGTCATGCTCACAGTAGACTCACTGAACTCAATAAACTGGAGTAGCTCAAGTTCATTGGCGTCAGTGGGCCTAATCTGGTTTTGGGTCCCTCTGGATTACCTGTTTATTGAGAATTCATTCTTATTTTCTTGCACAGACCTTAGGAGGAGGTTCGATTATATCTGGTCATTAATGAGCATTCATTCTGATTTACTTGCAGGAATGTTTATACCTCTTCCCATTAATCATTTGCTCATCCCATACTTTGTATTTCCCTATCACTTTCCAAACCATAAAATGTCCAGTTCTTTTTTTTAAAGTGGATTTGTTGTGCTAGGGCCGTGCAAACCTAAAGTTCCCATGTGCTTTCCCCTGCAAAATAGTGAAAGTCCGGAGGCACCTTTGGGTTGGATATTACCCAGAGTCCCCTCTTGATGAAATGTTGAGACATTGCTGAGACACTTCCCCCCCCCCATCCTCATTCCTCTTTGTCTCACACACTCATTCCCATAATGCACTTCTCTCCCTTCTGCAGGTCCAGGGCATGGGCCCTACCTTCAAGTTGACCCTTAACCTCCAGAACATGTCAGATACCCGTGCAGTCGCCAACCTTCTCATCAGCTTCCTGTATGATGAAAAACTCTACTCCATAGAGCATCCTTTCTTTAAGGTAATTCCATCCTTCTCCTAAATTGGATCTCCCCTGACTCCCTCTCCTAAATGTTTTGCACAGGCCCCCTGTATAACCAGTCCAGCAGCCTTCTCAGAGTAGAGTTGTCATGCATCTGGAATTTCCGGGACATAGCTGGGATTAGGCAGTCGGAAGCAGTGTCCGGGCGGGAAACACTAAGATGTCCTTGAAAATCCAGACATATGGCAACCCATGTCGGAAGTGTAGGTTATCCCTGTTTAGGGAAGCTTTTAATATTTTATTAATCATTGTATTTAATATTCTGCTGGAAGCCACCCAGAGCGGCTGTTGAAAGCCAGCCAGATGGGCAGGGTAGAAATATTATTATTATTATTATTATTATTATTATTATTATTATTATTATTGATTTCCTTACAAATAGCTCAAAAACTTTTTTTATTGAGATTTTGCAAAAATAGCTCAACAACTTTGGCCAAAAACCCTAACTCAGGCTCAGCTGGAGTTAGAGATTTCCCTCTGGCTACAAGCCTCCCTCCTTGGGCTCTTAGCCCTCTTCCCCAACACGCTGCTTGCCATAAGAATTTCCTGCATTTTTCTTGCCTCCCTGCAGACTCCCATGTTGGTTCCAGGATTGAATTACCCTCTGGCCACCTTTGTGGAGTGTCTGAGCGAACAAGGGACCTCGGATATTATTAAGGTTAGTGTTCCTGCTTTGATTCCCCACCCCACTCCTGACAGGCCTGCCCCTTGACTTCCCATGCCATTGATTTCCCAGTTGTTTCCGTCTTGGGGGGCTTGCCTGTCAAAAGAAAAAGCCTGCCTTCCCTGTGCCTTGTTCCCAGTTTGTATGCTGACTTGCAATCCAAGATGGCCGCTGTGTTGGCATGCCGACCACAGGCCCTCCCTCCTCTCATCTCCTTCGTGTTGCAGGTGTTTGTATTGCACGAGGGGGAGCCTGAACCACTGCTGACGGCGCACATCAACATGCCTGTCAGCGAAGGCCTGGCGGCCGTGTGAGCTCAAGGTCGAGTGTGAGCTCAGGGTCGAGCGGAGGAGAGGAAAAGGGCCAACCCACTTGTAGTCTTCTCTCTGGGCCGTGTGCCTCAGCAGTAGCATAGACTTTACCTCCATCAGTTCTGGGAAGGGCCACCTGGAGAGGAGCGCCACCCTAGAATAGCCGGCGTCATTTGCGATGGAGGTATGCGGAGTTCCTCCTCACACTGAGGAAGAGCCCACATCCAGGGGCTGCCACAGGATTAGCCGCAGCTCGTCTTCTGGGCCCAGAAATGGAGAGGTGGAACAGCAAATGAAGTCCAGTGGTTCAAGAGCCCAATAAATTTTATTTATTCTTATGTTTGACTTTGGGGCATGTATCTGGGTGAAGGTGTTTGGAGCATTGGAGAAGGATGTACAGTCATACCGCAGAATGAATACGCTTCAGGTCGAGCATTTTCAGGTTGTGCTCCGCGGCGACCTGGAAGTAACGGAACGTGTTACTTCCGGGTTTTGCCACTCGCGCATGCGCAGATGCTCAAAACGATATCACACGCATGCATGGAAGCGGCGAAACGCGACACACGCACGCACAGTCACGTATTACGTTCGCTTCAGGATGCGAACGGGGCTCCGGAACAGATCCCGTTCGAATCCAGAGGTACCACTGTACAGAAAAGATCAGGGGGCTTGAGCACCTCTGCTATGATTGGAAGTTAAAATTTGTTGGACTTTTTTTCTTTAGAGAGGAGGGATATGGCCATTGATTGATTGATTGATTGAATTTATATACCGCCCTATACCCAGAGGTCTCAGGGCAGCTCACAGAACAAAATCAAAATACAAAACCACAAAATCTATAATTAAAGTAAAAGCAACATCCCAGTAACCCCTTTTGAGCATAAGGGTGTGGGGGGAGAGATGAAGGCAGAACTCCTGTGAGGCTGTTTCCAGGTTTGAATGAGTCCTCAGTGGGCGCTCCTTCTTCCCCAGAGCTCCCTTCTCCTGCCTATGGCTATTCCTGGCTAGAGCAATAGATGGTATCAGGACATTATTTAAGATTTCGGACAGTGCCCTCACAATGCCTGATGCTTCCACTGTTCATAGTGGGAAATATAGATTCACATGCAGCAGCCACTTAGCCCAGGACAAGCATCAGCTCCACAAAGCCCTCCACTCCCAATAGTTTGCATGCTGACACTGGGGCCTGAATTCATGTCACATGTGGAACTGGGCTGCCCATCTATCAGGTTCTCTGTTTTGAGACGTGGGCTGGGGGAGAATTTAATTCCGCTCAAATTGAAATGTAAATCTTCCCAATCCACAGTGATGCACAGTGTGGAGGGAGTAGA
Source organism: Podarcis melisellensis (assembly GCF_964234715.1). Classification (NCBI taxonomy): domain Eukaryota; kingdom Metazoa; phylum Chordata; class Lepidosauria; order Squamata; family Lacertidae; genus Podarcis; species Podarcis melisellensis. Next base: position 14,272,907 of record NC_138533.1, read on the forward strand.
TGGGGAGAAGTTTTTCTCCCTCTCATAATGCTGTAACATGGGGTTATCCAGCGAAGCTGAAGGGGAGAGGGGGAGGCCAGACAACAACAAGTCCTTCTTCACCTTAGACCTATCTTTTGGGTTCTGGGGTGCTGCAGACGAGGAGGAAGCGCCCTCAAGGTCTGAACCAAAGTTTGGTTTCAGGAAGCCACAGTCATCTGCCATAAAACTTTGAAATAAGCTGAAATACAATGACAGCCCCTACAGTTCCTGAGTAGTTTTGATTTCTGAAAACCTTTTTTGTTCCTTGCCAATTATTATTATCATCGCTCTACCTCTTGGGTTTAGCTGAATTTGAACCGGGAGCAGGTTCCCTCCTGTGAAAGCAGATTTCCTCATATGACTTCTGATATCTTGTGTATCCCTGCTGAAATCCAAGAAAGCCTTTGTGACCCTTTTCATTTTATTTTATTTGAAGTCCTGCGAGTCAGTATCAAGTCTCATTATTTGCTCCACTGATATCTATGGTTGTCTTTTTATTTGGCATACTCCCTGTTCCGAGTTACTTGTGTTTTCTGTTCAACTAAACTGGAATGTAGAAGATAAGAATGAAAAAGACACTCCACATGGCATAAAACATAGGAGATAGGCATGAAAGAACATGAATACTCTCTATGTTGGGCTTCTCAAGGCTGAGGCTGGTGATTTCTGCTCTAGATAACAGCACAGCTGGTGACTATTATCCTTCTTTATAACATAAACACCAACATGAGAATTTAATTCTCAGGTTGTCTGGGGCAGGTCATGAAGTAGAAGAGATTGCTTTGAATCAATGCATAGTTCACACCAAAGCTTCTTTATATTTAGATGGAATTTTGAATATATTTTGTCTGTCTCCAGATTTCACTTCCCTTTTGTTTTTCCAATTCTGTTATTCTGTGATCATATTGTGGTTTGCTGTACCATCTCATACAACACTGTTGAGAACATAAACTTTGGGTCGTTCTCCTTTGAGTTTTACATTGGGCTAAGTTGGCTTTAAAATCCTTTCCAAGTTTCAGAAGCTAGCCTGGGGGAACATAGGAAGCTGCCTTATACTGAGACAGACCATTGGTCCATCTAACTCAGTACTGCCTGCACTGACTGGCAGCAGCTCTCCAGGGTTTCAGACAGGGAGTCTCTCCCAGCCCTACCCGGAGATGGCGGGGATTGAACCTGGGACCTTCTGCATGCAAAACAGAATGCACTGCAAGCACCATATAGATCGGTAGTTCCCAAACTTTTGTGGGCCACTGACCCCTTGGTTCCATAAACTCATTGCAGGTGCCCCCTACCGTACCTGCCAAAAAGCATTTCTTCAAAATGATGGTTTGCACGACTCATTAAGGAAGACAATAACCAAACAGTAACAATGAATTACGTTTTTTCAAAAGTCAGCTAAAACCATCTTGTTTAATTGATCCAGTGATACCAGTTTTTAATGAGAAGTCATTTAGACCTCCAGTGCCTCCTTGCCTGTTAGCACCCCCTTGGTAATCCCACTGCCCCCTTTAGGAACCATCGGTTTAGACCTTTCCTTATAGGGTCTCCTCTTCTAACTCTTTTTCAACCAAGCTTTGCATCGCCTCTTTTGTGGTTCTCTCTGTACTATTTTGAAGGGCTCATCTTTCCACCCTGTCTGCTGGGGGGAAGCAGGCGGTCAGCTCCTCGAGCCGCAAGGACAGCCTGCCTCTGTTGCTTTGAGTCTATTTCTCCATCTGTGTGGTTTTTCTTTTATTTGCACCTTTTGAACACAGAGGTGTGAAGAAGCAAGTTCCATACCTAACCACACTCTCCACCAGCCACCCTCTTTATGAGAAGGTGCTAAGCTGCTCAGGAAGAGGCACCTGTTTCTAAATTTCCCTGACCGTTTTAACATGAACACCTGCTTTTATTTTCTCATCTGACTGCAGTTGCCACCAGGGCCAGGTCCTGAGGCTGGCAAGGCTGGGCATTCACCTTAACACTGCATTTACATGTGTTCATGGCACATGTGCACCACTGCAAACCCAGTAATGGCATGAAAAGGGGCAAAAAAAGGGTGCAAAAACAGCACCTAGCAATCCCACAAGCCTTTGCGAGTGCAATCCCACGAGCCTTTGCATTGACTTTGAGGCCTGTGGAGAGTTGGAGCTAGGAGGTTTGGAGGGAATGAATATGGCAATTGCAGGCTTTCTCAATGGTGCTCCATACAATAATCATAATTTTATTATGTATACCCCGCCCATCTGACTGAGTTGCCCCAGCCACTCTGGGCAGCTTCCAACACATATAAAAACATAACGAAACGTCAAACATTACAAACTTCCCGGTACAGGGCTGCCTTCAGATGTCTTCTAAAAGTTGTGTAGTTCTTTACTTCCTTCACATCTGGTGTGAGGGCGTTCCACAGGGAGGGTGCCACTGCCGAGAAGGCCCTCTGCGATTTCACTTAAACGTGCAGTGCCTCCAAATGGCTGTTTTATCATTTCCACTTTGCTCCAAGTGACCAAGAAGAGTGGGTGCAGTCTCATTCAGAGACAGGGAGCATTTGTCTCTCCAGGTGTAGCTGGACTCCAACTCCCATCAGCCTAGCCCAGGGATGATAGGAGTTGTAGTCGAGAAACAAGGTTTTCCCTTTCCTGCACCCACCCAATAGAATTCTTAAGTTGTGCGGGAGAGACAGTTGTGCGGGAGAATTCTCAAGTTGTGCGGGAGAGGCGGCTGCATGCACCCCATCAAGCTACAGTCACTTGAAATGTTTGGAAACATTTCAGTGGAAAGTTGTCCAAATGAATGCATAAGCAGCCTGAAAATTCATTTGCACTGTGGCCTGGGCAATGAGTTTTTGCTAAAACAGCTGGTGCATTGCATTCCTCTGCTGCATAATTTTAATATTTGCCTGTCCACTATTGGACACAACATTGGGTAGAGCCCAGGAATCCCAATAAAACAGCCCCCTCTTAAATCTGTTGCGAAAATAGAAGCGCTTAGAGACATTATGTTTCCCGAGTCTACTGGTTTATTGAGCAAGCATCTGCAGCCTCTTTCATCAGATGCACAAAGAGTGGGATTTACATAGAAGTCCCCTCTGGATGGAAGACAGAGTGGGGGGCCTGCAAATGGTAGTCTACTCTGCAAAGACCAAATTCACATTGTTTCGGCCACTTTTGCCTCTGGAACTGCTCACCGGTAGCTCATGGGAGAAGGGAGGACGGCCCTTGAACTGGGAAAAAAGTTTCCCCACTCTGACGGATGGGGAGAAATTGCATTCCATCTACCCTCTTAATCTGCACTTTCTGAAACATTACATGATTCAAAACACAGCCATCCTTCAAAATTCACACATCTCCAAAGCCACAGTGCAGTTCTTTGGCCAAGTAACATTTACAGAAATGCACATGCTGATTTTAGGTGAACAATCAACATATTAACACACCCACACACACCCTGGAATGAATGATATTTTAGGGAAGTGCTTTGCGAAAATGTGCCGTATTAGGCAAAATCTCGTAGACATATGTATATTTTTGGGAATGCACTACAATGTTGATGGATTTTCATGTGGCCTTTGAAAAGAAAAAAACCAAACTGATGTGAACTGAAGCGAAGGTTGTGGAAAGATGAGAAAATGACATTTGACAAGCTGCCCCACTCCTGGTAATACACACTGGGGTTCTCAGCTCACACTCCAGCAGGGCACCTGTGTTTTCAAGAACAGCGGGGGGGGGGGGGAGAGATTTGTGGGAAAGGGTCTTATTTTATGGCATGACCTTTGCAACTGTTAAAGGCATTACAGATGTTGACGCCAAGTGACGTGAGATGGCAGAAAAGAAACCAACTTCATGCACAGAGAGAGCGAAAGGTAACATGAAATACCAGAAACAGCTCATGACATTTGCGTGTGAAATATGAATGCAAGGGATAATCAAAACAGAAACTGCATTTGCTGGAAGCTGAAACTCTTAATGCAGGCCCATTTCTGTAATGCCCCATAAAGAAAGGAGAGTGAAACATACACACAGCCCACTATTTTCTGAATCACTACCTTAAAACCTGCCAACATGGGGAAATTCAGTACATTTCAGGTCCCATCTGCAATATGAATTTAAAGCAGTATTGTACCACTTTAAATAGTCATGGCTTCCCCCCAAGAATTCTGGGAGCTGTAGTTTCTTAAGGGTATTCAGCCCCCTATCCCCCCCCCAGAGCTACAATTCCCAGTGATCCATGGGAAGAGGGTCTGACTGTTAACCTACTCTGAGAATTGTAGCTCCATGAGTGGAATGGGATGAGTGGAATGTCTTCCTAACAACTCTCAGCACCTTTTACCAACTACAACTCCCATAATTCTTGGGGCGATAACGTGATTGTTTAAAGTGGTATAATACTGCTTTAAACGTATAGTGCAGATGGGGCCACAGTCTTCATTAAAAAAAAATACTATATCCCATAATTGTAAGAATAGACTGTAAAAAACATTTGGGGATACAAGATTGGAAGCAAATTCTATGAATTAGATGAAGGTTAGAAAAACGGAATTGTCTGGGGGTACTTCCTACCTCCCTCTGCATGTGTTTGTTTTAAATTATGCTTCTATTTCTCCCTTCATGCAAGGAGACAAACAGGGTTCTCTACCCTCCCCTTTTATCTTTCTCTGCAGGGTAGTTTAGGCTGAGAGTGTGCCACTGGCCCACGGTCACTCTGAGCTTCATAGCAATTTAAACATAGCTCCACCCTAGGAATGCAGGAGAAATTCAGCTCTGTTTGCATTTGAACAAGAAAACAACCTGATTTTCACCTTCAAAACATCATGCCAAAGGGAATCCTGCAGTCAAGAGTTTTGTGAAATTTCAACCAATGTCTACCAAATTGCTTATAACAGAGGAAAGTAAGAATGCATTCAGTGGGGGGGCGGGAAACATGTTGCAAGGCATCATAGAGGACAATTGCTTGCAAAGGTGGAAATATATTGGGACGAATTCTGACTAATTTAACAAGTTCTTTTTTATGTCAAATCATTGCAGAAATGTGGAGAGCTAAATTAAGTTTGAAAAACATCAGAAACAGAGAAACCCAAAATAGACGGATATATCCCTCCCCAGTCCCAACATTTCAGCCACCCCACTGGGTCTTGGTCCCCAATTCTTCAGTATATATTTGTCCTCTTAGGGCAAATTAACCTCATTTCAAATGTCATCTGCAAGCAATCTGTTCAGAGACCTTTGTGAAGAACAGCCTGTTCTGCCCCCACTAGAGGTCAGCAAGAGAGGGAAGCAGTTTGGTCCTATCCCATTTTGGCTCTCACCCGGGCCATGACTCACAAAGGCTATAAATTGAGGCAATAGATGTACCTTTCCCTGTTTATCTGTTTGTTTTGTAACACACACACAAAAAAACTTTAATAAACATGAATACTATGAAACTAATGAAGTTTAATCTTTGGGGCCCCTAATCCTAGAGGGGCCCCAGAAGCGACTTTTGTTCACATTGCTTTAAACAATTGCTTTAAGAAGTGCATTCTGTATGCATATAACATTTTCCTAATTTCCCCTTATTTTCATCCCTGCAATAACTCACAAACAATAAGGCATAGCAATTTTTTTATTCACACCAGTGATTTTGATAGGTGAGATAATCCAGTACAAGAATTTTAATCAAAATCTGAGATGTAATAATAATAATAATAAATTTTATTTATATCCCGCCCTCCCCGGCCGAAGCCGGGCTCAGGGCGGCTAACAACAATCAAATCCAACATTCTAAAAACATTTCATTCTAAAAATTAATTAAAATCAAATTGATGGCAACCGTTAAGCAAAATTCTGTGCAGATTGCCAGAGGAGGGAGTCAGGCTGTGCCCTGGCCAAAGGCCTGGTGGAACAGTTCTGTCTTGCAGGCCCTACGTAAAGATGTCAGGTCCCGCAGGGCCCTAGTCTCTTGTGACAGAGCGTTCCACCAGATTGGAGCCGCAGCCGAGAAAGCCCTGGCTCTAGTTGAGGCAAGACTGATGGGAAAGGCCAGAAATCAGTTGTAGTAGCAAATTTTGTTTATATTAAAATGTGCTGATCTGTCATGGAACAACCCCATTGAAGAAGATAACAGCAAGGATGCTTCTTGCCCAGAGATAGAAAGAAGAAGTACCGCCCAGAGAAGAGTGGCAAACCAAGCTGATGAAATATGCAGAAATGGCAAGACTGATGGGAAAGGCCAGAAATCAGGAAGACCAAGTATTTTTAAAAGACTGGAATAACTTCCTCACCTATCTGAGAGATCACTGTAAACAGCTGAAATCATTGGCAGGAATACAATAACACTTGTAATGTAACATGGATTTTGGATACTATGATTATATAAAAGATGGATTACAGTAGGAGATGCAGGAATAGAATTGGAACCCATGAAGGGAAGGATGGAGGTCTCAAGGTTTGAAAGAACCCCTTTTTTAATGTGTGAAAATGTTATGTTTATGGTGTAAAACTTTTATGTAAAACTAACAAAAAAATTAGAAGAAGAAAACAGTGGTTACCTAGACCTCGTTGCTGGTTGCGCAACAAGGGCCCCCAGAAATATAGGTCCCCCACTGCTGGCTTCAACCCTGCCCCTTTGCTGGCATGCAGTCCACAACAACAAAATTGGGGGTCTGCACTGTTCATTGACATAATGCTGTAGAAAAATATGGCTGGGGTATGACAGCTTGTGGCATTAGAAGCTGTGCAAGGGAGAAAGAACAATGGCAGGCCTGATTCGAGCCAAAAAAAGGTGATGCGCTGTAGGAGTCAGCCCATGCGGTCGCTTCCAGATGATGTTGGACTCCAGATCATGAACGCAGTTGCGCCATCAAGAATGGCAAACCACAGGCTTCTTTCCCCCGGAATCCCGGACAAGCGCCGTTGCAGCGAACATGGCAATGCCGCAAGTATTGGTGCCACGGTGCAGCCGGAAGTAGCCCTAGGTGGGAAGAGAATGGGGTCAAAAGCGTCACGGCTCTGGCTGAGCTCCAGGCCAAAGGCCTGCGCTCGGCGCCTGGCAGGCGTGTCAGTCCAAGCACATCAGCTGGGGGGCCGCAGGGTCCTTGATCTAGCCCAATATTGTCTCCTCCAGAGGTCAGCAAAGTGATGCTCAAGGGAGCTCTTCCTGCTCAGTTCCTCTTCTCAATGGCTCGGCCTCTCCTACCTTTAACACACACCCTTCAAACCAGCCCACATTTCATCTGATGCCAGAGCCAGACACCTTCCCTTCCGTTCTGAACAGAGGAAAGACACAAAGAGCTTCTCTCTGCAAGCAAATGTAGCCATGGCTGATGTAGGTGGTTTTTCTCCCCCCTTGAAGCCCACACAATTTTGTGGTCCTGTCACTGTTCCTGCTCTTTCGGAAGCAACAGCCATTTTCTATTATGACTCACGCGCCACAGTGGCCATTTGGTGTTATGCCAAACCCCCACCCTCCACGGCGGCCATTTTGTGTTATACTCCATACCCCACAGCAGCCATTTTGTAATCAACACCCAGAGCACTTACTGAAAATTCCCCATACACCCACCAAAAGTTTAGTGACCTCCATCTACCCTGACTGGCTTGCTGGAGAAATTGTCTTTCCAATGATCTGTTCTCTGACCTCCTTGTTTTTAACTAGAGATGCCGGGAATTGAAGCTGAGACCTTTTGCACACCATGTGTGTGCTCAACCTCTCCCCTGAAAAATAAGTTTGGGAGAGGCGCCAGCTCTGTGGTAGAACACCTGCTTCCAAGCAGAAGGTCCCAGTTTCTATCTCCACTTCAGAGGATCAGGAAGCAGGAGAGGAGGGGTCCTGTTGTCCATCAGATTAGATAATCATGAGCTAGACAGACAACTAGCCTGAGTTGCTATAAGGCAACTAACTACCTGTGTGCCTGGGAGACACTGTGTGTCATGGACTGGTTGGATGCAGAGGAATGGCAGCAGGAATCAGCTGAGGAACCTCCAAGGGAAGAAGGCTCAGAGCCCGGGGAGGGGTGGTGGGATGGTGATGAGTGGTCAGAGGGAGAAGACGGGGAAGAGGATGGGTCGGAAGCTGGAGGCAACAGGCATTAGTGAGCAGGGAGAGTCTGTGGCAGAGAGAAGACTAGAATCAGAGGCAGAAGCTGAAGCAGGAGAGGAGGGAAGCCAAAAGGCAGAAAGGAGTCAGCCAGGATGTCTCTCCCTCTTGCTGTAACAAGCTCCGCTACCCCCATCTCCCAGAACCAGAAGAGGCATGAAAAGGGGCGGGGGAGGTTGGTTGCATGCAGGCACAGTCTCTGATTGCTGGGGGAAAGCCCTGGTGAGGAGGCTTTGAGTCTCAGCAACTGATTTTCATGGAGGAGATTCACCAGGTAGGAGCTGCTCTGCTCCTTAGACCTGACACTCAACCAAATATGTGGAGGTTGTGCTTTTGCTAATAAAGAGTTAACTCCACCTTTGAACTGTGTGATTACTGACCAGCACTCTCCTGTGAGGAGGCACAGGGACGTCCCAAGTTCATTCCCCAGCACCTCCAGTTAAAAGCTGATATGAAAGACCCCACTCTGCCTGAGATCCTGAGAGAGGCACAACCAAATACTAGGCTAGGCAGCTTCCTAAAGCCCACTCTCATCCACTGCCCCCTGTCCCAGTCCCTAGCCTTATAGCCAGTTCTGGTCCATTGGTAGTCAAAAGACAACCCTTGTAAGTCCTGAGATGGAAGCACCCCCTCTCCCCCAGTTAACAAGGATGTTGGTGGGTTTCACCCACTCTCACGCCAGGCACACAGCACCCCTGCCCAGTTCCTATGCTTCCTGCCCCACTCCACCCAAACTCCCCAATGGCCAAAGAAGTGGAGATCAGCCCACCTTTTCTCCCCAGCGCTCTCCCCACGAATTCTGGATGATCCAATATGGTCCAACCCAGGATCCACGTCGAGATTTGACTGCACAGAAGGGGAGAATGGAAGCTAAGTATTGCTTTATACTTCTGGGGGAGGAACATGGCGGACTGAGCATCTTCTGTCGGCACCTTGCCAACAGAGATAATTAAGTGGTGACTGCTGATAGCCAATACATAAATCTTGGCTACTGAATTCACTCTGGAGATAGCAGTGAGCAGGGGATCAACCGCTGATGCTTGGAAAAAAGTTGTTTACTATGCCGTGAGACTGAGAAGCTGTCAACTCCTGAGATGGAGAGTCCTCAATGTATCATAAGAGCCCGTTCCACTGTCAAACAGCTCTTACCATCAAAGTTCTTCCTGGTGTTAAGTCATAGAATCATAGTAGGAATAGCCTTTCTTGTAACTTGAATCCTACCCTCCAGAGCAGGAGAAAACAAGCTTGCTGCTTGCTCCATTTCCCATGTGACAATCCTTCAGTCATTTGAAGGTGGCTATCATATCTCCTCTCAAACTCTTCTTTTCCAGGCTAAATATACACAACTCTCTCAACCTTTCCTCATGAGGCTTGGTTTCCAGACCATTGATCATTTTGGTCACCCACCCAATTTCTAAGTTTAACTTTTCATACGGTTTTCACTGTACATTTTATGTACCGTTGTTTGTAGACAGCTCTGATTTTATAAATGAATATGAATAGCAACAAATAAACAAATGTCAGGATTACAAACAATACAATGCACCTGAAGCATTCCAAATTCCCCAAAGTACCATATCAGTATTGATAGTTTATGAGGGGGTGGTTTAGAAATACTTCCTTAAAATAAAATATAAACCCAATTATTTGCATAGTATTACAGGAGAGGGATAAAAAAATCCACTCTGGTCTTCTTCTCACTAAGGCAGTCAAATTGCACCCTGACCACACAGCCCTTTCCAGCTCCAGATGAAGACAGCTTTCCTACAGCATCTAGTATGCTGAATTACAGTTCCTGTGACAGGCAGGGGGGCGGAAATCACAAAATGGTCTACCACAGGCATCCCCAATTCTAGGATCCTTCATGGAAAAAAAATCCCTGCACATAGAAAGCTAACATGTCAGGATATCTTCAGGGTCCGTCCCCCCTGGCCAAAATGGGAGTGGAGCATTCCGTCATGGCAGCCATCACCTGTAATCTAAAATGGTACAGTCCAGAGACAATGAGTGCAAGAGGAGAGGAGGATTTTACAGAACAGCAGCTATAGACCTGGAGTCTAATAATTGCCCTGCACAGAGTGAAGCCCTTTGCTCACCTTCATCGTAGCCCACAATGAGCGCAGCATGATCTAGTAGCATCGGGTTGCATGACTGGGAAGGGGATCGGATGATGCCCTTCTGGTAATTCTAGCAGAGAGGGAGAAAGGGGAAAAGAACAGGTCTAAATCAGCAGAAAGCAAGGCGGCCATTCGTGTGAATGCGATGCCGTTCCATCAACCTCAGTTTGCCCGCAGCCTGCCTCCAAGCCAGGTGTTTTTAGGGTAGTGCGACTGGTTCAGCCGCACAGGGCACCACCGACATTTGAGAGCCCAAAGCCCGCCACTGCCCCACCCTCCTGCTTTCTAACTTGGAACTAGCCTGCCTGTCCGCTTCCTCCTTGGTCACAGTGTTTCCCCTTGGAAAACTCAGCTGGGAGGAGGATGTAGCATAGACGAACCAGAATGAGTTGGCTCTGCCTGTCAGGGGCTCTGGCGCCACCTAGTGTTCGCCTCCCTGCCTCCTGTCCTACCAGCAGCAAGGGGCACCAGACGCCGCTGGAGAGGGCATGAGCAAACAAGTTGGGTAAGTTGGTGGGTCAGATGGGATTTCTCTTCCACTCTGTTGGGCACTTACCTGAAGGCGAGCCTGGTTAAGGAGGGCAGTTACAGGCCCCTGGGAAGCAACGATTCTAGCGATATCTGAGAAATGCAGCAGGGAGGGGAAGCCAAGAGTTAGCACTGGGGTGAGGAGAAGATAGGCAAACCCTAGCTTTTATAGCAAACTAGACTATTATTATTAAAATTAAAATTTGTATACCACCCTGTACCCACAGGTCTCGGGCCAGTTACAACATAAAATCACAATATAAATATAATCGTAATAAAAATAAAAATAAAACCAAAAACAACCCAATAACCCCTTTCTCCAAATATATATTCTAGTGTCCAAGTTCAGTCTTAGAACATGAGGAATTATGAGGAAGGCCTCTGAGAATGTCCAGAGCGACTTTTCTAATGAGTAGCCCCTTCCACCACCACCCACAACTAGCCTCCATTGGCTTAGGGCCTTGTCAGAGGTTAGGTGAATCGCTGCAGCCTGACCAATGTTCAAACTGCTTTCGAGTGACACAACATTTTACAGGTCTACCCATTCTAGAGCAAAACCAGGGAGGAGGGAATGAGAAAATCTATCACCTGCCCAGTTAGCACTGACCCAATAAACTTTCCACTCTGTTGTTTTGAGTACCGACAGTTTTACTGGGTCAGTAAACCTGGAGCTATAACTTCATCCCTCGATCGATTGGATTGTGATTTTTTTGGCCCGCCTGACAAAGTTTTCTGCGCTGCTCAGAAGCTTGCCCCTGGAACGCGGAATGCTATTTGGCTCCTCAGTGTGGCAACTAAAGACAAAGCCTCTGGCCAAAGAGCAGGCGATGGCCAGGCAAAGTGAGCCCAAATCTCTGAAAAGAAAAGAGTTTCAACCTCTTCCATATGATCCTCTTGTTCTCTGGATCACCCTTCTGGAAATCACTTCCTCTAGTCTACTGCATCATGTGTGAGTGATATGCAATTTTGCCCATTTTTGCCCCTGGTACTGCCCACCACCAGCATGTGGCCCTCAACAGATTCCCCCTGAGGGAATGTGGCCCTCAGCGGGAAAAAGTTTGCCTTTGCTTTAACCTAAATGATGCTTCTTCCTTGTCCCAGAACACAACCCTTTCCTCCTGCTACATGTTCATTCATTACACTGAGTCAAGAGCCTAGGCCCAGTTACGGATAATACCAGCAGAGGAGAGCACCCTCTAAACATGTGCAGAGTGCATTCTCCTTCCCTTACTGCGTATTTGCTAGAGGCAAATTCCCCACACCTCTGGAATCAGAAAGCTTCAGTTCTAACACCTCCATTAACAAATTATGCCTTCTTATCCTTTTCTTACTGTGCGAAGTTGCAATTCACACCCACTTCCCCCACAGACCTCCTACTCTGCCATGGGCTAGTAAATCCTTACAATTCTCATCCCTGGGGAGTAATTCATAGCCGTCGATTTGGGTAACTGTTCGTTTCTGGTGCTTCTGGCATGTCTGATTTCTGCCGGTGTAGGGGTACAGAAGGCTGTTTGACAGTCCGCCTGGGAAGGAAGGAAGACACAGCAGGTGAATAGCAGTGGGCTGGGGGAAGGCAGCACATACCCCCCTTCTCCCCTTCCCCACTTAAGCAGGGGGAAAAAACACACACACAGGTCCCAGCCAACCTCTCCAGTTTATACAATGCCAGGGCGATTAGCTTCCCGGATTTTAGTTTGCCTAGTCTCTTGGGGCAGGAGGGAGTAAAGACAAGATCCAAAGAGTGGGGTGAAAAATGCAAAAGTGCCAGGAGTTCAGAGATAGGGAAGGGCCCTAGCTCAGTAGCAGAGCACCCACTCGCAGAAGGTCCCAAGTTCAGTTCCCATATTCCCCACGTAGTTAGGGCAGATCTGAAACCCTGGAGAGCCTCTGCTGGCCAGCAGAGACAACCCTGAGCTACGTGGACCCCAGGTGTGACTCAGTGAAAGGCAGCTTCCTACATTCCTAGAATCAAAGAGTCACAGAGTAGGAAGGGACCCTGAGGGTTATCTAGTCCCACCCCCTGCAATGCGGGAATCTCAACCAAAGCATCCATGACAGATGACCGTCCAACCTTTGCTTGAAGACCTCCAAGGAAGGACAGTCCATCACCTTCTAAGGTAGTCTGTTCCACTGCCAAACACTTCTTCCTAATGTTAAGTCAGAATCTCTTTTCTTGTGTTTTGAATCAGTCGGTTGGGATTCAACTCTCTGGAGAAGCAGACGATAAGCTCGCTCCATCTTCCATTTGACAGCCCTTTAGATACTTGATCCTATCTCCTCTCAGTCTCCTCTTTTCCAGGCTAAACATACCCAACTCCTTCAACCGTTCCTCATAAGGTTTGCTTTCAAGACTCCTGATGTTCTTGGTTGCCTTCCTTTGCACATGTTCCAGCTTGTCAACATCCTTCTTAAATTGTGGTGCCCAGAACTGGACACAGTATTCCAGGTGTGGTCTGACCAAGGCAGAATAGAGCGGGAGATCGGGACCCTATACTTCTGTTGATGCAGCCTAGGGTAGCATTAGCTTTTTTTTACTGCTGCATCACACTGTTGACTCATGCTTAAAGGCCCTGTAATAATTCTGAATTAAACTGGGATTGTATCTACCTGGCTAACAGCATTGCAGGGTTTGTTGTGAGGGTAAAATATGTTGGCAGGGAACATAATAGCCCAGATCCATGGAGGAAAGGCAGGCTATAAGGGTTGTTCCTACAGAAAATAAATAAGAAGAGTGGGAATTCAAAAGTTTACGTACTGCTGTTGAAGACAGCCCGGAGTCCATCCCACACATAGCCTCCCAGGCAACCGATCTTGTTGTATGTGCAATCTAGTACCTCTGAAATGGAAGAACAAAGAGTCAACCCACCCTAAGGAGAATCCCAAACTGGACTGGTGGTTTGGGTTCAACATACACACAACCGCCCCTTTGATGGTCCCTGTCAGTGCTTAGACCCAAAGCTTGCTTTGTAAAATTTCCTGAATGGCTGAACAGTAAATGGACCCTACATGGAAATGTTTCAGTGGAAGGACAAAAGGAGAACAGTAATGTTTGCACTCCCCCCCCCTCCTTTCTTTTTCAACCACAAATTTTGCTAGGCTGATGGCTGGGTTCAGGACAGGTAGCTTCCATTAACTCGTGTAAGAAAGACAACAGTCAATGAATGACAAGAAAGGGTCTCCTGATAGCTAGAAATCTGTCTCCAGCCTTTGGAATGTAATCTCCATGCCTTGGCGAAAAGAAGAACCTTCCAGCTAGCAAGGATGGGGCAGACTACACAGCTCGGAGCCAGTTTGGCAGATTTAACTGAAGAGATTCCCACTTGGATTGGCTGGGACCTTCCTTTGCAGCGTAACTTGAACTCAAGTCAAGATACCTGTGGTATCTAGACATCCAGTGATTAGGGATGGGCAAGACTTTTGATTCAATTCACATTTAAAGGTGAACCTAACTAATTCCCCCTTTCCAAAACAACAAACAAACTGGAAAAACAGCTTTCCTTTGAAATTCACATTTTGCAAATTTTGCAATGCAGTTCTCTGGCCAGGTAAAGTGTACTGTACTGTTTTTAACACTTGATTGGGAGCCACCCAGAGTGCCTGGGGAAACTCAGTCAGATGGGTGGAGTATAAATAATAAATTATTATTATTATTATTATTATTATTATTATTATTATTATTATTATTACAAATTGACATAAACTGAGTGGGGTAAGCTGTGAATGGAAGTGCATATGTTAGTGGAAATCAAATGCATTCTGTTAGGGGAAAGCTGTTTTGCAAAAAATGTGCCTATTAGGGGAAATGGCTTTCAAAAATGTTACATTAGGGGAAATCCATACTAGAGTGCTTGTGATTTAAAAAAACAAACTGCAAACTGATGTGGAGCACCGAACATGAGAATGGAAAAATGAGAAACCGAGAGAAACTGAAATTGACACATTTGCCCATCCCTGCCAGTGATTGACAGATAGGTGGCCCTGCCCACCTGTCATAGGGTGGGGCGGCTCAAGAGCCAGCCCACTGAGATGTTTGGGGTGTGTGGCTATGGGAAGGCGATTACCATGATGAGCTCCTGTGCCTAAAATATACTCCCATGCCTTGCCTGTCTCTGGCCACCCACCCACGCCTTGCCCTGCTCTCCCAATGCCCGACATACCCTGGACCGAAAGGTTCCTTGGCACATGTCTGTGGATGTTCCATAAGGCCTCAATGTTGGACACAGCAGCAAAAGCCCAGCAAGACCTGCACTTTTTGCCCTGGGAGGGGAAGGGAAGAGAGATTGTAGGGAGCAAGAATAGTTAACCTGGGACATATCCCATCCTCTTCTCCCCCACCCCTGTTCCATCCCCAAAATTCTGTTCTCAAAAACCCTAACATAGACTTGGGAGATAAGCCATAAACTGACACCCTTCCCACCCTCCACTCCCCCAGCCTTGTTCTGATGCCTTTAAACTGTCGGTTGCCCACACAGAAAATTTACTGGAAAACTAAAGCATTTCCTAGAATGAAAATAAAACAATGAGGGTGGTAGAATCAGCTAGATATCAGGCTGAATGCTGGGGGGCCCTCAAGACACCCTCTTTATGCAGCAGTCATTCTTCCTGATTTGCTTGCACAAAGCTGGTGTAAGAAGTTAGACCAGGTCTGTTCTTTACGGAGCATTTGTTCCGCTTTGTTAGCAGTGAGCGTTCACCCAGATTTGCTTGCGCAATCATCACATGTCTTCCTGCCCATAACTCGTTCACCCCACACTTCTCAGTACATTTCCCCATCAATCCCCTCCTGGACTGCTTTAGCGCACTGTGGCACTGGTGGTGTCAAGGATAGGGAGGAAATTCAGTTTGGATTCTAGTGCAAACGTCCCTGATTTGCACTTTCCAAAACAATATGCGAACCACAACGCAGACATCCTCTGAAATTGACACTTTTTTCCTCCCACTTTTCTACTGCGGCTCTCCAGACAAACCAAGTGTCTATTATCGTAGGAGAAGTGAGTGTTAGAATGCATATATTATTGAAAACATTTTTAGAAATCCGTTGTATTAGGGGAAATTGCCTGGGGAAAAAAATTGTACCGGTATATACCAGGTGGCAAAACTGAATGCCAAAATGTGCCTGTCAGGGGAAATGTGCACTAGGATGCTAATGAATTTTTACTTTGGGGATTGCAAACAGAGATGTACAGAGAACTGAACTGAGAAGTTGAAAAATGATAAACTGAAACAGAAATTGACAGCCCTGCACAACCCTCGCCTGCGTAATTCAAGGGAGACTTGATTCTCTGTGCCCTCAGTGTGGATGACTCTAGAATGGCTTTCAATTCTGCCTTGAAGCTCCCATTGGCTGCATCGATTCCCTGTTATAAGCTTATTAAACAAATTGAGGCTTTCAGAAAGGGCTTTGAAGTCTCCTGTCCATTCTCTAAAGGGAACCCTACAACAGCCCCCCTTGAATTTCCCATTGCTCAGGCAAAGCAGGACAGAGAAGAGACTGGGGAATCACTTGTGTGGGGTAAAAGGTAAAGGTAAAGGGACCCCTGACCGTTACGTCCAGTCGCGGATGACTCTGGGGTTGCAGTGCCCATCTCACTTTACTGGCCAAGAGAGCCGGCATACAGCTTCCGGGTCATGTGGCCAGCATGACTAGCCGCTTCTGGTGAACCAGAGCAGCGCACGGAAACGCCATTTACCTTCCCATTGGAGCGTTACCTATTTATCTACTTGCACGTTGATGTGCTTTCGAGCTGTTGGGTTGGCAGGAGCAGGGACCCAGCAATGGGAGCTCACCCCGTTGCATGGATTCGAACCGCCGACCTGATCAGCAAGCCCTAGGCTCTGTGGTTTAGACCACAATGCCACCTGTGTGGGGGGTACACTGGCCTTAATACCTCCTCCACCCCATCTCTGTGGGGCAGGACGAGTATGCCGAAGCATTGCACAATCCCCTTTCTGTCTACTTACTTGGTATTTTACGGCTGGGATGACGCCAGCTTTCCTCCAGTCGCAGGATTTGGTTAATTTCCCCAGGCGGGAGTTATCCGAGTCCCTCACGCTGGGGGGCAGGCCGAGCTGGGAGGGTTGAGGGATGCCAAACATCATCGCAAACTCACTTTCTGTGTGGTGGGAAAAGGAAAAGAAAGGGAGGCGTTGTGCTCCATCAGTCACCTCCACAAGCAGATATGTGCATGTCTTGTAATGTGTGTGACGCCAGGACAGGGAACCTCAGGCCTCAGGGCCATATGTGGCCCTCCAGGCAGTGCTGGATTTACATATAAGCTAAACAAGCTATAGCTTAGGGCCTCACTCTTAGGGCCCCCCAAAAAATTTAAAGGAAAAAACCTGGATGTACATTTCCAAAATACAAGATAAAAAAACAAATAAAATAAAACCTACATACAGCAAGTGTTTTGTGTTGTGTAGACTCCTATGATGTAAGTAATGGGCCACACTTGCTAACCTGCTCCCTAAAATAGCACCTGTTTTCTCATTTCTGTAGATAGGGTGCCTACATTCTGTATGGACTGGTTGCATGGTAATATGTGCAAATAGCTTTATAGATACCTATCAGGTCCATAAATTACCATATAGCATATAAAGATAAAGAAGGTCAAGGGTTGCGTGCTCATCTCGCTCTATAGGCCGTGAGCCGGCGCCTTCCGAGGACACTTCCGGGTCACGTGGCCAGCGTGCCGAAGCTGCAGCTGGCGAGCCAGCACCAGCGCAGCACACGGAAACACCGTTTACCTTCCCGCTATAAAGTGGTACCTATTTCTCTACTTGCACTTAAGAGTACTTTCGAACTGCTAGGTGGGCAGGAGCTGGGACCGAACGACGGGAGCTCACCCCGCCGCAGGGATTCGAACCGCCGACCATACGATCGGCAAGTCCTAGGCACTGAGGTTTAACCCATAGCGCCACCCGCGTCCCTATATAGCATACAGTATATTCAACACAAAAACCAGTGATAATTTGTTGTTGACAAAGGACAGCTGGACCTATAAAGGGCCCATTCCCTTCAGTAGCTTAGGGTCTCATCAAACCTAAATTCAGCCCTGCCTCCAGGCTTCTCTATTTGCCCCTTGGGCTGCTCCCCAAACAATACCCCTCACTGGCCCTGCTTCACACCCTCCTTGAGAGCTTTTGACCAGCTGGGATATGCCACTACGTTTTGTGGGAGTGAGCACCAAAGTTTTAACTAGGTTCTGTGTGGGGTAGGACTTCCTTTTTTGTCTGCTCTGAATCTTCAGCTTCACTGGGTGGTCTGGAGTTCGAGCGTTCTGAATTATTTTGTATGATTTTTCCTGGCCTGCTGCTGCTTCCTGAGCCCTAGTTGATACCTGAATCCTTCCCTGGAAGTCGTCAAGGTCTTGTTGAGTTTGAAACATTCAGAGGTAAAGCTACAGACCCTCTCCCTTCACCACCCAATGGTTTTGTTTCGTTTCGTCTGAAATTACCGGCATTAGCTCCGCCACAAACTGAAATCCAACAGGTGCAGCCTTTATTGGCTACAATTTTCTCCAGTTGAATTGCTACCTGCCTGAGAATGTCACAAGGCCCTGGCAAGATTAAGAAAAACGTGGCCCACTGGGCAAGCCCAGCCTCGTCTCTGTGATGCCCTTTAATTTAATAACACTCAACATCCAGCCTCTTCTCTCTCTCTCTCTCTCTCTCTCTCTCTCTCTCTCTCTCTCTCTCTCTCTCACACACACACACACACACACACACACACACACACACACTTTTACCTGTCAAGTCACTGAAGCAGGTGACCCCGTACTGCGCCGTCCCTAACTCCTCAGCCTGCAGCCGCCGGCTGACTTCTAAGTTCTGCGCAAAGACCTTGAACCGATATTGCATCTCTGGGGTCAGAAATCAAGAGGAGACAGTGGAGGTGTTCAGTTTCTGTTAATTGATTCTCATGGGAAACTTGCAGATTCTGGCTTCAAACAATTAACTCAAGGCAGTGTCAATTTACTCTTGGCAGAAAGCCCAGGTCAGCTTGACCTAGAAACTGCTTACTCTGATTGGTTAACGACCAGCATTCAACTCTTAACTAGGGATTGCTAGCTCAGTTTGATGTGAGGTGTGTTAGGAGTAGAAGTGCTGTGTATGGTTTTGAGAGAGAGAGAAAGAGAGGATTTATTTTGCTTTTATTTGTATGCAGAAACTCTGCTGGTTTTATTTTCTCCTTTTTAATAAATCCTGTAAATAGTTATTCTGAGTCTAGCTGACTAGTCATTACTGCCGCAACTAGCTTCTTCGCTGTGCAGGAAAACTCTGCTACGTTTGGGCTAAAGCCAATAGGGCTATGCCTGACACTTCAAAGTTCCAAGAGGTTATGGGCATTGTGCTGCCAGCCTGAGTTGCGGTGGTGTCAGCATCAACGGCGTTGGTTCCAGTAGTTCCAGAAGTTGTTGTTCCTGGCTGGTTCCTGACCGTGGTGAGCTGGTGACGCAGCGGACAGAAGGACAACAGCTGCAGCGTGTGAGTGCTGGGTGCTGTGGTTCCTGTTCTCTCTCTCGGTGGTCGTGAGTAGCTGGTTCCGGGTTCCAGGGACATCGCTCTCAAGATGGCCTCACAACCAGTTCAGATGGCTTTTGAGCGTCTGAATGACTCCAATTACTTGCTGTGGTCGGAACGCATGCAGGCAGTGCTGCAGAGGGATCGTCTCTGGCAAGTGGTGAGTAAGTTTCCTGCGAAGCCTGATGATGAAGACCTCGATAAAGACCAAAGAGCAAGGGCCACAATTGTCTTGGGGCTGGAAGATTCCCAGTTGCCGTATGTGAGGGGAATCAAGACAGCTAGAGGTGTGTGGCAAGCACTTAAAGAACTCCATGTGCGTGAGACAGCGGTTTCCAAGCTGTTCATTCGCAAGGCATTGTACAAGGCAATGTTACAGCCTGGGGTTACAATGCAGGAACACCTACACAGTTTACAGTTAAAGTTTGCTGCGCTACAGGAAAGAGACTGTGCATTAGACCAGCAGGAGAAGGTGGCTATTATTTTGAGTTCTCTCCCGGAAAGCTGGGATAATTTAGTTTTGTCTCTAGAAGGCATACAGGAGAGTGATTTATCAGTCAGTTATGTTACTGGGCGTTTGATTGAAGAATGGCAGAAGAGGCAAGAAAGGTCGTTGGCTGCAGAGGCTTCTACAGGCGGGCGGTTTGGAAGGAGTTCTCATGCCGTGCCAGAGGTGAAGCAAAAGCAGCGTACCGGTGAGGAGTCAGCGTTTGCTGTTAGGCGTTGTTTCCGATGTGGGTCCTCAGCGCATCTTAAACGACAATGTCCGGAGTTGGTCAAGTCTCAGTGGCCGGTGCAGGAGCAGAGACGAGATCAGCAGCAGCAGTGGAAAAAGAAATTATTCAAACGAAAACAGTCGGCTCAGCTGGTGACCGGCGAGGTCAAGATTGCTGATGAGAAACAAGCGGTCTGGGTGGTCGATTCGGGAGCATCTCGCCACATCGTAAACTCAGATGACTTGTTTGTTTCCAAGAACTCAGCACAGCGCAGCCAGGTGGCTCTAGCAGACGGAAGTACTTCCGAAGTGATTTCAGGGGGTGCAGTTTTTGTTCCTTGTCTTCGTGAATGTCTGCAAAATGTACTGTGTGTGCCTTCATTAAGGAGCAATCTGATGTCTGTAGATTGTTTGCTAAAAGCTGGGTTTAAAGTGTATTTTGAAGGAGACAGTTGCATCATTAAGAAGGCTGGTGAGATTTTAGGCACTGCTAAGTCAGAGGGAGGCTTGTTTTGGCTTAAAGCAGGATCTCAAGCTGCAGCGGTAGTCAGTAAATCTCAGCCTGCAGTGAATAACAAAGCTATACATGACAACTGTGTGCACTTATTGCATAGGAAAATGGGGCATGCTGGCTGGAAAAGTGTACTAAAAATGTCTGAATTGGCTGATGGGGGTAATTTAAAGAGTTGTAACAAGTACCTTGATTGTAATGTTTGTAAAAAGGTTAAAACCCACAGAGTCTCTTACCCCAGAAGTGACAGAGTTAGTGAGTCACCGCTACAGCTGGTTCACATGGACGTAATTGGTCCATTTGCTGTAAGCAGGGGTGGATCGCGTTTTTCACTAACAATTGTGGATGACGCCACACGTTATTCTTGGGTTTTTCCCATGAAGAACAAGGGTGACGTGTTCACTAAGTTTAAAGGCTGGGTGGCATCTGTGGAAAGATTTCTGTCCACTAAACTTAAAAGGATTCAGACGGACAGAGGTGGCGAATTTATGTCAAATGCCTTTAGAGATTGGTTACAGAAGCGTGGCATTGGGCATAGAAAAACAAACGCTTTTTCCCCAGAGGAGAATGGCGTTGCAGAGCGAAAAAACAGATCTTTGCAAGATATGATGTTTGCCATGCTTGATGATGCTGATTTGCCCATGTCTTATTGGGGGGAGAGCATGCTCACCGCGTGTTATCTCCAAAATAGGCTCTTTCATCAAACAATAGGTACAACCCCATACTTTAAATTGTTTCAGAAAAAACCCAAAATTGACCATTTGCATGTGTTTGGATCAAAAGCCTGGGTATTAATTCCAAAACAAATGAGAAAGAAGGGAGATCCTAAGACCAAACAGTTAGTGTTTGTGGGTTACCAGGAGCTGGGAAAAGGTTTCCGTTTTGCTGAAGGGACAAATGGCATTGTGATCTCCAGGAATGCCAGTTTTTGTGAACATAGTGGCTGGGAGAGACTACATGGCAATACTGAGGTTTGGTTTGAACCTTCCCAGGAGCTTCATGACTCTGAAGGTAGACACAGGGAGTCAGAGTCTGAGGGGGAGGAAAGTTCAGATAAGAGCTCTCAAGAAAGTGGAGTTAGCCAGAGACCAGTTGCTAAGCAACAAAAGAGAGGTCGTAGTTCTGAAGAGGAAAGTGGGTCAGAAGAAAAATTTTCTCCCAGAAGATCTAAAAGACAAAACAAAGGAGTGCCTCCAGTGCGTTTTTCTCCTGATACTGCAAATGTTTTTAGTGTGATTGCAGAACCCAAGAGTTTTCAGGAGGTGTTAAAGTTACCAAAAGAGGAGGCAGAGCGCTGGAAACAGGCAATGGAGGAAGAGATGTCCTCTCTGAATGAGCACAAGGTCTTTACACCAGTAGCAGCGCCTGAGGGGGCAAAGATTGTAGGCTGCAGGTGGGTGTACAAACTTAAACCTCTGGTGACAGGAGAGTACAAATACAAAGCTCGTTTAGTGGCACAAGGATACTCTCAGAGGCCTGGAAAAGATTATGACGAGACTTTTTCCCCTACTGCTAAGGGGGACAGTGTAAGGCTGATTCTAACGCTTGGAGCAAAGAGAAAACTCCTGTTAAACCATTTTGATATCCAGACTGCATATTTACATGCATCAATATCAGAAGACCTGTATCTAGCCGAACCGCCTGGTTATGAGACAGGTTCCAATAGAGTGTTAAAATTAAACAAAGCTCTATATGGTCTCAAACAGGCTGCAAGATCTTGGAACAAATGTTTCCATGAGGCTTTAGTGTCATTTGGTTTCAAGCAGAGTACAGCTGACAATTGTGTTTATGTACGTGGTACAGGCAGTGATCAAGAGTTTTGTCTGATTTATGTAGATGATGTATTGTATGCCTGCAAAACAGATAAACAAACTAAGAGGTTTGCCAAACAATTGTCCAGTAAGTTCAAAGTGAAAGACTTAGGCCCGGTTAGGACATATCTAGGGTTGGAAGTGTGCTGGGCCCAAGATGGCAGCTGCCTAATTAGTCAGCAGAACAAAATTAAACAACTACTGACTACATACAGAATGCAGGATTGCAAAGGGGCAGTGGTGCCTATGGATCCAGGTTTCATAAAAACACTTCATACAGATGAGAGTCCTGAATTTGAACATCCTGATGTATATCACTCTGTAATTGGAAGTTTATTGTATCTAGCACAGTGGTCCAGACCTGATATTAGTTATGCAGTAGGCATATTAAGTAGATTGGTCTCAAAACCCACACTAAATGCCTGGAAAGGGGTAAAACAAGTTCTGAGGTATCTCAAACAGACAATTGGCTATATGTTACAATTAAATTCTTCAGAGGATGAAATGTTGAGTTGCTTCTGTGATAGTGACTGGGGAAATTTGCCGGATAGAAAATCTGTCACAGGACTGGTCATAATGGTCGGTGGAGCTTTAATCAGCTGGCGGTCACGCAAGCAAGACGTTGTAAGTGTGTCATCAACGGAATCAGAGTACGCCGCATTGAGTGAATTGTGCAATGAGGTGATTTATTTCAAGCATTTGTTAGCAGATTTAAATGTAAATTGTGGAGAACCAGTACAAGTTTACATTGATAATCAAGCTTGTATAACTTTAAGTAAAACAGAGGGTTTCAAATCACGTTCTAAACATATCTCTGTAAAATACCAAAATGTGCGTTGCTGTGTACAAGACAATATAATCACCTGTACTTATGTATCAAGTGAAGAAAATGTAGCAGATGTGTTAACTAAACCATTGGCAAAGGTAAAGAACAAGCGAATGTGCAAGGGTTTAGGTTTGCTGGAAAAATGATCTTCTACATAGGTGTATTTGATGTTAATTGTCCAGCAGAATCTGTGAGGGGGTGTTCAGTTTCTGTTAATTGATTCTCATGGGAAACTTGCAGATTCTGGCTTCAAACAATTAACTCAAGGCAGTGTCAATTTACTCTTGGCAGAAAGCCCAGGTCAGCTTGACCTAGAAACTGCTTACTCTGATTGGTTAACGACCAGCATTCAACTCTTAACTAGGGATTGCTAGCTCAGTTTGATGTGAGGTGTGTTAGGAGTAGAAGTGCTGTGTATGGTTTTGAGAGAGAGAGAAAGAGAGGATTTATTTTGCTTTTATTTGTATGCAGAAACTCTGCTGGTTTTATTTTCTCCTTTTTAATAAATCCTGTAAATAGTTATTCTGAGTCTAGCTGACTAGTCATTACTGCCGCAACTAGCTTCTTCGCTGTGCAGGAAAACTCTGCTACGTTTGGGCTAAAGCCAATAGGGCTATGCCTGACACTTCAAAGTTCCAAGAGGAGGAAGGAGAATCAGTGGTGCCCCCAGAGAAGGAGAATAAGCAGCAAGAGGCCCCCAAACACAGCCCAAAGGTTGTGCACATTCCACATTTTGGAGCAAGCCAAGAGATGCAAATTAGAGAGCAGGTGGGGGGAACCTGTCAGGCTCTTCAGAAGATGTACCCCAACTCCCAGCCTCGCTGGCCCATTAGCTATGCTGCCTGGAGGCTGATGGGAGTCAGAGTCCGGCAAGGTCAAGAGGGCCACAGTTTCCCCATCCTCGATCTGAAGAGACATTTCCCATCATCGTCATTCTTTTGTTCCTGTCTTGAACCTCAGCCCAAGAAGCCTAGCCTCAGAAAGCACTCTCCTCATGCTCAGAGGCTCCTGCATGCTGCCAAAGAGCGGCAAGTAGTTTTTCAAGCTGGGTTGTCGCGGTGAGCCAATATTCAAAGTCTTGCAGAAAAGCCAGGATGCAGAGAGGAACCCGGTTCTGCTCAGCCATGAAACTGACTGTGAATTCTATTATCGCTCTCATAGAATCATAGAACTGTAGTGCTGGAAGGGGCCTCAGGGGTCATCTAGTCCAACCCCCAGCAATGCAGGAATCTTGTGCTCAACGTGTGGGGCTTGTTCTCCCCAGAGAGGACCCCTCCCCTCCCGCCATCTTCCCTTACCCACACCCTAACCCAATGGGAATCAATGCTGCTGTTACCTTCTTGGCTCAGGTAGGTTTTATTGAACTGCCTCATAAAATCCTGGAACATCTGAGTCACTTGGGACTGAGACAAAAGCAAAAGGCACAGAGAGGGTTAATTGAATCCCTCCAGGGAGTATCACAAACGATCCCCCCCCCCATTTTTTTCTCTTTTACAATCTTAATTCTATCCATTGCTGGCAGCCCCATTTAGCCTAGACCAGGAGTCAGCAAACTTTTTCAGCAGGAGGCCGGTCCACTGTCCCTCAGACCTTGTGGGGGGCCAGACTATATTGGGGGGAAATGAACGAATTCCTACGCCCCCAAATAACCCAGAGATGCATTTTAAATAAAAGGACACATTCTACTCATGTAAAAACACCAGCAGGCCCCACAAATAACCCAGAGATGCATTTTAAGTAGAAGGACACATTCTACTCATGTAAAAACACGCTGATTCCCGGATTTAGAAGGCGATTGGGCCGGATCCGCCCCCTGGGCCTTATTTTGCCTACCCATGGCATAGACACTTCGTTTTTTATTCCCTTGGGCAGCCATCTTTTCTTCTGATGCCTGTGCTTTTGACTCCCAAAATGAACAAACCATGTCCCCAATCCGAAACCCCGGAGAGCTGCTGCCAGTCAGTGTAGTCGACACTGAGCTAGATGGACAAACAGCCTGACTTAGTGTAAAGGGCAGCTTCCTGTGTTCCTAAGCTTCACCAGTTGAATGTCTGCCTGTAAGGCAGCTATTAAAAGCACAGGAGCCCCGTCAGGGAGTATCAGGCAGGCATGGCATGCCAAGCAATAGTACTTGAATAAATCCCTTGCACACCACCCTCCTTGGCCACCTGGGCCCCCCCCTTCACCCTCACCTCTGCCCTCCCCTTCAGGCGCTCTCACCGTGCTCAGGTCTGGGGCCAGAAAGGTGCTAGCAAAGGGGGCAGCTATCCAGAGCCCCCACAGCATTAAGCGAGCGGCAGGGAAGGTTGTCGGCCACATCGCGGCTGCAATCTGCACAGCTGTGTGGTTAGGAGTGAAAGTAGCTTCTGGGGCTCAGAGCTCAGAAGAAGATGCAGAGGTGAGACAGAGTGGGGAGGAACCACAGAGGCAGGAAGACAAGGGTGGTGTTATTTTGGGAGGGCGGTTGCGTGTCGGAAAGACTTCAAGTGCACATCATGCTCTAGGGAGGGGTGGCAGGGCTTTCTGGCCCTCGGGAACCTGTGTGTGGCAAGGGAAGAGCGGGCTTCTGAGCATGTGCAGAGAGCCACTCTCACAAACCACTGCTGCTCTGTGTTTGCCTTTCTTGAGGAAGGCTGCCTGCATCTGCATATTAAGGCTGTCTCAGACTGTTTCGCTAGAGTGGTGCATGCTCTAGTTATCTCTCGCTTGGACTACTGCAATGCGCTCTATGTGGGGCTACCGTTGAAGGCGATCCGGAAACCACAACTAATCCAGAATGCAGCAGCTAGACTGGTAACTGGGAGCGGCCGCCGAGACCCTATAACACCGGTCTTGAAAGACCTACATTGGCTGCCAGTACGTTTCCAAGCACAATTGAGTGCTCTGATGGTGTTTCCTGCTTGGCAGG
This sequence comes from Podarcis melisellensis, assembly GCF_964234715.1. Taxonomy (NCBI): domain Eukaryota; kingdom Metazoa; phylum Chordata; class Lepidosauria; order Squamata; family Lacertidae; genus Podarcis; species Podarcis melisellensis. The sequence goes on from NC_138533.1 coordinate 14,298,916, forward strand.
GGGTTGGACTCGATGGCCCTTGTGGTCTCTTCCAACTCTATGATTCTATGAATTCAAAGTGTTGGTGCTGACCTTTACAGCCCTAAATGGCCTCAGCCCAGTATACCTGAAGGAGCATCTCCACTCCCGTCGTTCAGCCCGGACACTGAGGTCCAGCGCTGAGGGCCTTCTGGCGGTTCCCTTGCTGCGAGAAGCCAAGTTACATGAAACCAGGCAGAGGGCCTTGTTGGTAGTGGCACCCACCCGTGGAACGCCCTCCCACCAGAGAGACTACCAGATTCTTAGAAGACATCTGAAGGCAGCCCTGTTTAGGGAACCTTTTAATGTTTAATAGGTTATTGTATTTTAATATTCTGTCGGAAGCCGCCCAGAGTGGCTGGGGAAACCCAGCCAGATGGGTGTGGTATAAATAATAAATTATTATTATTATTAGAAAAAGAAACCGAAATGCCCTGGTTGGTCACACCTGCAGCTTTGAGCAATGGTCATCCCTTTGCTTGCTGTGCCCCATCTGTGCTTGCAGCGCGTTCTCAACCTTCTCCCCCCAGCATCTCTGTCTGGGCACCTGCCCCACACTTGGCAGGCCACTGGCAATGTTCCTTTGTTCCTCCGGGGTGGGTGAGTTTGAGGGGTGTTTGGCAGGCCCAGGATGTAGTTTGCTGGAACAGAGCAAGGAGACAATCCTGGCATTCTGGCCTCTCGCTCCCCTTCCTGCCCCACTTTCTCCAAGAGGAAGAAAACAGGCCGGGGGCTCAGCCAGGAGACTGCTTTCTTGAGCAGTCCAGCTCATTTGCTTACACAAAGCTTACGTGAAGTTTAGATGATACCTGGCCTTTGCTGAGCATTGGTTCGAATTTCCAGGGCACCTCCCTGCCACTTTGGGGGGCTCCAGGCTGTCATTTCATAGAATTGTAGAGTTGGAAGGGCCTCCAAGAAGAGTATTATTATTACAGTGGTACCTCAGGTTACAGACGCTTCAGGTTACAGACTCTGCTAACCCAGAAATAGTACCTCGGGTTAAGAACTTTGCTTCAGGATGAGAACGGAAATCGCGCAGCAGAAGCGCTGCGCCAGCGGAAGGCCACATTAGCTAAAGTGGTGCTTCAGGTTAAGAACAGTTTCAGGTTAAGAACGGACCTCCAGAACAAATTAAGTTCTTAACCCGAGGTACCACTGTATTATTATTATTATTATTATTATTATTATTATTATTATTATTATTACCCTGCCCTCCAACAAATATACTGTACAAACATAATAAAACGTCAAACATTAAAAACCTCCTGATACAGGGCTGTCTTCAGATGTCTTCTAAAAGTTGTGTAGTTCTTTTGTCTCCTTGACATACGATGGGAAGGTGCCACTGCCAAGAAGGCCCCCTCTGCCTGATTCCCTGTACCTTCACTTCATGCAGTGAGGGCTCAGGAGCAAGCAGGGAAAGGGCAGTTTGACCCCTTACTCCCTTCATGTGCTCCCGAGGAAGATCTGTAGTACCACTGCTCAGTCGGTAGAGCATGAGACTCTTAATCTCAGGGTCGTGGGTTTGAACCCCACACTGGGCAAAAATAAATAAATCCTGCATTGCAGGGGGTTGGACTAGATGACCCTTGTGGTCCCTTCCAACTCTATAATGCTATGATTCTATAAATGGAGTGCAGGGTGGAAATTTCCCCAATGCAAACACCCAATCCAGCTAATTTATCATCCCCAACCCCAGCTGATGCAACTTTCAGTTTGAAAAGACAAACCTACTGCACACTTAAGGTGTTAAAAACAAGACACTTTTAGAGTCAAAAGCTTGGCCCTGAGAGGATGTGGTTCACAAGATTGCCAGCTAATTGCAAGGGGTGGGGAGTAGTCTGGCTCTTCTGCCTCTGGCAGCTGTTCTGCAGAAATGAGAATGGCCCTTGCAACCCAGACAAAGGCATTTTCATCGATTAGGCATGTGGGTTTCAGTTCATGGATATATTCAGCCCCAGGACATCCCTTTTGCCTCCTCTCCAAACCTGTGAAATTCACACTTCTCTGTATTTTGCAATGCAGTTCTTCAATAAAGTCATTTTTTTTAAGTACAGTATTAGTGAAAAGAACAAACACACTCATATTAAGGGTAGCGGCTTTGCAAAAATGTGCATTAGGTAAAATTGACAGCATTAAGAGAAATCTGCTCTCAAATGATAGATAATTTTAACAAGGACTCTTTAAATAATTGCAAACTGATGTTGAAATATAGAGAGTTGGGTTTAAGACCGTAAAAACAAGAAACAAAAACAAACAGATCCACCCATTCTTAGCTGCAGGTTTCCCATCTTAGTAGGAGAGCTTATTCTCTGCATCTGGATACAAGCAGATTCTCGGTTAGGTGAATCACATGATGAGGGCAAGAAGATGCAGAGGAACAGACTCTGGTTCTGGACTTTTCAGCGGAAAGGACAACTCCATGTGCCCAAACTGACAAACTGCTCACTTACGGCTGGTGCCCTAGCTGTGGCTGTTCCTGGCCGCAGGTGCCCATCACCTCCCACCTGGACTGCTGCAAGGTGCTCTGCTTGGGGCTGCCCTTGAAGATGGTGCCAAATGTAGCGGCCACGTTGGCGAGTGGCACTGTGGGTCATCGCCAGCCCCAAAGCCTTGTGCCGGCTCGCTGCCAGTGAGCTACCTGGTCCAGTTCAAGGTGTCCTACTTGAAAATGTGACTGTGAGTCTGTTTGGAGGATAAGAGCTGTAGCTCAGGGACGGGACATCTGCTTTGAAGGCAGAAGGTCCCAGCTGTAGAGTTGGGGCTGGGAACATCCCATCTGAAACCCTGGAGAGGTGCTGCTGGTCAGTGGAGACCATACTAAGTTAGATGGACCAGGGGCCTAACAGTGTAAGGCAGTTGCCTATGTTTCTATTCTTGATATTTCAGTCGGCAGACTCTCGATCTCAGGGTTGTGGCTTTGAGGCCCGTGTTCCGGAAAAAGATTCCTGCATTGGACTAGATCAGGGGTCAGCAACCCGCAGCTCCGGAGCCGCATCTGGCTCTTTTACACCTTTGCCGCGGCTCCGGGGCGGATACTAGCGAGGGGAGGAGGCGCATTGTACGCCCCGACACTCCCCACTGTGGCGGGCGCTGTACTGGCTGTGACGTCGCATGGGGGCGGTGTGTGCGTTAGTCACGCACCGTCCCGACGTCACCTTCCCGCCCGCCCGCTACATTGTAAGGGGCATGTACGCTGGTCACTGTATTGAAAGGGGGCATGTACGCTGGTCACTGTTTTGAAGGGGAGTGAAGAATACACACACACAAAAAGGTAACTTGTTAATTTAACGTTTATTTCTATGAGGAGGAGTAATTCTGAGGGGTCAAACAAAGAAATAATAAAAAAGTGACAAAAAATTATTTTTATAATGATGAGTTTTGCGGCTCCCAGTTTTTTTTTCTCTTCGGAAACGGGTCCAAGTGGCTCTTTTTGTCTTAAAGGTTGCAGACCCCTGGACTAGATGACCGCCAGGGTCCCTTCCAACTCCACAATTCTAAACCCTGTCCTGACAGCACCGCTGTTCCCTTCGCCCATCCTTATCGCAAAGGGCTAGATAATTCCTTTTATTATTATTATTTAAAGAAAAGGGACTATTCAGAGAGAAGGGCCTGGATTGACTTCAAAAGAGCCAGGCACCCGCAGACTAGTCCCCCATTTTGTCCGCCCCCCCTCGCCCAGCCATGGCTGCAGCTAATTTAATGCTTCAGTCCAGTTAGCAACTCCCCCCACTTCTCACCCTCAGCCCTTGATGTGAAGACCTTGGGGAGCAGGTGCAGTGTGCTGTGTCTGCGGACGGCTAATCTCCTAGCAGATTCCACCGTTCGGTCATGTTGCTCCCCCCATCCTGCACACACTTTTTTTCATGCACACATACCGCCCCCCCTCCCCAAGTCAACCTGGGACGTTATTTATAGGCTAAGGAGACAAGAGTTCCCTGTTAACGCAGGAATGTCTCGCTTTTAGGAGGGGGAGAAAAGGGGAAAGAGAAAAGAGAAGTCGAGGTCTCTTCCTCACCCCCCCAACCTGTCAGATGAAAGCGGGCACTGTTTCTTGGGTTTATTTTTAATAAGGAATGAAAGGGAAAACCCCACACACTTAAAAGCAACCTTGGCTAGGAGGACATTCACTACCTCTAGATGCAAAAAAATAAAAAATGCTTCTGGGTCATTGAAAGATTCAAGTATTAGATGCAGATTCAAAAATAATAGCTAGCTAAGTTACTAACAGCTGCAAAAAAAAATCTTCATTGCTAAAATCTGGAAAATAACATATTTTAGGAGGACTTGGCGAGGATCAATGAATTTTGGAGTGAAGGACACGACTGATTGTGCTCTCAAATTATATGACAAGATGCAAACATGTCTTGCAGTTATTGTAAATATATTTTTCTTTTATTATTATTTTTGCAAAGCTTGATCTTTGTATCTACTGAGTAAACATTTTAAGCAATTTAAACAAAAAAACCTTCCTTGGCTGGATCAGACCAAAGGCCAATCTAGCCCATCATTTTTTTACCTCCAACAGTGTGTCCTGCTCTCAAGCAGCACCTGTGGCTTTGTTATTCGCATCCATCACGTACACAGGACACACTGCCTCTGGACAAGGCAGGTTTGTTGTGGCTAATAGCAATTGATGGGGTTATAGCAGCCAGGGCTGCCTCTAGGTCTGAAGGCGTCTCATCAAGGTGGTCAGGATGTGCTGTGGCCTCACGGAAAGTTAAAAGTGGTGGGCTTTACAAAAGCAAGGAAATAATCTTTTTATTGAAAACCGGAATACTTTCATCATGCACTGAAACTGCAAAACACTTTTTTAAAGGTGCAACACACACACACATACAATATGATAATGCAATAAATTTTCCTTTTCTGGAAATAAAAAGAAAACGACGATGAGCCAGGTATGAATTATGTAATTCATTCAGTCAGAACTGAAGATAAATAGTGTTGGATTGTCTCCGTTTTAAAGTAATCTGCAAACACTAAACAACTTCTCCATAAATATTTACATCAGATTTAAGATTTGACTCTTATACGCAAATTGAAAAAGCTTCCCCCCCCCACTAATGAATAAATAAATAACAAAAATGATTGTAATAAACTTCTTTTTTCTAAGTGAGTCTTCCTTCATTTTTCGTAATCTTACATTTACGACAACGTCCCAGCGTGATTCTATTTAGTGGTCTCTGGTGCATTGTGGGAAATTTAAAGTGATGGGCAGAGTCAGAACATTCCCTTTTGCAGAGGACAGTCCTCTCTCTGAAGGCTCTGAACCCTCTTGTGAAGGGCTGTGCTGTCCAAGGGTTGTAGCCATTGTTAGTCCTGCTCAATAGACCCATCAAGCAGTAACAACTGGGGGAAGGAAAAGGCATTGGGTTTTTTGCCTGCCTGCCTGACAGCCAGCCCTCCTTACTCCCTTATTCTGCCTCTGTGTAGGAGCTACAGCTTTTTGAGGTGGGATCAGAGGCATGCACCCCAGAAATAGGCCGTCTACGCAGAACCTCAGAGCTGGCTGGCCTTCGCACTGTCTTGCTTCCTGCCCACATCCTCAGTGACAGCAGCTGAAGCAAGGCTGGCGGAAGACATTTGGCCCCTGAGGTGAACCACAAAATGGCACCCCTTTTCTTCCAGGGAAAAAGGGGTGAATGAAGGTGTCGAATGAACCTTATCTGACAGCTGAACTGTCAATCAAAGGCCGTGGCAGGAGTGGAGAAGAGGCCCGCTCTGAATCACGATGGGTGGAGGCATAGCCCAGGAGACACCCTCAGCGGGCAGCCAGACCCTAAGGGTAGCAGGAGACCTATGTTCTTAGGTTCATTAATGCAGCGAGACACAATCTTGCCTCTGAAACACCCAGGCTGAGGTAAAATACAAGGTTTTTAAGCCGCCACCATGGAATCCAACAGGTCCGGTGCAGCAGAAATGTTCTCCCACACAGCCCCCATTGAAAGGAATGGGACCTGCACCAGGTGCAGATGTTTGGTTTTTGTTATTTTTTTTAAAGCACTCTGCTTATGCCCAGAAGTTCCTTTGCCCACCCTTCCAGAACTGAGTTAGGCTATTTCAAGCATGTTCTTCTGACGCTGAATCTCAGCTCCTGGTTTTAATTCCCCCGCCCCACACAAGGTAGGGTTTTTTTGTGGGAGGGCGAATGCTGGGACACGGCCCCCAGAAGCTGGCGCGTGATGCTGCCTCTCCAATTCCTCTGAGGGAAGGCACAAGCCTGCCTGTGAAAAATGCCAAGGTCACGGCAGTGTTGGGGGAGAGGCAGATAAAAGTGGGTTCTCACAGTCCCTCTGCTTCCATCCTTGCTCTGCCCAAGCCAGTTTCGCCCGCCTAGTCTAGCTGGCATTCTTGGCCAGGCTAGGCTACCCTGCACCCCCGCTGTTCTCTCCCCCCTGGCTTTGCCCGCCTGGCTTGGCGTGGCACCCTCCTGGCGTGCGCCATGTTCCACCTGGTGCTTGTGAGTGGGTTGCTGACAGGGGTGTCGTCGTGGGGGTCTTTCGCCCTCCTCCGGGAGTCCAGCCTTGATGAAGAACAGCCGCTCGAGTCGTCTGTCGTTACCCTCAATGAGAGGTAAGCAAGCAGCTGGCCAGATCCTTTTGTGGTTGCAATTTGGGAATACTATCTGGTGCGGTGGCTGGACCTGAGGCTCTGATTTAATACCTGTCTGAGGCTCCCTGGGTGGCTTGGGGGTCAGTCTTCCTCTCTAGCTAGGCTCCCCCCCCCCAGCCTAGCGTACCTAGCAAGTTTGTTGTGATGATTAAAATGGGTGTGGGGGGGGGGAGTGTTGTGTGTTGTCTTGAAGAAAATGTGGGGTGTGGGGCTGGTCCGTTGGGATGTGATGACAGGTGGGAAGAGGGTTGTCATTTAGGGTAACGAAGAAGACTGTGTGATCAGGGGAGTAGGGAAAGTTTGCATGCAGATGGTCCCAGGGTTGAGATCCTGTTGAGCGTCTTAGCATCTGCTTTCATTGCAGAAGCTCCTAGGTTCAGTCATTTCCCCCCTTCAGTCTTGCACCTCTCCCGGTATGGCTGGGGAGACCCCTTGCTGCCAGCCTGCCAATGGCCTGACTCAGTACGGTGCAGCTTCGTACGTTCCCCTATGCGGAAAAGTTACAGGGGACACGGCAGAGATTTTTGAAATGATGCATACTGCAGAGAATGTGGAAACAGAGATACTTTGCTGGCAGTTGTTCCTCTTCCCACAACCAGCTTGGCAGAGGTTTCAGAACAGACAGAACCCATGCTTCCATTGCTCCTGGTTAACTTACAGACCTCTCGGCCACAATTCATGTCACCGGTGGCTGCCTTTTAATAATAAAAATGAAAATTAATTAGACAACTTCTTGAAGACCATCGATGAGTCTTAGACATCCTGGCTAAATTGATCTCCCATGGTCAGGGGCAAGCTATCCTAGGACATTGCCAGCTGCTGGGGGGTGAACATCAGGGAATGGCCATTGCCTTCGTAACATGCTCGTTAGGGTCCCAAAGGCTGGTCAGTGGTGGGAGCAGGATCCTGGACTAGACAGCCCTTTTGTGCAGCATTTTCCCACAGGTGTTTACTTGGAAGCAAACTCTGCCACGTTTGAAAGGGGCTTACAAAGTTTGCAAAGGATTTGCAGCTGCAGTCTTTTAAAGTGCAGTCCTAACTGTGCCTACTCAGAAGTAAGCCCTACCGAATGCAATGGGAACACAGCAAGCTCCCTTAGATTGAGTCTGGCCACTGGTCCAAAACACAGATTGGCAGCTCTCCAGGGTTTCAAGGCAGGGGACATTGCAAGCCATACAGGGAGATGTCCAGCACGACTGATTCTGGGCTTTTCTGCATGCAAAGCAGATGCTCTACCAATGAGCCACAGCCCTTCCCCAGTGGGGCTGGCACCTATAGGAAAGGGAGGTGAGGATTAATATTAATAATAATTTTATTATTTTTACCCCGCCCATCTGGCTGCGCTTCCCCAGCCACTTTGGGCGGCTTCCGGCACATCTAAAAGCATAATAAAAGAGTTCTGGGTCTTTCCCCTTGCTGTTGCTACAGCCAACAAAAACAGTCCAATCCCACATGTATTCCTCAGTAGTAAGCCCCAATGAGTTCAATGGGACTTCCTCCCAGGTGAGTAGGCATATAGGACTGTGTCCGAAAAGGGCTCTCGTTGGGATGAATCAATTCAAACTTATCCCTGCCGCTTTCTGCTAGCTCAGCTTGCTTCAATGCAGACCAACTAGTCCAGTCCTTGTGGGACAGCCGGCATGGTTGCCTTGCTATAAACCACCTTGTGGCTTGTGCAAAAGGTAGAATATCTATCACCTAGACAGAGGATCATTGTTAGGAAAGAAATCTCAGCCAGTCAGTGTAGGCAGTATTAAGTTAGATGGACCAAGGACCTGCTTCCTGCTTTTCTCCTGTGAGCACAGTAACAATTTTAAGGGACGTTAAGGCAACCATGGCCATGCTGGTCAGCAGCACCAGCTTGGCGGGAAAGATAATTGCCTGTACTGTTTGCAAGGAGGATTATTTCAGCTAAATGTTAGGGGAAAACATCTTAACCATAAGTACTCTTTGACAGTGGAACAGGCGTCCTCCTTGGGAGGTGGTATGCGGTCCTTTGCTGGAGAGGCTGGGCACAGGCTGTCAGGGATGCTGTCATAGAATTGTAGAGTTGAAAGGGACCCCTGGGGGGCATCTAGTCCAACTCCCTGCAATGCAGGGATCTCAACCATGACAGATGGCCACTCAACCTGTGCTTTAAAACCTTCAAGGAAGGAGTAGCTAGTTAACTAGTCAGCCCCCCTGAACTCCAGGTGTTTGCTTGGGTGGCTTTGCCCCTGAATCACTCCCCAATATTAATTCGGGGAAGGCTCCAGGTTCTCCTGCCTGAAACCTTGGAGAGCTGCTGCCAGCCAGTGTTGACAATATTGAGCTGGATGGACCAGTCGCCTGACTCCATAGAGGGCAACTCCCTCTATACCTGTGTCACTTTTGGCTGTTTCGATGTCACTCAGGCTGTTAGAAATCCAGGAGCCCCTTCCAGATCCGAAATGGCCTCCTTAGCCTGTTCTGCTTCATTAAAATTAAAATTATTAAAATAAATTATAAAAATTAAATTAATTTGGCTGAGGAGGATTGTGTAGCTAAATTCGAAGGTGGAGAACTGTGTTGCAGAGAGAGGACAGAAAAGGCCACCTGAAATTTGTTGTAGTCATACCTCTGTGTGGTGCTGGGAGGTGAGCTAAAACAGAGAGGAGGCTCATTCTGGAGGACAGAGTTGTGGTGGAAGGGAAAGTACAATACTTTTAGAAAGGGATGTATTCAGCAGGTTATCTGAGTAACAATAGGCATTGGAAACAATGGATGTTTCTCTCGGTTTGTTTAGGCTCCTGCTTGTTCAGTGAACTGGATGCCAGTTTCCCAGCCAGCTTTTGTTATAGCAGCTTTATTGGCAGATATTAAAGGGGGAATACATCCCCTGCTAATTCCTCGCCCGTCAAGCTGCTGTTAAAAGCAGAAGAGCAGGGAGGGCTATGTTGTTTTGTTGTTGTTGGCAACCTCAGAAGAGATTGCTCCTGTGCCTATGGGATGGATGAGTCTGCCCCATTTTGTCTCAGCTTCTCATTTTTCTAATCTTCAGTTTGCAACATTTCTCCAGCAGTTTGCAATTTATTGAAAAATTCCTCATAAAAACAGCCAGCTTTGACTGCACATTTCTCCTAATATACAAATCTCTGCAAGCAATTTGTCCTAAAATCAGTACAGCTTTGTATACCATTTTCACCAAGATGTGTGCATTTTGCTGCACACTTTCCCCTAATACAGTTTTGTGCAATTTTGTTGTTGTTGGAGAACTGTTGGACTAGGGCCTGGGAGACCAGAGTTCGAATCCCAGCCCAGCTATGAAACTCACTGGGTGACTGTGAGCTAATCACTGCCTCTCACCCTAACCTACCTCACAGGGATGTTGTGAAGATAAAAGGAGCTTTTTGGAGGAAAGAAGGTGTCGTAAGATTTGTTTCACATATTGTTTCAGGAAACCCAAATTAGATAGGCTCCTGCGATAATGCAAACTGAACCTTATTTCTCCCAAATTCATACCTGTGCCTTTTTGCACAACCTATCTTTCCTGCAAGGGTGAGAGACGTTTTCTCCACTAATGAAACCCATGCTGTGCTTGTGTGGTTTTGAAAGCTCAAACAGAAGTGGCATTGCAACAGCAGAGGGACATATGAAGCTGCCTCCTATCAACTCAGACCATTGGGCCATCTAGCTCAGTAATGTCCACACTGGCTGGCAGCATCGCTCCCTAGCTGGAGATGCCATCGGGGGTTGAACCCGGCGCCTTCTGCATGCAAATCTTGTGATCTGCCCTTCCTCAAGCAACATTGGCAAGCTGTAGAACCTGTAGCTGATCTCTGCCTGTTCTGTCTCCTCCGGCAGCTGCAGGGAGCGGGCCCTCCAGGAAGTGGGCTCTGCCACGCTCCGGTTGCTCCGGTTGGACAGCCCCCCCAGGATCGCAGCTGGCACAAGGAGGCAGGCGCATGAAGCTTGGGAAATGATGGAACTGCCGGATCTGTCCAGTGGGGGGCAGCATTTCAGTGAGTCTTCATTCCCACCCCACTTCTGCATCCCTCACCTTGACCTGCCCACTTATCCCAACCCCAAGGCAGGGGTTTGATCGGCACTGGGCCAGGATCTGCTTTCAACACCAAGGCTGCCCTGGAATATCAGTTCCCTAAAGCATGTACAAGGGATGCGGGTGGTGCTGTGGCTTAAACCACAGAGCCTAGGACTTGGCCAACAGAAGGTCGGCGGTTTGAATCCCCATGACGGGGTGAGCTCCCTTTGCTCGGTCCCTGCTCCTGCCAACCTGGCAGTTTGAAAGCACATCAAAGTGCAAGTAGATAAATAGGTACCCCTCTGGAGGGAAGGTAAACAGCGTTTCCATGTGCTGCTCTGGTTCGCCAGAAGTAGCTTAGTCATGCTGGCCACATGACCCGGAAGCTGTACGCCGGCTCCCTCGGCCAATAAAGCGAGATGAGCACCGCAACCCCAGAGTCGGCCACGACTGGACCTAATGGTCAGGGGTCCCTTTACCCTTTACCTTTAAAGCATGTACAGAGTGTCTTTTCCTTCACCACTTACCATTGATAGTGAGGGGCTTATGGGTCAGAAAGAACAGCTTCTGAAATTACTTAAGCCTCTGCATAAACTCACCTAACCATAATCTTCCTTTTCCTTTTGCCTCACCAAGTACCGCTAATTAAACTGAGATAAAAGTTGCCGCTACTTCTTCTTTTTTTTAAGCCCTGTTTTTATGGCTGTCTGAGCAGCCCAAAAGACAGAAATGCAGCATGTGAAGTTTTTTCTAGCATGCGGGGGGAAAGGTCCATCTTTTCAATTTGGCAGACATTTTTACTGAGATCGACAGGAGCTCACTCTGAAACAGCTCAGTCTGAAAAGCTCAACATACCTAGTGTTGATGCGTCGGAAGCTTGGAGATGTGGGTTCAAATTCCTCCCTCTGCCAAGGAATTGCTGTGAGATGTTGGGCAAAATGCTCACTTTCAGCCTTGGTAGTCCCATCTGTGGAATGGGGAGAGTTATCAAAACTGGGGGACGTTTGTTGAGACCAGCAACTGTTACACACCTGCTGGTAATCCCAAATTAATATCACTTCCACAGTGCTCCTCACATTATTTTGATCTAGATTAGTAGGAATACCTCACATCAAGGGGAAAATCACAACTTTGTTAGGCTTCCTTACACTCCACTACAAACTTCCCCCCAATTTTCCTATTTTCTTTTTATTACTTATCTCCAGGGGGTATTCCTACTAATCTAGATCAAAATAATGTGAGGAGTTCAGATCCCGTCATGTGCTGCAATAAATCTATGCTTTCTTTTTTTTCTTTTTTTATTATAAAGTATAATATTGCTTTTTATTTTGAATCAATATGGTGCGGGCCAGCATAATCTTTTAAGTGCTTTGGGTCTCTAAAAGGTCTTAATTTGGCCCTGGGAGGGACATATGCAGCCTGCAACCTCAACCTTGGAACTGAGGTGGCTTTATGTCTGCAGAATCAAGCCTAATGTTTGTATCCGTTTTAGGTTCCTTATCTCCCCAAAGCCCATTTCACCCCCCAATCCTTTCTGTAACATCTTTGGCTGGGGAAGAGTTCCAAGAAACCCACAAACCTTAATAATAATAATAATGATAATAATTTTTATTTATACACCACCCTCCCCAGCCAAGGCCGGGCTCAGGGCGGCTAACAAGCAATAATAAAAACAAGTTGAATGAATACAACTTAAAAACCTTGCCACTATTTTGTGGCCTTTTCCTTAGTCCTAATAATAAAGGAAGTGCCTTTCGAATTTCATTCTTCTCCCACCTGTTCCCCAAGCAGATCTTTCGTCCAATGAGACATTGCTGGTCCGAAGAGAAAGCTGCACCCAAATTTCCCACCACGTCACGTTGGAAGGTAATGCTAAGCCAGGGGTGGGGAGCCTTTTCTTAAGGGCTGCATTCCCTTCTAGACAACCTTCCAGGAGCCACTGGCCAGTGGTTGGCAGTGCCAGAGGGAAAGGTGGCAAGGGGGGGCATCAAAGCTTCATTTGCACACCCACCTTTCTCTATCCTCCCACCAAGCAAGCAAAGGGGCGTTATTGGGGCTAAAGATAATCAGGGATGATTTCCCTCTGTCGGAAGGGAAGATCCTAGGTCTCCCAGGGTTTCAGAGGCAAAAGTGGAAGGTGCACACCCTCCAACATTTCTCCAGTGAAAATAGGGACATCCTAAGTAAAAGTGGGACATTCTAGGATCAAATCAGAAACCTGGATGGCTTCTGCAAACCTGGGACTGTCCCTGGAAAATAGGAACACTTGCCGAGAGCAATATAGCATCAACTTTGGGGGGCCCAGCCCCCTCAAATATTTTATGGGGGGAGACAAAGGGACTTTAGTCCGTAAGGGTTGGCTCCTATGCCTGAAAGCTACCTTCAGACCTGAGATTGCCCATCCTGGCTGGATAGTGGAGCCGTTTAATTAAAAGCCAAGGAAACAAGGCACTTTTAAGAACCGACCTGAAAGAACAAAAATATTGACAGTCTCCTCAGGTTCCGGTTTACTAATGCTAATAAATGTTAATGCACTCTACTCTGAAGCATTCCAGCAATTTTCGACTCTTACCTCCATTTTCTCAAGAGTATTACCCACAATGCACTTGTGGCAGCCATGTTTTCCACTTAAACTGTGGTGCCCCCTTGAGGGGTGAACTGCATGGTACACTCAGATACCCAAACACAAAACAAATGCAGATTTGGAGAGGGGTCTAGAATGTAGAAATGGCAAGAGGGAGGGTTCTCTCACCTAACCCTTTTGTTTCAGCCTCAGGTGTAGGGGATCTGTCAGGCCCTACAACACTACAACTCCCATCGCCCCATGACCATTAGCCATGCTGCTGGGGCTGCTGGGAGTTGGAATCCTGCAAAAGTTCCCCTCCCCTAATCCAGGGGTTTCATGGAGGAGAATGACCCTGTCTGCACTGCAGCTTCCTGCCCCACCACCTTTCCTGTATCTTCACCTACCTTTTCCTTCTGGACTTCCTCCTCCCCCAGATCTTGGCTGGCAAAGCTGGGTGCTGCACCCGGTGTCCTTCGTCTTCACCCAGTGCCTCGGGTGCCGCTGCCGACGAAAGGACAAGGCCCCTCCGCTGGCCCTTTGGATTCAAGACTGCGGACTTGAGCAGCCGAGCCGTCGGCCAGATGGGCAAGCCAAGCAGGTACAGAGCGCCTCTCAGAGAGCCGTATGAAATTAGGCCGAGGAACCACAGGTTGCACACCTCCCGAGCTAACCCTGTACAGTCTGCTCTGACCGGCAGTGCCTGTCCAGAGTCTTTCCCAGCACCTGCTCCCAGAGATGCAGGGATCGAAGGTGTGACCTTCTGGGCTGCCAAACAAGGGAATCTGCTCCTGACTAAGTATGGGCCCCTCCTCTGGAACATAGGAAGCTGTGGGGGTATCGCTGGTGACCTAAACATTTCAGGGCACAATTCTGCAACATGCCAATTTATATCTAATGTTGCAGATTTAGGTCAGATTTCAGAGCAAGGGCGGGGAGCGATCTCTGGCTCTTGCTGTCAAGATGCCAAGTGATGGATCTGGCCTTGATCACGGGCAGAGAAGTCTTTTCTGAGATGGATGAGATCCTTTTAATCAGCAATTATAGGGATGACCCTGGGGAGCTTCTGCTTGCAAAGCAGGGGTTAATTCCCACTGCGCTATAGTCCCTCCCCCAGGGAACCTAAGAAGGTGCCTTATTCCCGTTCAGGCTATTTGTCTACATAACTCAGTATTGCCCACTCGGACTGGCAGCAGCTCCTTAGGGTCCTTGCTGTTCTCTTCCTGGCTGGGCCTTTTTAAGGGCTCCCTCTTGTGTTCTTGTCTTCCGGAGAGCGAAACAAGGCTAGGGTTGGCCCTCCTCTTATCTTTGGATGGTAAGTGAATAATTGTACCCAGGAAGCTGCTTTCTACTAAGCCAGATCCCTCTAGCACAGTTTTGCCTACACTGACTGACAGCAGCTCTTCAGGGTTTCAGACCAGGGTCTCTCCCAGCCCTGCCTGGAGATGCCATCAAGGACTGAACCTGAGCCCTTCCTCCTCCTGCTTCTCTCTCAACAGAGACACTGCTGCCAGACCCGCCGGGCACCGATGCCCTTCGTGTTCCTCAAAGAGGACGGCTCGTTGGTCATTCGAGCAATCCGCCTGGAACGAGACTGCCACTGCCGCCCCTGAGGCTTTGCCCCCATCCTGGCTGGCGTAGAAGGCGCCCCACGCCGAGGGTAACGGGAATTTGTAACGGAGGACTGCTGGAGCATCAACAGAGGACGCCCCCAATTGGCAGTTGTCAATGTTGGGGCAGAGCAGTGGAAGAACCTTTCTCCCACAAGGGACATTAATGGGGTGAGAAGGGAGTCCGTTTCTCTTCATGCTTGGTTGCTGCAGAGGAATCCTCTGATCCAAATGGAATCGGAGAATACTATCCCCTTCACAAGTTGCTGGGACTTCAACTTTCCATTATCCCTCACTGCTGGCCATGCTGTCCAGAGATGATGGGATTTGGAGTCCCAACAATTTCTGGAGGGCCATGGGTTCCTCATCCTGGAAACAAAAGATAACCTTCAACTGATTTTGCTGTTGAAGGTCACCAAAGAATTGTGAGATATATATATATATACCATTACAAAACCACAACCCAAAGGCAGCGTCTCTGGGGGATAAGTTACATCATCACCGAGTGAAGTTTGTACCTCCGTAGCTCATGAAAGGACCTCCATAGTGGTGGCTCCCTGGCATTGGAATGACTTCCTTCTTGAGATCCAGCTGGTGTTTGGGCACCAGCTGAAAACATACCTCTTTAGCCAGGCTTTTTATGACGTGGGTTCTTGATGTATTAAGCCACTGACCTTTGTAGTAAGGAGGGTAAGTTGTCATACTGCTTGATTTCATATTAATATTTGTTTGTTTACTGGAATTGTTGTACTGTTAAGTTTCATTTTATATTTGATATACCCTGATTCAGGATCATTTGCGTGTTGAAGGACAGGGTGAAAATGAATCTCTTTTGAGTTGTACCTTACAATGAGCTTGCCCGTCTCTTCCTGTTATTTGGCCCTTGCAGGTCCTATGGCTTCCCTAGTCTGGTGCCCTTTCAGATGCTTTGGACTACAATTCCCATCAGCTCAAACCAACACAGCCAGTGCAGGGAGTTGTAGTCCCACAGCATCCGATAGGAAAGGGCTGCCCTTAACACTACAACTAGATCTGCATACAAGTACCATCTCCATGCCATGGGAAACATCTTCTGTTGGTTTTTGCAGATCAAGCTGCTGATAAATGCACAGGAGCAGGTCAGGCTGTTTTTCTTTTTGATAAGTTGGCAACCCTGTCATATAAGCATGGTTGACACCCATAGAATAGAATGTTAACCTTGGAAGGGGCCTCAAAAAAGTCATTTAGTTCAATAAGAAGAATGAAATTGGCAGCAGTTAGAAAAACTCAACCCTGGTATGTGAATGAAGGAAACTCCTCTGACTGAGTTGTGACAGTTAAACAGGCAAGGAATTAAGTTTAATTTTTCGTTATGGACATGGCCACAAAGTCAATGGCTGCAGTTCTGCCAAGGGCACAGGGTGAAGGGGGCAAATTTTGTATCTTATCCGTATAAAGAAATGCATGCAGATTTAACAATAAAAATGTATTGACTATTTTAATACAACCTTGCTGCGAATTTGTCGTCTTTTTATGTTCCAGAAGAGAAGGCGAGTTAGGCTGACAAGGCAGTAATATGTGCATAAAGCTGCAACAGGAAGTGGGAGACGCAAGCAAATTTTGCTCTAACCCATTTGAGGGACAGGACCTGGTGCGTCGGAACCTGTTTTTAAGGCAAACACTTTTAGCCCCTGTAATTAAGGAGCAGCGAGGGCTTCTGAACATGTGCAGAGAGCCCTTCCCAGCCTCCTGAGTTATGGCAGACTTCAGCCAACATGCTTCTTAGAAACTGCAGCCCTATACTTGCTTAGCTGGTGGGAAGCTGTGCTGAGCAGAGAAGGACTCAAATTCCATGGCTTCTGATGAGATTGTTAAAAACACATGCTTTGAAATTCTCTCCTCGAAATGAGGGATATCTGAGGTGCTTGCTTTGGTGTGGCCTAATCTTAAAACTCAAAAACGGTGACAATGTTCCCAAACTCCCTTTAAATATGGAGGTTCCATTTTTATAACACCAGGTAGTTACTGATAGTACTATCAACCACCAGAGATTTCTCAAATCATCCTCAGGGATGGGGCCAAATTCAGTCTTCCTGGCCTCCCTGTCTCACAGGACATACCCTACCATACCCCTCACCGTCCCTCCTCTGTACCCTCAAGTGCTTGACTGAAAAAGATCCTCAATTTGCAATTATGCCTCTAGATTCCCTGGAAGGAGAGAGATCAGTGTGTGTGCGCAGGTCCCCTCTGCCGTTCCTGCAGCTGAAAGTAACCTACAAAGAGTTGCCTCTACTGCTTTTCCCTCTGGCCACACAAGCCACAGAAGGGTGTCCACAATAACACACTCCCCACCCAAAGTCTAATCCATGGGTAGGCAAACCAAGGCCCGGGGGCCGAATCTGGCCCAATCGCCTTCTAAATCCGGCCCGCAGACAGTCCGGGAATCAGCGTATTTTTAAATGAGTAGAATGTGTCCTTTTATTTAAAATGTATCTCTGGGTTATTTGTGGGGCCTGCCTGGTGTTTTTACATGAGTAGAATATGTCCTTTTATTTAAAATGCATCTCTGGGTTATTTGTGGGGCATAGGAATTCGTTCATCCCCCCCAAAAAAAATATAGTCTGGCCCCCCACAAGGTCTGAGCGACAGTGGACCGGCCCCCTGCTGAAAAAGTTTGCTGACCCCTCATCCTTTACACTGCACATCTTATCCCTGCGCATCTTCCTCCAGCGATGCGGAAGACTGAGAGTCACCATTCATGCCAGCCTGGCGAGTGCTGCTGCTTTTTCAAAGGTTTCCAGAGTATATACAGGCTTTATAGATGCTGTTCCCCACTATTTGCAATTTTACATACACACATGCTACCTGGGAAACTTAAGCCCTGCGTAACCAGGGTGACACGTGTAAATTGTCTGTGGCCTGTGCTATTTTTCTAGAAAAAGAGGTGCTGAAAAAAGAGGTGCCAGAACTGAGTTCCTGTGAGTTCCATATGAAAAAGCCATGTTTATGGCCTTTATCCAGTCTACCAAAATCCACATATCATAGACCCTGTAGAACAGTGTTCCCCAACCTTTGGCCTCCAGCTGTTTTTGGACTACAACTCCCATCATCCCTCGCTAGCAAGACCAGTGGTCAAGGATGATGGGAGTTGTAGTCCAAAAACAGCTGGAGGCCCAAGGTTGGGGAACACTGCTGTAGAATACCTTTTTCCTGACTCCAGATGAGGCAAGGAGAGGCAAGACCCTCCTGCATTGTTTGCCATAACTCTCCCCTCACCCACCCACCAAAACAGAAGCAATATCTAGGAACCAAAATTTATTACTTCCAAAGTATTACACTCAGCAGTTGGGACTTAAATTACCTAGTCTAATTAAAACACCCGCCCCACCACATCCCCAGCACCACCACCATGCAGAGCAGACGAGCATCATGGTCGGTTTGGGAGGAACAGCAAGTGGTTTTCTAATCTGCTCCCCAGAATCCATGCCTTGTCTGATGAGCGGCTCCATTCCTGGCTAGCAAAGAGATCCAGTCCAGTTGTCAGTTGTTCCACTGAGAGTCCTGGCCACAAGGAAATCCCGGAAAAAAATAATGCAGTCACCTTCGGAGTGGAATAATTCAGCAGAGAGAGATTGAGCATGGTTCACACCTAACAGGTTGTAGGCTAGATCCATGGCAAAACTAGGCAGGGGAGTCCAGTAAAGGGGGGCCGCCAACTTTTTGCCTATCCCCCTGTGCCCAAACCGGAGCTCAATCACTCAATGAGTTTCTTGGCTTTGAAGAAGCGTCTGAGGTAGAAGACCTGCCAAGTGGCCAGGCCCACAAGGCAGAGCATGGAGAAAATGCTGAAGTAGAAGACCCGAGCGCTGGTGGATTCTGCAAAGAGAGAAAGAAAAGGCCAAGTGGCAGATCCAGCTCCGAGCTCCTAGGGTGGAGCGGTGGTTAAGATCTGGGAGACCAGAGTTCAAATCCCCACTCAGCCACAACGCTGATTTCAGGCCAGTACCAGTCTCTCAGCCTAACCCGCCTCACAGGGTTGTTGCTGGAATAAACAGGGGAGGGGAAAAGAACTACCGTATTTTTCGCTCCATAAGACGCACCTAGTTTTTAGAGGGGGAAAGCAAGAAAAAAATACTGGTATTCTGCACAGAGCATGTAAGTGGCTCTCGCTTTTCTTGCTTTAAACCCTTCCGTCCCTCCTCCTGCTTTGCTGAGAAACCAGCAGAGCAAGCTGCACAGCTCTCACTGAAGTCAGCAGAGCAACAGCGATAGCTGTGCAGCACCTCTTCTGCTGGCTTCCTAGCAAAGCGGGATGAGGGACAAAAGGGAGCCCTTACAAGGGACCGCTGAGCAGAGCCTGGCAGTGGCTCCTGCTGGCTTTCTGGGAGGTGTGGGAAGGGACAGAGGTCAGCCCGTCAGTCCCTTCTCCCACCTCGTGGAAAAGCCCCCAAGAGCCACACACATGCTCTGCACGGCTCTTTAAAAGGAGTGCTGAGCAGAGCCTGTATGCATCCCAGATGCGAATGAAGGCAGGAGGCTCTGCTCAGCGCTCCCTTTAAAGAGCCGCACAGAGCGTGTGTGCAGCTCTTGCTGGCTTTTCCCCAAGGAGGGAGAAGGGCAGCCTGTCAGTCCCTTCCCCCACCTCCCGGAAAAGCCCCCAAGAGCTGCGCTCCCTTTAAAGAGTCGTGCAGAGCGTGTGTGCGGCTTTTGGGGGCTTTTCCCCGAGGAGGGAGAAGGGTCTGATGGGCTGCCCTTCTCAGGGAAAAGCCCCCCCCACGCTTCGCGCGGCTCTTTAAAGGGAGTGCTGAGCAGAGCCTCCTGCCTGCATTAGCTCCATAAGACGCATACACGAAAAAGTGCGTCTTATGGAGCGAAAAATGCGGTATGTTTGCACGCCACTCATTGCCTCCTCAGAGGAACGGCAGGATAATAAATGCAACAAATAACATTAGTACCTTCAAATATTTTATTGTTCGGCTTCGTTTTAGGGAGGGGCCTTGCCCTACATACAGAAGGTCCCCACCAGTGCCAAAATATATATTTTTTATGACTTTGTGGCAGGTAATGAGGGAAAGCTTCTCTTTGTAAGACTGTCACACCAGTGTAGACAGGTCAGGGAGTAGCTCTTGATACCCAAGGAGGCCTGAGTTCAAATCCCTGCAAAAGCTCAATGGCTGACCTTGGTCCAGTCACCAGTCATAGCCCAACCCAGCCTCCACCAAGATTCTTTGGACTGCAGCTCCCACCATCCCCAACCATTGGCCAGGTGGCTAGGAACATAGGATGTTGGAGGCCTCAAGGCTGATGGACACCATTAACAGCCAATCGAAGGCCAGAGAAGGAAGAGAGAACAAACAACAGAGCAGGCACAGCCAACATGGTGCCCTCCAGACGTCAGTGGACTAAAACTCCCAGCATCCTTAGTATGGCCAGTGGTAAGGAATGATGGGAGTTGTAGTCCAGCAACGTTCTGGAGGCCACCAGATGGTGAGAGCCAGAGACGAGGCCCGCACTGCAGCCTTTCTCGGCTCCAGCGAATGACAGGGGGCAAGATCTCCAGCCGCCATGCTTTCGCGCCACTCACCATTGGTATCGCGCATCTCCTCCTCGCGTTGTTTCATGAAGGCAAAGTCTTTGACGATGGATTCGGAAAGGTCCTCAAGCCGACGAAGGTCCACCTCCAAGGGCTTGAGTTTCTCAGCCTTCGCAATCTGTGGGGAAAGGGGAGGACAGGCTGAGCCAAAGGCCAGCACAATGGCACAAAGAGAGCTGGGGCCACAGAGGGAGTGGAGACGGCCACCAACTCTGGAAACCCTTGGAAAGCCCTTAAAAAAACCAGCAGCACTCATCAGACTGGCATGAACGGCCGCAAATCTGCCAAACTCCACCGCAACTGCTCTCTCCGAAGCTCCTTGCTCAAACTCCCTACTCTCCACAGGTCTTAACGGTCGGTGCAAAGGCTTCTGGGATTGCTAGGTGCTGTTTCCGCACCTTTCTGAGCTCATTTTTAAAGTCATTCCGGGGTCAACATGCTGTGTGTGTGTGTGTGTGTGTGTGGTCGCGCATCAACTGGACACGTGTAAATGAGGTGTGGCCCGTATATAAACAGTTCAAATAAAAGAAACTGAAGAAGACCTTTGCTGGATCAGGTCCTTCTAGCCCAGCATCCTGTTCTCACAGAGGCCAAACAGAGGCCCTAAAGGACCTGACCCCTATAACATCCTCCCCGCCTGTGATTTACAACAACTAGAAGGCAGAGCCCCACTGCCTCCCACAGGGGGGCAAGGTGTTTGGTTGGCCGCTGTGAGAACAAGATGCTCAACCACTTGGGTCTTTGGTCTGATCCAGCTGCAGGGCTCTTCTGGCGATCTCAGGGAGGTTCTGCAGGCTCACCCCCACAGCTCAAAGGACATCTGGGGTGGGATGAATCTTGAGCTTTTCACAGGCTCCCCGCCCTGAGACAATCAAGCCACTTTTACGGGGAATGCAGGAAACGTTTGCACACAGATTTACCTGCTGCATCTAGTCCACACTATGGGGGAACTGGCACAAACTCCCCCCCCCCCCCGGAGGACTCCCTGCCATATGTATTCAGAGCAGACTAAGTGCTGCACTTAGGGGGTCGCGGGTGGCGCTGTGGGTAAAACCTCAGCACCTAGGACTTGCCAATCGCATGGTCGGTGGTTTGAATCCCCACGGCGGGGTGCGCTCCCGTCGTTCGGTCCCAGCACCTGCCAACCTAGCAGTTCGAAAGCACCTCCGGGTGCAAGTAGATAAATAGGGACCGCTTACCAGCGGGAAGGTAAACGGCGTTCCGTGTGCTGCGCTGGCTCGCCAGATGCAGCTTGTCATGCTGGCCACGTGACCCGGAAGTGTCTGCGGACAGCGCTGGCTCCCGGCCTCTAGAGTGAGATGAGCGCACAACCCTAGAGTCTGGCAAGACTGGCCTGTACGGGCAGGGGTACCTTAACCTTTACCTAAGTGCTGCACTTACGTCCTCATAATTCCGTGCCTCCACACCGTGCTTGATATTGAGGGTGATCAGTTGGTCAGGGACCCGGAAATTCCCTGGAAAGAAAGAACCTGGAATTAGGGGTGAGGGGAATGAAGAGAAGGTAGGCACAGATTGAGAGGACAAGGTTAGGATTAAGGCAATAATGATGTACAGTAGACGTCCCGCAACCAGGCACTCGCCATTTGTTCCAAACGTATGGTTTGGTTTAGGCAAATTATAGTCCATCACACCCGGCTGGAAAAGGCTGCACTACAGAAGGATTTTTAAAAACCACAACACAGGCCTATTTGGACATATGGACTGTTTTTATAGATCTATATGTTTAAATGAAGATCAATATATTTTTCCTGTTAATGTCATCTAGCAATATTGAGGTTTTATTTTTTATTTTTCCCTTTCCTTTTGTTGTATTTGCAAAATAAAAAAAAATGAAAACTTTTTTAAAAATAGGGTTTTTTAAGTTTGCGGCATAGCAGCTTCCTATGTCTATTTAAAACAGCTTGCTTTACTGGACTAAATAGAAGCATTTCTGGTTTGAAAAACATGGCGGCCAGTGCCTTCCAAACTCCCTTAGCTCAGGATGGGTTCCTTCTAGCCCAAGATCACTAGGATCCTTATAATGATTAAGTCATCCTAAAACCAGTCACATGGGCAACAGGACCACCTTTCAACTGATCTGCTGCAAACCCCACATTCAGCAGATAGCTCCATCTTTTACCTGCCCAGCACTTGACACCATTCATCCAGGTCTGGGGATCCTTTTTGGTGCCAAGGGCCAGATCCTTATCAGAGCCAAATCTGACCGGTGGGAGAGGTCACCCATCCTACGACTGACTAGTAGGTGGGATCGTCCACAAGTCAACACCTTTTCCACTTTAATTTTAAAGTGGGAGAGGTTCACAAAGGCTTTGGGAAGATTCTTCCTCCACCCTTCTGAGACTGAAATTATATTGTGCTTCTCCTGCAAGTGACGCCCCACCACTCACGGGAGAAGTGTGTGAGCTGCTTCAAGCAGCACTTGGGAGAAGGTAGATCCCAAAACAGGACCGAAAGTTGCCTTGAAGCTCTTCTCAGAAGCCCTGCTTCTCCCTCACCCAACCGCTTGTCTGTTCACAGGAGCTGAGCTTTGGAGAAGGCCTTAATCTCCACCGATCATCCGATGAACAGAGATTAAATCCTGCGGTGCAATCCTATTCCCTCCTTAGTGCAGGGCACACAGCCAGTGCAGGATTAAACCTTGTCCTCCTGCTCATCAGCTGATGGGAGGATGGGCATAGCTTGGGGGGGGGGAAGGCCTGGTTGGTCAAACTGGATCCACTGGTGGGCCAATGCTGGCCAGAGGGCCCGACATTCCCCAGCGGTCATATCTGATGTCAGGTGTCAAGCAAGTGGGCATGGCTTCAACCAAACTGCCTCATAGGCTTTAGGCCACAGGTTCACTGCTGCTGTTCTGGAAAATTCTGCTGGTTAGGAAGCAATCTCTGGTTTTTTCATTCATTCAAGGCCTACCCAGAAAAGGTGTTTGCAATGTTGTGATTAGATGTCATGCAGACTGGCCTAAAGGGGCCCTGCTTCTGGGTCAGCTCTGCATCCAGTAACCGTCTCTTTTTAGACATTGTTTTTTTCCAGTTGCGAAGCCCTAGAAATCTAGGCCAGGCCCTACAATCAATGAATGGATTGTGTGGGTTTGGTAATTAGTCAAGTGTGAGAGGTTAACGCACTGCAACCAGCTGCACAGAGAGGTTGCCAAAAATCATGATTTTTATAGAGACATCATTTCCATTCTTTGAATTATTATTATTATTATTATTATTATTATTATTATTATTATTATTACCCGCCTTTCACCATCAGGTCCCAGGGTGGGTTACAACAGTTAAAATATACAGTTAAAACTTGAATAAATGAGTTCCCAAGTTCTGACCTCTCAGCAAAAAGAAATCAGTTTTTAAAAAGATCTTGTAAGATAATGTTTCTTGCAAATTTATGGTGCTGCAGTTCTGGCAGGTGGGGGAGAAAGGTTAATGAAGAAATCTTCCATTACTGTATGGGATTACAGCTATTATAGCTGTTTTGTTTTATTCAAGTAATGTTATTTGAATAAGGATTATGGTTTTGTTTTTTTAAAAAAATGGAACGGTTCTGTGGAAATCTGCACCCGGTTTCAGTCAATATGGGACAAAAGGCAAGCCCGTGTTCGAATTAATTAATGCCTCTCAGCAAAGAATGTAAACATGGTTTATTTTGCAGAGGTAAATAATCTTGTAAATAAGTCTTTAGCAAAAAGCCGCTAGCTTGCTGGGGGCTGGCAGAAGATGGTCACAGAGCTCTGGCCTGCCTCTCTCACCTACTCACTGCATGGAATTATTTCTTACCTAGGGCTGCAGCTCAGTGGTGGAGCATCTGCCTTATGAGCAGAAAGTCCCAGGTTCAAATCCTGTCAGGTAGGGCTGGGAAAGGCTCCCTGCCTGAAAAGCCACTGACAATCAGTGGTCTGACTCTGTTCGGGATAGTGCTTAAAGGCAAATCTGAGACAAAGGGATGGAAAAAGGGGCGTGAGTTTGGGAGAAAGTCTCATTGTGAGCTAATCACTTTTCCAGTCTGGGATCAGCTGTGAAACATGAAAATTATTCTAGAATGCTTCAAGAAGACGTGCCTCTGAGCATGTAGGGTGCTTCCCTTCTTCACTGTGCAGGCACATCAAAAACAAACCCAAATTTGGGATTAGAGGCTACTTTTTGAAACTTAAACCCGCCTGCAGAATCCATCGCCCCCATACCTGGCTGGCCATGACTTTCAAAGCAAATCTCATAGATCTCATAGTCGTCTGTGGTGAAGGCAAATTTTCCTTTCTTGGCATCATCTCTGGAGTACAAGAGGTGGCCAGAGGAGTCCGTAACCTGCAAGGAGAAAGGGCCAACTGCCAGCGTCAACTCTAGCAGAGACAACGGGTATCTGGGCATGCGCAAAATGCAAAACAAAAGCTTGACAACAAAGAGTCTCACAGCACTTGCAGAGCCTTAACATCCACACCACGCATTTAAACACCACTTTTAACAGTGGTGGTTTCCTCCTGGGAATGGTAGTTTGTTAAAAGGGGGTTGTCAGGAGAACCCCCCCCCCAGCACATTTAACAAACAACAGTTCCCAGAATTCTTTGGAGGACGCCATGGTTACTAAAGTGATGCAACAGTGGTTTAAAAATGTACAGTGTGCATTCATTGCTGCATGAAGAAGCTTTCGTGGTCTAGAATGAACTTTGTGGTTGCAGCTGCAACAGACTCCTGTACCATTTAGGTATTTTTGTGAGCCGGGGTGGGGGGAGTGTTTGTCAGCAGAAGAAATGAGGTGGGGAGATCAAAGCACAACATGCTTCTCACCCGCAAGTCTGTCCTGATCCCCGGTGCGGTGGCTTCCGAGACCACGAATTCCCCGGTGACCATCACATCTCGGTGAAGCTCCTCTTTCAGACACTTGCGCGTCTGCGGCGGAAGCTGGAAGGACAGTCCCTGGCAGCCGCCTGCAGAAAAGGCCAGCAGGGCCAAGGGACCCAGGAGTCCGGGCACCCACATCGCGGTTAAGAACCAGACAAGAGTGCAAAAAATAAAAAGGTGGAGGGGCGGGGAGAGACTGGTTCCCTGAATCCTGATTTGCTGTATGCCTTCAACCGAGCTGGATCCTTGGAGGATCAAATCCCTTCCCCCTTGCCTGGACCCGAGTTGGTCCTTTCACACGATACCGCCTTCCCCCGGCCCCCCCAACCCTAGTATTGCCTCTCTGGTGTCGAACCCCAGTTGGCTACCCCCTGCCCGCTTGCCCCGTAGGCTCGATCTCGGATCCCCCACCCTTCGGGGCTGCCTCCGATTCTGCCCTCCCCCTCTGGCCGCGGCCGCTTCCGACGTGGCGCTCTCCTACGAGTCCGCTCCGCTTGGGGGCGGGGCTTGGGGCGGAAGAGGCCACGCCCCGATCCAAGCAGGCGGCGTGAAAATGGTCCCGGGGGCGCGCGACATTTGTCCCGCCGTGAGCAAAGCGTAGGCTGCATTCGTTTTGCAGAGTTTGGCATGAGCCGTTATGCTGGATCAGGCCAGAGGGGGCTCCACCTTGTGCAGCATCCTGTTCTTAACAGGGGTCCAAAAACAGATGGCAAGCGCTTACCAGGGAGTAAGCCTCCTTGAACGCAGGGGGACTTACTTCCGAGTGAACCTGCCTAGAATTGCATCGTTTGAACTTCATAACTTTAGATTGCAATCCCTTAGACTCGGCTACTAGGGAGTTAAATCCCAGGGGATCTTATTTATGGGATTTACCTCTGAGCAAACACGTTGTTACTGTCCTGTGCCTGCAACAGCGCTGCAATTTTCACCGCCCTGCAAAGGGTTAATTTAAAGATGCACAGCCCGCGTGCTTGGTTGCTTGCTTAGGCGGCCCCCTTGTGTTCAGTGATGTTTTGCTCCCAGGAAAGTGTGTGTAGGGCCGATCGTAGAATTGCAGAGTCGGAAAGGGCCAAGAGGGTCATCTAGTCCAACCCTCTGCAATGTAACCCCCTTACTTGCAGAAGCAAGCCCCACTGAATTCAATTCAGGTAGGTTTTGCGTGTTGGGTTGTAGCCATAGTCGGCCAACTTCACAACAACCCTCAAAAGCAGTTCACTAAAAATGTACGCCCCGATCCTACGCCTGTTTACTTGGCAGCAAATCCCGTATTTAACTCCTAGTAATCGCGCACAGGACTGCAACCTTAATTGATGGCGCATTAGAGGTACCCGAAGTTCATCATCCGCATCACTAGTGAACGTGCGAATAACCAGGCGAGTGTGCTCCTTTGCTCAGCATTTATTCCAGTACAGAAAAGATGCGTCTGTTTAAACACACCCAACGTGTGTCGGCAACGTGTGAGAAATTGGCAGTCAGTGACGGGAAAGTGTGACTGGACGGGTCTGAGAGTGTTCCTCGT
The DNA here is from genome assembly GCF_964234715.1 of Podarcis melisellensis. NCBI lineage: Eukaryota > Metazoa > Chordata > Lepidosauria > Squamata > Lacertidae > Podarcis > Podarcis melisellensis. The sequence goes on from NC_138533.1 coordinate 14,325,669, forward strand.
TCAACAGCGGGAGGGAAACCGTGTCAACATCCGTTTCTTAAGAACACTACAATTCCCAGGGTTCTTTGAGAAGCCGTGCTTCTTTTGAGGTCAGCGCCGCTTCCTGCACATCAAGGTAGTATTTTGACTTTGCTCAGCAGTGGTTAGGAAACAGGACTGGTAGGTTTTGTGGCTCATGAACTTGCTCCCTGTGAGGAAGGGCGTTGGTGAGGACAAAAGGAACTCTGCAGAAACCCAGAGGCACTCTCACCATTTTAATTATTGTTGCTAAAAGCCAGAAGATGCTTTTAACTGAAACGGAACCCCTGCTGTATAACCTGGTGACCAGTGTCCTAGGTTCAGACAAAACAAATTCACACTGAAAATTATAACACACTTATCTTCAAAGATCTGTTACAGATCTCTTAGAAAGATATTTAGCTGAAAATTAAATAGCACCAGCTGTCCCAGACATAGAATTTGTCTTTTCCCATATGTTTTCTAAAAGGGCAATTAAGCCCATGGATGTCCAGGAATGGGTTTTTGTATGAACTTGGGTGCCCCTAAACAGCTGAGATCTCTGTCTTCTTAATAGGTGCTCTTTGTGCTGATCTGTCAATGAGTGTTTTCCCCTTTTGCTGACACCCCTGAGTTGTAATCATCAGGAAGTATCCTGCCGTTTATTTTGGATGGCAATGAAAACTTCATTAAAAATAAATAAATAAAGGGGCATTTGGAGGAGAGGGTGGTGAGCTTAATAGAGACCAGGGAGCGACTTTGTGATAATGGGGCACTATGACTTGCTTCTCTTTGGCCCATTTTCCTCAGTGCCAGTGGGTGGGCTTGGCTTGGGGGGAGGAAGGAGAGAAGGAATTGGCGGGTGCCGGTCCTGGCACCAAAACTTGGGTGACTCAGAGTGTGAGGAATGATGGATTTCAGGTGCCAAGTAGATGAGAAACCACAACTGGGGCAGTGACTCATTAACAGCCGCCTGATGGCCAAGGAGGTAGGAAGGGGGGGAATTGACATTATGGGTTTGGTCCTGGCACTCCTGCTCCCTTAGTGGCAGCCTGTCTGGGAGAAATCCAACAGGTGCTGCTTTCTCAATAGCTGTGATACTGAGCTGAAGAAACCTGCATCTGTTGTCCTCCCCCCCCCCCTTCTGACGGCATTTTGCCAGAAAACAAGAGGGTCAGAGAGATATAGAAGTGCCCCAGAGCACCCACTGAACTTTGCTGCTGGAAGAAGGAAGGAGGGAAGTCAACTCTTAGGAGTAAATGTAAAGTAATGTGTATATGTATAGTATGTAATCATAAAATCAAAGATTATCTTTAAAAAAAAGTCATATCTCAGCTGAAGGCCGCTACTCCAAGCCTTTCCATCTGTCCCTCTGAACTCTCCCCAGGCCTCAGCGATACCCCTCACTCTCCCCCCCTGCTTCTCACCCTCTTTGAGTCCTTTGACCTGGCTGGAAAGAGTCCCTTGAACTTTGAAAACACCTATTTGTTTCCCTGGGTGGGAGACAGACAGGGGTTGTGTCAGCTTAAGTGTGGGTAGAAACTAGCCTTCTGTACAAAGGTCAATTTTACATTTGTTGCTCCGCCCACTTTTCCATCTGCCCCCGCCCAGCACTGGATGGCCATCCAGAAAGAATACGGCCCCCACCAGATCGTTGACTCCACTGTGGAAGAACTGCTGTTCATGCTGATGCGTTTGTCCTCACCATAATCTACCCTCTTGCTCCCCTGCCCTCTGGGGCAAGAAAAACCACTACACAGAATCATAGAATAATTGGAGGGACACCAAGGGTCATCTAGTCCAACCCCCTGCAATGCAGGCATCTCGGCATGAAGTCTCCCATCCAGTTTGAAACCATACCTGACCCTGCTTAGCTTTGCAACCGTGCTAGCAGTTTTTTAAAAACACACACACACTGCACAGCTAGGAGGATCTTTGCCTCTGAAGCTGCCTCTGTCTCTCTCTCTCTCTTGTCCGCACCCTGACCTCCTCTCCTCCTCCTCCTGAAAGTCTTGCTTCTTGGTGGTAATGTGAAAAGGAGGCCCGCCTTTGAGGGAGCAGGCTGGGAGCCAAGCGACATCCTTGAAACGTGAGTGAGAGGAAGAGGAAATGTGTGACTAACCTGAAAAGTATAGCAAAGCCTCACACAGCATGCCAGCTCTTCCCAGACTTGGCTCCGTCCCCTCAGAAGAGGCTTTGCTGCTGTTCCACGTGCGAGTCCCGCCGCCTGGCTCTCCCTGGGAACAAGGCCCAGAACCACTAGCAGCCCAGAAGGAAGGGACACATTTTTCTGTTCGTTTCAGTTCTCTCCATCTGGCTTATTTTGTTTACTTATTTATATTGCGCTTTTCCTCCAGGGAGCTCAAGCTGGCCTGCGTGGTTCTACCTCCCCCCGCCCATTTAATCCTCACAACAACCCTGTGAGGTAGGTTAGGCCCCCACAGTGAGCTTTATGGCTGAGCACTGTGTATGGGTGTGAGAGTTGTGCCATACTTGGCCTGAATGTGTACTATGCGTGATTATTTTCTTCCAGCCCTCCTCTTCTCAATGTTTCAAGGCAGGTACAAAACAAATGAAACCCAGCATCATAGGAAATAAGCAAATCACATGGGTGACGGAACAAAAACTTCAAGTTTGGAGGGCTGCTGTTCAGGGCTCCAGCAATGCCACATTTAGGGTAGGGCGGGCGGTTCCCCTGCACAGTGTGCCAGGCTAATAGGGCGCAAAATAATAATGATGATGATGATGGAATTGACATTGCTATTTTTCTATTAAAAGAGGTGCCAGAACTCACTATGAACACTCCCCTTGTTCTCTTAGAATGGCAATGGCGCCTACCTGACAGGTGCCAGAACTGAGTTCCTGTGAGTTGCCGCTGAAAAAAGAGCCCTGGGAATTGTGAAAATAAGAAGGGTGTGTGATTAGGGCAGGGGTCAGCAGACTTTTTCAGCAGGGGGCTGGTCCACTGTCCCTCTGACCTTGTGGTGGGCTGGACTGTATTTTTTTGGGGGGGGGGGAATGAACGAATTCCTATGCCCCACAAATAACCCAGAGATGCATTTTAAATAAAAGGACATATTCTACTCATGTAAAAACATGCTGATTCCCGGACCGTCCGTGGGCCGGATTCAGAAGGCAGTTGGGCCGGATCCGGCCCCCAGGCCTTAGTTTGCCTACCCACGGTTTAGGGTGCCATATTACCAAAGTCTACCCCTGGTTCTAGACAGCCAAACGAGTCCTCTTTCAGGATACTCTGTTTGTCCCAGTCTGGGCTGGGAGTCCCATGCAAGCTATGATTGCAGAGGGACATAAGAAACAGCCTTAGGTGCCACCTGCACTACGCAGTCCAAGGAGGATCGTGCCGGGTTAAACAGTTACTCCTTCCCCCAAAGGATTCTGGGAGTGGCAGTTTGCTAAGAGTTGGGAGGATACTTCCCTATTTCCTTCCCAGAGCTGCAATTCCCAGAGTGGTTGAACAACCAACCCCTCTTCCTGGGAAGCCACAGCTGCTTAGAGTAGCAGGATACTGCTTTGAATGGATTGTGCCAATGGAGCCTCGTATTGCGCCAGACTCACCGGGTCACTGCCTGCACTAACCGGCAGCAGCTCACCAAACTTGCAGGCCTGATATTCCCAGCCTTCCGTGGAGATGCTGGGGATTGAACCTGCAACCTTCTGAATCATAGAATTGTAGAGTTGGAAGGGACCATGAGGGTCATCGAGTCCAACCCGCTGCAATGCAGGAATGTTTTGGCCCGGCGCAGGGCTCGAACCCACAACCCTGAGATTCAAAGGCTCATGCTCTACCAGCAGGGATGTATGCAAAGCAGGTGCTCTGTTCATTCTGTCCCAGCAGCTGGGTAGCCCAACTGTTCTTATATGCCCACCCACTTCCTTCCATCCATGCCTGTTCTCTTTTCTACTTCATCCCCTGTTATGATATGATACGATACAATACAATATAATATGATAATCTTTATTGTCATTGTCCCATACAGAACAACGAAATTGGAAAAAAAATCTACATAAGACATTCAAAACCAACAAGCCTGCTATCCCAGCTATCCCAACCTGGTTAGCCCCCTAAAAACTCTGATACCCCATTTTAAAAATACAATATACTCCCATAGTGACTCCGCACACTGCGTTTAAAACCAAAAGCGCATTTGGATAGAAGCTGTTTCTCAGGGGGCTAGTCCTAGTCTTTATAACCCTGTACCTTCTTCCAGAAGGCAGAAGCTGAAAGAGATCGTTTCCGGGGTCCACACTATCCTGCACTATCTCTGCAGCTTCCTTATGACACCTGGAAGCATAGATTTGATCCAAGGTGGGAAGAGTGCACCCAATTATTCTCTCTGCAGTCTTTACAACCCTGGACAGTATTGTTTATTCCCTGACCCTGCAGCTCCCACACCACACACACAGACCATAAGTTAATGCACTCTCAACAGCGCAATGGTAAAATGCTTTGCCAAGGCTGATTCATGGTCTCCCTCAGGAGGTGGTAGATTCTCCTTCCCTGGGGGTTTCTAAGCAGAAGTTGGATGGCCTTCTGTCTCCGGTGCTTTAGCTAAGATTCCTGCATTGCAATGGTAGATTCTATGATTAATGCAAATGGGGCATTGCCAGCCGGCCTTCTTACTTGCACGCAGCCCAGGGGGTGGCCATTGCTGCCAGCTTCTTCCTCCTCCTTAGTCTCCTTATTAGACCTGAGCAGGCTGCTAAGGAGGATGGGGAGAGGGGGAATCAGAATCCATTGGTGGCTCTATCCTTGCTCATTGCCTCTGGCTCCTCCGTATTGCCTTCCACTCCATCAGTCTTAGGGGGCAGCAGCTACCACTGCCCAGGCCCCCTCAGTGTAATCTCTGAACCTCTCTGGATTTGCTTGCTCCACGGGGCTGAGAAGTGTCTGTTTTGAGGGATAAGCCACAGATCTGCCGGCTGACTCCGCTCCTCTTCCTCCAAGGTGAGTCACCAAAGTCCTATTGCAGTGTCTCACATCCTGCCAGATCTCGAAGGAAGACATCCCTTGAAGGGTTTTTTTATTTGTAAAAAATTAGGGAGTTCCCTGTGCCCTGGGAGTTTTCAGAGACTTTGGACCCTGAGCCCTGACAGTGGAAGGCAATGTTTTATTCCTGGAGTAGCGAGACAAACACTTCCATCTCTGGTCCGGATAAGGCTGCATCTCATATGGTTAGAATTAGCAGGCGTGTGTGCTCTCCCAAGGTTGCTCTCCCTGTCTGCTTTCCTCTCTTTGCTCAAGCCTCAGTTTCCTCATTCTGTACAATGGGAACAGAGCTGTGCAAAGGGGATCGCTGTGCAATGAGAACTGGGGAAACATCTACCTTGCATGCGGAAGGTCCCCAATTCAATCCCCATCATCTCCAGGCAGGGCAGGGAGAAAACTCTGTCTAAAAACCCTGGAGAGCCCCTGCCAGTCAGTGTGGACAATACTGGGCTAGATGGAACAGTGGTCTGACCCAGCTTCCTATGGCGTTCTTAAAGGTGGCCTGCTTCACAAGCACATTCAAAGTGTTGCGTAGGTGGAGACCAATTATAATAGATGTACATGCACTCTGTTTGCATTTCTCAATGAGGTTTCCCCAGAAGACCCTCTAACCCAGAAACTGCCCCTCTCCCCCACTTCTATCAGCCTTTAATGGTTTGCTGTACTTGATTACACATACCTAGGGGAATTCTTCACTTTCGGGCCCCAGGGTAAAATCTGGGGGGAAAACTTTGAAATATCAACAGCATCCCCCCCCCCCATTGTGCAGTCAGCCTTGCTTCAAAGGATCACCTACGTGTGTGTGTGTGTGTGTGTGTGTGTGTGTGTACAGGATGCTGAGGGGGGAGTCCTGCTTTCACTACCTTCACTTTCTCTATTCAGAAGTTGCCTTTTTAATCACTTTCTATTCCTGCCTCTTGACGCCAAAAGCCAGGAACAGAAAAATGGAAAAATCCTGCTGCCTGGTTCTTCTGCTCATTACTCATAAACTCTCCCCCATTCACATGCTGAGAAGGTTTGAAGCTCAGCTAGAAGTGTTGCGTTAGTGTGGGGCGGCTAAGGGACCAGTAGCCACATCATGCCATCTCTGCTCCAATCCTTCCTCTGGCGCGACTTCAACAGGTGACCTTCATTCACCGCCTCCCATTTTTTTAGTTTTTAATTTTTGCACAGGGTGGGAGGACAACAAACGTGGTCTCCCTAGCAGGACTGTTGTATGCTGCCTTGATCTCCGGACAAGAAAGGTAGGATACAAAAATGTGTAATGAATGAATGAATAATCATTATTGTTACCGATAGTGACATTGATTGTGGTGATGACAGCTGTATTTTGCTTCTCTCACGTTTGTCATTGTGTAAAGTTCTTTACACACAGTCTTTGTACACTTTCCTGGGAGGAGTAAGTGCCTTTGAAATACAAGGGGTGTATGCCTTAGATAAGCATGGCTTTAGACAGAACAATACCAAAGCATTTCTTCAGAAGAGGCTGCTTGAAGCTCTGGTTTTCTGCCAGTTCCCACTCTGTCAAGAAAAGAACCCAGGCATCCTAGTGCACCTCCCCTTCCGCTTTCAGTGATGGAGACACCAGCTGTCCCAGGTCTAAACAATCCAACACACTGACCACTAGGCCACACTGCATCTGCATCATAAAACTTCTCCCAACCTCACGAACAAGTCAGGGACTCCAGCTTCTGTCCCACCAATGGACTCCACAGCTCTTTGTGAGATGGGGAAAGGACCCAGGAGTCCACATATCCCTGTACTACTGTTTAACATAGGAACAGGGGATTTATGGCAGAGATTATTGGATTTCAACTTCCATCACCGCAGCCAGCACGGCCAGTGATCTGGGATGATGGGATTTGTAGTTCAGCAACCTTCGGAGGTCACAGGTTCCCCCAACCCTGATTTGAAAGATCCCACTTTTTGAACCCAGATGGTGTGTGTGTGTGTGTGTGTGTGTGTGTGTGTGTGTGTCTTCTTCCACTAGCTGAATGGAACAAGATACTTTCTCTATCTAGGTTTATGGCCTGGCTCTATTCCCAGTGGGGAAATGATGGGGATTTCCCTGCTAATTGCCCACGGGGGTATGAGTCACCCCCATGAAGAATATGAAACGCCATCTGGATTTGACCGGTATGGTGAGCACGTGCCTGATGGAAAAAAAGATGGGGGGTGGCGAATAGGGAGCAAATAAATTTTATTTTCACCCACTCCTGAAGTCTATCGCCCCCCACTTCTCTCCCCACCCCTCTCCGTGCTGTGAGGAAGGTGTCCAGCTCCGAAACTCTCTTTTCCCAAGAACAGAATTCAGCCCTAGACCAGATTTTTCTTTTTATTAAGAAAAATAACAATCCTAAAAGTGCTTCCGAGCATGTGCAGAGTGCCCCATTCTCCATTGTAAGTGAACTATTCAGATTAAGAAGAGCTGGACTATGAGGCCGAAAGGAGGGTTTTTCTAGCGAGGTTTGAATCTCTGAACCTCATCTCAGTCTCCCAAATTGTGTCCTTCCTAATCCAAAAGCGCTCTCGGTCGAAACAGGGTTTCTACCACACACGTGAAAGCTTGGGCAAAGGGAATCCTTTTCGAGGAACGCCAAACAGGAAGAAATCAGGCCATTTAAGGGCATCTACGTCACCGCTCTCTGACTCACTCCTTGGAATGAACCAAGTGCGGCTTTAGCTAGGGGAGGCTGCAGTCCACTGAACCTTTAGATTGTATTTTAAGAGGTCTTTTTTGCCCGCAGGGGGTGTCATCTCTACAGTTCATCGGATTCCCTGTCGAAATGAGGTCTCAGGGGAGGGGTTTCCTACCCGAATACGCCGAGTGGCAGCTAAGCGATGTCTCATTCCCCCCTCCTTAGAAAATAGCGTGGGCTGGGAGCTCCCATTCATAAAAATCAGGCAAATGGAAAGCGCTCTTTTCAGCGTGTGAGACAGTTCGCTGGGCTGAGGCTGGGTAGAGATGTACAAAGGTTACGGAGCGGGAAGGGCACCTGCTCCCGGGAGTCATCGGCCCTCCACTCTGCGCCCAGGGACGCAGCAGGTAAGGCTTTTCTCCCTACTCTCTCCTAACTCTGGACACTCTTTAGTGTGCCATTGCCGGGCAAATGATCCCTTCCCACGCGTCTTCCAGGGCAGAGGCTTGAAACTGATGATTGCCCCAAAGACAGAAGCCTCATGAGCCAGGGGTGCCAACTTGAATAAAATATTGGGGGGCAGGTATAATCGATCACAAGACGTGGGTCACGCATACTATTTGAATGGCAATGCCAATCAGCGCGGGGGGGGGGCGCTGACCCCCTCCAATATTTTATTAGGGGACGAAGGGACCGCGGCTCCTATGTCAGGAATCTCATGGGGAGGAGAGGGGTTTATAGTTCCAGGGTATGATATAGTTCCCGCGCCCCCGGTTTGAAATTTCTGAATAAGTGCTCGGGTTTCCCTGTTCCTGGGGAGCCCCAGTCTGCCTCTGATCTCAAGCGCCTTTCCCCCTAAATCGGGGGGGGGGGAGGGGTTGCTTCTGTCAAATGGGTGGTGTAAGAGAGAGAAGTATTTGTTGTGTTGTTTTGCCTGTCCAAACGCTTAAAATGAAGCGATGGCGTTGTGGGAATTTTGTGGCCCTTTTTTTATAGGTGCCTCTATGCCGGGTTTATTTCCATTCGATAATTTATTGTGTGTGTGTGTTTTCTAGGTTATTTAATATAGTTATCTACTAAAATTATAAACACGTTTTATTAGATTGCAATATGATTTCCAGCTATAGAAGAAAGAATACTCTCAATGTGCTCAGAGGCACGGGCAAGGGAAGTCAAACTAAACAAGGAGCGGGAGCAAATCCGGGTTTAAGAAGCCGCTTTGCTCGCCTTGGCTATTGGAGCAGTGCCGGTTTTGGCCGCTAGGGGGTAGCTCACGCCCGGCTCTTCCATAGTGGGTAAAAGCGGCTTGCATCTGATTTTTTTTCTCAAATGAAGGTTTGGCTATTCAGTGTCAGCTCTGAAAAGAGATTACAGAGAGGTGGGTTCTTCGAATGGCTTTGACAACTGGTGGTTTTGCAAGAGGGAAGCTGCAGGGAAAGAGATAGCAGGAGTTTAGTTCTGAAACCCATCCGTATGTGTACAGCACCTGGCACACAGTAGAGGTTTAAAAATGTAAGTTTCGGGTGCGTTTTCATCATTTCTTATGATTAAGCAGCATAGAAATCCTATTAGATAAAAATAAATATTTTATTTTTGGGAGGGGGGGCGAGGGGAACCAGAATAACAACATCTGGTTTTTAGCCATCATTTTAGAGTTTCTTTAAGATTAAGTGATATATAAATCTTGTTCGATACAAAAAATAAAATAGAACCCAAGATTCCTGCATACAGTGGAATGGGGAGATAACTCTACAGGGGACACGAAGGAGGATCTGGGAATCATTATGGGATGTTCGCATGTTGCAGTCAACAAGCGTACAATCTGTGTGCACAAATAGCTGTACTGTACACTCATTTGGTTACTCACATTGAGAGTACGGTCTGTGTACCTTGTGCACAGAGTAGGTGCGCTGTTACCAATCAACGAAGTGTACCCTTTCTCACGCAAAACACTATATAGAGGTTGCTTGAGCCTAGGTCAGTGTAATGTGTGAACAAGCCTAATGTCTCATCTGTCCTTTATTCTGGTTGCAAATGGGGATTTGGGGTTAAGGGAAAGAGCTGAACCTATAAGAAGAGACAGACGGGGTGGATTTTAGTGGATTGCTGTATGTGTGTGGTGTTTGGTGACTAAATCCACAGAGATGTGGCTAGATTGAATAAAACAGACTCATCATTATGTGTTGGCATTGATAATTCCGGGGGCCTTTCACCCAGAAAACAAGATAAATTGATGACTCAAACTAGCTACTGTTGGCGAGAAAGTAAATATGCCAGCATCTAAACCCCATGGGGCTCTCCAGCAGGCAGAGGAAGGTCTGGTGGAAGGCAAAGCGTGAGGGATTGGTGGAAGAGAGCCTTGGATCTCAAGGATGGGCAACCTGCAGCCCTCGAGAAGTTGTTCAGTTGCTATCTTCCCTGACCATTGGGCATGCTGGCTGGGGCTGATGGGACCCAGAGTCCAGCAACATCTTGAGGGCCACAGATTCCCTCCATCCCTTACATAGACTTTTCCTCAATGAATTTGCGTTACACCCCCCCCACCCAATCTGTTGGTGGCTTCCATCCTGCCTTGTGGCAAGGAGTTCCTTAAGCCGATCGTGCTTTCAAAAATTGCCCAGGAATAACCTGAGTTCCTGCAACTCATCATGAGTAAGCAGGAAGGGAGATCATGGCTTCAACTAGGAACATAAAACTGCCACCTTGGGGATTGGGAGAGAATTTTCTGCCTTGTACAGGGACCCTAGGAGAATGTTGGTATATTATCATTTTTAATATACAGTTTGGATCAGAAACGCTCTACTGGAGAAAAAAATAAATAGAGATTTTAGTATTGAGAAATAAGGGGGAAGAGTCATAGCTTGGGGGTCCTGGGTTCAATCCCTGGCGGGACCTGCAGGGAAGACTGGGAACGAAACCTCCCACCTAATACAGTCAAAGTCATTGTTCCCCTTTCATAGGACTGTAGAGCGGGAAGGGACCCCAAGGGTCATCTAGTCCAACCCCCAGCCATGCAGGAATCTTTTGTCCGAAGTGGGACTCGAAACCACGACCCTGAGTCTCATGCTCTACCGACTGAGTCATCCCTTCACAACAAGAATCTTATTTGGGGAAGGCCCACAGCTCAGTGGGACAGCTTCTGCCTTGCAAGCAGAAAATCCCACGTTCAATCTCTGGCATCTCCAGGTGGGGCTGAGAATGCCCCTCCCCGGAAAACCCTGAAGAGCTGCTGCCAGTCCGTGCAGACAATACTGAGCTAGATGGACCATTGGATCTGACCGACTCCTCTGTTCCTACATCCATATTCTAGCAGAGAGGGGGGAAATTCAGGTTCGTGTATTTAAATGGGGGGCAGACGGTCCTTGCTCGGTGGCGACTTCTCTCTGCCGCCCCCTCCCCCCCGCAAAAAAATCCACACCTGGGTCGTTTCCCTGGGACAGGACGGGAGCGGCCGCGCTCTCCTTTTTTTCTGCTGTGTCATCTTGTGCTGTGTCATAACAAGGTGAGTCATCAGAACAGTCGTCAGTGCGAGTCACCCGCTCGACAGACAGCGAGGGTGGGGCGCCCTTCCCCTCTCCCGTTCCTTCCTCGGATCCCGTTTCAAAGGCAGCTGGGAGTTTTGTTCTTCCCCAATCCGCCTTCCTCTCCTCTTGCGAAATGCCCCGGGAACCGGCTCAACGTAATAAAAAATAAATTTTTAAAAAATCTGCCAGCTCTCGTCCTACCTTGCAAGGCTGGCGAATGATGCACATGGAAGAACTGTTGGACTCCATCTCTTAGCATCCCTAGCCAGTCTGGACAATGGTCAGGGAGGATGGGACTTGGGGGGTCGAGGGCACCCAATTCCCCGACCCCCGGTGCCATGTGCTCTCTAAACCCAGCAGGGAGAGTTAAATTAAGTAGTCTTGGTAGTATTTGTTACAGCACCTCCTTGTGGGGGGTCCTTCTGTCTCCGTCTTCTGTCTTTCCATGACGCTGTCTGTCTTTAAAATCTGCCAGGGTAATGTTCTCTTAAAAACACCAACAAAAGGGGGTGTCCGAGAGGGGAATGTAAACTCTTTCCCCTTTGTGTCAGATGTGTCTTGTGGGGATGGTGCTTTCCAGAGGAGAGTCACTGCTGTTTCATCTGTCTGGCAGCTGAACCCCTCTGAAAAGTGGGTCTATCCAGTGGCGTAGCGTGGGTTGTCAGCACCCGGGGCAAGGCAAGTAATTTGCGCCCCCTAACCCATGGATTTGCGCCCCCTAACCGGTGGATTTGCGCCCCCTAACCCTAACCCCCAGATGTTGCGCCCGGTGCGGCCGGCACCCCCTGCACCCCCCACGCTACGCCACTGGGTCTATCCAGTCCAATATGTTGCCAGCTGGAAGCCCTCTAGGCAAGGCATGACTTGCCCTCCACATCTGGCACCCAGGCTGAGGTAGACTTCTTGTGGACATGGAGGTTTGCCTCAGAGATCGGGATTGACCCAGGGGTCAGCAAACTTTCTCAGCAGGGGGCCGGTCCACTGTCACTCAGACCTTGTGGGGGGCCAGACTATATTTTTTGGAGGGAAATGAACAAATTCCTATGCCCCACAAATAATCCAGAGATGCATTTTAAATAAAAGCACACATTCTACTCATGTAAAAGCACGCTGATTCCCAGACAGTCCGTGGGCCGGATTTAGAAGGCGATTGGGTGGATTTGGCCCCCGGGCCTTAGTTTGCCTACCTACCCATGTGATAGACCCTCCCTACCTTCTGTGAATCAGCACAACAGCATCAGCATGTCTGATGGCAGTGGGTTGTATCCAAAGCGAATCTGACACAGAGTTGGAATTTATAAACATGAAAAACTTGGGTGCATTAATGCCAAGGGGGCCTACTCTGAGTAGGACTCAGTTGGATGCAGCCCACTGCACGTTCAGTATGATGAGAGAGGGAGCGGTGTCTCTCTGCAGCAGTGACTGGGGAACCTCTGGTTGTTGCAGGACTCCAACTCCCATCATCCCTCACTGCTGGCCATGTTGGCTGAGGCTGATGGAAGTTGGAGTCCAACAGCATCCAGAGGCTGATAGCCACTCCCCTCCCCCATTCCTGGTCCTGCAGCATGCAGGTTTTTCCGCCTGGGCCTCTACCAGTGTAATGTGCCATGGTCAGAGTGTTGGGCTAGGACCTGGGAGACCAGGGTTCGAATCCCGACACGGCCACAGGGTTGCTTTTAAGGATAAGGTGGAGAGGAGGAGAATAATGTGCTCCACCTTGAACACCTTACAAGAAAGGTGGGATATAAATGTGTTTTTTATATGTTGAACTCATGCCCTGTCTTGTTCTAACCACTGCGCATCACTCCCCTTGAGGAGCAGGGTGTATTACCCAAGAGACCCAACTTATCCTGCAAGGGAGAGTGAAATTGCAGACAGTGTAGTTAGTGGTTAGCGTGTTAGATTAGGACATGGAAGATGCAGATGGCAGCAGTACCCACTCAGTCTTGAAGCTCACTGGTTGACTAAACAGAAAATGGAAAGAATAAAATCTGCTGCTCTCATCCTCTTACAATTAGAACTGTAGAGTTGGAAGGGACCCTGAGGATCCTCTAGTCCAGCCCCTGCAATGCAACTGTCCCATATGGGGATCGAACCTGCAACCTTGGCACCACACTCTAGTCAACTGAGCTGTTGGTATACCAAGGATCTTGGTATAATTGGTTCTTGGTGGAAGGGTGCAATTTTGCCAGTAATGTCCCTGTCCCCCCCGTCCCCGTTAAGTGGTGTACAAATTTTACGAAATAAATAAAGCAAATTAAAAATGTAATAAAACGAAGTTTTCCGATCGTGACTCTCCCCTCCAAAAATTTGGGAAGTAGGCTCTTTCAGGTTGCTCTAACCCTTCCCCCACCCCCGATTCTGGCCAAGAACCCAGGAGTCCTGCTTCCTAGCAGGCTACCTGGGCCTGTGCAACAGCCTTGTCTTGAGACAGGTGGCTCTGGGTTTCCCCCACCCTCACCTGGGCTGGAGGTAGGATGTGTCAGAGAAACAGCAGGCAATGAGTCTGTGTAGGTTTTGAGGCCGCTCCCAGCTAGTCGGCTGAGATGACGCCAGCTGCCCCACGTAGAAGGCCAGGGCGGACCTCCCTGGAGGTGTACCAACATGCCTCAGGGAAAGGCAGAGGCTACTGGGGAAGTAGGTCAAGGGGTGTGTGAAAAGGGCACTGGGTGCGTAATTCCGGGGGGTAGAGAGGCAGCTGTCTCCTCTCTGCCCTGGGGCTTAATGGCTCCACTGTGCGTTGGAGGAATAGACTGGGAACTGAGCTCTGCTGCAGTCCTTCCTTTGACTATGTGAGGTGACAAGTGTTCCTGAGCAGGTGCAGAGGGCCATCATGCAGCCTCACACAGCTGGGATATGAGGGGAAAGACAGATTATTATCCCAAGGCAGTTCGGCTCCAGAGGGGGGAAATAAAAAAAGCAGCTTGTTCCTGCAAGATTGAGAGATGGTCACCAGCTTGGATGACTTGTCAAAGAGAAAACAAAAAAAATTCCTTCCAGTAGCACCTTACGTATCTGAAGAAGTGTGCATGCACACGAAAGCTCATACCAAGAACTGACTTAGTTGGTCTTTAAGGTGCTACTGGAAGGAATTTTTTTTGTTTTGACTATGGCAGACCAACACGGCTACCTATCTGTAACTTGTCAAAGAGAGCTAGATAAATATCATGGGGAATAAAGGTTAATAATGGCAGCTAGCTGCTATGGCTGTACTCTCTCTGCCTCTGAGTAACCCTTGTTGGGCACTGCAAGCCGGGAAAGTTGCATTGCGCTCTGGTTCCTGTTTGGTGACCTCTCCCAGGCATCTAGATGGGACGCGGGTGGTGCTGTGGGTTAAACCACAGAGCCTAGGGCTTGCCGATCAGAAGGTCGGTGGTTTGAATCCCCATGATGGGGTGAGCTCCCTTTGCTTGGTCCCTGCTCCTGCCAACCTAGCAGTTTGAAAGCACGTCAAAGTGCAAGTAGATAAATAGGTACCACTCCAGCGGGAAGGTAAACGGCGTTTCTGTGCTCTGCTCTGGTTCGCCAGAAGCGGCTCCGTCATGCTGGCCACATGACCCGGAAGCTGTACGCTGGCTCCCTTGGCCAATAAAGCGAGATGAGCGCCGCAACCCCAGAGTCTGTCACGAGTGGACCTAATGGTCAGGGGTCCCTTTACCTTTACCTTTTACCCAGGCATCTATTTGACCCCTGAGAGGACAAGATGCTGGACTCGCTGGGCAGTTGGCCGGATCCAGCAGATCTCTTTTCATATTCTCTCTTCCTTAAGTATCTTGGGCAGGCAAGGGCTCTGTCTGCCAGGAAATTATCTTGCACGAGGTTCATGGAAACGAATCTCCCATTATTGTGCAACTCTTCCTGGTCCTAGAATCATAGAATCGTTTATGGAAGGGAACCACGAGGGTCCAGCCCCTTGCCATGCAGGAATCTTCTGCCCACGACCCTGAGGTTAAGAGTCTCGTGCTCTACCCATCGAGCTATCCTATGCGCATGGTTTGTGCAGGAGAAAGTTACCAGTGGATTGGGCCCTGCGGGTCAAGTCTGCCGCTCTCAATGCTGTCCCGAAATCTACAGCCTGTGTTTAAAAAAGTTCCATATGCTCAGAGACTTTGCTTCTGTTCATTGGGGGATATAGGAAGCTCAGAGCACTTTAGATGTCCCTTTTTTGAAGAGGCACGTAGTGAGACCATTGATCCCCGGCTGGTGAGGCTCACTGACCTCCCAAAAAAGCAAAAAATTGACCTTTTCCTGTTAGGCAAAGATCATAAGACAACCCGGATGATCGCCAGATTCTGTGTACAGATCTGTAGGCGCAGACCATCCCCCAATCCAAACTAGTTCATTAAGAAAATCCCCAAATTCGGTTCCATGGGTGACTCTGGGTCATCTCTCTGCGGTAGCTTATCTTAAAGTTTTAAGTGTCTATATGCTTATTACATTTATAAATTTTAAATTTATTGTTGTACATTGTTTTAAATGTTTGTTTTCCTTCTGGGATTGTACCCCCAAGTGTGTAATCTGGTCTCCGACCGTAATAAGTTATCTGTCTGTCTGTCTATCTACAGCCTGTGGTGAGATGGGAGAAGGGCTTTCAGATTTAAGAGGCCATTTGATGCCTAGGAGGTTCTGGCAACCTTGAATTTATTTTCTATGAGGGTATCTGTATAGGGCTATTGGTGGCTCCCAGTGGCTCTGCTGTTGGAAGGTAGCAAGCAAATTGCTTGGAATTATAATGGGGGCTGATCTAGTTGCCAGGTTTATCTTATGTTCTTATGCTATTTGATTTTTTATTTAATGTTTTAAAATTGATTCTACTGTTTTCATTGTTGTTGTTTGCACCACTGGGCACCTTTGGTGGGGTGGAAATTGAAGGAAGGAAGACATTCATATTTTCATTGCTATGATGAAGAGAGGCTTGTTCTCGAAGAGTAGAATTCTATAGTTGGGTCTATGTCCATCAGTGGCGTGCGGGTCAGCGGACTAGGTGGACAAGGCTAGTTCCCTAAATGTCCCCTTGGTGCTTCCTTCCCAAAGCCCAGGAAGCTTCTATCTGGTGTAGGGAGGGAGGTACAATACGCACACATGGGACGTTGTTGTGATGTTGCGACATTGTGACGTCACCAGGGCCAGATTTAGGTTTGATGAGGCCCTAAGCTACTGAAGGTAGTGGGGCCCTTTATAGGTCCAAGAAATTGCCGCTGTTTTTTGTGTTGAATATATGCTGTATGGTAATTTATGGACCTAATAGGTATCTAAAGCCATTTGCACATATTGCCATGCAACCAGTCCATGCAGAATGTAGGCATCCTATTTTAGGGAGCAAGCTAGCAGGCGGGGCTCCTTACTTACCGTATTTTTTGCCCTATAGGACGCACTTTTCCCCCTCCAAAAAGGAAGGGGAAATGTGTGTGCATCCTATGGGGCGAATGCAGGCTTTCGCTGAAGCCTGGAGAGCGAGAGGGGTTGGTGCGCACTGACCCCTCTCGCTCTCCAGGCTTCAGGAAACTCTGCGCAAGCCGCGGGAGCCCTCCCCTGGCTTGCGCAGCGCTGCCTCTTATCCCAAAGCTACCCGAAGTGACTGCTGAGCGCCGGGGCTTTGGGTAGCTCTGCGCAAGCCGCGGGAGCCCTCCCCTGGCTTGCGCAGAGCCGCCTCTTATCCCGAAGCCCCGGCGCGCTGGGCAGTCGCGTCAGGACTTCGGATAGCTCTGCGCAAGCCACGAGAGGGCTCCCACGGCTTGCGCAGAGCAGCCTGTTCTGGGGGCTGGGGGGGAAAAATAATTTTTTCCCCTTTATTTCCCCCCAAAAAAACTAGGTGCGCCTTATTGGCCGGTGCGTCCTATGGGGCGCAAAATATGGTACATCATAGGAGCCTACATAACACAAAACACTGTTGCTGTATGTAGTTTTAATTTTCTTTGTTTTTTATCTTATATTTTGGAAATGTACATCCAGGGTTTTTTTTTCATTATTATTTTTGGGGGGGGGGGCCAAGAGAGTGGGGCCCTAAGCTATAGCTTGTTTAGCTTATACGTAAATCCGGCACTGGATGTCACTGTTGTGACGTCACCCCTCCGATTGCCCTCACAAGCTGGTTCCCTCTGGCGCTAACTGTTCCCCTACGAAAAATTTCACCACACGCCACTGTTTACCCAGGCTACCCTGAACATGCCCAATCTCGTCTGATCTCAGAAGCTAATCAGGGGCAGGTCTGGTTACTACTTGGATGGGAGAATTGTAGAGGATCATCTATGCAGAAATCTTTTGCCCAATGTGGGACTCGAACCCATGACCCATAGATTAAGAGTCTTGAGTTCTACTGACTGAGCTATGGGCCCAGTTGCACCTGCATGCCTCTGTGCTTGGTTTTGAAACTCAGCCAGTTCCAAAAGCTGTGGAGGTGAAGTCAATGCAAAAGGGGGCAAGAGCAGCCTGCCTTTTAAAAAAGGGAGAAATATGTTTTTTCTAAATTATTTTGTGTAGTAAAATGAGGAAGAGGTGGCAAAATACTTCTCTCCTCTACCAGCAGCTTCACTGTCATTGGTCAGAACACCGGAAGGGAGGAGTAAATTAGTAATCTGGATGAGAATTTGAGTAGAGGAACCTTCACCAATGTAGTGTTTTGGACTACAACTCCCATCAGGCATGCAACATGACTGCCAGCCGCGGCTGATGGGAGATATAGTCCAAAACATCTGGAGGGAAACTTATTGGTGAAGTCTAGGGTAACATGTCCAGCAACCTTCCCCTGACCTGGTGCCCTCCATATGTTTTGGACTACAACTCCCAGCAGCCCCTTCCAGCAGCCATGCAGCATGGCAGTTGTGTCTCTATGTGCAGTATATAAAAAGGTAAAGGTACCCCTGCCCGTGTCCGACTCTAGGGTTGTGCGCTCATCTCACTCTAGAGGCCGGCAGCCAGCGCTGTCCGCAGGCACTTCCGGGTCACGTGGCCAGCGTGACGAAGCTGCTCTGGCGAGCCAGCACCAGCGCAGCACACGGAAAGGCCGTTTACCTTCCCGCTAGTAAGCGGTCCCTATTAATCTACTTGCACTTAAGGGTGCTTTCGAACTGCTAGGTGGGCAGGAGCTGGGACCGAAAGACGGGAGCTCACCCCGCCGCGGGGATTCGAACCGCCGACCATACGATCGGCAAGTCCTAGGCACTGAGGTTTTACCCACAGCGCCACCCGCGTCCCTATTACAGTATATAGCAACATTTTAATTTTGCTAAGCTCGTAATTTGCTGCGCCCCCCTGCTCCAGCAGGGTTAAAAGGAGGGCAAGGGGGGGACTTCCTTTTGAGGCATGCAAAACCTCAGAACATAGAAAGCGCTTGAAAGAGTGCCTTTAGGCATGCCTAGAGTGCAGTCTCTAAAATGGCCAATCTGTTGCAGTCCAACTGATCTGGAAGGCACCAAGGACTCAGCTGTACAGCTGCAAATATAACATTTTAAGTGCATTATACAAATGTGACACTAGATGGCGATGGTGAGCTAATGGCAAATTCAATTTTTCTTAAAAAGCGTTTTCACAGCGGTTTTTTATACATGTCTAGATTCCACCCAGGCTGCGAAAGGAGGCTGTATGGAGTGCCTTTTCCTCCTAGGAAAGTTTGTGCGCTCGTTGGTGGCTTCTGAGCTCCGGCAGATCTCTCTGCAGAGACGCCCAAGCTCTGTTTGTGACCCTCTTTGTCTTCTTCCCCTCCAGCAGAAGTACCCGTCTGATCCCGGGGCCGGCAGCAGCAGCAGTGCCGGCGGCGGCGGCTTTGTCCCCAACCTCAACACCATCACCTCCAGCCACGACCTACAGTGGATGGTCCAGCCCACTATAATGGGCGCTTCTCCAGGAATCCCCCCTTACCCGCGACCCTACCGTTGCCCGCACTATCCTCCAGGCATTCGGCCGGGTGTGATCCGCACTGCTGGGCCAATCCTGACACCGCGGAGGCGTCATTCGGAGCATGTGAGTATTGGGGGTGGGGTGGGCAGGGAGGGAATGTGGAAGGCCCAGTGGGTAGATGACAGCAGAAGGTTCCTGAAAAATATGTGAAGCTTAGTGCATTTGTGCAGCGACATTTCAGTGTGGCAAAGATCTGCTGTTGCCTCCTAGATAGAGGAGGTTAAAAACGAGGGAAGAGACTCTGAGGGCAGGCTTGGAACATGCAAAGAATGCACAAGAGGGAGGATTAAGAGGCCTGAAGCACTTAAAAAATTTTGGTGCCCCCATATATGTCAAAATACAGTGGTACCTCAGGTTACAGACGCTTCATATTACAGACTCCGCTAACCCAGAAATATTACCTCAGGTTAAGAACTTTGCTTCAGAATGAGAACAGAAATCGCACAGCGGCGACAGCGGGAGGCCCCATTAGCTGAAGTGGTACTTCAGGTTAAGAACAGTTTCAGGTTAAGAACGGACCTCCAGAACGAATTAAGTTCTTAACGCAAGGTAGCACTGTATAAGCAAATAATAAACTGTAAAATGAAATTCTATTAAAATAAAAAAACCTACAATAAGATGGATAAGAATCTTTGGTTTTGTATACAGTGGTACTTTGAGTTACAAACGCCTCAGGTTACAAATGCTCCAGGTTACAAACTCTGCTAACCTGGAAGAGTTACCATGAGTTGAGAACTTTGCCCCAGGATGAGAACGGAAATCGTGTGCCGGCAGCAAGAAGCCCCATTAGCGAAAGCACGCCTCTAGTTAAGAACAGTACCACTGTACTTCTACTTTATATTTGAAAAAATGTTCTCCTGCTTTTTCTTATGGCCTTGACCTTGATCAGGTCCTCAGCTGGGCCGTCTTACATGGGGGTGCAAGGGTTGCGGGGCACCCGGGTGCCGAATTCTGGGGGGCACCAGGTGCCTGCCGCTGAAGCCGCCTAAGCTCTTAACTATCTACCTATTATTAAATAATAAATAATTTTGATCAAGCTAGAAAAAACAAAATACACCTATACCTAGATATTACTGAAATGTATACCTACTGTTTCACTAAAGGACCTTTGAGTTTGTGCGCTCATCTAGCAAAGACGCACTGCACCAGCAGCGGCGCTTGTCATTCACAACGATGCCGTGCATGCGAAATTAACTCTTACATCAAAATATTATGTTACGTATTGTATTGAGCTGCTATGCGGCAGCACGGTCAGCGGCACCTTTGACACGACGATGTTTCTCCTAAGTCGGTGCCTAAACAATACTTATAAGTTTTTGTGTGGTGGCGCTAATTTGGGGGCTAAACAAAATTTGGGGGCGCTGGGTGGATCTTTGCAGAGCCCAGCGGCACATAGGCTAAAGACAGCCCTGGTCCTCAGAATGAATATTACGTAGTACATCTGCTCCTATGCTTGGTAGAGAGATGAGGCATCCAGCCTGCCTTGTTGCATAGTTCTTCCACTGGGGTTTTTTAATAAACTTCAACTGAGAAAAGAAACAGTCAGCTCAGTAATTTATTGCCATTAATGTTAAAAATCCGGCAATGAAAATTTCCCTGCTTCCCTTGATGCCCTAAGCCAGCCTTTCTCAAACTGTGGGTCCCCAGATGTTGTTGGACTACAAATCCCATCACCCCTAGCTAGCAAGGCCAGAGCTCAGGGATGATGGGAGTTGTAGTCCAACAACACCTGGGGACCCACAGGTTGAGAACCACATGGGTGGGCAAACTAAGGCCCGGGGGCCAGATCCGGCCCCGTCGCCTTCTAAATCCAGCCCGCGAACGGTCCGGGAATCTGTGTTTTTACATTGGTAGAATGTGTCCTTTCATTTAAAATGCATCTCTGGGTTATTTGTGGGGCATAGGAATTCGTTCACCCCCCCCCAAAAAAAATTATAGTCCGGCCCCCTGATGAAAAAGTTTGCTGACCCCTGATCTAAAGCATGCTCTTTGGGAAACATTTTACTCCATTTTGGAACAAGAATGTGCTTCTCAAGCACTTGTTGCCCCTTCATGGCCACAGAAACCATTTTCTTAGGTCTCCTCCTATTAGGTTGGGCCCAGGGATGTTGCAGGGCTGTGTCACCCACACGAGGGTTGCCATATGTCCGGAATTTCCCGGACATAGCCGGGATCCGGCCATCAGAAACAGTGTCCTGGCGGAAATCGCTGAAATGTCTAGGAAAATTCAGACGTATGGCAACTAAAGCCGGAAGTCTAGATTTTCCCCCGATTTCCTTTAAAATAGCTCCAAAACTTCATTTTATTTTTTTAGATTTTGCAAAAAAAAATAAAATTAAAAAGGTCAGCTTTGGGCAAAACTAAAACTTTGGTTAGAGTGTGCTGCTGATAATATGGGTGCATTATTCCATTGCAGGGGGTTGGACTAGATGATCCGTGGGCTCCCTTCCAACTCTAGGATTCGCCTTTATACATATATAAAGGTGAGGTTGGAACAGCCTGGTTGCAAGGTGTGGCGTCCTATGGGTGGACTAACTAAGGGGAGGGGAGCACAGAACATGATACAAGCCGACATCGTTTGAAACACCCAACTGCACAGGCAGACAGCTGGGATAGAAATTCCCATGTTAAGCAATATGATAACACAAAGGGATGTACTGTTGCAAAGCCCGATGCACAAAGCACTCTGGGAAGAAAACCAGCCCTGCACATTTCAAAGTCTTCATGTGGACATAGCTTTGTATATCCTCAGCATGTTGATAAACTCAGCAGGCCTGCACTCTGGACGTGGCCAAAGGCTCTCTTGTCAGGGTTGGATTAACCATTATGCAAAATAAGCATGGGCTTAGGCCAGGGGTCAGCAAACATTTTCAACAGGGGACCGGTCCACTGTCCCTCGGACCTTGTGGGGGGCTGGACTATATTTTTTGGGGGGGAATGATCGGCCCATAGTGTGGGGTGGGGATAATGTCATGTGTCCCTTGAAATGCACCTGCGCCCAGCACTGAATGAACATTATCACGCAGTATGTAGATACCTCAAGAGGGCCTCTGGGCATGCACAGAGTGCAGGCCTGCTAAACCTTGGCACATGCAAGGAAAGTGCAAGAGGGCGCTTCCAGCAGAGTCCAGTCTCCAAAAACGGCTGAGCCACTAGTGTAAATTAAACATGGCCTGCTTTTTGATCTGCCTGGTGGGATCTTTCATAGCCGTGCAACAGGCATAGGTTTGACAACTATCTCTTTTTGATGGCCTGGAGAGGCGGCAGCAGGAGGGGAGCCTCGTTAGCTTTTCTGCCCATCACGTAGCTGCGGAAGGGCACAGAAGCAGTACTGGAAGAAAAGGACACATACCGGTATTTTCACTAGAGATTGGCTAGAGATTAAGGCCAAGATGCTGTTAGTGGACCATCTCAGCTGCGTTTCCGTAGACACTTGCACCCTCTGCTGTCCATGAAGCACATAGACGGTACAGTACTCCAGTTTGGAGAGAGAGCTGCCTCCAGTCATAAAGGTGAAGGTAAAGGTACCCCTGCCTGTGTGGGCCAGTCTTGCCAGACTCTGGGGTTGCGCGCCCATCTCGCTTAAGAGGCCGGGGGCCAGAGCTGTCCGAGGACACTTCCGGGTCACGTGGCCAGTGTGACAAGCTGCATCTGGCGAGCCAGCGCAGCACACGGAAACACCGTTTACCTTCCCGCTAGTAAGCGGTCCCTATTTATCTACTTGCACCCGGGGGTGCTTTCGAACTGCTAGGTTGGCAGGCGCTGGGACCGAGCAGCGGGAGCACACCCCACCGCAGGTATTCGAACTGCCGACCATACGATCGGCAAGTCCTCCAATCATAGACTCGTGGAATTATAGAGTTGGAAGGGATCCTGAGGATCATCTACTCCACGGTCTCTCAAACTTGGGTCTCCAGCTGTTTTTGAACTACACTTCCCATCATCTCTGACCACTAATTCCACTAGCTAGGGATGATGGGAGTTGTAGTCCAAAAACAGCTGGAGACCCAAGTTTGAGAGACCCTGATCTAGTCCAACCCAATATGCAGCTGTCCCATCCAGGGATCAACCTTGCAACCTTGGCATTATCAGCACCAACTGAGCTATGATGAGTCAACTTCCTGTTTAAATCAACTCAGTTCAGGACCATGTGGACTAGCAACTTTATTTCAAGGGGGAAAGGCCATAGCTCAGCGGTAGAGCACCTGCTTTCCATGGAAAAGGATCTGGGTTCAATCCCTACCATCTCCCAGGTAGGGCTTGGACAGACTCCTGTCTGAAACTCTGGAGACAAAACTGAGCTAGGTGGATAAATGGGGTTTGTGATTTGGTGTGAAGCAGCCTCTGATGTGCCCGTCTTCTGCAGCTGACACCCGAGGAGGAGGAGCGGCGGCGGCTGCGGAGGGAGAGGAACAAGCTGGCAGCAGCCAAGTGCCGGAATCGCCGGAAGGAATTAACAGACACCTTGCAAGCCGTAAGTGACTCTCCCATGCTGTCCCTGGTGCTTCTGGAAGGTGGACTCTTTTATTTAGTTATTTAGAGTGTTTGCACCCCAATCTTCAGCCAAAAAAAAAAAAAAAAAAAGGCTCCCAGAGCAGACTGCACAGAATCAGAACCAAGACAATCACTACCAACAGGCATACAATCTTTTTTTTTTTACATAATCCTATTTACTGATTTTTCACAAAGGAAACAAGAATCTTTACAGATTTTAACATAAGCTGTTAAGTTATTTTATCCATTGACTTCCCATCCTCCACTTCCATGGTTTCCATAAGGTAAAGGTAAAGGGACTCCTGACCATTAGGTCCAGTCGTGGCCGACTCTGGGGTTGTGGCGCTCATCTTGCTTTCGTGGCCAAGGGAGCCGTTTGCCTTCCCACTGGAGTGGTACCTATGTATCTACTTGCACTGCGTGCTTTCAAACTGCTAGGTTGGCAGGAGCAGGGACCGAGCAATGGGAGCTCACCCTGTCATGGGGATTTGAACCACTGTCCATCGGCAAGTCCTAGGCTCTGTGGTTTAACCCACAGCGCCACATATTTACCCTTAAATGCTGCTTATTTCGCCTATACCATTCAATGCATTCCATTGGACCTATTTGTCTTAATAATAAGATTGCTCCTATTTCCAGTCCTGCTCGCGTTTTCAGCTACCTATAGTAGTTCTTTAAATACTCAGTGGGACGTTTGCAGTCCCTGAGAAATACAATCTACAAAAACAGACAGAGAACCCTCTTAGTGAAGTGGTAGAAGCAATATGTGGTCCCCTGGACCTTCATACCTGGCCCTTGATCCTCTCCACAGGCCCCAACCCTCCCCGGTCTTGCTTGGCGCTCTCCTTGCCTGAAGTATCATCCTTGAACTCTGAGCACGCCTCTTGGTTCACCAGCTGTGGGGGCTGTTTTGCTTCTGGCCCCACCCACCACTGGCTTGTGGCCCCTGGAGATTGCCTAGAAAGGAATGTGAAGAGGGTCTTCTACACTCTGCCCTAGGGCGTGTTATTGTACTTTATGGTTCCCTTTTGACTGTTTCTCTCCTGCCTTCTTTGAAAAAGTTAAGAAATCCGCATTTTCTCCCCTCCCCAGGAGACGGACCAGCTGGAGGCTGAGCAATCTGGGCTGAAGAAGGAGATTGCGGAACTACAGAAGCAGAAGGAGCGGCTGGAGCTGGTCCTGGAGGCTCATCGACCGGCCTGCAAAGTCCCTGAGGAGTCCTCGGGAGAAGAGGAAGAGGGCCAAAGCCGGCCGGAGACCCTCGCCCAGCTTCCGGTCAAGCGGGAGTCCCCGCCGGGCCCCAGCGCCCCTCGCAGAGCGGCTCCAGTGCCTCCCAGCATCACTCTGCCCCCCAGCGGCCTGCTGGAGCCAGAGGCTCTGCACACCCCGACCCTGATGCCCACGCCGTCCCTCACCCCCTTCACCCCAAGCCTGGTCTTCACCTACCCCACACCGGGGGACCCCGATGGCCCCTCGGGCTCTGGCTTCCCGCACGAGGCCTGCTCCTCCGCCCACCGGCGCAGCAGCAGCGGCGACCACTCCTCCGATTCGCTCAACTCCCCCACCTTGCTGGCGCTCTGAGGACCAGGAGGGACCCGCTGGCTCCGTGGCGGGACAGTTCGGAGAGCGGCGTCTCCAGAGCGTTGCAGTTTCTAGGCCGCTTCTGTCCAGGGTTGGGGGTTTTTCTTTGCTGCCAACGGTTCTCCTGGTCATCTGTATACATACCTCATTCGGGCTGGAGACCTCACAGGCCTCTCCTTCTGCCATCTGCGCCCAAGTGCTTGGAGTCAAGTTGCCAGTCCTCAAGAAGGACCAGACCATCTTCCCTCCCACCCTACCAGAACTCAAGTCATTCCTTGTTTCTCCTTGCTGGTGGCCGAGGCAGGACAGCCATCTCTTTGTGGGGTGGGCTCTAGTTTGGGATTTCCTGCTTCGGCCAACAGGGTGGAACTCAATGGCCTCAAATGTCCCCCTCCAATTGTTTTATGACTTTTCACAACACTTAAAAAAAACACACAACCCTTACCCTTGATATCCTAGTGGTTTTAGAATAAACAGGCCTTTTACTGTGCACCTTTCCACTTCCTTTTCTCAAACTATTGTAGAATCTGTTTTCTTCAAAGCCAGGCATAGAAACACTGATGTTAATCTTCCGTGAACCACCAAAGACTGATCTTTGTGCCCCAAATTATTTCCCATCTCCTGGATGAGGTGGGATACCCTTATGTCGCCCAGGGGTGGAGCCGGTTGAAGACAGATATTTTTTATTATAAACTCACACGTCCCACTGCTTCGCCTTGTCTTAATGTCTCATTTAGTTAATTTGGGTGTTGTTTTGCTCTTCTAAGAGGGTGCATCCTTTGTCAACAAAGCCTGTGGCAAAATGAAGGCGGCAACTTCATTGGTTCGGAACAATTATCCTGCTAAAGATGAACAGGAGGAGTGTTTGTTGCGCTGCTGGGAGGGCAGGAGGCGAGGAATCCCCTGTGAATTGATCAGGCAGCTGATCAAAGTCTCCTTTAGCACAAACCACAAGTCTGGGTTTGTGGAAGGGATTTTTCTGAGGGAAAATATGGGAAGCCTTATGGGCTCTGTGGATGTCAGAGAATTTGGATCTGTCTGTCCTGGGTACAGGAAAGTTTCCTCCATGGCTTTGTAGAATTGAAAAGCTTGGGCTTCCTAGAAGACAAACACCCAAGTTCCTAGTCCTCGTGAGCCGCTGGTTAAAAATACAGAGCGGAGTCGAAATTCCTCAGATGTTTTAAAAATAACCCTTAGGGGTTTCTTTTTCTTGCCTCCCTGGAAAAGGTCACTTTGAAGATTTCTCCCAAAATATTGTCTGCCATCCCCCACCCCCAGTTTTTCTCCCACAATACCCTGGGGCAACACTAGTTCTGGGGCATTATGGGGGATGTAAAATGGTAACCTGGGTGCCCACAGTTGGCAGACAAGATAGAAGTTCTGGTACTGTCGTGTGACAGGTGAACCTCAGATACCGAGAAACAGGATCTCCCCTCTACCTGGAGAAATTCAGTGAAATTTGTGCCCCCAATTTATTTGCCTACACAGGATGGGGAAACATGGCAGGACCAATGTTTTGGCAAAGGCTAAAAAGTAGCATCAGTAGAGGAGTGTCTTCCGTCAGCTTCTGTTGCCTATGCTCTGATAACCTCTTGTGTTAGATTACTGCAATGCGGTATACATGGAGCTGCCCTTGAAGATTGTTCGGGAACTGCAGCTAGTGCAGAATTCAGCAGCTGGATTGCTGACCCCGGGGGCAAGATGGTCTGAGCATGTATCACAAATCCTCAAGGACCACTACCCACATGAACCAACTTGCACGCTCCACATCGTGGAGGATGGCAACATGGGAACGGACCTTTTCGGTGATGGCTCTCTGCATCTGGAATGCTCTCTCTCGGAGGAAGCACGCTTGGCGCCCTGGTTGCCTGTCCTCAGGAGCCCAGTAAAACTATTTCTGTTTACTCAGGCAGGTGTTTGGTTCTTAACCAGAAGAGTAACTACTTATGTCTGCGGCCTCTTTTTGTGCTCATTGTTTTCAATGTGGTGGGATTTGTTCATATATATATAAATGTGATTGTCTTGGATGAGCACTTTAGGCTTATTGCTATTTTTTATATTTGGTTTTCGTGGCTTCTTCCTGTTTTTATTATGCAAGTCGCTTTGAGATGCTTCGGCGTAAAAAGTGGCCAATAAAAATTAACGCAAATATATATATATATAAAACACACGGCATGTGCTTTAATTGCAAGTGAGGAGTGGGGTGAGGATCTCCTTTCTTTGGGGGCTGAAGAGTGAACATCAGGATGAGACCAAAAGCCCATCCAGTCTAGCATCCTGGACAACTAGATGCCTCTAGGAGGCCACTAGAGGAAACTGAAAGCAGGAGCCCCAGTAGCTGATATTCAGATACACTGCCTCTGCAGCTGAAGGTTTCATACAGCACTCAATAAACCGTTCTTCCTGCCACATTTGCCTTGAAAGTTGCTTCTCTCAGCCTCTATACCCCACCTAGAAAAGGGGAATCTGACTTTCCTTGCTTTTCAGAAGCTGACTTCTGCCAAGTCAGTTTCGGGACATTTTTCTGAGCAAACCACCACCACCACTGAAGAACGGGCCTGGCCCTAAATCAGAGGTGATCAACTTCAGGTCTAGGGGCCAACTGTGACCCTCCAGGACTCACTCTCTCTCTCTGGACATGGGGACTCTATTGCCCTACCACAAACCCCACTACTCTGAAAATCTCCTCTGCAAGAGACTTTTGTGCTTTGGCAAATCATCTCTTTGCCCGGCCAGCCAAGAAAGGTTCCTTTGGGCAGCTCCCACCTGCAGTTGCACAGAGAGCGCTTCATACCATGGTGGATTTCCTCCACATCAGCTTGTGGAAACAACTTGGGGCTTTTTTGGTGGGAAGCAATATAGGTAAAGGTAAAGGGACCACTGACCATTAGGTCCAGTCGTGACTGACTCTGGGGTTGTGGCGCTCATCTTGCTTTCTTGGCCGAGGGAGCTGGCGTACAGCTTCCAGGTCATGTGGCCAGCATGACTAAGCCGCTTCTGGCTAACCAGAGCAGCGCACGGAAACGCTGTTTACCTTCCCGCTGGAGCGGTACCTATTTATCTACTTGCACTTTGACGTGCTTTCAAACTGCTAGGTTGGCAGGAGCATGGACTGAGCTCATGCCGTTGCGGGGATTTGAACCACTGACCTTCTGATCAGCAAGTCCTAGGCTCTGTGGTTTAACCCACAGCGCCACCCATGTCCCTTGGGAAGCGATATACACCTTTTAAATTAAAACCGAAACCTTCTGTGCGTTCCACGGCGTGGGGCCACAGCAGATTCCTTCTCTCCAGCAGGGCGGGAACATCTGAGGTTAGAACTCACACACTCACAAGCCAGCCCTTTTTGAGCCTGGGGAGATCCAGCTGCAGAGCAACAAGCATGTCCGGTGATTGTTGAGGTTGACTCCTCGTTATCGGAGAGCCAGGATCCGGCCATCTGCTTCCTGGCTGGAGACCCTTTGTCTCCACTTTGGCTGGGCAGGAAGCAGAGGGGTGGTGGTGGGGTGGACAGGGGCTCTTCCTTGCTTGCTCTCTCTTTCAGCCTCGCGGGTTGGTTCTTGACAACGGCAAAATGAAATTTGGGGGGGGGGGGACGGGACATGCTGACCAGCGCTTGTGCCACAGCCACGTCCGCAGGATGCCTTGTTCCCACAATGGCAAAAGTAGGAAACACAGAAGCAGTGGTACCATTAGAGTAGGAATTTGGGGGCAGATTCGGGGGGCCCTTTCAGCAGAATGGGCACGGGGGTCCCCAAACACAACAGTGGAAGGGCGATTGTCACCAACACAGGACGGTTTTACAGTGGTACCTCGGGTTACAAACACTTCAGGTTACAGACTCCGCTAACCCAGAAGTACAGTGGTACCTTGGGTTAAGAACTTAATTCATTCTGGAGGTTCGTTCTTAACCTGAAACTGTTCTTAACCTGAGGTACCACTTTAGCTAATGGGGCCTCCCGCTGACGCAGCTGTGTGATTTCTGTTCTCACCCTGAAGCAAAGTTCTTAACCCGAGGTACTATTTCTGGGTTAGCGGAGTCTGTAACCTGAAGCGCTTGTAACCCGAGGTACCACTGTAATACCTTGGGTTAAGAACTTTACCTCAGGATGAGAACAGAAATCGGTGGCAGCAGGAGGCCCCATTAGCTAAAGTGGTACCTCAGGTTAAGAACGGTTTCAGGTTAAGAACGGACCTCCGGAACGAATTAAGTTTGTAACCAGAGGTACCGCTGTATAGGCCACTTTCTGTAACACAGTGGTCTCGAGGCACTCTAAATACACATCCTAATATACAGAATAATAGAACTGCAGAGCAGAAGAGACCCTAAGGAACATCTATTCCAACCCCCTGCAAGGAATATGCAGCTGCCCCATACGGGGATCAAACCTGCAACCTTGGCATCAGCACTACGCTCTGACCAATATAGTTGAAAGCCTTAGCTGCAACTCAGCAAAGACGTGGGCACCAAATGCTTAGGGCAGGAATAGGCAACATAGATGCTGCTGGACCCCCCCCCCCAACTCCTCCCAGGGATGATGGGAGTTGGAGCCCAACAAATGTCTGAAGGATGTCAAATGGGCTTCTCCCGGCTCAGAGAAACAAAGTCCTCACCTTTGAGCCAAGACCCCAAAGTGCAAAAGCCACTGGTGGGCGGCTGCAAGGAATCTTTGGCCTTCCAGATGTTGCTGAACAACTCCCAGCCAGCGTGGCCAAGAGCCAGTGTTGGGTGTGTGTGTGAGGAGCTGCCATTTGGCAGTATCTGGAAGGCCACAGGTCCCCCACACTTGCTCTAGGGGAGAATGCTTGTTCAGGGAGGGAATCCGCCATGTCACTTGTTCCATGTCTCTGATACACAAAATATGAGTATGCACAGCTGACGAAGCCCTTCAGGGCGAAACAAGGTATTATTCCGGGAATCCTTGTCTTAAGTTCTTTCGTCTGATACCTGCATACAACAACTATACTTTGCAAAGGCATATGTGGAACATTACAAAGAAAAAGTTCATTTTCTGCAAATACTGCTTCTTAAAGTTGTCGCGTCCGACATTGTATTCGTGAAGACATATGTGGAACACAAAAAAGCTTCTATTTGGACATTACGTATATAGGAACTGATCTACAGTACAGTGGTACCTCGGGTTAAGTACTTAATTCGTTCCGGAGGTCCATACTTAACCTGAAACTGTTCTTAACCTGAAGCACCACTTTAGCTAATGGGGCCTCCCACTGTTGCTGCGCCACTGGAGCACGATTTCTGTTCTCATCCTGAAGCAAAGTTCTTAACCTGAAGCACTATTTCTGGGTTAGCGGAGTCTGTAACCTGGAGTGTATGCAACCTGAAGCGTATGTAGCCTGAGGTACCACTGTATTTGTATTTCCTGTTCAAAATGTTGGTCTTTAATTGCTTCTACTTAATTTGATAATGCGAAAAGAGGTATGTTTATATGATGAATAAAGAATTTATATAGTTAAACACAGCCAGTTATATTGTGGGTGCTATTGTTCAGGGAGGGGAGCAGCAAGACCACCAACCCCAAAGATACTTAGTGTGTCACGTGTAGAGAGTCGCAGACGTCAGCTTAACACACCCTCTTCTCCAATGGTCTCTGTGTTTAAAGAGCTCAAGTTGGCCTGCACGGTTCTTTGCCTCCTCATTTTGACAAAAGCTGTTGAGGTTCTTTTTGCAAAATCTAAAAAAAAACGCACCATTTTATTTTTTTTAAAAAAAAGGAAATTCACCAAAATCTACACTTCTGACATGGGTTTCCATCCAGGGGCTCTGTTTTCAGTGACTGAATCCCGGTTATGTTTAAGAAATTCCAGACATATGCCAACCCTACCTCATTAAATCCCCCATAACAACCCTGCGAGTTAGGTGGAGAAAAGACAGGGACTGGCCCAAGATGAGTTTTGCGACCAAGTGGGGACTTGAACCCTGGTTTCCCCGGTTATCTAACCACTACACTGCTTTAGGGAACCTACTGCATACTGTGGCTGAATGGACGCTGTAAATCCAGTCCTTCTAAGCTCTAGCCACTATACCACACTGCCATGGGGGAAGGGATCTTTTTAAGCCTTTGGGAGCTGCCTCAAAAGACTCCCCAGCCAGCAACCTGCCAGGAATGCATTCCACCCCGTCTCCACCGGCCTCTGAGGAACATTTCTCTCTTATCCGGTTTTCCATCCAACCCGCCCCCCCCCCCAGCCCACCACGGCTGGCCTTCTCCTGACCCCGGTGCACCAGGATTAAGTTTAGTACTGGAGGAAGGAAGAAGCACAGCGCCCATTTCTCTCTTCCACACCCCCCCTCCCACCGCCCTCCCTGAACAAGCAGCTGAAACTGGGCAGGAGGACAGACTCTGCCACTAACTTCATGCACAAAATATGGGAGATTCCAGAAGGTTGCCATTTCCGTGTGAGATGCAGTCATGATCTGGCAAATTCAGGTTTCAGAATGAAAGCCAGTACAGAATGAAAGCCAAAAATCACACCACCACCCCGGTGTTTTCATAAGAAGGGAAGTACAGTGGTACCCTCGGGTTACATAAGCTTCAGGTTACAGACTCCGCTAACCCAGAAATAGTACCTTGGGTTAAGAACTTTGCTTCAGGATGAGAACAGAAATCGTGCTCCAGCAGAGCAGCGGCAGGAGGCCCCATTAGCTAAAGTGGTGCTTCAGGTTAAGAACAGTTTCAGGTTAAGAACGGACCTCCGGAATGAATTAAGTACTTAACCCGAGGTATCACTGTAACAGGGAAATGTGGAAATGTGGGATAACTTTTGAGTTGATGAAGTGGCATCTGACCTCTCCACAAAAATCAGGATGAATGTTCAATAAACTGGCTGACTAGAATTGACTTTTACGGGGTGGGGTGTGTGTGGCATTTTGGTAACAAGGCATTCCTTGAGGTTCAAATCCATACAAAACACAAGGCATTATTCTCCCCACACTACCCCAGCTGCAAAGCTGATAGATGGGAGTTGTAGTTCAAAACATCTGCAGTGCACCAGGTCGAGGAAGGCCAGGCAAAATAGGAATTGACCCTAAACATGTGCAAAGTACTCTTAATAGTTTAGGGATAGTTTTCACACAAGCTTCCAACACAAAGCCATCCACGCCTACTCAGAAGTCACACAGAGTTCAATGCGGCTAGAATTCCTGCAAAAATGTGTGCAGGAGCGCAACCTAAATATGCTCTGTTTAGTTGTTAATTATGTTTTACAGAATGTGGAAAACCCCTGGAATTACCGTATTTTTTGCTCTATAGGACTCACTTTTTCCCTCCTAAAAAGTAAGGGGAGATGTGTGTGCATCTTATGGAGCGAATGCAGGCTGCGCAGCTATCCCAGAAGCCAGAACAGCAAGAGGGATTGCTGCTTTTGTTCTGGCTTCTGAGATTCAGACTATTTTTTTCCTTGTTTTCCTCCTCCAAAAACTAGGTGCGTCTTGTGGTCTGGTGCGTCTTATAGAGCAAAAAATACGGTATATTTATATTCATATATATATATATATATATATATATATATATATATATGCACTTGCTGTTTATTTAAGAAGTTGTAAACTGCTTAAGAGTTTTGTTTAAATATAAGCAGTACTGTATATAAATTAATTAATTAAGTTTCCCTCTATGGAGCTACTAAGCACTCGAGGGGTTTAGACCTCCAGACAGCAACACACACTTGCACAAATTAACTCTCTCTCACACCCACACACACCCAGTAGCTGGCTGATAAAAGAGCTTAAAAAGAGTACCAGAAACCAGGACATACACAAAGCAGAATGAGGCCCTCTCCAAAAGTGACAATTTAATACATTTATTAACACCCTGAAAGAAAGAGGAGATTGCTCAAGTCCTGGGTTTCTTTTCAGGGCGGGAGGGGGGGTGTGTGTATCCGGTTACAAACATAAACATCATAAATTGGATATCCTCCGCGCCATTTGCTACACCCTGGAAAGGAGATGGAGCAAGGAGACCTGGTTGGGGTATGGATGCCTTTTTCCAAGCCTCTGTGCCCTGTAGTCCCAGGATGTTGACAAAAAGAAACACTATTAACAGAGGCAGACGTTTCTTCCAGGTCTCTCGCGTTACAGAGTTCTGTGCATGGTGGAAGCTTGCTGCTTTCACCACCATTTCTCCAACAAAGAGCAGCAGCATCCCAACAATTTCTCATCCTCTCTCCACGGGGGACCATCGCAGCAGCCCCTCACGGAAAGGTCAAAATATCCTCCACTGTTCCAGCATATATCCTGCCACAAAGGGCCTAGTGTTTCAAGTGGAGGAGAGTTCCAAGGACCACCACGTTTAACCATGTTCTCAGTCAAAACTGAATCATGGAAGCTATTGCTATTCAGAAGTTCACTTTCAAGTTGCGGAGAGTCGTTGGCTCGGAGACCCAGCAGCCAACTCCCCCCTCCCCCCCCCCCGATCCCTGTTTATTCCCTAAGGAGCAGGAGAAGGGCGCATTTTCAAAAACAGGATAATGGTTCCTTTTGAGGTCCTACCCTCCAAGGAGAGAGAGTTGCAGCCTCTTGGATCCTGCTCCAATACGAGGTTCCCAAATAGTTTTTGAGGGGCCGTTGTTTTCAAGGGATGGTGGTGTTCCCTCCAGGCAGTTCCAGTCAACTGAGCCTCTGGGTTCCTTTCCAATTTCAATAAATGAGAGGAGCGGGGACAGAAGCATGCAAAGTGGGTGGGGGTTTCCCTGAAAAATCCTGCAGTGTGGCCTGACTCTCTCATCCCCTCTTGCACAAGAAACCTGCCTTCTTAGGCACTCCAGCCAAATTCAGACGCCACAAAAACACCACCCCTTTGTCTCCAAACACCCCCCTCCCTTCGAAGCAGCCAGGATCAAATTATCATCACTGCTGCTTTCCCCTATCCCCCTCCAACCCTGTGTACACACAGAATCGTGAGAGTTGCAAGGGACCCCCCCCCAGGGTCATCTAGTCCAACCCCCTGCAATGCAGGAAATCCAATTTGAAACCTGCTTAGCTTTGCAAAGGTCCTAGCAGTTTTATTGCTGCACAAGGAGGAGACGCACACAATGGAGGATTTTTCCAGGGCAGAGAGAAAGAGGCTCATCACCCACACCTCTCCTTTCAAGAGGGGAAGCCCACTGCCAGAATAGCGCACCAAGTGCAGCCATGGAATTGCAGACGCCCCTCCAAAAGCGTGCTACCTCCCCCCCCCCCTTCACTACCAAAATGGTTCATGACATATAAAGGTCTCACTCTGGTAAAGCGGGAATGTGGCAGCAGAGAGACCCTGGCTGTACCCGACCTTGCTAGATTGGAACAATGGCCCCATTTCCATTGGGACGATTTAGTCCCTGTTTCTCCAGGGGAGTGTTAGGATGTCAGCCACGGGGGTGGCAAAATGGGGGTGGGAGGGGCTCTCCAACGATATTTTATGGCTTTATTTAAAAAAACGAAACACCTCCTTGTAATCAATCCAAAAGCTCTGTACACTGGCCAGAGTTATGGCTTTATATATTTTTTGAAAAAAACAAGAGCTCTGTGTGATGTCGAAGCTTGCTGCGTTCACCGATGCAGCATGGACCACACAGGAACCACTTTTTAAGAAAACGGGGAAAAAACCGGTGGCAATAAATTAAATGCATCCACCGTTGCCCTGCTTTGGGATGTGGGGGGACGGGCGGGTTCTCGTCTCCCCGAGGCGTGAAATCTTCAGCGACAAGGGGCTGGGGCTGGGAAGAGAAGGCGGGGAAGGCCGGGCGCCCTGTCCTGGCTGACCCGAGTCGACGGGCCGGGCGGCGCAAGGGGTTCAGTCGTCGGGGGTGCAGGCGGGGTGCAGCTGGTCGGGGCTGCCGACGCTGCCGGTGCTGGAGCTGCCGTCGCCCAAGTCGCGGGGCCCGCAGGGCAGGTTGAGCTCGGAGGAGCCTCCGCCGGGGCTGGGGCTGGCGTCGGGCCGGGCGGAGGCGCACTCCTCCTCCAGGGCCAGGCAGAGCTCCTTGAGCTCCAGGTTGTCCTTGGCCAGGCGCTCCTGGAGGCCCTCGAGGCCGGCCAGCTTGCGCAGGCAGGCGGCCACCTCGTCGCGCAGCACCTGCGCCGCGTGGTGCCCGAAGAGCTGCCAGTGGCGCGCCAGGCGCTTGGCCTTCAGGCGGTCCTCGTCGAGGAAGCAGCACAGGTCGCGCAGCTCGCGGTTCTCGGTCTGCAGGCGCCCGTTGACGGCCTTCAGCTCGCGGATCTCGCGGAGGTGCTCCTGCAGCTGCCGGTTGACGCCCTGGATGAGCCGGCCGCGCTGCACCAGCGCCGCCAGCTTCTCGGCCTCCTCGTGGCGCAAGCGGCGCACCAGCTCCTCCTTGCTGCACACGCCCAGCTCGGCGTCGCTCAGCTCGGCCAAGGCAGGGCAGCAGACCCCCGGCGTCGTCGGCGGCGTCTCCGGGCTCTGGGGGGGTCCGGCCGGCGGCGCGGCCTCGCGGGCGGCGGGGAACATCGCCGGGGCGCACAGAGGACTCGCTCCTCCGCGGCGCGCTCACCTCCAGCCAAGGCGCAGCAGCAGCGACATCTTGCACGATTCCCCTCCTCGCCCTGCTCAGCAGCAGCAGCAGCAGGACATCCTGCCCGGCGGCGGAGATTCCCCTCTCTCCTTCCTCCTCCTGCTGCTGCTGCTTCCCCGGGATAACGGGACGCACGGACGGGAGGCCCGCCAAATGAGCGACGCCAAAAGCCGACGCGCTGCCTCGGCGTTGCAAATGCACGGGTTAAACGGTAGGGGAGCAGGTGCATGGTTGCGAGAGGGGCGCCTGCGCCGAATGGGGGCGGAGTGGGGTGGGGGTAGAGGAGAGAGGAAAGAAAGGGGGGCGGGCGGACATAGGGGAGCGTTAGCGGGTGTGTGAATGCGCGGACTCCCCTTCTGGAAGGGGCGAGAGGGGCGCTGGCGGGATGCAAAGGCTGGCAGAGAGAAGGAAGCAGCAGCAGGAATGCGTTTGCAGCAGTTTCGGAATCCCCTCCAAGCGCCCGGCAGGGCGCCTCCCTCCCGCCGGCAGAAGGATTAAGAGGCCGCGCAAATGGCTTTAATCCGGATTAATGAAGACCGCCGCCGCCATCACTCAGAGGCCCTGGCTTCTCTTGTACAAAATCATGGAGCCAGTGATCATAAGGCCGCGAGGCTCGGCAAAGCGCAGCACAAGCAAAAACCTTTCCAAAATGCAAAAGAGACGGAGGGGGGAGAGAAAAAACTGCACCCGCTTTAATTATGGTGGATTAACTGGCAGGACTCCAGCAGCATCGCATTCTACCTTGTTCGGGTCTACTCGGATGTAAGCCCCGTTGGCTTCAACTGCATTTGCGCCTAGGCAGGTCCCGCTGAATTGACCCTATGCAGCTAGCTAGGATTTACTTCTGAGTGGACAGTATTAGGGTTACAAGGGCTCTGATTGAAATAATTGGTCTAAGATATTCATTATCTTCGTTGACTGCCCATGAGTTCCAAAGAGGAAGAAAAAAAGGTTCTCTGTCCACTTTCTCCATGCCATTTTGCATAATTTAATAAGCTACCTCTTGCTCGTCTTTTCTCTAAATGAAAAAGTTCCAAACGCTGCAACCTTTCTTCATTACGTAGTCGCTATACGCCCCCCCCTGATAATTTTGGTTGCCCTTTTCCAAAACTTTCCCAACGTTATCCTTTTTCAAGTGAGGCGAACAGACCCGGGCACTACAATATTCCGAAGGCAGTCGCACCATTATGATGCCTGCAGTTTCATTTGTAATTCCTTTCCTAATGATCCCTAGAGTGGAGTTTGCTTTTCTCACAGCTGCTGCCCAGTGGGTCAACATCCTCATCAAGCTATCCATTAGGACCCCCAAGGTCTCCTTCCTGGTCAGTCACTGCCAATTCAGACCCCATGTGAAGTCCAGGTTTTTGTGTGTGTGCCAACATGCACCAGTTTGCACTTGTATACACTGAACTGCATTTGCCATTTTGCCACCCCTTCACTCAGCTAGGAGAGAGGTCTTTCTGGAGACCTTCACAGTCTCTTTGTTTCAATAACCCTGTACGTTTTAGTATCACTAGCAAAGTTGGCCACCTCATGGCTCACCCATCTTGATCGTTTGTGCACAAGTTCCCAAAGCCAAATCTTTGGGGGAATTCCACTTTCTAGTCCTCTCCATTTAGAAAACTGTCCGCCTATTCCTGCTTGCTGCTTCCTCCAATTAACAGGTTTCTGATCCACAAGGGGCTTCCTGGAGAAGCTTCACCTGTTGAACTGTTACACTGACACACTGCTATGAATGGGACAGGAGTCCTGCCAGAAATTGTAGGCGGGAGGGAACAGATCCAAGATTCTGGAATGCCTGTGTGACGTGGGGGTGGGAAAAGCCTTTGTCTTCAGCTGGGTTTTTTGGCACTGGGACTGGTGCCATCAGATGTGGGGCGCGTCTGCAATGGGTCACATGCTGCACACCGCCCTCCTTTTGGAAGAGAAAGGAGAAACCCACAAACTCCATGGAGAGCAAAGTCAAGCACTACTTCTAGGGTGCTGCCAGGGGCAGTCAGCGCAGGATGTATTGCTTATGGCACTTGCTGGCTTCATTGAAAAGCTCTCCAAGGAACTTGCAGAATTCTAGAATAACTGGGGAGATGGGGCAAAGCTCAGCGGTGGTAGTAGCAGCACCTTTGCATGCAGAAGGTACCAGGAATCTCCAGGTAGGGTCGGACAGTGGCGTAGCGTGGGGCGGGTGCACAGGGGCAGTTGCCCTGGGCACAAATTTGTTCAGGGAGCACAATTTCAACACCCAGTGCTGCCTCAATACAGCTGCACGCTTCCATCGCTGGGCTCCGTTGAAAACAGCTTCTTCAAGTGAACCAGAAAGTGACCTCTCCAAACAATGGAACAACTCCTTTTTTTACCTCTGTGGCTGCGACCTCCTGGGTGATGCAAATGCTCCTGGGTGATGCAAATGCGCATGTGTACTCCGTCTGTTTCCCTCCCTCCTACCCAGCCTTCCCCATGGCCACAGGCACTGGCAACCATGCTATGTCACTGCCTCTTTAGGAGAAGGAGGCACCATCCCAGCCCCAAAGGCCCAGCCCCTGCACAGCTTGCCTCTGCAGGACATCTGTCATGGAGGCGCCTAGTTGCACCCTCTCAGAATCCAGTGGCATCGGAGGGCTCTGTTCACCCTCTGCACCCCACCCCTGACATCAGCCTATTGATGCCCAAATGATTAAGGTTTTAAATGACAATTTTAGGTTATATTTTAATGATCAAAATTTAATATATATTTTTAACTGCCGCTACATCTGAATTGATTCTGTTATACCCAATTGCAATCCAATGTATTCCTGTTGCGTTTTATGATTTTTCTGATATTGTAAGTGAGCTGGGAACTGGTCTGTGACCGTAATAATAAAATTCAACAGATGGCAAAGCAGCTCTAAACTCTGCCATTTCACAACACCCAAAAGCAACTTCCTGAAGCAGCCTCCTCACTCTACCTAATGACAGGATCAGGTTCCTGTGCATTTCTAGGGACTGACCTGTTGGTCTATGCAGAATTCAGATGAGCTTTGCTGGCTGATGCTGGCATGTAGACTAGATCACATCGAAAGAGAAGCATGTGAATGAACTCTGATATGAACCCCCAACGGTCATCTGGCCCATCCCCCTTCAATGGAGGAATCTCAACTAGATCATATATGACAGATGGATGTCCAACCTCTGCTTAAAAACCTCCAAGGAAGGCGAGTCCAGCACCAGAGTGAAGTATTTAATTAGCCATTTCTGGCAGTCCTGCTCTCAGTGTACCTTTCATATTTCTGTATCTCGACTTACTATTCAATATTGAAGCTTACAGAAGATTCAGAAGTTTTCAAAGCCTAACGGCATGCTTAGCAGCAGGTATTACACAGTGTCAGAAGACATTAGAGAGAATCTGACATCTCAAGCTTAATGGTTCATGGCACCTAATTATTTTAGGTGCTTGGGGGGCGGGAACAGGAGGAGGGCGTTGGCTGCATTTGGGTTTCTCTCTCCAGTCCTAATGCTTTGGAGGCTAACTGATTTGTTGCATCATTTGCAGAGGCCCCAGCAGAGGCAGACCTGGGCTCCCTTGTGGCCTTGCCAAGGAGCTGCATTGGTGGCCCCTATGCCTTGCATCCTCCATAAGGAGATATATCTGTGCCACTGAATCTGGGAGAGTCCATGGGCCAGAAACTCCAAAAGTGTGCTTTTCAGCATCTTTCGAACTGTGCCAGTGACTTCCTTCGCAGCCACGGGGGTCTGCTGTGCTCCATCTGCCTGCTTGCCCTCTGCTCACTGCTTTGTCTTCTGCCTCCTTCCTCCATTGCTTTCTTTTTCTTCCTGCCACTCACGACCACTCTCTCCATCTTTCTTCCCTCTGAGCTTTGCTGGGTGCTCTGTTCACACATATAGTGCCATATACCAGCCACCGGATTCCTTTGCTGAGGCACCCAGAGGAGTCTGTGTGTCTTGCCTGGCCCACCCAGAGCAGCGGCCTGGGGAGTTCACAGATGGCCAGGTGGGCTCCTAGCCCAGACCCTCCTATTTTCCAGGAACAGTCTCGGATTTACAGAAGCCGACCCAGTTTCTGATTTGATCCTGGAATGTCCCGCTTTTCCTTAGGACATCCCTATTTTCTTTGGAGAAATGTTGGAGGGTATGGAGTTATGCAACCCCCAAGCCCAGGAGATAAGTAACTATACAAGAACACATCTGAAGGCAGCCCTGTGTAAGAAAGTTTTTAAATGTGCAATTTTTTTTAAATGTGCAATGTTTTATTTTGTTTTCATATATTTTGGAAGCCACCCAGAATGGCTGGGGCAGCTCAGTCAAATGGGTGGGATATAATAATAATAATAATAATAATAATAATAATAATAATAATAATAATAATATTTCATCAGGGAAATGTTGGAGGTTATACTAACCAGGGGTCAGCAACGCTTTTCAGCCATGGGCCAATTCACCCTCCCTCAGACCATGTGGTGGGCTGGATTATATTTTGAAAAGAAATATGAACGAATTCCTATGCCCCACAAATAACCCAGAGATGCATTTTCAATAAAAGGACACATTCTACTCAGGTAAAAACATGCTGATTCCCGGACTGTACGTGGGCCGGATTGAGAAGACGAATGGGCTGCATACGGCCCCCGGGCCTTAGGTTGCCTACCCCTGTACAGTGGTATCTCGGGTTAAGTACTTAATTCATTCTGGAGGTCCGTTCTTAACCTGAAACTATGCTTAACCTGAAGCACCACTTTAGCTGATGGGGCTTCCCGCTGCCGCCACGCCGCCGGAGCACGATTTCTATTCTCATCCTGAAGCAAAGTTCTTAACCCAAGGTACTGTTTCTGGGTTAGTGGAGTCTGTTACCTGAAGCGTATGTAACCCGAGGTACCACTGTACTAACCGCTCCAAGCCAGATCGGAGAGGCATGGTTTTTGCGCGCCCCTCCCCCCGGGCCTGTACCCTTGGTGGAGGGCAACTTAGACAGCCCCTAGGTATGCCGCTGGGTGCCAGAGAATTAGAGACATTTGTAGAGGATAAGGCTATCAACGGTTACTGAGCATGATGGCCATGTTCTCCTTCCAGTGTCGGAGGCAGTGAAGTGCCTCTGAATCCAGTCGCAGGGAATCGCAAGTAGGGAGCGTTGCTGTAGCACTCAGGTCCCGCTTGTGGGCATCCTAAAAGAGGCATCTGGTTGGCCTCTGTGAGACAGCGATGCTGGACTAGACGGGCCCCAGCAGCCAGGGTCTTAGAATCATGGAATTGGAGAGTTGGAATAAAGGGACCCCAAGGGCCATCCAGTCTAACCCCACCTCCGCAATGCTTGCGTTCTTCCCTCCGCGTTCGCAAATAAAACACGCAAATAAGACACAGTGCTGCGCACTGGGGAAAAAATGTGTTACAAGCGAATAAATGATGCTTCCAGCCCCGGAGAAGGTATAAAAGCAAAGCACCAATGCAGGCGCAACGAGCCTCTTGGTCCTCAGCCCATCGCTGCATCCCAGCGCGCTTTAACGCTTTGATGCCAGTTCCCAATACCGCGCCAGTCACAAAGATGGAGTGCCCGTCCCGTTTGGCAGCGAGGGCGCGTGCGCAGAGAGAGAGAGAGACTCCGGCATATACGTGACCCGGAAGAGGATCGCTCCGGCGGGGTCATGTGCAAAGGCTCTATCCAACTCAGGGGCAGCTGAAAGGGGGCCGGTACCAGTTGCTGGAAGGGGGCGAATGGCCGGCGCGAGGAGAGGGGCTCGGCGCCCGGGTTCTCTTGGAGGGCGAGAGCCGACCCAGGTTTGCCGAGTGGCCGGAGGAGTCGGAGCTGCTGGGTTTACTATGCAAAAGGGAGGGGAGGGGAAATGGGGTGGGTGGGGGGCTATGGGGTTTGCTCTCTCCGCCACCCCATAGGATTTAGTGCTGCAGGCTGGGTGACTCTGAACACGTGCAGAGTGCCAGGAGAAGCGGGAAATGTGAAGGTTCTGAGCGTTTTCTCGTTTCCCCCACATAAATTCTGGTGCCACAGGCTGGGTGCCTCTGAGCACGGGCAGAGTGCCAGGGGAAGGGGGGAATGCGAAGGTGCTGGACTTTGCCATTCCTCCCCCAAAATGTCTGGTGCTCCTGACTGGGTGCCTGCGAGCATGTACAGAGTGCCACCTTTCTTGGGCAAAGCCATTTGGATCTTTTCCCAAGGGCAGTGTGCTTCTGGGGACGGGCAGGTTGTCTTTCTTTTCAGACGGGGTGGGCGGGCATGAAGGCTGAGTCCGTGTTCCTCACTCTACCCCTGCTGCAAAGTGCTGTCCTTTCTTCCTTTTTTATTATTAATTATCCTACAGAATATAAATTACAATAAACATTGAATACTCTCTCTCTCTCTCTCTCTGAGTGTATTTACATCTCTTCCTGTTGTGTGTTGTTACCACTCTTTCTGTACCACTCTTTGATTTAAAATGCACAGGGCAAATTACAATTCATTAAATTGTCAAGGTGGGGGGAAACAATAAACCAGCAGTAACCAAGGAAGTGATGGCCATGACGGTAGGTCTCTGGGTCTGGGAGGCACCCTTGGGTGAAGGTGGAGTGCTGTCAAATACGTTGGGTGTAAGCCATGCCCGTAGATGAGTATTACTCATGAACTGGGAGCACTGCTGCCAGAGGCAGTATGGTCACATCCATTCTTTAACAGTCATGGCTTCCCCCAAAAGAATCCTGGGAACTGTAGTTTATTAGAGGTGCTGGGAACTGCAGCTCTCCAAGGGGGTCTCCTAGGAACTCTCAGCATCCTTAACAAACCACATTTCCCAGGATTCTTTGGGGGAAGCCATGACTCTTAAGATGTGGACGTGATCTATGCCCCTGAGCATGAGCACCAGTTGTGGGGATTGTGGAAAAGGCTATTTATTGGTGTTCTTGTGTCCTGGGCTTCCCAGAGGCATCTGTTTGGCCACTATGAGAACAGGGGGTTGGGACTATGTGGCCCTTTGGCCTGATCCAGTAGCCAAGCTTTCCTGATGTTCATTATTGTCCCGACAGCTGCCTGCCTGATCTCCTGAGACCCGGTTTGGGAACTAGTGCCAGATCCCAAAGTTCTCCAAGAGAACTTGATTACCTGGGCCATGACGAGCAACCTGGACATCTTTGTGGGCAACACCACCCTGATTGATGAGGAGGTCTACCAACTCTGGCTGGATGGCTACACAGGTAAGGCTGGATCCCTGTTTTTTGTTCTCTCATTCGTTCACAGGTAGGGTGTAATGGTTTAAGTCACAGAGGTGGATAACCTTTTCCAGTCTGAGGGCCACATTCCCTTCTAGGCAGACTTCTGGGAGCTGCACGCCAGTGTTAGTCACAATACCTCCAGGACCGCCTCTCTGCATATGAACTTACCTGGACCCTGAGATCATCTTCTGAGGCCTTTCTTCATGTGCCTTCTCCATGAGAGGTCTGGAGGGTGGCAACACGAGAATGGGCCTTTTCTGTGATGCTCCTCACTTGTGAAATGCTCTCCCCAGGGAGGTTCTCCTGGTGCCTTCATTATGCGCCTTTAGGTACCAGGCAAAAAATGATCCTCTTTACCCAGGCCTTTGGCTGATTAACACCCAGTGCCTTTTAAAAATGTGTTGGGAGGAGGGTTATTGGGTTCGGTTGGCTGACATTTTTTACCTGGCGCCTAACGATGTCTTCTTCTTTGGCGATCACTCGTAGTCGAGTAAAATTGTCTTCCATAATATAATGAAGGCAGCAGCTGAACCTCTCTGCGGAGAGCATTCCACAAACGGGGAGCCACTGCAGAAAAGGCCCGTTCAACGGAACAAAACAAAACAAAACATAAACCCTGGAGAACCAGTGCAGACAATATGGAGCTAGATAGACTCATTGCTGTGCCCTGACGTAAGGCAGCTTCCTATTGTCCTGAAGGAAAGTGGGAGCAGAGAGTCATGAATGGGGTTATAAGCTGTATTTCGGGAATGGCGGCTCTCCCAGTGATTTGGGGCTACAGCTCCCTGACCCCTGGTCCTGCTGCTGTAAGTTGCAACCCCACTGCACCCAGAGGGGCCTGACAGGCTTCCCCACCCCCTTCTGTGGATTTCACCCATCACATGTTTCCGGATATGGACACTTGCCTCCTGCCCCCGCAGTGAACGACGCGGTGACGCGCCGCATCCGCAGCGGGATCCTGGAGCAGACGGGGGCCACGGTTGACGTGCTCCAGAGCGACACCATGGACCACTACCGCACTTTCTACATGCTGGAGCGCCTCCTGCACTCGCCTCCCAAGCTGCTGAACCAGCTGCTCTTCCAGATCCCCCCTTGTCGCCAGACCATGCTGATCGAGAGGTGGGGCAGGGCAGCTGGCGAAGAAGCCAAGGGTGGCGTGGGCGAGGGGGCAGGGATGT
Source organism: Podarcis melisellensis (assembly GCF_964234715.1). Lineage (NCBI taxonomy): Eukaryota > Metazoa > Chordata > Lepidosauria > Squamata > Lacertidae > Podarcis > Podarcis melisellensis. The sequence continues at coordinate 14,369,698 of NC_138533.1, forward strand.
TAAGGGGGAGCCAGAGGGGGGGTTGGGGCAGGATTCTTGGTGGAGGATCCCTTGGGGGGAAGGCAAAGGTTGGAGGGTGAGGCAGGCGGATTCATACATCAGCATGGGTTGATTGATCGATTGAATTTCTATGCCACTTTTTCCTTCTTTTCTATTTTTCAATAAAGTATACAGTCAAACCTCGGTTGCTGAACGTAATCCGTTCTGGAAACCCGTCCGGCTTCCAAAATGTTTGACAACCGAGGCGCAGCTTCTGATGGGTTGCAGGAGCTTCCTGCACTCAAGCAGAAGCCATGTCAGATGTTTGGCTTTCAAAATGCATTCAAAAACCAGAACACTTACTTCTGGGTTTGTGGCATTCAGGAGCCGAAACGTTCCAAAACGGAGGCCTTTGGGAGCCAAGGTTTGACTGTGTGTGTGTGTGTGTGTATATCATCTATGAAACGCTATTGACACAGCAGTTACTAATAATAAGCTGAGTCACAAGTATAGCAAAAGTCATAGGATTAACAGATCAATATGGTGTTTATCTATAAGGCAATATTAATGCTAGCGACAAAACAGTAACTAAAAATGAGCTAAGCATCTCAATTGCAGCAGAAGGTGTATTAACAGATCCATACGGCATCTATAAAACAATATAGGGCAGCAGGGAATGATGGGAGTTGTAGTCTGGCTGTATTGGGAGGGCCACAGGTACTAAGCTTACCTTCTGTTGTCTTGTCCTGTTCCTTGCCTGCCCCTTCTGGCGGCAGGTATTACGCCTTCGACGAGGCCTTTGTACGGGAGGTGCTGGGCAAAAAGCTCTCCAAAGGCACCAAGAAAGACCTGGACGACATCAGCGTCAAAACCGGGGTGACCCTCAAGAGTTGTCGGCGGCAGGTAATCTCTCGTCCCTTTGTGGGTGGCAGGGGAACCCCATGGAACACCTCTGACTCTTTTCCCAGGATGCCTGGGCAGGGTGGAAATAAAAGGGCACTGCCTGGGTGTCAGAAGTGTAGGAATGTCGCACAGGGCACCTTTCCCCCAACCTGGCACCCTCCGGTTGTTCTGGACAACAACTCCAACCACCCGCTTTCTCAAAAGATTTATCAGAGGTTGCTAGTCCTGCGTTTCCCTTGGTGAGGCTGTTGAACCTATTTAAGCCTGTGGTGTCGATGAGGCCTGTCTGTTTCTGCTCTGTTTCAGTTTGACAATTTCAAGCGGGTCTTTAAGGCCGTGGAAGAGCTCCGTGGGTCTCTGGTGGAAAACATTCAGCAGCATTTCCTGCTCTCGGACCGGTTAGCCGGGTAAGGGGCAGCGGGAGGGCCCTGTGCCCTGGGATTTAAAGTTTGTTCGTTTCAGTATATTTAAATATATTATCTTCCAATCTCAGGGCAGGTAGCAAATCAGTTTATGTTCAGGCAACCTAAGAAATGTGTCTAAAATCAGCTGTACAAAACATCAGACATAACAACCTTCTATGGGGCCAGCCCAGCTCCTTACAGCAGCAGAGGCTCAAAGGAGCCCCACAACATGGTTGGGTGAGGCCCTTGACTTGTCTAGGATGTTCCACAAAAAGGGTTTATGGGGTGACAGGGAGGCAATGGCTGAGATTTAGTGGAGTGGCTTTCTTAGTAGCATTAAACCTCCCCTCCATCTGTCCGTCCGCCCCACAGGGACTATGCAGCCATCGTTTTCTTCGCCAACAGCCGATTTGAGACAGGCAAAAAGAAGCTGCAGTACCTGACGTTTGAAGACTTTGCGTACTGTGCTGAGCAGATGATTCAGAACTGGACTTTGGGGGCGGTGGGTGAGTTTTGGACACACGTAGCAAGATTCTCGTCCTTGTGTTTGTGAAGCGGAAACCGGGAAGTTACACCATCTTTCCTTATATCCGTCTTGGAAAAGATTTGTGGTTTGTCTGGAGGGAGCTAAATTGTGGGTCTAGGCACGCCAGGTAGGATGGGGAATCCTTTTTGATCTTCATCTCCCTGCTCCCAGCCCCACCACACACACATTCTCGGCAGGTCTACTTTGCAAGGTCATTGGGACCACCCACCTGTCAAAGTTGACTCGCGGGGGTCAGGAGGGAGATTGCTCCTAACTCCTCCTTTGTCATCTGACATGCAGGCAGCTCAATCCTGCTTCATCCAGCTGCACCGCTGTCTGGGGTCGTGGGTCTGAGTCCCACATTGGGCAAAAAGATTCCAGCATTTTAGGGGGTTGGACGAGATGATCCTTGGGGTCACTTCCAATGCTACAATTCTGTGGCATCGCCTATGACATCAGGCTGCTGGGCATGGCTAGAGGGAAACGGTCTCACAGTCCAGCTGGAGAGGCCCAGTGGACTAAGTTCGGCCTTTGGGTCATCGATTCTCCACCGCCGTGCTAAGCCAAACCGTGACTTAGCTCAGCAGCAGAAGGGCTGTAGAAAGAGCAAAATGTCTCCTCCCTGGGAGACCTGGGCATTTGTCCATTTGTGTCCAGCCTCTCTCTCTGTCTTGCCTTGGCAGATACAAATGTGGATGATATGGATGTCGACCTGGACAAGGAATTCTTGCAGGGCCTGAAGGAGCTAAAGATTCTGATTGCTGACAAAGACTTGTTAGATCTGCACAAGAGGTACCTCGGATGCAGCCTTAGCCGAGTGGGGTGGGGGCTGTTTGCGAAACAACCAGGACGTGGTTGGAGCAAAGGGGAATTTGGCACTTTGCCATTTGCCCTTTGAGGTTTCAGGGCTAGAGCCTGGGTTGTAGGGAGCCTACGTCTCCTCCTAGATATTAGACTACAACTCCCATCAGCCACAACCAGCATGGCCAATGGCCAGGGACAATGGGGATGCAGTAGCTTCTGGATGGCCCCAGGAACCCCCACCCTGCTTCTAGAGCCCTAATCATAAGCCACTGTAAAATAAGACTTTTAAGGCCTTCTCTGACCTCTCCTCCTTATTCCCTCCCCATCCAGTTTGGTGTGCACAGCCTTGCGGGGAAAGATTTCTGTGTACAACGAGGTGGAAGCTAATTTCAAGGTATGGCATGGAGGGACCCTCACTGGGATACATTCTTTAGTTTCGGGACCCTCTTTCCAGCAGCTCCTCCCTCCCTCCAAGTGGCTGATACGAACTTTGCGCTTGATATTTGTTGGTGCACTTGGCCTGCTACTTCACTCCTGGCCATCAGAGGGGGCTGTTGTCCTTTGGAAAATCTCAATCTTGCAGACACAAACTGGGGTGGGGTGGGTTGGCAGCAGCATAAGAAGGCTCTCTTGTGACCCTTCCGTTAACCCTTGCAGAACCTCTCCCGAGCCCTGATCAACATTGCCTCAAAGCTCACCCACAGCAAAGATGTCCGTGACTTTTTTGTGGATCTGGTGGAGAAGGTAAGCAGTCTCCCCTCCCCTCCCCATCTGAGCACCCCCTCCCGCCAGTGGATCGTGCCTGAATCACTGCGGATGGAGGCTGGGATGTCAAAATAAAAAATAAAAAATCACCAATGAATTAAATGATGATTAAATGTGTTTAGAGCCTAAGCATGCCTGCCACTTTTCAGAGTATAAGAAGGCAGGTCCCTGTCCCAAGGAGCTAACAATTAGAAAAAAAATCATATAGGGATAAAAAAACAGGTGTGTGGACCAGGGACAGGGGGCATGGCTGGGGAGGGGATGCGGGGAGGGTCCTGAGGGTCATGCAGAGAGACTTGGAGGCCCTGATTTGTTCCTCAGGCCTGAGGTCCTGTGAGATGTGCTGCCGCACTCTTGCCTTGACGCTTGTCATCTCCCATTGCAGTTTGTTGAGCCTTTTCGGTCGGACAAATGGAGCCCAAACGACGTGCGTCTCTTTCTGACACAGTACACGGCTTGTGCTCACACACTGGATGCCTTCAGGTTTGTAGGAACGCCAGCGCCCAGCCAGCTCCCAACACCTGGATTCTCCTCTGTTCCCTCCCTCCCCACCTTTGCCAATGAATTGTTTACTTGCACTAGTAAAGCCTTATATAATTGTCCTTTTCTTTGCCTTTATACTTGCCCTTCTTCCTGCAAAACAGCCCCCCTCCGTATTATTATTTTTTTAAGGGGGAAAGATCCCACTCTGTCTTCCAGCAAAAACATTTTCTCTCTTTCTCACACAGGATCGCTTCCAAATAAGTTGTATTTAAAGCAGGTCCACTGACACGAATTAAGCTAGCCTTGTCCATTAATTTCAACCGGTCTACTCTATAAGTAGGGCTAACTTTTGCAAAAGACCCACACCTTTTGAGTGGGATCTGCTAACACAAGATAACCACCAGCTTGGACAGCTTTAAAAAGCTGTTCAGAAAGATGCTTAGGAGGTTGAGGTCATTTTAATCCATATTAGTATTTTAACTATTGTATGTTTTAAAAGTAGTGTTGTGATTTTTTCCCCCTTGCATTTTACTGCTTCAGCTTTTGTAAACCGCTTTGAGGGTGTTTAATTTTTTGTAGTATTTTTTTTTTACAACCAAACAGTGTATAAATTTTATGAAATAAATAAACAATAAAAGTTCAGACAAGTTGCTGGAGGGCAAGGTGATGCGCTAACTGCAGGATCACTGTGCCAGTATCACTGAATACCAGTTATTGGGAGGCAAGAGTGGGAGAGGGCTGTTGTCCTCCTCTCATAAGACAAGCCCTGGTGGATCAGGCCCATTGCCCATCTAATCCAACATCCTTGTTCTCATTCTGGACATTAGATGCCAATGGGACGCTTGAAAGCAGGACCTGTGTGCCACGGCAACTCTCCCCAGCAACTGGTAGAAACTTAACAGCCTCCAACAGTGGAGGGGAGAACATGGCCATTGTGGCTGGTAGCCACAGATTAGCAGCCTTCCGTTCCATGAATTTGCCAAATCCCCTCTTAAAGCCATCCAAGATGGCGGCCATCAGGTCATGTTGTCCTGCCATCTGGTTAACCTCTTTCCCTCCCCCTCCCCTTCTCCTGCAGGCATCAAGCTCTCTGGGAAAGATACATGGGGACGCTGAAAGCTTGCCTTCTGAAGATGTACCACGACTGAGCTCTGCACTTAGTTCTTTATTTTTTTTTGGGGGGGGGGAGGAAATCACCTTTAGGTGCAACAAGTTCCAGGCAAAAGAGAACCCGGAGCCCTTCAGGGGAGACATTTGCTGTTCGCTTGCTGGCTGCGGCTGTCCTGCACAGACACACACACAGTTGTGTGTCCACACACGGCGCGACCACCAAGTGTCACTCTTTTCTCTCTACATCTTCAGCAATTAAGGGTTAAAACTGTTGTTGGCGTTGAGAAATAAAGGAGGAGTCCTCACAGATGTTGCTTGATTTGTCTGATTCTGGAAGGCCTGACTGTGAATAGGCCCCACGGCAAATCTATCTATTTTTCCTTCTCTTGTTTTCTTGTTTTCCCCATGTTAAGTTACGTTCTCCATGTTTCCACAACCATTTGCAATATTTAGTTGCAAACTGTTCGCTAGCATTATGATGTAACTTTCTCCTCATCTCCAATGTTTGAATGCAATTCTGCCAAACCCCCACATTTTTGCAAAGCGATTTTTTTGCTAATATAATACAGTTGCGGGGTTTGGGTTTTTATTTTCATGAAGCCATGCACGCTTTCCCTCAGTCTGTGCATTTTTTATACACATAACTTGCCTGGACATTGCAAAATTTGGAGAGGTGCAGATTTCAAAGGCTGCCTGTGTTTCGCTTCTCATATAGTTTTGGAAAGTGGAGGATTGGATAGGTTCACCTTTTAAATGTAAACTGAATCATAGTCCTTCTCCCCGACTCCCACATTTCCTACTTAAGAGAATTTAATCTGAGGTAGCTTGAATTTTCTCTTCAGCACATCAAACCGGTGTGCATCTTTAGTACATAGGAAGCTGCCCAGAGCCAGACGCTTGGTGCATGTAGCTCAGTGCTGTGAACCCATGGGGCAGGGGGCAGATACATCCTTCTAGACCTTTCCTCCTGGCCTTTGGGACTCTCCCCAAGCCACCTTGTGTCCAGTGTGGCATAATGGTTATAGAGTGTTGGGCTAGGACCTGGGAGAGCCGGGTTCAAATCCTTTCTCAGCCATGAAGCTTGCTGGGTGACCTTGGGCCAATCACTGCCTCTCAGACTAATCTACCTCACAAGGTGGTTGTGAAGATGAAATGGGGAGGAGGAGAACGATATGGCCACCTTGAGGTCCTTGGAAGATAAAGGTGATATATAAATGCAATAAATAAAATATTAATGACTCATGCATGCCTGCATGGGGGAATAGAGTGCTGTGTGTGAAACTGACCTACTGTACATAGGTAAATTTGCCTGTTTTTCCCCCTTTGACCCTGGTGGGTTCTGACTATTCTTCCTCCCCCCCCCCTCAATTTTTCAAATTAATTTTCCAAATTTATAACTAACCTATCAACAAATAAGAAAACATCAAAAAACAAACAAGCAAACATAATTCCTAACTGTAAGAATTCCACTTTTGTTAACATTGTTGGGTGACTTCCTCGAATCCCCTTGGCTGAATTTCCATATATATCATTGTAGCAGTTTTCCAAAACTATTTTCCCCTAAAATTTACTTAAAATTTACAATTAACCTCTTTTCTTTCTTATCATTTTAACTTTAAACATACTATTCTATAACATCACATATTTAAATCCTAAGCCAATCCAATACTTGCAAGTAATTCCATTTAAGTTATCTTAACATATTTAGCTAAATAGTCTTTAAATTTCTTCCATTCCTCCTGGTACTTCTTCTGGTCACAGACTCTTCCGGCCAGATCGGCTAGCTCCCAAAAGTCCATCATCTTCATCTGCCACTGACTACTTTTCCTTTTACATCCTGTACAACCCTGTACATCTCACCCCCTCCTGCGCACCTGCCCTGCTGGAGGAGACAGAAATCGGGATGTTACAGGCAGGTTAATCGTGCCCCCCAGCCAGCTGCCTCCCTTCCTCATTCCTTTCTAGCAACCCTGCGGGCGGGAACAGTTTTCTCTCCATCATTGCACCTGGCACGGGCCTGCAAGGAGTTCTCTGTAGCAGAGGAGAAGCAGGAAGCCAGATTCTAGGCCTAGTGATCAGATGGGAGCAGGGCCTAGCAGCGAGGCAGAGCTGGTGATGCAGAATGGAGGGGTGGGGTGCCCTGCCTTTTACCCACCAACCCCAATTCCACTTTGTGGGTATGGAGAAGTGCAGTTACTCAGGAGTAAAAGGGATTCTAGTTTCACAAGTTTCACAGGCCCAAGTTGGGGAGGCAGTAGGGACAGACTAAAGGCCGTGGTTCGGTGCTAGAGCATCTGTTTTTCAGCAATAAGGCCCTGAGTTCAGTCCTCTGCATCTCCAGCTGAGGCTTGCAAGAGATTCCCGGCCTGACACCCTGGAGAGCTGCTGACAGTCGACGTTGACATTCACTGAGCTAGATCAGCCAATGGTCTGAACTGATAATGAGGCCTGTTCCCATATTCCTATTTAAGTCAGCATCGCCACCCATAAAAAACAGGTTTGTTTCATGTGTATGTCATGAAATTCTACTCAATATTGATCCAGAGCAGAACTCCAGGGTATAGTTAGCAGGGTAAAACTTAAACATGTTGCAGGATTCCCAAAAAATAGACCAGCGGCAATTATATTTCATCCAGCAGAGCTTGACTGCTACTGAAAGCAAATGAGCATAATGGTCACAAATCCAATACATTCAGGATTGGCCCTGTCCATAAGAAATCCAGTTGCAGCAGACTTAACTTAAACTTACAATAACTTATAAGACTAAACCTTAATCCTATATACAGAACACCACACCAGAAAGAAGAGAGATGGAAAGAGAAAGTCTGGGGTCTGGGATTGCCACCATGGAAGGGCAAGGGAGAAACGGCGGTGGGGGTAGATATTATCAGCGAAGGGTTTTGCGATGCGGAGATGCTTGAACCCCTTCCAATCTATGCCCCATCCCAAGGGACATGGGTAGGGTGAGCAGGGATTACCCACCTCTGTCATTGGTGCTGTGAGCAATAAAATGTGATAAAATCGATGACAATAAAAGCAATTTCCAATCCAATATAAATTTATTTATATTGGGATTTAATAACAAACAAAAAAACACCACTTAATATTTATTTCATTTCATTTGTGAAAATTTTCCCCAAAGCAGGTTTTTAAAAATCAAGTACAATGGCATCTAACATTTCCCTTCGTGCAGTTCCCTTGAAATGCAGTGGAAGCCATTCCTAGAGCGAAGATGTCCTCTTTCTGTCCTTGCTCACAGATTTCGTTACAGTTCTTCCGCTCCTCCCATCGAAGCCCGCTCTTGCGCCTTGAGGACTAGAAACGTGCTTTTGCGAAGACGGCGCTCAGGCTTCCAACGCTGCCCTGGGCCGATTCCTGCGCCCGTGGGGCAACTGGGAAGAGGAAGGCGAGATACCCTGGCCCAAGCCAGATGGTCCCATAGCACCGGGGCGCCGACCTTAACGCGCGCTTTCTGCCCGGGCGTGCGCGGCGCCTTTGGGATTCAACCCTGCTGCCCTTTGCAGGGGAGGCTGGGCGATGAGGGCTGCGAACAGCTGGCCAGGAAAGGGTGTTCGCTGGGAGCTAAGTGGAACCAGATGTTGGGTGGAATCCTTTTGGCAACTCCGGCTGCCTGGCGGGGGGCCAGGAATTCAGCGTGGGGGGCTGGAGAGGGGAGCCAGCGCACAGTCTCCCAGGGAGCCCGCGCCTAACACTTCGCGCTCTGCACGCAGCCGGGATCGGGGCGCGTTTGGAGAAGGCAAGAGAGGGTGCCGGGGGGTGCCAGGCGGCTGCCAGCGTGGTGAGTGACGGGATGTGGGGTTTGGGGTGGGGAGGGAGAAGGGGCTGGAGGAAGAAGGAGAAGGCCCGGGCCTGAAAGAGAGAGAGAGAGAGAGCGTGCGCCAAAGGAAAACATCCCTGCGCACTCTCCCAAAGTTGGCGATCCCATCCTGGGGAGAGCCCAGATTCATTGCCGTGGGAGGTGCCAGGCAGGCCCCCTCTCACTGTGCCAAGCCAAAGATGTTTGAGGAGGGGGAGAGAGACCTGATGCTTCCTTTGAACTAAGTGAAAAGTTTCAAGGTGCCTTCTTACATCGGAGACAATGTAGGATCTCGGCTTCTCCAGATCTCCAGGGATCACTTTGCTTGCCCCCACCCCCGCCATCCTGTGCCCCTCACTCGCTGGGTGAAGCTGGCGGCTCCGTCTAGGCTTGTTTTGCCCTCCTGAATTGCTTCTGAAGTTTTCCTCCGCCCAGGGCTTCCAGGGCTGTCCAGCCCAGCTTCGGAAAACACAGTTTCTTGGGGGGTACGGAGAGAAAAGCTGAAGGGCTCTGTGGCAGTTGCACATGTGAAAAGGTCCAAAATGTCCCTGGCGTGCTCTCTGCTCAGCCGGTGGGGAAGGTTGGCCTCTGATCTATAGCCTGTGCTAACCAATGTCTTACCCATACTATATATATATACTATGCCGGTGCAAAACAGTGTTAGGTCCAGATTAGGTCGTCATATTTAGAATTAGAATTAAATAAGAAAGTTTGCTGTCAGTGGTGCTTGGTAACATTCGACTTGGTAGGGCTGCAATTTTTAACCCTGCTGTTTTCATCACAATAGGAGGACTTCGTATAGCACTTATTTAGAAATGTGTTCCACATGTTATATTAAGATTAGCTTCCTCAAAAATAGATAACACTGCAAGTGGGGAAGAAGAGATAATATAGCAAATCAAAATTGTATTGATTGCTTTTAAAACTGCATTTCTTTTCAAACTGATTTCTTTTATTCCTCCCCCCCCCAAAAAAGAATATATGATTCAGTAACTGGGCCAGCATCTTGGGAAAAGAGAAAGGTTGATGTACAACAGACATTGGGGAGTTATATACCATTTATGAATTGCATGTAGGAACAATTCCTTACATTTTGCTGAAACGGAGTGGAGAGGGGGCTTAGCCCACATTCTCTGCCAGGTGTCCTCTGTGTCCCAACCCATGTCTTGGCTCCATGCTAATCTTAAACCAAGCTGCTTATTCAGTTCCTGTTTCAGTGAAAGTTTACATAACCCAGAAACCAAACCCTTCGAGTCATTAGAAGTGGATATAGTTTAAGCTCTCAAAATTGGTCGACTTATGGGTCACAGTGCATTTTCATTGAGCCGTTGTTTAAAAATGCAAACATTTGATGCCATGACAACCGTGGGATAGAGGTAGGCCCCAGTTTCTTCTCCATTTCCATCTTCATTGTGGGTTTGCTATTTTTTTTTTATAAAAATCACAGAGACAGTAAAGTCTCCTAACCCTCCACTCACCCAGATCAAATGTGCGGTTCTGGAAGTCAAAGGAGTTAGAGGAAGATTCTGGACAAGGATTCCAAACCACCAGTACCAACACTGATACGTCACTTGTAAGAGCCTATTATGAAAGTGAGTTTTATTCTTAAGATTGGATGATAAAAACAAGAATGCACTAAAGGGAATGCCATTTACCTGCTCAGATTTTTGGGGTGTCCACGACTTAGTACCACCCTCATTAATCAAAGAGAGGATATGTCTCAGCTGGCTAGCCAAATAATATAGCTGTAAATTAGGTAAATCCCATCCACCCTCTAACCAAACAATAATCCATTCCCCCCACCCCGATTCTCAGAGATTTTTCATCAAAGGGAAATGGATTAATGTTTTTCTGCCAAATCCTAAACTGAGTAGAGGGAATTGATGTATTGAATTACTCCTACACATCCATTGCCAGAACACTAAACACACGAAAGCTTTTGAAATGTGAGGAACACTTGTTTCTAGTCGCATGCGGTTTTCCTCACTGCAAAAATCAGTTTTATTTTTTCATTATCCAAAAGATTTCCTTTTCTAAATTAAAAGATCAAAGTATTCCAACCAACGAAAATGATTGTTTCATTTGATCCAGCATGGTTCCGTCCTGAAAATGTGAAGTAATAATCTGTTTATGTGCACCAGAGCAATTACAATGTCTTTTTGCTTGTGCACAATGTCCACCTTTTTCTCTCGCTCCTGACTTCTAGGGCACCCTCGCCATCTTCCCCCTGCCCGCAATGTCCCATATGTCTCTCTTTGCTCTTTGTCTCTCACCTGCTGACCTGAGCTTTGCAAAAACGCAAAGCTCTTCGGACTTCAGCTCTTATGTACATTTTGAGGGGTGAGTGAGTCACCGTTCTCACCAGGGTGGAGTTGGCACTGGGTGAGGAAGAGGCTTCCTGGGCACCAGGAAAAGTCCTGCACCCATGGGTGCCATCTCGGTGACCCCAGCTAGGCGCATTTGTCCCAGACAAATGTGCAGCCTTTGACTTGACGGTGGTGGGAATTCGCTCGCCCTCTGTCCTCATTTGCTCCCAAGGAGACTGCTACTGGTGACCTGGAACTCCCAGGGCCTCGTCTCTTTCTTGGCACCCATGGAGGTGCCCTATTCAACCATCGGCACCCCTGCTTTCCTCCGAGAGGCTGGCTGTCGCCTCATCCACTCTTCCTGCGAGACCCAGAGGATGCTGGATGATGGGGTTTAGCCGTGCCCGAGGCAAAACTCAGCGAGTTGGCTGTATTTTAGGTATATATACATTAGCCCAAACAAGGGTTATATTTAGCACTGCCTGGAGACCATTTCTGCCTTGAAGCAACATTCAACACACGGGGCCCTTTCATCACCTGAAAGAGGTGCATTCCTGCAATAACAAGCCAAGACCCAGACCTGCATTTATTCCTAACTACTCCTTTGATACTGACTCAATTCTAGTGCTCAGGGGACGGTGCAATTGCAAGTGGGGAGGAGGGCTGTTCTTGCCCTCGGATCCTGTTTGCAGGGGGTGGGCATGTGATTGGCCCCTGTGCTGGGCGAGATACTGGCGTCTCAGTTCTATGTTTTTAGGTGCCAGGCAAAAAACGTTCCTCCTAATCGACCAGGCCTTTGGCTGATTAATATTTGACAGCCTTTTAAATGTGTTTGTGGGAGGGGGGTATTGCTATGTTGTTTTAACTGTTTATTTGTTGCTTTTTCCTTGTATTTTTATTTTTGAGATCTTTTGATGAAGGGTGGTATATCAGTCAATCAATCAATGATGGGTCTCATCCAGCACGGCTCCTCTTCTTTACGCTTAGTTCCCCATCACCTCTCTGATGGAATGTTATCTCTGCCTTGCCAGGTTTTGTTCTGTTTTTAATGAAAGGCTGGAGGAGGAGGAGGAGGCAGAGCTGGATTGGAGTCAGGGCCTGGCAGGGAGTCAGGGGCCTGATCCGAGTCGGGGAGGTGACATGCCCAATATCTGCAACATGAAAAGGGACAAACCTTTTGGTCTACGGTTTTTAAAGTAATCAATACAATTTTGAACTGCTATGTTATTCCTCCTGCCCACCTTGCAGTGCTGAGAGCCAGTGTGGTGTAATGGTTAAGAGCGGTGGACTCGTAATCTGGTGAACTGGGTTCGCTTCCCTGCTCCTCCACATGCAGCTGCTGGGTGACCTTGGGCTGGTCACACTTCTCTGAAGTCTCTCAGCCCCACTCACCTCACAGAGTGTTTGTTGTGGGGGAGGAAGGGAAAGGAAAATGTTAGCCGCTTTGAGACTCCTTAGGGTAGTGATAAAGCGGGATATCAAATCCAAACTCTTCTTCTTCTTCTATCTATTTTTGAGGAAGCTGATCTTAGAGTATATAATAAAAAGCTAGCTGTTCTGTTTGGGATGGCACAATGGCTCGTTTCTGGAGAGATCCAAATGGAGCCAATACTTCTTTTTGGTATTCTGAAGTTTGGGAACTTCATTTAGAAAAGTTGACCAACAAACTATGCATTTCCAGAGGGGAAATACGAAAAGGATAGATTTTCAGGGGTTTGGTTTCATTTTATTAAATATATAATGGTCTGTTACCTCCCTCTGCTTATTATCAATGGATTGGGTTGAGTAAAAAAATATATTTTCCCTCTTTTAAGATTAATCCCACCCATGACAGCAGTGGGTTTTATTTTATTTTACCTCTAAAAGTATACCCAGCCTTTTATTCTCTGGTACCAGCCTGATGTGTCTTTTCCTTGCTGTCATTGTGGTTAGCTCTATAAAGAAACAAAACAAAACAAAATAGAGGAGTTATCTGCTCCAATTCCAGTGCAATAATAAAGAAGGGTGAGCATGAGAGGGCCTTGCCATTGTCCTTCTAATGTTAGTAGCACCTGAACTGCAAATTTGGGAGCCCATATTTCATTCTAGGGTGCTCCTAGGCAGGGGAATAATATTTCAAATGGGTCTGTCAGTTATCGCAAACAGACCCTTGGCAACAAGTGATTTTTTTTTATAAAAAAAGGTTCTGGATTTCCCACAAAAATAGTAAATTTGAATTAAATGGGGGAGGGAATTAGAGTGGCGCTTGTGGGTTAAACCACAGAGCCTAGGACTTGCCAATCAGAAGGTTGGCGGTTCGAATCCCCGCCACGGGGTGAGCTCCCGTTGCTCGGTCCCTGCTCCTGCCAACCTAGCAGTTCGAAAGCATGTTAAAGTGCAAGTAGATAAATAGGTACCGCTCCAGCAGGAAGGTAAACGGCGTTTCCGTGCGCTGCTCTGGTTCGCCAGAAGCGGCTTAGTCATGCTGGCCACATGACCTGGAAGCTGTACGCCGGCTCCCTCGGCCAATAAAGCAAGATGAGCGCCACAACCCCAGAGTCGGCCATGACTGGACCTAATGGTGAGGGGTCCCTTTACCTTTACCTTTTATGTTGATGCCAACGCAGTCATGTGGGCACTGCGAAGAGCTTGCATGAATGAGGAGAGCACCACTCCTGCAATAAACACCCCTCTGGAAGCAACCCTAGTCGCAGCCATCCTTGCTTCTACAGTAAGATATATTGGATTTCTGTTTTAAATCGTAGTGATCATTTCTAAATTGTTGCCCACGCATATAAAATGTTGATCTGCAGATTCTGAAGCTAAGTCTGGATCGGGAAGCTTGTTCTTCTAATCCCTGGGAGCTGGGAGCTCCCTGTACTTACTTTTCTGGAGTACTTCACTGGAAGCTGCAGGGGGGATTACAGTGGACTTTGCATCATACACTGGCTGATGTGGTATAGTGGCTAAGAGACTAGCTCATGGCTTGTCTGGAGAGAGGACATTCTCCCTAGCCACACCCCCTCTCTGCAGGCCACACCCCTCACTGCCACTGCTTTGCACCCTCCTTTAGTTCCAACCCCCCCCCCCTTCCCCTAGGTGGAATATACCGTAATTTTCTGTGTATAACACGCCTCCATGTATAAGACACCCCCTACTTTGGGGGACTCCAAATCATGAAAATATTACTATCCGTGTATAAGAAGACCCCCCCCCATTTTTAACAGTAAAAAAAACTAGTCTTATACACGGAAAAGTACGGTAAATTCTGCCCCTGCCTTTTGCTTGCATTGAAGGAAGGAGAGAGAGAGAGAGGTCTGTGTGCAGAAAGTGGTCTTTTGCAGCCCTCTGTGGCACTGCATGCAAAGAAGGTGCTTGGCCACTGAACTCTGCGGATCGTTTCCTTTAAAATCTCGTATTTCAATTCCCCCCCTTTTCTACTCTACCTTATGAACAGCTCCTGAGAACTCAGAAGCCTACTTATCCCCAACTTGGGTACAAGCACCTTGAGTTGCCACCTGGGCGTAATATCCACCCATTCTTCTACTCTTCAGTCCTGCTCAGCCCTGTAAAGGTTTTCTCTTGGGGAGAGATGCGCTCTGCACATGCACAGAGGCTCTTAGTGTCTCAGTACTATGGAGAGCAGCCAAAAAGCAGCCTCCCTTTTGGGACATAGAAAGGCGGTCACTTGGCACCCCACTTTGCGTCTTGCCTACCATTCGGGCAAATAACTGCTGCGTGCTGTCACTGCCCTTAACCTCTAACCGGCCTCCTTTCCCCCAGGCAGAACAATGAGGTCTGTTTCATGTCTCCTCTTGGCAACGCTTCTGAGAGCTGCAGTTTCACAGGAAGTGGAGGAACCCGACACTTACACGGTAAATGGCCTGGGCCTCCCACCATGCCGGAGTGGATGCTGTAGGGCAGGAGGGGTTCCAGCTGCAAAACAGGCATGCAGACACACACATGCACAGAGGTGTGCCCAGGAGGTGGTTGTTAATGCTGCTCAGCTTCAATGCAAGAGATGCATCCTCATCTGGGGTGGAGCATGACAGGGGCTAGAGAGCCAGCGTGGCAGTGAAAGAGGTGGACTAGGAGAACAGGGGGAACCTGAGTTCAAATCCCCACTTGGCCATGAAGCTCACTGCATCGTCTGCCACAGACTTTATCTCTCACCATGGCGAAACTCATAGGGCTGTTATTTGGGTAATATGGAGGAAGGATGCTACCTTGAGCATCTTGGAGGAAAGGCGGGCTACAAATGTCACATGTCACAGTGTGGAGTGCTTCTGTTTATAGGGTGCCAGCTGCCAAGCCAGCCATGCCTCCTTGCGGGATACTCCATTCCATCGCCCTCCCACCCCCAACAGAGTTCCCATAAACCCTCAATAGTCAGTAAGCATTCCATGCTATCTGGGTATCTGGACTGCTTTGGAGCCCCCTCATTCCAACCCTTTCTGGTTTTTGTTTTCTAAATACAGTGGTACCTCGGGTTACAGACACTTCAGGTTACAGACTCCACTAACCCAGAAATAGTACGCCAGGTTAAGAACTTTGCTTCAGGACGAGAACAGAAATCGTGCTCCGGCGGAGCGGCAGCAGTGGGAGGCCCCATTAGCTAAAGTGGTACCTCAGGTTAGGGACGTGGGTGGCGCTGTGGATTAAATCACAGAGCCTAGGACTTGCCGATCAGAAGGTCAGCGGTTTGAATCCCTGTGACGGGGTGAGCTCCTGTTGCTCGGTCCCAGCTCCTGCCAACCTAGCAGTTCGAAAGCACGTCAAAGTGCAAGTAGATAAATAGGTACCATTCCGGCAGGAAAGTAAATAGCATTTCCGTGCGCTGCTCTGGTTCGCCAGAAGCGGCTTAGTCATGCTGGCCACATGACCGGAAGCTGTACACCGGCTTCCTCGGCCAATAAAGCGAGATGAGCGCTGCAACCCCAGAGTTGGCCATGACTGGACCTAATGGTCAGGGGTCCCTTCACCTTTACCTTTTACCTCAGGTTAAGAACAGTTTCAGGTTAAGAACAGACCTCCGGAATGAATTAAGTTCTTAACCCGAGGTACCACTGTATGTTTTTGTAGTTCTGCAAACCTTGGAGTCTGCCACCCTCCTCCAGCCTGCTGGTCCCTCCCTCTTGGGCAGTGGCGTAGCGTGGGGGGTGCAGGGGGGGCCGACCGCACTGGGCGCAACATCTGGGGGTTAGGATTAGGGGGCACAAATCCATGGGCTAGGGGGCGCAAATTACTTGCCTTGCCCCGGGTGCTGACAACCCACACCACGCCACTGCTCTTGGGTCTGGGTGGGGATGATTTGGCTGCCTAATGACTACACACTAGGAGCCCTTATTAGTGTATAGGATGATATAACAATTTGGCGCAAATGAAGATGGCCCAACAGTCTCATAGAAGGGGGGGGCCTGAACCCCCCTCCACCAAACTTTTTTGGGGGCACAGGACTGGGGTGCACAAAACTCTGGTTTCACCTCAGATCATATAAATCTTTCACCTTTTACAAAACTCTGGATATACAGTAATGCCTCTGAGCGAGCGTAGGCCGGAAAATAGAAAGGGGCTCCTGCCCCTTTAATAGTGCACTCCTTGAAATGCCCTGTTCTACACTACTATTAAAGGGGCAGGAGCTCCACGCTATTTTGCCTTAGCAGTGGTGCTGGTGGTTTCTAGGTCAGTGTTGTTTCTGGGTTAGAGTTGCACACATGCCAGGCCTTAGCCCCAGAATACATTTTCGATATGTTCTGTAATATGTTGGCTCTTAATGGCCACTAAATATTCATGGGTAGACCAAAAAGGAAGAGGACTTGGGAGACAGAAGATGGTGTTTTAAGCAGGACTGAGCATCCTTCACCGGTTGTCTTGCGGTGTGGCAGAGGGGATGGTAGTCCCCAAGTCGGGGGCCTGATTGATATCTTTAACTCATTCCTATATGTCCTCCCTCTGCCCTAGGAATGCACTGACGGCTACCAGTGGGATGCGGAGAGTCAACATTGCAAAGGTACAGCCTGGCATTCCAGATAGCCATCTTGTTGAGGACAGGAACGGGGAAATTGGACAGTTTGGGTTTCTTTTGGTTCCTTATTCTTTCCATTTTAAGGTTTTGTGTTTTTTTAAAAAGAAAACTCCTCTTGAAAATTTGTGCACATGCGTGAGGTCAAACTGTGGACCGAAATGCGTGTATTAGTATAAACGCACATGAACATTTTTATAGTTTGCCTTCATACATGTTGTTTTCCCAGTTATCGTATTTTTTTTGCATGCTTTTTTCACTTTGGTGCACAATTTCCCCACCAAACATTTCCCCATGTTTTTGTGTGCGTTCCTTGGTTGGAGAACCACATTTTTAAACAAGGGGGGTGGGGACTGCGAATTTTGAGGGACAGTTTGGTTTCGGTTTGCATATTGGCTTAGGAAGTGCAAGTACAGTGGTGTCCCCATTAACATGTGAGCAGAGCAAATCTCTTCCTTGTACCTGGTTGGGGGAATAATACGCATTGTGGGAGGAAGGTTGTAGGTCAACCTGGGGTGAGCCTCCCATCCTCTTGGGTGTCTTTGTTGGCATCCTAGTGCCTAGAGACCAAGGATGGGGAACCTTGGGCCCAGGGACCAAATGTGGCCCTGCAGCACTCTCTTGGCTGGCCCTTGGGTCCCTCCCCAGCCACACCCCCTAACTGCCCAGGCTCCCCACCTTTCCTGAGTGTTTTTCTCTGGCCATAATGTGTCCTTGCATGCTGACGAAGCCTCTTTCTGGCCTGGGTGGAAGCTAGAGAGAGTCTGTAGAAACCAGCCTACAGGCAAAATTTACATCTGTAGCCCTGCCCACTTTTACCTCTGTCCAACCACTGCTGTCCTGCGGCCCTCAAGAGATTGCCCAGAAGGGAGTGTGGCCCTCAGGCTGTGGCACAGGCTGGGTAAGCAGCAGTGTTAAAAGCTCAGATACATCAGCCAGGCACCAAATGGCTCCTTAAACCAAGGTTTCAATCACCAAAACAGAATGTCTAAAGTCTTATTTTTCAAAAGATGGATTGACTGTGATTGATTAACATCTGGCTGGTTCAGATGACAGCCTTAAGCCTCGGTTAAGAACTTTGAGAACTTAAAGAAGAAAAGTCCCTTGATCCAAAGACAGTCAACATATATATTGGCCTCTTCCGACTTCTTTTTATTAACAGCAACTGCACAGTCGCTGCTCTGGCTGCACAGAAAAAGCATTTTGGTTCCTGAAATTCATTCAGATTGTGCAGATAAAATATAGGTGTTAGAATTCTACAGCATGCGGGATTAGTGTGTGAAAACAGTCCAGAACCAAGATCTTAGATGATGGAGATGTCATGCGCCATCCTGGCACCCAGGCACCCTCACTTGGTCGCAAGTGGTTGGGAGCTAGGTGCAAAAGGCGCCTGGCTAATTTCAAACACTAAGTGGTGACAGTGGCAAGGAGTTCAGGCATCGCTGGGGTTGTCTTGGCCTAAGGCCTCCACTGAACGTGGAAACAGCGTTGGCTAGGATGTCTCCTACAGCGAGTTGGAACTGACAAGAAGAAGGAGGGAGCCTGGGTGCCCGTCTCCCCCCGTCTCCCCCTTATCCTGCCCCCACCTGACTCTGCTTCCTTCCTCTTCCTCCCAGATGTGAACGAGTGCGAGACCATCCCCCATGCCTGCAAAGGGGAGATGAAGTGCATCAACCATTATGGGGGGTACCTGTGCCTCCCCCGCTCGGCCTCTGTGATCAACGACGTGAACTCTGAAAGGGCCCCTCCCCCCAGTCCCCCCAGGCCCAGGCCCCCCCAGCAGGCCCAGTACTTCGTGCAGAACAACTGCCCCCAGGGCTATGAGCCGGACAGACAAGGATCCTGCATGGGTGAGTAGGGCGGCAGCAGCAACCCGGAGGGCGAGGGAGGAGGGGAGATCTCAGGGCATGGGGGATGTTTAGCCTGGAGGAGAGGAGACTTGAGAGGGGGGGACATGATAGCCATTAGATAGATAGATGATAGATAGATAGATAGATAGATAGATAGATAGATAGATAGATAGATGATAGATAGATAGATGATAGATAGATGATAGATAGATGATAGATAGATGATAGATAGATAGATAGATAGATAGATAGATAGATAGATAGATAGATATCTGAAGGGCTGTTGTCCCATGGAAGATGGAGCAAGCTGGTTTTCCGCTCCTCCAGTGAGTAAGACCCAAACTAACAGATTCAAAATAAAAGAACTGAGATTCCTACTAAGCATTAGGAGGGACTTTCCGGTGGTAAATGTTGTTTGACAGTGTAACGGACACTCTCAGAAGGTGGTGGAGGTTTTTAATCAGTGGTTGGATTCTTCTTAAGGGACGCGGGTAGCGCTGTGGGTTAAACCACAGAGCCTAGGATTTGCCGATTAGAAGGTCGGCGGTTTAATCCCCGCGACAGGGTGAGCTCCCGTTACTCAGTCCCTGCTCCTGCCAGCCTAACGGTTTGAAAGCACCTCAAAGTGCAAGTAGATAAATAGGTACCGCTCCGGCAGGAAGGTAAACGGCATTTCCGTGCGCTGCTCTGGTTCGCCAGAAGCGGCTTAGTCATGCTGGCCACATGACCCGGAAGCTGTACGCCGGCTCCCTTGGCCAATAAAGCGAGATGAGCGCCGCAACCCCAGAGTCAGCCATGACTGGACCTAATGGTCAGCGGTCCCTTACCCTTTACCTATACCTGGATTCTTCTTTCTTTGGCGATCACTCATAGCCGAGTAAGATTGTCTTCCATAAACACGGTTTTAACAGTGAGTCCGTAAGTGACTGTGGAGGCCAATTCTGGATCTACACATCCTTCCACAGTGGGGACATTGGTTTCTGGGCATGAGTTGATCACAGTGTGGATTTGCCAAGCGTGTCTTCCTCTTGGAACGTTTCTCCCTTGCGTCCTGAGTTCGAGTGTCTTCAAAGCCCATGACACCTTTGGTAAAGGCTGTTCTCCAACTGGAGCGCTCGCAGGCCAGAGCTTCCCAATTGTTGGTGTTTGTACTACATTTTTTAAGATTTGCCTTGAGACAGTCTTTAAACGTCTTTCGTTGACCACTAGCATTAGGCTTTCCATTTTTAAGTGGTGGGCTCTCCTTCCTTGGAGGTTTTTAATCAGAGGTTGGATAGGGCCACCTTTCAGGGGTGCTTTAGTTGTGATTCCTTCATTGCACGGGGTCGGGCTAGATAACCCTTGGGAGAATTCCTTCTGACTTTACAATCTATGCAGATTGGGGCTCTTGGGGCAGGAAAAAGATGATGTGCAACTTAATTTGAAGTTATTGCAGTGATTTGGCCTATATCTGACATGCATTTTTTAAAAATGAGCCAGGAGGGGCTGGGTGTTTCTTGGGTGCTGTAGCGTCTTTGGTGAATGGGATAATAATAATAATAATAATAATAATAATAATAATAATAATAATTTATTATTTATGGGACGCGGGTGGCGCTGTGGGTTAAACCTCAGCGCCTAGGACTTGCTGATCAAAAGGTCAGCAGTTCGAATCCCCGCGGCGGGGTGAGCTCCCGTCTTTCAGTCCCAGCTCCTGCCCACCTAGCAGTTCGAAAGCACCCCTAAGTGCAAGTTGATAAATAGGGACCGCTTTATAGCGGGAAGGTAAACGGTGTTCCGTGTGCTGCGCTGGCTCGCCAGATGCAGCTTCGTCACGCTAGCCACGTGACCCGGAAGTGTCTTCGGACAGCACCGGCTCCCGGCCTCTTGAGCGAGATGAGCGCGCAACCCTAGAGTCGGTCACGACTGGCCCTGGCGGGCAGGGGTACCTTTACCTTTACCTTATTATTTATACCCCACCCATCTGGCTGGGTTTCCCCAGTCACTCTGGGCGGCTTCCAACCGAATATTAAAAACAATACAGCATCAGACATTAAAAACTTCCCTAAACAGGGCCACCTTCAGTTGTCTTTTAAAAGTAAAATAGTTGTTTATTGCCTTGACATCTGCTGGCAGGGTGTTCCACGGGGCAGGTGCCACGACCAAGAAGGCCCTCGGGCTAGTTCCCTGTAACCTTACTTCTCACAACGAGGGAACCGCCAGAAGGCCCTCAGCGCTGGACCTCAGTGTCCGGGCTGGATGATGGGGTTGCACTTTGATTCCAGGAAGTGCAAGCAGAGTGGGCTGGGCACCCTCTGCCTCTCAACCTCCTTCCTCTGTGTTTGTCTGTCTCTTATTGGGAGCCTGCCCCTCCTCTCCCTCTCCCCTCCCCTTGCTGCCATGCTGGAGCCCCAGCTGTGTTTTTCTTTTTGTCCCATTCAGACGTGGATGAATGTGAATACGATTCGCACGACTGCCAGCCGAGCCAGCAATGCATCAACACGCCTGGGGGCTTCCATTGCCAGTGTCCGGACGGCTATCGGAAGATCGGCACAGAGTGTGTGGGTCAGTGTGCCTGAGGACTGCGCCCGTGGGGTGGTCCTCGGTTTCTGCCAGGGAGTGTGCCTTCATCTTGGGCTGCATGCAATGCAATGGGGCTCTGAAAGGAATGGAACATGTGGGTTCACAACAAAATATTGCAGTGCAGAGGGCCGGCCAGCCTCTTCCTGTATATTCCATTTCATTCCCTCTGCCCCTGTCTTGTTTTGCATTCCCCCTTGGCACCAGCACTCATGGGGCATTCCAAAGCCATTCAGCCTGTGAAATATATTCGGAGTCGAGAGTGGATTTCATGCTCTTTATTCAGCTCATAGTGGTGAGGAGGAATGGAAGTTCCCCCAGAATGTCTGCTTTATATACATTATTTGCACAATGAGCCCCACGTGATTGGCTAATTCCGGGATTCTCCTGTAGGCCAATCAGGTTGCAGATTCACTTCCACCTGGAGCTGGATTGGGTGGCTCCTGTGGATTAGTCAGACTGCTGCATTCTGGATCCTATTGTTCTAGGACCAATCAGACTGCTGCATTTTGGATCCTATTCAACTCACTACATAACAGCCTGCTCACTCCTCATCCCTTGAGTTTCTCCTGGCCGAAAATGATTTCTTGCAGTTCTTCTGGGTAGGGACTCTGTTCATGCTCAGAGGCACAGCAGGGAGGTGGCGGGAGGGGGTCAGAGCCGCTGAGGATTCCCTCTCCTTTCTCCCACTTGCAGACATTGACGAATGCCGCTATCGCTATTGCCAGCACCGCTGCGTCAACTCCCCAGGCTCGTTCTCCTGCCAGTGCGAACCTGGGTTCCAGCTGGCCAGCAACAACCGCTCATGTGTTGGTAAGCAGGGAATGCCCTTGTCCTGCCCTGGTCCCTCGCAGGTCTTCGATGCCCTGGTAGAGATAGCCACTTACCCTATTGGAGAGCTGCCGTTCCTTGCAAATCCTGCCAAATGTTGTGGAGGGAAAGAACACAAGCTTCAGAAGGTCCCCTGTTCAAAGGACCAGGAAGCACATGATGGGCAAGACCCTTCCTTGCTTAAGACCCCGGGGAGCCGCTGCCAGTCAGAGCAGGTGGTATTGGGCTAGGTGGACTGTTAGCTTGATCTGAGCTGTGGTTCGGCAGTCAAAGATCTGCTTTGCATTCAGAAGGTTCAATACCTGGGGCATCTTCAGGTAGGACTGGGAGACACTCTTGCTTGAAACTCTGGCGTGCCTCTGCCAGTCGATGTAGAAAACACAGATCTAGATGGACAAAGAGCCTCATTTTGTATAAGGCAGCTCTCTATGTTCCAAGGATTAAGGCCTTTGCTCACTGGCAGAAGGATGAGTTCAATCTCCAGTTTCTTCAGTTAGAAAGGATCAGGTCGCAGCTGATGGGAATGACCTCTCTCTCCCTGGGACCTTGAGAGCTGCTGCCAGTCAGAGTAGACAGTATAAGGGTTGGATGGACACATTGCCTGTCCTGGTAGAAGGCATCTTCCCTGTGTTTCTAAGAGGAAACGGCAGAGGCAAAGGAGGGAATGAATGTGAATGAATGTGGCTATAGGAAAAGGTAAAGGGACCCCTGACCATTAGGTCCAGTCATGGCCGACTCTGGGGTTGCGGTGCTCATCTCGCTTTAGTGGCCGAGGGAGCCGGCGTACAGCTTCCGGGTCATGTAGCCAGCATGACAAAGCCGGTTCTGGAGAACCGCCGACCTTCTGATAGGCAAGTCCTAGGCTCTGTGGTTTAACCCACAGCGCCACCCGCGTCCCAACCACTTAATTTTAGTTACAGTCAGGCTAAGGAGTTAAGCAAGGCTGGAGGATCGTATTAGACCCACTAGAACTCCCCATTTCACCTGCCGGATCGTTTTGACCAAGCTCTGCTTACCTGCTCAGGTTAATATGAAGCAGGGCTGGAAGAAAACAAATTGCTTTACATGGAATCCAGCTTTCCATTTAGCTCAGTATTGTCTGCACTGACTGGCAGCAGCTCTCCAGAATTTCAAGCAAGGCTTTCTTGCTCCCCCCATCCCGCTCTACTTGGAGATGCTGCAGGGGATTGAAACACAGAACCATAGAATCACAGAATTGTAGAGTTGGAAGGGACTTCCAAGGGTCATCTAGTCTGACCCCTTGCCATGCAGAAATTGTAGCTCAAGAAGCCCTGGCAGGTGGCCACCCAACCTCTGCTTAAAAACAAGGAAGGAGATCCCACCACCTTCTGAGGTCACAGAACAATAGATACACAAAGTTGGAAGGGGCCCTCAAATATCATCTAGTCCACCCCGCAAAAATACTGGACCTTCTGCATGCAAAGCAGTTGTTCTACCCCCTAGCTGCCCCTCTTCCCCATGAAGGGTCTTTGCAGGCAATCACCATAGATTGCATCACTTTGCAAGCAACTGCAGTCAGCCAAAGGCTTCTCAGAAAAGCTGGATATTTAGGAAAGATTTGAAGGAGGCAGTGTGCTGGGAGCAAGTTGCAGGACTGAGGGATAAAAAGGGGAGTGAAGGAGACGGCCTGGAAACCCTTGAAGGGAACAGGAGGCCTCCTGATAGCTTGGGGCTTGCTTGTCGACAAGCCATAAGAGGAAAACGCTTATCCCAGGGGTAAGGTGTGTGTTCCCTGTATGCCCCATAAATGCATAAACTGCCGCCAGCCATTTCCACCTGGCAATGGCATCTCAACCCAGTGGCGTAGCATGGGTTGTCAGCACCCGGGGCAAGGCAAGTAATTTGCGCCCCCTAACCCTAACCCCCAGATGTTGCGCCTGGTGCGGCCGGCCCCCCCTGCACCCCCCACGCTACGCCACTGTCTCAGCCCCGCATAAGCTTTTGCAACCTCTCCTCCAGATGTGAACGAGTGCGAGATGGGGGCCCCCTGCAAGCAGCGTTGCTTCAACACGTACGGTACGTTCATCTGCCGCTGCAACCAGGGCTATGAGCTGGACCAGGACGGCTTCACCTGCAACGGTAGGTGGCTCTGTCTCCGCCCCATTTCTCCGCCCCCTTCTTCCTAGCTCCGCCTCTGCCCCTCCTGCTCCGGAGTTCTCCAACCTTGGGTTCCATGGATGTTGTTGGACTACAACTCCCATCATCCACAGCCCTCTTAGATCTTAGGCTTCTAATGGCATGAAACCCAAAGTTGGCACAGGGAGAATTCCCAAATCCTGAGACTTGACACACTGCCCAGTTATGGAAGAGCAGGTAAGGAAGAGGGCAACAAGGATGCTGCAGAAATCCTTTCTTTTGGGGATAATTCAGACTGAAACTCCCAGGGGTCAGAAAATGTTATTTATGTACGCCACAACTGCGGCCCGTGTTTTGTTAGCCCCAAAATGGAAAATGAGCGAGGTCCCAACAGAAGAAGAACGGCAACTTAAGTTGACAGATTATACGCAGCTTGCAGACTTAACATATAGAATAAAAGAACAAGAAGAACATATGTTTAGAGAAGATTGGAAAATGTTTATTGAATATATGGGAAGTAACTGTGTAGAGCTGAAAACGCTGGCAGCATTAAGATAAATTCAACAGCGTAAAGAAGTTTTGACGGAGGCAACAATGGAATACTGATTGGTGTAGTTTTTGTAAAATATGCAGGGATTTATGATATGTAAAATGAACCATTGAAAGAGAAGGGAAGTCATTGAGATCTTAAAAATGTAAAAACGAATACTTTAAATTGTAAAACAGAAAAATTAATAACAATTGTGTGTCTGTATACATATACATATACAGTGGGTGCTTGGATTGCGAACGTGATTTGTGCGGGATGCACGCTCACAACCCACAGCGTTCGCAACCCGCAGCGGCGCGTCTGTGCACATGCGGCTTGTGATTCAGCGCTTCTGTGCATGCATGACTGCTGAAACCGGGAAGTAACCTGTTCCAGTACTTCCGGGTTTCGGCGGTCCATAACCAAAAAAACCACAACCTGAAGCGTCTGTAACCCAAGGTATGACTGTATACGGTGGAACCTCGGGTTACATACACTTCAGGTTACAGACTCCGCTAACCCAGAGATAGTACATCGGGTTAAGAACTTTGCTTCAGGATGAGAACAGAAATCGTCCTCCGGCGGCGCAGCGGCAGCTGGAGGCCCCATTAGCTAACGTGGTGCTTCAGGTTAAGAACAGTTTCAGGTTAAGAACGGACCTCTGGAACGAATTAAGTTCTTAACCTGAGGTACCACTGTATATGTATTTATGTATATGTACACACACACACACACACACACACACATATATTTTTTATTAAAATTTCTGTGTGTGTGTGTGTGTGTGTATATATATATATGTATATGCTTTCGTAGATTTTCACGGGTACAGGAATGCAGGTTTTGGTGTCCTCGGGTGTCTTCCTGTGTAAAAGTTGGGGTGTCTAGGCGACGTTTCGACGAGGTCTCACTCGTCATCTTCAGGCTGGTGCTTTCGGCTTCTTGTTACTGGAACAGAGCAGGATCTCAGTGTTTGAGTTCCTTGACGTCCTAATCTACAAAAAACCTGATGGCTCCCTAGGACACACTATCTACCGGAAAAAAACACACACCAACCGCTACTTACATGCACAATCACACCACCACCCTGCACAAATAAACTCCGTAGCCAAGACTCTCATCTCCAGAACCAAACGCCTGGCTGACAAAGACCACTTAACAACTGAGTTACAGAATCTCTCAAATGTGTTAATTGCCAATGGATACCAGCAAAACAGGGTTACGAAGCTAATCCAAAAAGAAACACCCCCCAAAAACCAAGACACAGAAGAAAACAATGGCATGGCCCTCCTTCCTTATATCAAGGGCACTACAGATAAAATTAGCAAAATCCTCCATAAACACAATATCAAAACAGCCTTTTGCACCAACCAAAAAATAGCCAATATCCTCAGAAACCCCAAGGATAAAATCCAGTTGGAAAACCAAGGGGTCTATGAAATACCCTGCAAAGTCTGCCCAGCCACGTACATTGGACAAACAAACAGACGAATAAATGCACGTATCGCAGAACACAAGAATGCCGTCAAAAAAGAAGAAAAAACTTCCTCTCTTTTCCAACACATGAAAGAAACAGGACACGAAATTAATTTTGCAGATTCCAAATTGCTCTTTAACATGGAACATCACCACAAGAGAATAATCATGGAAGCCATCGAGATAGAGAAACACCCTCACAACATGAACAAGCGTGACGACACATCCCGCTTGCCAGACATCTGGAAATTAGCCCTCCCCACAAAAACTGACACCAGATCCAGAGGCACACAGAACGCCATCACCAATCAACCACACCAGACCCAAACCCAGACCCTCTCCACAGATAAATTACAGACACCATCCAGTAGCCAAACCATGGTGGCACCTCCGGATGCTGCACCCCCCTGCAATCCCTACACAGATCTGGCTGACACAGGCCACAAAACCACAGCTCGCCCCTATACACGAAGCCAAGCCAGAGCACAACTAAGTGCAGTACAGCCATCTTCTCAGAAAAACTCTTCACAAAGTTCAAGAGGTCAAGACACAAAGACTTTAGCAACTAATCCACACCTAATGACCCACCTAAGTGGTACTCAGGATATCACTCAAGAAATCACTCAAGATATCCCTCAAGTAATTAAGGAACAAAAGAAGAAAAGGCACACTAGCCTGGGAACTTCCTCTCTGCCCAGAACATTGGAGGCTATACACCACACCCCCTCAACAGTATTTATAGGAACTCAAACACTGAGATCCTGCTCTGTTCCAGTAACAAGAAGCCGAAAGCACCAGCCTGAAGATGACGAGTGAGACCTCGTCGAAACGTCGCCTAGACACCCCAACTTTTACACGGGAAGACACCCGAGGACACCAAAACCTGCATATATATATATATATATATATATATATCTGTGTGTGTGTGTGTATTAGCAGCAGAAATCCTGAAAGCAAAAACAAGCCCAGTGACTCCAGAACCTGTCCTAAATCTTCTCCCTCCTTCCCAGACATTGACGAGTGTAGCTATTCCACCTACCTGTGCCAATTCCAGTGTGTCAACGAGCCGGGACACTTCTCTTGCGCCTGCCCCCAGGGCTACCAGCAGCTGAGCACACGCCTTTGCCAAGGTAAGTGTGGGGCAGGCATAGCTGCCTCGGGGTGGGGACACCCTCTGGCGCCTGAGCAGTTGTATATAGAATCCTAAGTTGTTTGTGCGAGGATGTTAGGCACAGCTCAGGCCCCTTGTGTGCCTTTAGCTAGGGGTGCCACTCGATTGAAAACATGTTAACTGATAAACAGGTCATGTTTTCCACGGTGGCTCCCCACTAGTGGAAGGATTTCCCTAGAGAAACATGCCTGGCGCCATCTTATTTATTTATTTACTCCCTCTCCTCCTTCCCCTCTGCAACCGTAGACATTAACGAGTGTGAGACGGGAGCCTTCGAATGCACCGAGTCCCAGAATTGCATCAACTTTCACGGTGGGTACCGCTGCGTGGAGAAGAACAGCTGCCAGGAGCCATATGTGCAAGTCTCTGAAAAGTGAGTCTGGGTCAGGATGGGGGGCTGGGGAGGGGAGTGAGAGAGAAAGACCATCCTGGATCTGAACGATAGCAAAATCAACGTGTATTTCTGTAGCAAGTCCTGGGGAATGGCCCCTGCTTGTATAGTTGGAGGGGAAGAAGCATTATATATGATACTTTAAAAAGAAGAAGCTACTATTGGTTTTGAAAGCAAAATGGAGCCTCCCCGTCTAGGGGCAGTCTACCAGATGTATGGGTGAAATTACAAGGCTAGGCTATTGGCCTCATACCATAAATAGGAGATCAGGTTTAGGGTCACCACCTGGACGCAATGGAGGGGATTCTTCTGTACTCGGCTTTCTTAGGAACAAAGCAGGATTCCTTATTTGCACACATGGAGCCTGCGACAAAAAGTTGCAGCGGCATGGAGTGCCCCATCACAGCCAATAGCCATTGAAACCCTCTGTGAATTGGGCTGGTGCTCTTTTAAAGCCTTCCAAGTTGGCGGCCATCACTGCCCGTGGAGCAAGTTCCACAGTTTGGCGATGTGCCGTGTGAAGGACTTCCCTTTGTTCTCTCCTGAATCTTTCGACATTCAGCTCTCCTGGAGGTCCACAAGTGTTCTGAGAGGAGGAAAATGTTTCTCTATCTGCTTTCTCCATGCCATGCATAAAACTTCCACCGTGTCAACTCTTGCTGTTTCTCTAAAGTCAGAAATGCTGCAACCTTTTGCTCTTGGCAGAGTCGCTCTTTCCCCTTCACCATTCTGTTTTCACTTTTCTGAACCATTCCCAACAGTAGCTCAGTCAGTAAGAGCATGAGACTCTTAATCTCAGGGCTGTGGGTTCAAGTCCCAATGTTGGGCGAAAGATTCCTGCATTGCAGGGAGTTGGACTGGATGTCTACAATTCTGTGGCACTGCCAGTTCAAACCCCATGAAGGTATATGTGAAATTAATATTTTTTGCCCTGCCGTGTGTCACCTTACACTTGGCTTACACTGAATTGTGCTTGTCGTTTCACCGCCCATTCGCTTAGTTTGGAGAGGTGCTTTTAGAGCTCTTCACAATCTCTCTCTGTTTTGACAACCCTGAACAATTCAGTTCCTTTGGCAAGCTTGGCCACCTCACTGTCCTCCACCCACCCTCCCATAACCCAATTTGTTTCCGCTGTAGCCGCTGCCTCTGCCCATCCACGAACCCGCTCTGCCGCGATAATCCGTCCTCCATCGTCCACCGATACATGAGTATCACGGCTGACCGAACTGTGCCCTCTGACATATTCCAGATCCAGGCCACAAGCGTCTACCCTGGCGCCTATAACACGTTCCAGATCCGCTCGGGCAACGAACAAGGAGAGTTCTATATCCGGGTGAGTCCCGCTTCCCAGCAGCAGCCAATCGAAGCGGCCCATGCCCACAGCCGCCATCTTAACCGTTGATCTGTTATTACATATATATTCCAACATATCCCTTGTGCAGTAAGCCAGCACCTCCACACACCTCTCTCTGTCCAGAGGAACAAGAGGTTAGATCAGAATTCATGGGCATATTCCACCCAAGGAGGGTTTGGATCACAGTTTGTAAGGGATGTGGTCAACGAAAGAGTCCGAAGGGACAGATAGAAGTGCCATTGAAATTCCACTCAATATTGATCCAGAGTAGATTCCAATGTATAGTTAGCAGAGTAAAAACTTAAGCTTGTTGCAGGATTCCCCCAAAATAGACCAGCAGCAATTGTATTTCATTCAGCAGAGCTTTATTGCTACTGAAGACAAATGATCATAATGGTCACAAATCCAATATATTCAGGATTGGCACTGTTCATAAGAAATCCAGTTACAGCAGACTAAGCTTAAACTTACAATAAGTCTAAAACCTTAACACTAAGCATACCATGCGCAGAACACAACACCAGAAGGACCCCTATTTTTATAGTCAGCATGGCCTTGACAGAAGAGATAAGAAAGAGAACCAGTTTAAGCCAGCTGTACTCAGCTTCTCTGAAGGAATAACCCAAACATCATGCTTATTTTTTTCACACAGAAAAGCTTCCAGAACCCCTTTGAATTAAGTCCAATAGGAAAGATCTCTGCACATCAGATCAATGCTTTCTGTACCTAGAAATGCAAACTGGCGACAAGTGCCATTTTGCCCCTGGGCCTGAGGTCCCCCACCTCTTCCCTGGACCCTACATGTGGGAAGGCAATGTCTGTTTCAAAAAACTCCCAGCTTGAACAGCTACCAGGCCCATCTCGAACAGGCTAGGCCTTGGCCTGGCATTCTCCCTCCCTCTCCCCCAAGGCTCAACCTCCTTTTCTCCCCCACAGCAAATCAACAACATAAGCGCCATGCTGGTCTTGGCCCGGCCAGTGACAGGGCCCCATGAGTTTGTCCTGGATTTGGAGATGGTCACCATGAACACCCTGATGAGCTACCGTTCCAGCTCGGTGTTGCGGCTCACCGTCTTTGTGGGAGCCTATTCGTTCTAGCCAAGCAGCAGCACTTCCCCTTGCCTGGCTGAGGAGGGGAGGGGTAAGTCTGGCTTTTGGAGTGGGCAAATGAACCTTCATCCTAGGAATGGGGAGGGGGGGAGAAAGAGAGCTGACCCATGGGTGGGTAAGTAATGAAATAATTGGCTGGACCCTAGATTAAAAAATGCGGGGCTTTACACACACTCTAGCGGGAGAGAGCCACCAGCAGAGTTTAGAAGAATCTCAAAATTAAGTGGGAGTATAGCATGGGAATAATGGGCTGTTAGACCCTTTCATATATCCTGTTCAGTTTGCCAACAACCCTTCTCTTTACCCCTCTGGCAACGAACAGACCACACACTGCTAAGTAAGTTTAAAATGCTTTACTTACAAAATCCAAAGGTCTGATTCATGTGTTGTTCCATGCAATAGCAAGGAACACACATGTAGAATACTGTTGGGTGCAAAATGCAGAAGATAGTTTCAAGCATGCGGTCTGAGCTTGGAGTACATCTTTCCTGGTTGGTTACATGGCACAAAGAGAGTGAGGAAAGGAAGAGAAGTTCACTTCTTCCCTCATTGGAGGTGAGGGTGTGTGGCTTAAGTGAGTCTAGGAACCCAGCTCTCTGGTTTTAACCCTTTCCTGCACTAACACCCTGCCTGAAACCCTGTAGAGCTACTGCTTAAAAGCACTCCTCATAATATTTCAGAGATTCCAGATGTGAGCCAGTAATAACAAGGAAATTCTGTGCTTTCAAGTTCAGCTCACAGCAGCTCCCAGTTCTTATGGGGGCGGGGCATCCTAGGTTGGTGCAAACCGCTCCCCCACCCCTGAGATCTTCTATATTGCAGTGCATGGTTACACTCTCTTCTTCCTCTCTCCATTGCAGAAACATCTGCTGGGTTGGGCTGTGTAAGAGAGGAACCGAGAGGCAAGAAGCCACGACCCCAGCGGCCAGGGAAGGGATCTGTCATGGCCTTTGGCATCTTCCCTGACCCCCAAGAAGCACACATCATCACAACTGGATGAAGAGGGATCAGAGCTGCGACTGGGGGCCCAGAGCTGCGGCTTCAAAGACGAGCGCCACCCCCTCCAGAACTGCCCTTTGAGCCACCACCCTGCCCGGCAGTGGAACTCATGCCCCCTTCTCCCACTGCCCCCTGCATCTCAGAGCACAGAGGGGCCTCTAGAACCTCGCAGCAAGGCTCCGTGTTTGTTTTCTGCTTAACAGAGTGAGGGAGAGAAAGACAAAACAAAAATTAGTAAAATGATTTTTCATGTGTGTGGAAAGGAAATGATTCAAATGTGTGTCTGGGTGCTTCCCAAATGGACCAAGCGCTCCAGAATCTTTGGGGAATAAGCCTTGTTCTTTTCAGTATCTTCAAGGCTCCCCAGCAGGTAGGAAGGCTTTCCCAGCCAGACACCCATCCTAGATGCTAGAGCCGGTCTAACCCCCACCTCCAAAAGGATATTGTACTGCTAGGAAAAGTTGGAGCAGCTCCCATACGAGGAAAGGCTAGAACATTCTGGGCTTCTTAGCTTAGAAGAAAGGTGAGTAATTGGAGACACGATACTTAACGCCTGGTGTTCGGCAAAAGAATAGGGATATGTTTTTTCTCCTTCTCTCTGATACTAGAACCCAATGGGGGGGTCATTCAGGGAAGCTGAATGTTGCAAGAATTAGGACAGACAAAAGGCCGTCCTTCGCAATGGCCGTTCTTAACCTGAAACTGTTCTTAACCTGAGGTACCACTTTAGCTAATGGGGCCTCCTGCTGCTGCCACACAATTTCTGTTCTCATCCTGAGGTAAAGTTCTTAACCCGAGGTACTATTTCTGGGTCAGCGGAGTCTGTAACCTGAAGCGTCTATAACATGAGGTAACACTGTAGTTAAACGATGGAATTTGCCTACACAAGTAGTAGTGATGGCCACTGACTTTTTAAAAAGGGGGGGGTCAGAGAAATTCATGGAGGACAAGACTGTATTGTCCCTCCCAGATCAGAAGGCAGCATTTCTCACAAGCAGGAGAGAGCGCTACTGAACAAGTCCTCGCAGCCGAAGAGCTATAACTGGAACCTCAATTGTACCAACTTAGCTGCGATTCCTGCATGGCAGGGGGTTGAACTATAGATCACCCTTGGGGAACCTCTCGCCCTTAACGTTCCGTGACTCTCAAGGCGCCGGAATTTTCAGCAGGGACCACACTTTCCATACAGTTAAGTGCCGAGAAACCAGGCGAAATGCGAATGTGCGCACCTGTTGTGCTCAGGTCCCAATTGTGGGCTTTCCCCAGAGACGTTTAGTTGGCCATTGTGAGAACAGGTTGCTGGGCTATTGCTTTGTCCCGCAGTCAGGCTCTTATGTAGCCGCATTCCCACCAAAAAGGGCAGGGGTGGATTTGAATCAGGAGCAGGGAACCTGTAGCCCTCCTGATGTTGTTGGACTTCCAGCTTCTGCCCTGCTGGCTATGCTGGCTGTGGATGGTGGCAACTCAAGAACATCTGGATGGGCCACAGCTGTTGGGAAGGACCGCAGCTGAAGGATGGAGCATCTGTTTTGTAGGCCCTCTGGTTCCATCACCAGCATCTCCAGGCAGGGCAGGGAGCGTCCCCAGTCTGAGACCCTGGAGAATCGCCACCATGAAGAAAGTTGGGGTTCCCCTCCCCTGATCTGAAGCTAGGGCCCATCAGCACAGCTTTGCACCTCTGAAGGGGGCAGGCCAGGTGACCCAGGCTGAGAAGCCCCACAAGGAAGGCAGCACAAAGGTGAAATAGCCAAGAGCTTGACCTGGCATGTATTTGACTCAAATCTCCCTTTGGCCACAGACTCACCAGGTGGGAGCCTCACACGAGGCGTTTGGTGAAGAGGCCGACAACGAAGCAGCTTTTACACAAACATGCCTTGCTTGTGCTTTATGGGCGAAGTGACGCTCCTGTTATTTTTGCATTTTATAGTTGAAATTTGTACTTGTAAACTGTCCCAAGGAATTCTGTGAGCGGACAGTATTCTGTCAACACTGGAAATGAAGGAATAGCTGCCAGGAGTGTAATTGGAAGGGGAAGATTACAGTGGGATGAGGACTTTTCCAAGGCTTTTGCTCCCTGCTGAACCTGCCCCCAACCTCCAAAACACACATTTTATTTTCCTTAGGGAAGTACGCAAGTCTTGTTAATATTTTCCTTGTAAGAGAAGACAAGAACACTGGTGAATCAGACCAAAGCCCCGTCTAGCGCAGCATCCTGTTCTGACATTGGCCAACCAGATGCCCCGATGGGAAGCTCACAAACAGGATCTAAGTGCGACAGCCGTTTTCCCACCTGCAATGGCTTGTAGCCATTGCTAGGCTTATCAATGAGTTTCTCTAATCCTCTTTTAAAGCTACCCGATACCGTGGGACCATGGTCGAAACTATGCCCTGCAGAAAGAAGGGCTTTCGTTTGTCTTTCCTGAATCCTCCAGCATATTCAGCTTCATCGGAGGCTCCCTGCTCTTCCCAGCAGGCATAGGGGGCACAAAGAAGCTGGAAGGTGGGGCAGTTTTCAGTGGGGAAATGGCACAAGAAGAAAAGACGAAGCACCTCCTCCCGTCCCATGCTGGTCTTCTGCTTCAAACTACAGCCTCAGAGGCTGAATTTCTTAAAACCAAATGGCTGTCTCCCCCCAAAAAAGCAGCACAGGACACGTTGCTCCTCCTATCAGGCAGGCAAAACCAGCCACTGGGCACAACTTGGTAATTCACCCAAAGACTGCAAAAAACACGCATATATTTCCTCTCCCCTGTGTTTAATTAGAACAGGCAGTCTAAAAATGGACTGTTTCTGACTCTGAACTTTGGAAGGGGGGGAAATCATAATATTTGTATTTCAATATTACAAATTCTTCCAATGATTGTGCTGAGGGGAAATACTGGAGACTGCTTCTTTCCCCGTTTTCTCCCATTAATTTCCACACAGAACACTTTCAGGGCGTTTTGGGGGAGGGGGGTGGATGAGCATTTTAAATATTTGCCCAGCATATCTTTTAAAACCTTTTCAGTTGCTTCCAATTTACTCACCTGCAGCAAAAAACAAGAGCCCGCCCATATCTTGAAACAAATTAAGAAGAGTCCTTAAGACCAAATCCCACTTCCAATGACAAAAGGTTTAATGCTTCTAGTATCTGAGATTCCATTTAGCCTGCATACACACCATATATTTAAAGCACACGGCCTTCCCCAAAGGATCCTGCGAGTTTACAAAGCTGAAATTCCCAGCACCTTTAGACAACAGTTCCCATGATTCTTTGGGGGGAAGCCATGTTGGTGCATACGCAGACTTAGGTATGATAGGTCATCATGGGATTTTGGAGTTGGAAGGCACCGCAGAGACCATACAGCCCCGACCCGGTGCTCAGCACATGACCCGCAATACAGGGTGCAACTCCATCCTGCCAGGCTCTGCTTACATACCTCCAGCCGGAGAGAGCCCAGCACTGCGCACAGCAGTCTGGTTCCACTCTCCAAAGAGTTCCTGCCATTACAAAACTTCTCCTAATGTTCCTAAGCAGGTCTCTGCTTCTCGGCAATTACTAACTGGTTGCAGCCCTGCCCCCCGTCGCCGTGGGTTTGTCTATAATTCCCTTTTAAAGCTGTCCCTCTCTAATTCCGTAAGAAGGTGTGCGGTGTGAAAAAGTACTTTTCTGGGCACCTCAGGGGTTGAAGACGTAATAAGAAGAGCCTTTGCAAAACAAAATGTTACAATTTTATTAGAATATCGACAGAATTTTTTAAAATAAAAAAGGAAGAAAAAACCAAGAGGGATGAGACTTGGCAGGCCCTAATTTAGCAGCCAAAAGGGGCCCAAAATACCCAGTCGGGGTGCTCTTCCTCAAACAGTCTTGTGGGTGGTGTAACCGACAGAGTCAAGGAAGTGGCAAGGAAGTGCATTTTGGGCTAGTAAACATCTGGCACATCATGCTAGAGCAGGGGTGGTGAACCTGTAGCTCACCAGATGTTGCTGAATGAAAAAGCTCACTGGCCCGGAAAGCCTCGGGTTCCCTGCCCCTGTGATGAGGCAATAGGACAAACCCATCCTTTCCTTGGCACCTGTGTTTTACAAGGAGCAACAGTGCTGGCTGTCTCTGGGGCCAGCTTCCCACAGCTGCTGGCTGCTGAAATACGGTAACTGTGACCACACAACAGGCCTTCCTCTAACTCTGGTGGCAGTGGGGAGGCGTATTCCACGTTGACTGGTGAATCGTTGGCACGCAGGCGCACCCACAGCCTCCCACTGACTCAAGGCAGAGGTCCTGATGTGCAGTACAACTGAGCCAAAGTCTTGCTCAAGGCAGGGCCCAAGTTCCTGAAGCAAAAGAGGAAGGAAGAGAGCAAAAGGACAGAGGTTAGGAGAGCCAACAACAGGACAATTGTCAAGGCAACGGGGCTCTCCGAGGTTCAGGCTACAGGGTTGGACCCTCAGGGTGTGGTTAAGACCGACCGGCCCCTCCCTCGGTACTTTTTCTGTCCTCGTTTCCCAAAATCCCACAGTGAAAAACCCGTTCTAGGCTGCTGACTCTCTTCTCTGCTAGATCTCTGTCCGTTGCCTGAGCTCCCAAACCCACATCCTGTGTGGTTCTTGCACAAGATGCCTTTTGCACGCCGAAGCTCCAGGCCTGGGGAGGGGAAACATGCAGCTCTGTTGCTCACCTCTGCAGTTTGCCGCATTTGACATCGCTCAGCAGCTGCTCTTGGCACTGTGGCGTTGGGCAAGAGGCGTAAGCAGCCAGGAGGCTGAAGGGAAAGAGAGGAAGCGGGAGAAGGGGGTCATGGATGGCAAACCGAAACCCATTCAGATGGCTTACAGCAGGGATGGGGAACTTGAGGGCCTCTGGACGGTGCTGGACTACAACTCCCACCACCCCTCACGACTGGTCATGTTGGCTGGAGCTGATGGGCGGTGGAGTCTAACAGCCTTTGTATGCCCTGGCTCAGAGCGAGGAAACCTGCCTTGTGCTAGGCCAGGCTTATTTTGTCCTACTCTGATTGGCAGAAGCTTTCCAGGGTCTCAGGAGGTAAGAGGTACTTCCCCAACCCCTGCCACCTGAATCTGGGGGAGGGGGGACACGAAAGAGGTACACAGAAGTATGCATGGATAGGGGGAATGCCTCTCTTGTAATACAGTGGTTAATAACTTAATTCGTTCTGGAGGTCTGTTCTTAACCAGAAGCACCAATTTAGCTAATGGGGCCTCCTGCTGCCGCCGCGCCGCTGGAGCACAATTTCTGCTCTCATCCTGAAGCAAAGTTCTTAACCCGAGGTAGTATTTCTGGGTTAGCAGAGTCTGTCACCTGAAGCGTATGTAACCTGAAGTGTCTGTAACCCACTGTACTAGGGATCAGCCCAGCTGCATTGTGGGAGATTCAGGAATGGCAAAAGAAAGGCTTTCTTTACGCAGTGCATAAAGTATGGAACCGGCTCTCACAAGAAGTAGTGATGGCTACCCCCTTGGATGGCATTAGGTGGTAGGCTGCTTCAAGGAGGAGAAGGCTATCAATAGTTATGAGCTGTAGCGGCTATATTGTACCCTCCAGGATCTGAGGCAGCCTGGGAAACACAAGTGAGAAGAGTGCTGTTGAGCTCAGCTCCTTCTTTAGGGCTCCCCATTGGGGCATCTGGTGAGAATAGGATGCTTGATGGGCCTTTCGGCTGACCTAGATGGGCTCCTAGGTTTCTATATTAAGCTAGGCCAGGGTTTCCCAAACTTGGGTCTCCGGCTGCTTTTAGACTACAATTCCCACCATCCCTGACCACTGGTCGTGCTAGCTGAGGATGATGGGAGTTGTAGTCCAGCTGGGGACCCAAGTTTGGGAAATGCTGAGCTAGGCAGTGCAGTAGGGGACAGCCTCCTCCATCACCCCAACCAGCCAATGACCTTGTGTCTTTCATAACCTGTCTCCGCACCTAGCTGGTGTTTTGTATCTCTCCAGGATGGCAGCTGCCTTGTCTCCACTGATGCCGCTGATCTGCATGAGTTGCCGCGCAAAGACCTCACTCACTGTTTGGGCCTGGGAGAGGGAGGGGTAAGAGAGTTGATAATAATAGTAATAGTAGTAGTAGTAACAATAATTTTATTATTTATACCCCGCCCATCTGGCTGGGTTTCCCCAGCCACTCCAGGCTCCAACAGAATATTAAAAACACGATAAAACATCAAACATTAAAAACTTCCCTAAACAGGGCTGCCTTCAGATGTCTTCTAAAAGTCAGGTGATAGTTTATTTCCTTGACATCTGATGGGAAGCCACTACCGAGAAGGCCCTCTGCCGGGTTCCCTGTAACCTCCCTTCTCAGAGGGAACCGCCAGAAGGTCCTTGGAGCTGGACCTCAGTGTCTGGGCTGATCAAGAAAGGCGTCCCTACCTTCAAATTGCTCTATACACACACACACACACACACACACACACACACACACACACACACAGGTTAAAAGAAGAAAGAAAGCAAGAGAGAAAAGGGAAGAATAGCAAGCACCCTTTCAGGATTGTTGGCGGCACAAACAAGAGAGAACTTTGCAAATCAAACCCGCGAGGAGCGAAGATGAGGGGGAGACACGGCAGTGGCCTTTAACCACATGAGGAGTCATAGGATTGCAGAGTTGGAAGGGGGCATGGGGATCATCTAGTGCAACCCCCTGCAGTGCAGGAATCTTTTGCCCTAACGTGGGGCTCGAACCCACAGCCCTGAGATTAAGAGTCTCGTGCTCTGCCGGCTGAGCTATCATTGAAGTATGTGGAGTACATTAGAAACTACCTTGTTCTTCACGGCCCCTTCGTTAAACTCAGCAAAGGTCAGAAGCCGGCAGGAGCCAGCGCTGGGCTGCAGAGGGCGCTCCTGCTCCAGTTCCTCCTTGGTACAGCTCAGAAGGGTTTTGTCCTAGGGAAGACAAAGGAGGAACAGTCCTTAGCAGCTACAGGGCTCACAACCCCGTTCTCCTCCACTCTCCCCTTTCAGACTCACAGCACCACCTTTTCCTCCTTCTCCCTGCCTCCAGCGCCCTCGTATGGATGGCCAGCTTTTTCATTATAAACTCGCCGAACATTTGTTTCAGTCCTGGAAAACCCAAGTAAGCTCAAGCGAGCAAAGAACTTCTATTTCATTCACGCGACAGCTAAACGGGCTTGCCTGCTGAAATTGTCACTGGATTAAAAGGAACAGAGAAATCTAAGAGGACCATCATCAATGGTCCTCTTAGCCCTACATTGTCTACAAACTTGGGCCTCCAGCTGTTTTTGGACTACAGCTCCCATCATCCTTGACCACTGGTCCTGCTAGCTAGGGATGATGGGAGTTGTAGTCCAAAAACAGCAGGCAACCCAAGTTTGGAAAAGCCTGCCTACACCAACCTTGGACTTACAACTCCCATCCTCCCTGGCTAGCAGGCCCAGTGATCAGGGATGATGGGAGCTGTAGTCCAAAAAATATCTGGGGGCCCAAAGTTTACACCAGCAGCAGTGGATTTTCAGGGTTGAAGGCAGGGTGCTCTCTCGTAGTCCTGCTGTAGGGATTGAACCTGGGACTTTCTCCATGCAAATAATGTCCTCTGTCAATAAACTATGAGGGTTTCAGACAGGGTCTTCCTTTCCCAGCCCTACCTAGAGATGCTGGAGACTGAACCTGGGGACATCTGTGTGCAAAGCTGATGCTCGACCACTGAGCTATGACCCTTCCTTGAAAGAAACCTTAATATGACGAGGTTTCACCAGTAACTGAATCTCTGTAGAACAGATCAATCATTCTAAAAGGGGTGGCGGTGGACAAACCAGCCTCATCTTTGCTTCCTGGTGATGCACAAGTACATGTGGAGGCCGATGCTCCCTCCCAAAAGAGGTACAACCTACCTGTGTGATTCCAAACGCTTGCATTTTAAAAAATCTGACCATTAACTGAGTGGAGGTTGTTGTTTTTAACTGCCACTCAGAAAGGTATTTAAAAGCAATTACTATAACCTTAGCCAATTTAACATTGCGCCCCGATTATCTGTATGCTGGAGGCCAGGCCTAGGCCTGGATAAATAAGATCCAATCACAACAATAAATCAGTAATAGTAAGTGTTCCTGAGCAGATGCAGAGTGCTGCCAACACGGCACTAAGTAACTCCCAACCAGTCTAGGCACATCTTGGGAGAAAAGAAGCAGGGCAAGAGCTTAAGTCAAATCTTTTAAAACCAAAGGATAAAAATACACAGAAGAGGCAGGCAGTTACAGCAGAGAAACAAACTAAATGTGCCACTGTCCTGGGTGAGCAGCCCCCCCCCCCCACATTTCACCCCGCTCCAAACTCGCCTCGTACAGTCTGGTCAGCTGACGTGTCATCAGGGTCAAATACGCTGCGGATTCCCGTAGGTCCCGAGTGCGTTTAACGAAGAAGCCATCCACCACCTGGGAAAGACAACGGTTATCTTTTAAAAATAAAATAAAAATAAAAATCAGTTTTTATTTGTTTTCACAATCCAATAAAATAGTATCTATAACAGAGAGAATTGAAAATACAAGAAAGAAAGCAAAAAAGGAAAGAAGGGGGAGAACAAAGGGGTAAGAAATGTTAGAAAACTTCTGGTTTTCCGTCTGCCAGTTACATTAAAGGTAAAGGTAAAGGACCCCTGAGAGTTAAGTCCAGTCACAGAAGACTCTGGGGTTGCAGCGCTCATCTCACTTTATTGGCTGAGGGAGCCGGCTTACAGCTTCCGGGTCATGTGGCCAGCATGACTAAGCGAATCAGAGCAGCTCATGGAAATGCTGTTTACCTTCCCACCGGAGCGGTACCTATTTATCTACTTGCACTTTGACTTGCACTTTCGCACTGCTATGTTGGCAGGAGCCGGGACCGAGCAACAGGAGCTCACCCCGTCATGGGGATTCAAACTGCTGACCTTCTGATCGGCAAGCCCTAGGCTCAGTGGTTTAGATCACAGCGCCACCCACGTCCTGGCCAGTAACATTAGGAAAGGGTTATTTGAGACATTTGGTCCATCCTCTCTGCTTTCTGTTAAACCATATGGGAAAGACGACGGTTATCACGGCTGCTGGAAGCTGCCAGTCCCCTTCCCAGATGCAGGCAGCTAAAGCCTTCCCTAACCCCCCAAATATGCAACCCTGAAGCGGTTGCCATGGCAGGGGACAAGTTAGGGATGGAGGCAGGATCCAGGGTGGCTGAGTGCTGGCAGAGCCTGGGGGAAGCATGCACAGCGGCAGCCCTACCTGGGCTTGAGGTAACGCAGCCAGGTAGACTGAAGTACCGACTCTCCTGGGGAGCCCTTACCTGGGTGTTGGTCATCGCTTGCTGGAGAGTCTTTTCGGGCAAGCTGAGGTGTTGTGCGGAGCCCGATTCTTCCACCAGGTAGATGGGGTGAGAAATGCCACATTGCCGCAGACGGAACTAGGAAGAAATGAGCAGTTAGTTATGAGCTGGGGGTGCTGCAGGTGTGGGAGTGGAGAAGCCTTCTGAGCTCTCCAAGTGCATGCTCTCTCTCTCACACACAAAACGACTGCTTTCCAGGGCTCTCGACACATGCTCAGAGGAACTCTGCAATCACTTTCTGAAATGTTGCAGAGTGGCAGAGAGGGAAGGAAGGGAAGCAGGGCATCTCCCTCTTGCTCTGCTGAGCAACCAGCTCCCTTGGGCTCTCCTCCTCCCTAAGTGCCACTGAGCAATGGCCGTTCCATCAGGCTGTGGAGCAGAGAAGGCTAGCAGGACTATTCCTTCAGCTGTGATGGGACAGCTACTGCCTGTGGCTCTCATCGCGGTCACTGAGCCACGACCATTGCATCAGACTGCCCGATCCCAGTCCCTTCCCTTCACGGGGCTCCAGGCGACTACTCTCCCCACCCAGACACAGCGCAGCACCTTCTGCTCACGAAAGCGGCCGTCAATGATGCTGCTGCACAGGTCCGGCATCCGTTTCCGTTCTACCACGTAGTCCAGCACCAGCTCCCGAGCGGCAGGTGGCTGTGGCTGTCCTGGAAAACGAAAGAAGGGGGAGGAGGGCGACTGTTTAAAAGAATGTCGATTTAGCCTCAACCTGGTGAACCAAGGGAGAGATACAACCAGAGCCCCCTCCCACAGCGCCAATCAGCCAGCAACGCCAGCCACCAGAGGAATACAGGGCTCTCCAGGACTTCAGGCTCCCTACTTGAAGAATGGTGCAAAGTGAATGTGGGACCCCCTGCAAGCAAGATCCTCTGCCCTCGAGCCACAGAGCCACAGCCTTTTTCCGAAGCATTGGCTGAGTTACTCAAGCTCATCTTGCTGGGGGGGGGCGAGTTTGGATGATGAGATGACCCTCAGGTTCTGCGATTCAACGAAAGGCAACTTTCTAGACTTTAAAGCTTTTCCAAAATGGGTAATGCCCAGAGGCTCCAGCTTGGGCCCAAGACTGAGGGGGCCCCAGTGTCACATGACAGGTCCTGTGACGTCACATGCATTGTGCGCACATCGTCGAGAGGGGGCCAAGGGCCTGGCCCAGTGCCACTTGGCACCAATGGCTGCAGCTCCTCCACTCTCATGCCCAGGAGGAGCCTGTCACTGATGCTGCACCGTGTTTGGCCAAGGAATTGGCGCCTCTGCTAATGCCCATCTTAGCCTCTGGCAGTAGAAGGAAAGGGTAGGTAGGTGGAACTGTAATGATCAGAGGACTGTCACCCCCTTCCCTGCCTCTGTCCTTTCACCACCTGCCCCTTAGCTCCTGAGAGGAGGTGTGGAACTGCAGAGGGAGCGCTGAGAGGCCTACATGCTCGCATGGATGGAGTTGGAAGGGGACCAGAGCAATTCCTCCCCTTCCCACATCCTTGGTGCAGTTTTAGGTAATTGAAAAGGTGTTCAAGGTACCAGACCCTGTTTTCCTAAAGAAGTCATCACAGGGAAGCAAGGGCACCAGGGCGCGAACCTCCCTGGGTGACCCTGGGAGAGTCACTGCCTCTCAGGCTAACCTACCTCACAGGGTTAAATGCGGAGGGGAGAGAACCATGTACGTCAGCTTGAGCTACTTGGAGGAAAAAGGGGGCACATAAATGTAAAAAAATAGATAAATTGACACGGGCTATCAGTGAAGTGGCAGGTTCAGAGGGAAGGCAAAATCCTGACACGCTTTTCCAATGGACCCTCCTATCGCACGGCCCAAACCACCCGCCACACTCACCTGCTGCAGGTAAGACTCTCTCCCTGGCCACCCAGAGGAAGTCCCCGATGTGAAGCTTCCGGATGCTGAAGGGAACATTGTGGCGCTGGAGCTCACTCACCAAATCCTGCTTCCGGGACGTGGGGCCGCTAAAGGGGAAATAGGGGGGAGGGAGAGCAGCTCTTTGGAGCACATTTACACTGCCGCCAACAACAACAGCAACAAATCAGAGAAGTGGCTCTCCTGAGATGATAATCCTGGTTTCAACTGAACTCTTCCCTTTAAAAAAAATTACAGCTACATTTTATTGTTTTTATCACAAAGGCACTACAAAATTGACGGACGTAACACAAGCTTATCTCGTCCTAATGATAAACGTAATTTGTTATCCAAAATATGATTTTATGATCTACATAGGCAAGGAGAACAGCTTCTACCGTCTTCATCTGCTCTGTCAAACGCTGGTTATTAAGATCCACTTTTGCAGCACCAGAAACCCTCTGATCGGCACCTATACCTTGCATGGTTTCTAGAAGCTTCCCGACAGGCCCAGCGAGCCAGATCTGTATTTCCCAACACCCCCATGGGTCAACTTTGACAGGTGGGCAGGACCACACACCTGCCAATCATCAGGTGACACTAGATGATGGATAGGTGGGTGGTCGAAGGTGGAGTGGGGGCAAGAGTAGCCAAAGAAGCAGCACCAAGCAGGACTCATCTCTCACTCATCAGCTGATGAGCAAAGAGTCCAGCCCTGGTTCCTGCAGGGGACTGAGCAGGATTTAACCCGCTGACCATCAGCTGACGGG
This sequence comes from Podarcis melisellensis, assembly GCF_964234715.1. Taxonomy (NCBI): domain Eukaryota; kingdom Metazoa; phylum Chordata; class Lepidosauria; order Squamata; family Lacertidae; genus Podarcis; species Podarcis melisellensis. Next base: position 14,413,092 of record NC_138533.1, read on the forward strand.
GAGGAGATCTTGCTGCTTTGGCTGTGGGCGGCAGTTACCAGAAAGGGAACCAAAGCATGTAAGCCCATGCAGAATCAAACCCCACCCATTAGCTGTCACCACCTGCCCACCAGAGTGACGGCTGATTGACAGATTGGCGTGGTTTGGGGAAATTAGCCTCACAGGCCAGATTGGACCGTTTTTGCCAGTGGGCTGGGGGATGCCCACCCTTGCTGCTAGGCAGTCAAAGCATACTCCTGTCACGCAAACTCTTGGCTGTGTTTTTTACATGTCCAAACTGGAACCAAATTGGGAAAGGGGCATTTATTCTGGGTAAATGAATCCAGAGATATGTGTTCTTGAGAGTGCCACATCCCCTACATGTCAGAAACAGAGTCCCCACATCCGTGTGCGTGTGTGCTTCACTCCTGCAGCTGCCACTCACCCCGTGGTCTCAATGAAATCCACACAGAGGATAACATCAAAGTTCCCAGGGTGAAAAGAAAACTGGGGTTTTAAGAGCCCTGCCCTTGGCGCTCTGCAGCTTGACCTGGAAAACCAGCAAATTTATTTTGTTATTACATTTATCTATCTATTATCTATCTATCTATCATCTATCTATCATCTATCTATCATCTATCTATCTATCATCTATCTATCTATCATCTATCTATCTATCTATCTAATCTATCTATCTATCTTTCTATAATCTATCTTTCAACATATTAATTGCTTCCTACATAAAAATTCTCTTAGCAACTTACAGAACTTTATTTGTAGAGTTTATTTGCTGCCCTTCAGCTGAAAAGGCCCCCAAGGCAGCTCCCAAAGGTTCAAAAAGAGCTTTTTAAAAGATAACAAGTATAACAACAACAAAATACGCCAATACGTTACAATTAAAAATGTAACAAAAACCCATATAACAAATCCAGCAAAACAACAGCAAAAAAACCCTTTGACAGCAAAATCAACAAGTCATCCTAACGTGGGTTCACAAAATTAAAACAACAAAGCATTAAAAGCGCAATATTTAGCAGCTTACATTTCGTTCCTTCTAGCAGATGATGATACCATAAAATACAAATTATATAACCCAGCAAGATCCTATCTGGCGGAGTGAGCTGTGCGCTGCTCCAGCAGGGAGTGGATTCCATGGTCCTGATAACAGAGACAGATCTCTGCTTTTTCCTTCCTTCCTTCCTTCCTTCCTTCCTTCCTTCCTTCCTTCCTTCCTTCCTTCCTTCCTTCCTTCCTTGTTCCTTGCATGTGCTGCCAGCAAAGTGTGCCGGAGGACAGGGCTGGCATACCACCCAAAATTTTTGGGGTATGGGGCGGTGGTGCTGATTGGGAATCAAGAGGCAGCTCATGGGCAGAATTTGAAACAAAAGCAAACATGCTTGGCCAGGACAGAGCGCAGGCTGCACACTAAGCCTCACCTGGGGCAGCTTCACTGCCTCTGCCACTCCCCTCCCCGAGAGCAGAAAAGTAGCTGCTCAGGAAGGAGGCTACTTACCTGGGCGAGGCATCCCTGTCCGAAGATTGCTCGCTTTCATCATCTCCCTCCAAAAGCAGCAAGGGGTCTCCAGCATCAGCTGCCTCAGCTGCCAGCGAGTTGGAGTCCTTCTCCTTTGGCTCATTCAAAGCTGCCAGTTCCCGGGCTAAGGTGAGCCCTGCGTCTGTCAGAGAATATCTGCCGGAGCAGAGGAGGGTGAGTCAAAATGGCCTCCACCCGGCCTCCCCAGCCTCTCTCCCATCTGGTTGATGTTTCCAGAGTTAAAAGGCTGCTGCGCTTCAGCTTTCACTAGGCAGGTTCCCAATCCTAGGCAGGTTCATGCTAAAGATGGTCCCACCCGCTCTATACTTGACAAATCATTGGGCTGCGCAGGAGAAGGCCTCCTGCAGGTCCCCTCTGCTGAGGAGGTTTGTTCCCCACAATGCAGGAATCGGGCCTTGAGTGTGGCAGCACCTCCTGCCTGGAACCCCTTCCCAATGCATATCAGACAGGTGATGTCTCTGTTATCCTTTTGGTCAGAGACAACGGCTGACACCACAGAACAAAGCAGGGCTTTCCACTGATGGGGCATGTAGGCAGCAGGGTCCCTGCCCATTTCTCTCTCTCTCTGTGTTTTTGTGTGAAAGATGCCATCCCTTCTGGGACCCAAAGATCCTCTGCTTTCGTCTTTCTCTTCTCTTAAAACTTTTGAGCACTTCATACAGTTGGATCGGAGCCTGCAAGCCAGGCATAGGCAAACTCGGCCCTTCAGATGTTTTGGGATTACAACTCCCATCATCCCTAGCTAACAGGACCAGTGGTCAGGGATGATGGGAATTGTAGTCTCAAAAAACATGTGGAGGGCTGAGTTTGCCTATGCCTGCTGTAAGCAAATGTGTGGCTCATGCTAAAAGCTTGCACACCTCACTCCAATACAAGCTATGTGCTATCTACGGATTCTCCCTTACCTCCCAGGTAGCTGGTGCAACATCCTTACCTGGCTGGGATATTGGTCTTGAGGACCAACTCCTTGCGAAGCAGAGTGCTGATTGCAGACCAGGCAGTGTTCTTACTCCCAGGATCAGCCTGTTGGGTGAAGCAGAAGCAGCAACAACAATATACATAATCTCAGGAGAGAAAGGAAGGCCACCTCAGGGCCTGCTGCAGCAGAACCTTCCCCTTCTTCCCACCAACCCACAAGGTGGGAGGGATCCTGATGCCTTTGAAGTGTTTTGCTGATTTTTTTTAATGTATTCTAACATTTCTTGCAAACTGGTATCCGCATTATTGCGAGTGCAGGGTCATAAGGCAAAGTAAGATATTCCATAACCAGATTATGACTCCAATAGGGCTCCTCCAAACGGCCTGTTTATTGCACATTCATTCTGATTTCCTTGTGTAAAACTGACATGGGGTTAAACTAGGTTCGGTCATAACTGAGAACTCATTCCTACCTCTTTGCGGAGAGGTTAAATGGCAATGGTCATTCGCCCTACCATATTTTTCACTGTATATGACGCACTTTTCCCCTCTTAAAAAGTAAGGGGAAATGTGTGTGCATCTTATGGAGCGAATGCAGGCTGCGCAGCTATCCCTGAAGCCAGGAGAGTGAGTGGGATTGGTGTGCACTGATCCCTCTTGCTCTCCTGACTTCAGCGATAGCCTTCCGAAGCCTCCTGAGCAGAGAGGGAAAGCTGCGCAGTGCCCCTTCAGCGAAGCGGCAGGAGAAACGGAGCCCCTTCCATTTCTCTTCCCGCTTTGCTGGAGAGGTGCTGAGCAGAGAGGGAGAGAACATTTTTTTTCTTTTTCTCCTCCTCTAGAACTAGGTGTGTCTTATGGTCGGGTGTATCTTATAGAGAGAAAAATATGGTCATTTGCTTGCAGGGTTTTATACGTCTTCCCATTAACCGTTCATCCCTCCCCCATTTTTCCATGCATTTCCTCATCACTTTTCTAACCACAAAAGGTCAGCTTTTGAATCTTAAAAGAGTGGATTGTTGTACGAGGGTGACAAAGGGTTCTAATCCATTTCAATTTCACAAACATAAACTTCTGGGACACGCTGGAATCCCTCCTGCAAAGCAGTTAAGAGTCTGGAGGTATCTAAAGATTTTCTTAATTCATCAATCAATCTATATAGGTTTCTTGTTCTAGCCAAAGTGACAACAGTACCAATAAAATAATACAGATAATACAGGAACTCACAAGAAAAAAAGATTTCTCACACAGCGGCTGAGCTGCTCTCTGTAATTCCGGCTTTGTCAGGAAACCACGGGAGTGAGGATTCTGGAAGAAGGGTCAAAAAGGCAGGATAGATTTTACATTTCCTCCCAGGATTCCCACCTCTTAACACTGCCCCACCTTTGCTGACTTCTTAAAGAGGATTCCAAAACAAAAGCCACTCCCACAATCCTCCAATGTTCAGGTCTTCATCATGCACCTGGGGTTTCCCCCCAAGCCTTCTGGGAAAGGTGGGCTCTAGGTTCTCCCCCTCCCCAAATGTTATGTTTTTGAGCTTACTGTATTCTGCATCAGCTGTTATCTTACCACACTGTCCTGGTACAGAGCCACCAAAATGGCAAAGGCTCCAGAACGGGGATCTGGGAAGTACCTCCGGCCACGCTGGCGTGATACTGGTTGCTTCTTCTGAAAGGAAAAAGGAAAACCAGGTGTGTCTTCTTCAGGGACTCCACCAGTCTTAAGAACATATGAACACAAGGAAAAGCCCTGCTAGGTCGGGCCAGAAGGGGCCCATCTAGCCCAGCATCCTGTTCTCAGTAGTCATTCAGGTGCCTCAATAGGAAGGCTGCAAGCAGGACAGCTTAGTTGGAAGAGCCGAGGCTGAGTGGGAGGGACTTTCCTAAGGCGGGTGGCGGGGGACGACTCTAGGCTTGGAGGCCAAATGTGACACTCCAGGTCTGTCTCTCTGGCCCTCAGGGCTCTCCCCAGGCCACACCCCTCCCCAGCCCAGCTGAAAGCTTTGAGGTTTTTCCCCCTGGCCAGAACGTGGCCTTGAACTCTGATAATGTTTCTCGCTTGCCTAGATAAAAGATTGGGAGGTGTGGGAGGGGGGTATAAAAACTAGCCTTCTGTACAAAAGTAAAAATTATTTGTCTACTTTGGCCTCTGGCCCCTCCCACCACCAACATGTGCCCCCTGCCAGGTGGACCAGAAAGGAACCTGGCTCTCCATTGAAAAAGGTTCCCCATCACTAGCCCAAAGTGACTTGGTAAGCATGTGACAGAAGCAAGAGTTAAACCAGGGACTTCCTGATTCATAGCTAGTTCTCAATGCCCTTCTATGGGATAAAAGTGGAAAATCGGGGTGGGAGGTGGGGGAACTGACCCAATACTGTTCCATGTTTTCATGAGCAAACCAGGCCGGCTACCTTCCCTGACTGCTACCCTGCCAGCCACAATGCCTCTTTTCAAAATTTGATGAAAGGTCTTTTATGTTGCAAGGCCTTTGACCATTCGGGGAGGAGCAGAGCGCGCGCTTTGTAGGAGAGCATTTTGACGGGCGGGCTAAGAAGCGAAATGGATAAATGTGCTTTCGGCACCATCCACTGGGAAAGCTGCCTGCCCCAGGACCCGTGGAAATATGAAAGGCAGCTGTGCGTGGGCACTACATGATCCTCAGCCACACCTCTCAGAGGTGCGGCATAGCAATGTGGCAATCAAACTTTTTTTGCGGGGGGCAGGACAGCAAAGAACCAGAAGGCAGTAGCTTTTAAAGCTTGCACCATGTGGTTTAAATTGCACAATGCAAGCTGTCAAGTTACACAGGACTCCATTTCAGGCCAGTGTTCAAGCAAATGATGAATAGATGAATTTTTACTTCTTCTGATTGACAGCAAGAATGGGTATTAATCCATCCATGAAACTGTAGCCCAAGAGGGAGTGAGAAACTCAGGCTTGGAAGCCAAATGTGTTCCTCTGAGCCTCTCCCTAAGCGACACCCTATTTATTTATCTATCTATTTAGAAAATTTATATACTGTACTGCTGAATTATGACAGCATCTAAGGGGTGTGCAAGAAACTCACCAATACAGTAAGTAAATCAGAATTCAGTCAAAATCCCAGCTGAAATGTCTTCAGTACGTGCTGGACATTCAGCAGAGAGGGGGCCTGCCTGATCTCAAATGGGAGGGAGGTCCTCAAAATCTGAGTCACAATGCTGAATGTACAGCTCCTGGTGGATTTGAGGTGGGCATCCAAGCCATGCGGGGGGTGGGGGAGCACTAACAGTGACTCTCCTGAAGACATCAATGATGAGGGAGGGATCAGGCGGTCCTTAAGGTATCCTGGACCCCCTTGTAAATTAAAACCAGAACCATGGGTGCTTTAGTTTGGCTGGAATGTGTCTTTAAACTTTAATAATGTCTCTTACTTGCCTGGTGGAGGATGGAGAAGAGTGTGGGTGTATTTACAGTATATAGAAACCACTAACTTTTGCATGGCTGAAATGCAGCCTGTTGTACAAAGGTTAGGAGTGATGCCCGTTTGTCCTCCCGCTTTTGACTCTAGCCCCACCCACTTGTGCCTCTGGCTGCACTTACCACTGCTGGTTGCCAAGGAGAGAAGGCTTGAAAAGGTTCTCCAACCCTTGTTCTAGTCTATGACCTGCACCATCATTCAATGAATGTTTGGCCGCCCATTCTGATGATAATGCACATGTTGCATTCTCACCTTTAAGTGCTTGGCACAGGCATGGATGAGCAGACTTGGGTAATCTGCCAGCACAGCAGTGGCTGGGACGATTCGTGGGGAAAGATCACAGCATCGTCACCCTACTCCAAATCCACTCAGCCCCACTCCAAGAGACAGGAAGAGGAAAAGAGGGGAAGTGGGCTGCCTCTTGAATTTAGGAGGAACTCGCCCAGGCAGAGAGAGTTGAGACATGGCCATACTAATAGTTCAACTGCTTGTAAGGGCAAGGTATTTATACAGACCTTTAAGCACTGTCCTTTGTTTTGATCTGGCTCTGTGGCACAGAGGGCAGTCTGGAGCACTCTGCTGCCAAGCAGCTCACCATCCACTTGATCCTTCTGAGAAGAAGCTGTGGCTTGCAGACCTGGAATTCACAGTATAAACTCTGTTTAATAGATGTTTAGTGGAGACTAATGAAATTCCACAGCTGAGACCAATGAAGGAGATTTGCTCATATGTGCACTTCTCTCTTCCCCCTGCCCCCCCCCACAGAGGGAGAGACAGAGAAAGAGAGAGGGGGCAAAAGAGCAAGCAGCCATGAATGCATTAAAAGACTAAGCTTTCCAAATGCCAACGTCCTGCTTAGCTTTTGTTTGTTTAATGAAATGTTACCAGTTTTCAAGTTGACATTTCACCATAGCCATAAGGACTAGAAACCTGTGCAGCTTTAGTGATAAATGAACACCCCCAAGGCCCACCCTAGATGATGCCAATTCCCATTCTGCCCTGTTCATATCAGCCCTAAACAGCCTTAGACTGCAATCCAATATGCAGCTACCTGGGAGTTAAGTGTGGGGCTGGCTTCTGCATAGACATGCACGGGATTGCACTGTGAGGCCTGCCTGCATCCATTGGAATTTCCCCTCATCACCTGACACCCTCCATTTTATTCCATCCCTCTGATGTGCAGGAGTTGGCTACCCAAAGCACAACATTCACTCTGCCAGCATGTAAATGTGGAACTTCCTTCCAGGGGATACTCACCAGGCTCCTCCTTGAATATGACTTAAGTGGCAAGAGAAGACTCTACTTGTTTCAGAGGGAAGAGCCAAAACACAGTGGAAGGGTACTTTCTTTGCATACAGAAAATCTCAGAGTCAATCCCTGGCATCTTCAGGTAGAACTGTATGAAACTCTGGAGAGCTTTTGCAAACCACTGTGGGCAAGCAATACTGTGCTACATGGACAGATAGTCTGACTCAGTATAAACCAGCCTCCTATGTTTCTATTTAAACCAGCCCTTTATTCAGTACCATGAGGACTGGAATCTTACTTTCTATTTAAGGAACAGACTCGAGCACACACTGGACCTTCACACGGCTGCCCCACCACTCACCTGTCAACATGCCATCCTGGGCTTGGCAGTGTCTCTCCAGCCGCTCGTCTAGCTGGCGGCAGATGTGCTCACCAAAGTACTGGAGGATCCGAGCCTCGCGCCCGCTGCGCAAAGGGAGTGGGTATTTGCGGAGAGAGCTCAGCGCCTGAACACAAGGAAGAGGATTTATTGTTTTGAGAGTAAGGAGAGGTGCACATGGTTTCCCCTGTCTCTTCACTTTGACTAACAAGGAGGGCAGTTCAGGCTGGGGCCACAACCACTCTGTGAAATTTGAACTAACCCATACATATTCTCTTTGGTCAGTTCATAGTTGCTGATACTTAGGGCTGGATCCAGACTTCAATTTCAACCCGATACTCACTTTATTTGGGAGTAAGATTTCAGTGGGGCTTATTTCTCAGTATACAGTATATGTACAGGATTGCTTTGTAAGTGATACTTAGAAGATACATATTGAAATTAGTAATTAACATGGGTGGACTCCAAGTCAAGATCTTACACATCATTTATGCATGTTTATCGATCCTGCTTGTTCAGCCAAAAACAGAGCTCCCATAGCAGCTTTACTCATAGGTCCCTACCCGAAGGCTTATAATTTTAAGGCATAGCACTAGAGGAAAATGTATTGGGAGAGAGGAGGAAACAAACAATTTCAGATGCAAGTTATTCTAATGACCAGCTGGGGAGAAAAGTCCAAGAAGTTCAATATTATGTGTTAGCATTATATTACTACATTATAAATTGGGTACTGAGGGGAATCCAACGAGCGCGAAGGAGGATGTGGGCGGAGCAAAACACCCGGAGGGCGTGGTCTGCCACTAGAGGGCGTGGCTTACCCGTTCATAGGCGCGTTGGCTCCTGAGGCGCCCGCGCTCGGCGGCCTGGTCGCGCCACTCCTGGAGCCAGCGCGTAAATAAGGGGTTCGGGTCCCCCTGAGTGGGCTTCGGCATCTTCCGAAGGCGCCGGAAAGTTTCTCCTTTCTCTTTGACCCGGAACTCGACGGGGAGATGAAGCGGGGAAGGCAGAGCGGCCTGCCAGGCAGCGACTGCGCACGCGCGCTTCGCCCCCTAGAGGCCGACGGGCGGAACCGTAGACGCATGAAAAGGGAAGAGCGGCCGCTTCCGCGTTCCCGCTCTCAACCAGCCTTCTCTCCAGAGGCGAAAGTGAGAGAGGCGCCTGGGCAGGTCAAAAATGACAGCCGCTTTGCCCGCGAGTCGGTGGGGCAGGATGAGTCTCCCGTAGGCAACTGAGCGCTGGATTTGGCTCTGGGGAAGGTAAAAAGAAATACGACTCGCCTTTGCTCACAAAAGCCAACCAGACCCACCTGAGCCTCCCACCAGTAAGCATCGCAGACCTGTGAAGCCCCTCCTGCAATAGGGCATAGCTGTCAACTTTTCCCTTTTCTTGCGAGGAATCCTATTGGGAATAAGGAATAAAGGGAAACGTTGACAGCTATGCAGTAGGGGTGTCATAGCGGGCAACACTGCAGGGTTGTTGCAAGCTACTGTACTGTCTCAGTCTCAGCCCTACCTGCATTGGGGCCAATTACTACTGGAGTGCATTTTGAAGGGCCCTTGCAAACTACTCTCTCGGCTTCAGGTAAGCCTCCACTCTGCAGTACTCAGAAGACACTGCACCGCAAGGCTGTCGCAAGGCACTCCCAACTACAGTCTCCAACCTGCACCATGGAAATAATGAGATGCACGTGTGTTTGTATTAGCTGGGCTACTTTATGAATATGTTGAAAAACTTCTTTTTTAAGGAAACAGGTAGAGCAGAAGCGCCCTTCTTTGCTGCAAGCTGTTTTGGGGTGTGTGGACGCACTCAGAGTTGTATCCAGTATTAGCCCTACTTGGAGTAGATGCTCTGATAATAATGAACGTGATCTCACTTCGGCCAATTTGTTACAATGGATCTAGTCTGAACAGAGATTAGTTGGCAGCAACTCTATAAACGCCCAGTCACAATTATGTGGATATATTAGACCAGGCTTCCTCAAACTGGGCCCTCCAGATATTTTTGGCCTAAAACTCCCATGATCCCTAGCTAGCAGGACCAGTGGTCAGGGATGATGGGAATTGTAGTCTCAAAACATCTGGATGGCTGAGTTTGAGGAAGACAGTATTAGGCTTTCCCATGGATTACTATGAGCTGCTGCTTCTCCCCTCTTTGGACCTGGGATACATTTAAACTGCTCAATCCCTTTCTAACAGGAGATGCTGCATGCCTTCTGCATGCAGTGCTGATGCTTTGTCACAGAGTTACGGTCCCTCCCATGAAAAGGAAGAAGCTGCAAATTATTTGTCCGTCTAGGCCAGTGGCATCTGCTTTGACTGGCAGCCACTCTCCACCAGAGAAGGATCTTTCTTTCCCATCACCTGCTACTTTGATTCTTATAGCCGAAGCTGCCAATTATTACTCTGTTCCTAAGTGCCTTTTCATGTTTACATAACACAGATTAAGATTGCTGCCTTATTAAGAGAACCTTAATATGCACTGCTCCGCTTTGCAAATTTAAAAAGGCATCTGTGAACCAGGAAGGGCCATTTCTCAGTGGTTTGACCACAATTTTTGCATTCAGGAGATCCCAGAGGCTCAATCCCCAGCATCTCCAGGTAGGGCTGGCAGAGAGCCCTGCCTGGAGAGCTGCTGCCAGTCAATGTAGTTAGATGGACCAGTGAGTCTGATTCTGTATAAGGCAGCTTCCTATGTTTCAGAATAGATTCTCTCTATATAATCTCCAAGGTGATTGTCATGGCCTCTGGCTAGCACAATAAATTTATTGAAGGAGTGGACCTCCAAGGTGGCACATGGTTCATGAGACGGGGTTGGGGAGAGTAGATGGAGTAAGACTGAAATCATCCTTCCGCTCCTGCTGTCAGGTGTGTAGTCATCCTGCGTTCTTTGAAGATTGCTCATCAACAGGCAGGCAGAGGCATTGTATGTGCTAAAGGTGTGGTTACACCTAATTCAATAAGAGGCAAGCCAAGTGAGCAACAGAGAGGTGCTGTGAAGTCAGCTGCCTGCAATTTGTCATAGCTCTAACACACCCTGCATGTCTGCTTGCAGCTTCCGAAGGGTCTTCTGCATTTGGATGTTTTGTATAAGATTTTTTTTTGTGGTACTTGGTTCTTTCACTTACATGCACATTTATTGAATTAAATTAGAATGTGGAATCATGATTTATAATTTGGTACAGTATTTGGTTTTGAATGCGGAAATTGTATTGTGTTTCTTACACAGTGGGACCTCGGTTTTCGAATGTTTCTATTGACGAATGTTTCGGTTTACGAACGCTGTAAACCTGGAAGTAAATGCTTCGGTTTTCGAACACACCTCGGAAGTTGAACATGCCACGCAGCTTCTGCTGAGTGCAAGATCCTGAGGCCTAGCTGTTGGCACCCGTGAACCACAGAGGTGATATTTGGGCTTATTTAGTGACTGTATGCAATCAATCTGTGCTCATCTCATCTCAGGAGCTCTCTTGCAACCAGTTTGTTTTTGTGACTGTGGAACCCAGTGCATAAATCTGTATTCATCTCATCTCAGCAGCCCTCTGCCAATCACCCCGTGCTGTGAGAAATGGATAAAAGCTGCAAAGCCAAGAGAATCCTTAACAGAATAACAATAGAGGTGAAGAAGGAAATTATTTCCAAACATGAAAGTGGTGTCCGTGTAAGTGATCTGGCAAAGCAGTTTGGTATTGCCAAATCTACAGTTTCTAGCATCTTGAAAAATAAAGAAGCCATTAAAGGAGCCAATGTTGCAAGAGGTGTTAAAACACTTACAAGACAAAGAACACAGACAATTGAAGAAGTGGAAAAATTGCTTTTCATATGGATAAATGAAAAACAGTTGGAGGGTGACCGCATTTCTGAGAGCATGATTTGTAAAAAAGCTTTACATTTGCATGCTGACCTCATCAAAAGCACCCCTGGAACAAGTGCTGAGAGTGATATTTTCAAGGCAAGCAGAGGGTGGTTTGATAATTTTAAGAGGAGAAGTGGCATCCACAGTGTGGTGAGACTTGGTGAAGCTGCCAGTGCCATCAAAGAAGAGGCCAACCGATTTGTTTTGGTATTTAAAGATTATGTAGATTATGCAGATGGTTTCCTACCCCAACAAGTTTTCAGCTGTGATGAGACAGGCCTCTTTTGGAAGAAAATGCCAAAGAATACCTCCATAACAAAGGAGGAGAAATCATTGCCAGGACACAAGCCCATGAAAGACAGGCTAACCCTATTATTATGTGGGAATGCAAGTGGAGATTTTAAGGTGAAGCCTTTGCTAGTCTACCATTCTGAGAACCCCTGGGTATTTAAGAAAAGCAATGTCATAAAAAGCAAATTGCCTGTGATGTGGAGGGCAAACAGCAAAGCTTGGGTAACCAGGCAATTTTTTATTGAGTGGGTTCATGAAGTGTTTGGGCCAAGTGTAAAAGAGTACCTCCAGTACAAAAATCTTCCAATGAAGTGCCTGCTTGTTCTGGATAATGCTCCAGCTCACCCTCCAGGGTTGGAGGAAGAGTTGGGGGAAGAGTTCAGTTTTATCAATGTAATGTTTTTGCCCCCCAACACAACTTCTCTCCTCCAGCAGGTCATACCTAATTTTAAGAAGCTTTACACCAGAGCACTGTTCCAAAGGTGCTTTGAGGTTACCTCAGACACAGAGCTAACCCTCAGAGAGTTCTGGAAGAATAATTTCAATATCCTACATTGCTTACATCTTATAGACAAAGCATGGAGGGATGTGTCTCAGAGAACAATGAAGTCAGCATGGAAGACATTGTGGCCAGAAGCTGTCCCTGAATGTGTATTTGAGGATCTTGAAGAGGATGCTCCTATTGTTGAGGAGATTGTGTCTCTGGGAAAGTCCATGGGCTTGGAAGTGAGTAGTGATGATGTTGAGGAGTTAGTGGAGGACCACAAGACGGAACTCACCACAGAAGAACTTCAGAACATTCTGAAGGAGCAGCAACAGGCGGCAACTGAGGAATTGTCTTCGGAGGAGGAGGAGAGAAGAGACAGTGTTCCTACTGCACTGATCAAAGAAATGTGTGCAAAATGGGTTGAAGTACAAAGTTTTGTTGAAAAATATCACCCTGATAAAGCTGCTGTAAGTCGTGCCACTAACACTTTCAATGATAATGCTATGTCTCACTTTAGACAAATTTTAAAACACCGGAAAAATCCTTTTTGTTCAGATTTGTAAACTGCTAAGGGCGTTTATGTTGAAATATGAAGTGGTACATAAATTAATTAACTCCTCCTTGTGAAACTTGAAAGCCTCATTATCACCTCACTTGCCAAAACAAGGAGCATCTGCCGGTCACCCTGGTGCTCCAGCAGATGACACCATTGCTCCAGCTCTGAAAGAAGTCCCAGAGCTGGGTTCCCCGTGGTCCACCTCTATTATGCACCACCAGTGGGGGACAGGGTGCTGACCTTCTGTTTCACTGCCTGCTTCAGTGACTGGTGAGTTCTGAGTAGGGTTCAAGGGGGGGGGGACCCAAGCTAGAGCTGTGTTTAGTAAAAGAAAAAAAAGGCTGACGGGGGATTATTGCAATGGTTTCATTTTTATTTATAATTGTAATCTGTCCTGGGACATTATGGCAAAAGGCATGTAAAAAATTAAATAAATAAAAGAGAGGCAAGGTTTTTGACGCAGCATGGCATTTGGTTAGGTTCATATGTCACCAGGGGAGTAGGGATGAATTGTAGAAACAAGAGTCCACGAAAAGCCCAAGCCCTTGAAACTGATTGCAAAGTCTGATTGCAAACTTTAATCCAAGCCCTTCTTCAAGGCTGCCTTTAACAGCCACACATCATAGTGTTTCCCCACAATAGCCAACCAGGTGACTCTGAGACAATTAGGCAATAACCCACTCTCCCCCTTCATGATCCCTAGCAACCAGTACTTTAGGTTTGCTGCTTCTGGACCCAGAAGCTTTTATTTTGCAGCTAAATTTTAGCTACTCCTTACCTCCTGCTGCAAAACCCCGCAGCCCAGCACAGAAGGCTGATTTCCAAGACCGTAAGGTCAAGCCATCTTCTCACCAGCTGCTTTGCGTGGCGAGTTCCCGCCCCCACCAGGATAAATAAAGACACCAGACACTGTATGTAAGGTTAATTGGGCGAATTAGGCCACAACTTTATTGAATTCAGGAATGAGAGGCATTCGCATAGGCATTGGTCCTAACGACTATCCGGCTCCAGCCCATTTGCTGGAGACACGGGGAAGAGTTAACCTTATATCAGGGGAGACTCCCGCGAGGCACGTCGACTAGGAGCGCCCCCGGGTCACCGCTCTGGGGCGTGCCTTTGGCCCACACCTCCATAGGCTTCGGACAGGGCCACGCCCCCCGGGGTCCTTTAACGGACCACCCTTCGCTCGCTGGGGGGAGGTGATGGCGTTCCTCCCCCCCCCACATCGTCTTAACCCCATCTTACCAATGCCTACCGCCACACGAGCAAACGCTCGCCGCCAATCCTCTCATGCCTGAAACCAATCCCTTATCCCCGTAGCTATATCCTCCAGCCATATATCATTTCCTGCATCAGACAGATGCACGCCATCCAACCGGTAGAGGGCCTCACAATTGAAACGAATGCCCGGGTGTCGTATGACCTTTCCCCCCAGGGCTGCCACTCTACGCACCACCGCCCGATCCACGGCTTTCCTCGCCCCATTTATGGCCATTGGGCACCTGCCATCTCTCCAAACCCGCCTTTCCATCAAGGAGGCCCAAATGATTGTGAGGTTTGGGTAAGTGGCCCTAAGCTCCTCCAAGTCACTGAAGATGCTCCACTGCAAATCACCGCCTTTCTATAGGCTAGGTCGTTTTCACCCAATTGTATAAGTAACGCATCCGGGGGGCCCTCTCTCGGGACTCTGATCTTGAATGCGGGCAACATCTCAGCCCAACGCATTCCCCTCCGTGAAACCCAGGATAACGTGATGCCATCCGGCAAGCCCAGTCGCGGCCCAATTGCAAAGTCTGATTGCAAACTTTAATCCAAGCCCTTCTTCAAGGCTGCCTTTAACAGCCTCACATCATAGTGTTTCCCCACAATAGCCAACCAGGTGACTCTGAGACAATTAGGCAATAACCCACTCTCCCCCTTCATGATCCCTAGCAACCAGTACTTTAGGTTTACTGCCTCTGGACCCAGAAGCTTTTATTTTGCAGCTAAATTTTAGCTACTCCTTACCTCCTGCTGCAAAGCCCCGCAGCCCAGCACAGAAGGCTGATTTCCAAGACCGTAAGGTCAAGCCATCTTCTCACCAGCTGCTTTGCAGTCTAATCTGCTATTGCCAGGAATTTTGCCGCCACTATATGAACTCCAGGAATTTGTCAGCTTGTAAATTTATCCGGTGTGTAGACAGGCGGATGGATATCCTTGCAGATTAGCCAGGCGAAATCGTGAAAGGGTGGAGGGGGCCAAAATGGGGAGTTTACAGGGGAGGAAAAACCTTAGTGCCCAATTCATCTAGACATCACTGCAAGGAAAGACCCTCAGAGCCATTGGAATTAGGGTAGCCATGTACCCTATTTTAGAGGACAGTCCCTCAATTTAATGTTTGTAGGGCTGTCTGATTGAAGTCTGGTTAAAGAGAAAGAACCATCAGAAGTGTGGGGGGGGGGATGAAGTTGCCCATCAGAGCAGGCACACAGATTGCTCGCCCCCCCAATCTCAACTTGTTCCCCACTATGCTGAAACATGGGCATAGCTAGGATTTTGTTGGGGGCAGGCTTTTGTTGAGGGGGCAGAACCTCAAGTACTTTTATTGGTTTAGGGGAGGCAGCTGCCCCCCATTGGCTACGCCCATGTGGTGAAACACTTGGGGTTTCTATTATTACTCCTGCATTTTCACAGATAAGTAACAAGAACAAAACAACGTTAAATGGTAACATTCCAAGTCTTCTGTCATTGCAGGTGTACAAATTGAGAGAGGAGAGGTTCAATTTTTATATGAAAAACTAATTGTCATACTTTAGTTCTTAACCTCCGCCCTCCAAAAAACAACAACCGCCTACCATTTTTGTATTGGGCTGGAATGTAGTGATCCTACTTTTTAATGTTCTCATACAAAATAAAATCCCACCAATCTAAAACTCTGGGTCCACTGATCCCCTGCATAATTTCAACTGATGCATTAATCTTTCTGGCAGGGTAATTAAATACTGTATACATATATGTACTGCAGCAATAATCTATTGGTAATGTTTGCATCTTTCCAACCCTGAGGGATCACCTGTCTGGCTGCTGCTAACAAAATGTAATGAGTTCCCTTGAAGGTAAATTAGACTTGCCCCCTGAGAACACAGGTAGCAAACACAGAATAGTATCATCTACCACTTCATTGGCCTATGATGGCACTAATTTCTTTGAATACTAGCTTCTAAAAAACCTCTCTGAGCTTCAATCCCTCTTCCCAGGGAATTCTGGGAACTGTAGCTCTGTGATGGGAATAGGGTCTCCTAGCAAACCCAAATCCACGAAATTAAAAGACGCCTTCTCCTTGGGAGAAAGGCGATGGCAGACTTAGACAGCGTCTTAAAAAGCAGAGACATCACCTTGCCAACAAAGGTCTGTATAGTTAAAGCCATGGTTTTCCCGGTAGTGATGTATGGAAGTGAGAGCTGGACCATGAAGAAGGCTGAACGCAGAAGAATTAATGCTTTTGAATTATGGTGCTGGAGGAGACGCTTGAGAGTCCCATGGACTGCAAGAAGATCAAATGCATTCATTCATAAGGAAATTAGCCCTGAGTGCTCACTGGAAGGACAGATCGTGAAGCTGAGGCTCCAATACTTTGGCCACCTCATGAGAAGAGAAGACTCCCTGGAAAAGACCCTGATGCTGGGAAAGATTGGGGGCACAAGGAGAAGGGGACGACAGAGGATGAGATGGTTGGACAGTGTTCTCGAAGCTACAAACATGAGTTTGACCAAACTGCGGGAGGCAGTGGAAGACAGGAGTGCCTGGCGTGCTCTGGTCCATGGAATCACAAAGAGTCGGACACGACTAAACAACTAAACAACAACAATCAAATCCAAGCACCTGTTGTTGTTTTTTTAAAAAACTACAGTTCCCAGGATTCTTTGGGGGAAGCCTGCTTAAAGTGGTCTAATACTGCTTTAGAGCGCCAATGGGGCCTAAGTAAGTTCCAGGCTCATTCTCCCACAAAACGTAGGCTCCCAAAAGTACCCAATTTACATTTGGAAATTACCCTTATGCAACCCTTCCACGTCTGCCACACCAATAGTTCAAAAGATGTTAATGAATTCCTGCATTGTAGAAGGCTGGGCCAGAAAACCCTTGGGTGTGCCTTCCAACCCTACAATGCTATGATTTTATGAATGGGTTGCTTGTTCAGCAATTGCTGGATTCCAGATAGAAATTTTTTGGGGGGTGAGGGCGACAACACCACTAGGCTGCGTGATTTGACATTACTAGGCTGCTTGGGAAAATCAGTTAGGCCTCTAGATTTGTGTGTCACATGTGCCAATCAGGGAATTTGTCCTTCCACCAGGTGAGTGGGAATGAGGCTCTAAATTTAATTAATAAAGGAAAGCCAGATGGCAGCAATTAGCAGAGCCCAGCCAGCAATCCCGCTGTTTATCTTACATCAGTGGAAAGAACAGGGCACAGGAGAGGCGGATGTAATGACTGGGATCCCATCTGCAGCTCCCTGTTGGGTGTTGCCTATTGTGAAGGTAACACACGCACGCACACACGTGTGGAAATCTCCAGGGTTTTCCCCTCCCCCACTTTCCCTCCCCCCTCCTTTTCTTTGCACGGCTTTTCCTTCCCAGGAGAGAAGGCCAAAGGAAGCCCTGCAGTGCCCACCCACGGCGGCAGGGGGGCGCCCGCGTGCCAGGCGCTGCGCCTCCTCGCCGCCGCCGCTCCACATGCCCAAATAAGGGCAAATCAGGTTGTGAGAATCAGGGAGGCGCTTGAGGGTTTGGCTCGCGCGACGCCTTATTTGGAAGCGAGAGAAGCGAAGAAGAAGGAGGGCGGGGGAGCAACGAGCGGGCCGGGCAGGGCGCGCGGAGAGGCAGGCAGCACCAACAGCAGCAGCTGCAACGTGCACGCGCCTGTGTGTTGCAGAGAGGAAAAGGAGGGGGAGGAGGGAAGGACGCGCGCCCGGCTCGCCGCTACACAAGTCCCCCTTTGTCCCTTTCTGGTGCATCTTTGCAAAGGCTTGGAATTGCGTGCATCAAAAGATGCTGAAGTCTTCCTTCCCTCTTTCCTTGCTAGAGATGGAGGGGGTGTGTGTGTGTGAAGGAGATTTGCTGCAATGCGGAGGGGTACTTCTCATTTCTCTCTCCCCTCTCCAAGCCTTCCTCGATCTGTTTCAAGTGCCTCCCTCCACCCTCGCAAACAGCAAAAAAGGGGCTGCTGCAGTGGCGATCTGATCCACGCTCCACATCCAATGCACATCTAAAGTGCATGCCTATCTCTCCCCCCCCCCCCGCCTCCAAGAATCCTGCGAAAGTTAAAGGGTACTGGGAATTGTAGTTGTTTGAGGCAGAAAAAATTCCCCGGGATTCTTTGTGTGTGTTGTATTTTTTGCATGTGTTTTATATGTATGGTGTGCACCTACCCTGTGTGTGCCTGTGCCTCATCCTGGGGGTTCCACTTAAAACACAGTTTCGGCACAAACAAGGGGGTGTCAATAGCTGCAGGGGGGAGGCCTCGTAGCCCTCTCTCCCTCAACGAAGAACCTCTCTCTTTTTAATTAATTTTTGCAAAGGATAAGGAAACAGTGGTTGCGGCCTTCTCTCTGGCAGTGCAAACTGAGGCATGCCTACTCAGAAGTAAGGAAGGCCTATTTGAGTTTAGTGAGCTTTAACCCCAGGCAAGTTGAGTCCAAGGTGCAACACAGAATGAATCAACCGCCTCTCTCTTTGAGAATCTTTTTTAAAGGCCTTTTTGGAAATGGGAAAGAGCGATGAAGATGTTGCAACGTGATCTTGGTGTGTGTGTCTGTGTTCAAATGTGTCTAGTCAGAAGTAAAGCCAATTGACAGCCAAAGGGGCTTCCAAGGTATGTGAGTCCTCAAAAGGCTCAGTCCCAGCAAAAGCAATGGGTGCCTCCCAGCATCTTTGCCTGGCCCTCAGGACTCTCCCCAACCCTCTCTCCAGGCCTCACCCCTTATTAGTCCTTCCCCTTGCCCACTTTTGAGTGTTTCTTGACCCCTGGAATGTGTTTGTGAAGAGTGGCAATGCCTCTTGCTGGCCTGGATGGAGAGGTGTGAAACCTGTGGCTGGAATGTAGTGCTCTGCTTTCCTTTGGACCACATCAGTGATGCTAAGAGGAGGGTATTGCCGTCTGGGAAGTACAGGACCTCCATACACACGACTCAGGCTTGTGCCCCAGGGAGGTCAGTTCACTTGTTGTTGTTTAGTCGTGTCCGACTCTTCGTGAACCCATGGACCAGAGAACGCCAGGCACTTCTGTTTTCCACTGCCTCCCGTAGCTTGGTCAAACTCATGCTGGTAGCTTCGAGAACACTGTCCAACCATCTTGTCCTCCGTCATCCCCTTCTCCTTGTGCCCTCCATCTTTCCCAACATCAGGGTCTTTTCCAGGGAGTTTTCTCTTCTCATGAGGTGTCCAAAGTATTGGAGCCTCAGCTTCACGATCTGTCCTTCCAGTGAGCACTCAGGGCTGATTTCCTTCAGAATGGATAGGTTTGATCTTCTTGCAGTCCATGGGACTCTCAAGAGTCTCCTCCAGCACCACAATTCAAAAGCATCAATTCTTCTGTGATCAGCCTTCTTGATGGTTCAGCTCTCACTGCCATACATCACTACTGGGAAAACCATAGCTTTAACTAAAGACAACAGTTCACTTAGGTGCTGCTAATCATGTATCGGCTTAGCTTCACCCCTGGAAGTGCAGACAGACGGATGCCAACAACAGTATGAGAGTCCATTGCGCAACCACTTTTGCTTCTGGCCCTGGGAAGGTTGTATGCAATGGAGAGTGGCCCTTAAAGTGAAATAGATTCTCTGCCCCTACTAATATGAAGTTTCCTGGGACTAAGACCCATTAAGTGCTATGAATTAATCAGCAGGCTGTTCCTTTGGGCCTCTCTCTTGGAAAAAGAGAAGGATCAGGGAAACTATTGCTCTTTGTAAGTCGTTGGACTCCCAACTTCCATTAGCCCCAACCAGCATGCTAGGGATGATGGGACATGTAGTCCAGCTACATCATTGGAGCCTGTCCCCACCACAGGTTCAAAACATCCCCTTCCAACCAGCCCCAAAATACCGGCTCTCAGAGTAAGAAACAGCGATTAAACTGCAAAATAATAAACGAATGATGCATTAAAACCACCACCATCTGTGCACTGTAGTAGGATTTCCAATCAATCAGAAAATTAAATGGGCCATTAGGTTTTATAAGCAGAAATCAAAATATTTGCAGATCAAATGACTATAAAAACAGGAACAGGAAGCAGTAAGATGAGCAGCAACACTACTCAGTCAGCAATTCCATTGAGAGGGTCTAGTTACCATAGGGCAGACCCACACCATAGGTATGCTGTAGGAAAATAAGGTATAAAGCACATCCAATGCACATTTAAGCACATTGCTTCAACCAGAGAATCCTGGGGGCCTGCCTCACAGAGCTACAGGTCCCAACAACTGTAAGAAATTAGAGTTCCTACCATTCTTTGGTGGAAGTCATGTGCTTTCAATGTGTATTGGATGTGCTTTCAATGTATGGCGTGGATCTGCTCGAAATCTACCATTTTAATGTAATTTCTTTTTCCAGGGACAACTTTTCTAAGCTTTGTGCAAGTGAGTCCTTTGTTCATGGGGCTGTAAAGAAGAAAATTTCCTGTACGTTGTAGGGCAGGACTGGGGAACCTCTTTGCGCCCCACCCCCCAGGCCTCATTAGGTCTTCCGTGCTATTTCCAGCCTCGCTGGGGGAAAGCATTATCCCTAACCACTGGCCATGCTGGCTGTGGGGGGAGTTGGAGTCCCAGCAACACCTGCAGAGCATTTTATTGGCTACTGAGGTCCTCATGGAAATTCAACGTTTTAGTTTGAATTTCTCCTAACATACACATATTAGTGTGCAATTTTGCTTAATTTTTACAAAGGAATTTTCCCTTTATGCAATGCATTTTTGTGCACTGTTTTCACTAGTTCATGCACACTTTACCTCCATATTGTTTTGGAGAGTGTGCATCAGGCAGGTTTATCTAACAGTGTGAATGGAATGGCATCTCACTCCCCCACACCCCACCTTCCTAGCACTGATGCTGTTGTGCCCTTCAAACTACCTCCTCTTTAAGCTGAGCTATTTTCCTGCTGGCAGACGTGGATCTTTTTTCTCCAGGCTTTTTATGTTTTCCTAAAATGGGCATATAATTTATGAGTGCCTACTCTGTCTCACTCACTCGGCAATCGTCGGGGACCAAAGAATTTCCCTCGCCTTCTATTTCCAGAGCAAAAAATCTCTTCAGAATTTCCAGTTCAGTTTTCTCCTCTCTTTTCCCTCCTTACTCTTTTTAACCAAACCATGGGAAATTAAAACTGGAAGTGCTGAGGAGGGATGGGGGGTGGTTCGAAATCAAAGGACAGAACAAATGTGTTCCTTTTAGCTTCCCTCAGCCTTTCATTCCCCCACACCCCCTGCCCCAGCGTGTGGCTAGGATCTCTGCTGTGGTGGGAGGCTAGTTGAGTTATGCACATTCTAGTGCTGCCAAGTAATTTGAACGTGGGTGTCTTGATCCCAGGCACCTCGCAGCCAGTCCCTCAGCTCAGTGGTAGAGCATCTGTTGAAGTTCCTGGGTTCAAACCCCTGTATCTCCTGTTAGGGTTGGTAGAGACCCTTCTAGGAAATTCTGGGGCCTTCTACCTGCACAGCAGATGCTCCGCGGTGACCCACGGCTCTTCCAAATCAAACAGGAACACAGGAAGCAGACTTGAACTGAGTCAGACCCATGGGTCCATCTAGCTTAGCATTGTCTACACTGACTGGCAGCAGCTCTCCAAAATTTCATAGGAGGGTCTCTACCACCTGGATTTTAATGCTCCTGTACCCCTTGGGTTTTGTTTTGTTTTTATTTTGCTTTAATTTTCTTACTGTTTAAATGGATTTTTTTTTTTTTGCTTTTGTTAAATTTCCTCAGGGGCCCCTGTTAGGACCAAATGGTAGCATGAAAACGTTTTCATCAATAAATTCCCTTGCTCCATCTTACTCTAGCCACATGTTGCTTGAAGGATGAGGCCAGGAATTAGGTGTGCACAATCTGTAGACATTTGCCTCAAAAAGAAGCCTTGACTGTTCAAGAAGCCTTGAATTCTATTAAACCCCCAAACATCCTTTCAAACGCACATTTTTTTTATTCGACCACTTGGACTCCCGTCTCCATTCCACCCCTGTGGGAGACCTACAAGCCTGCCTTAGTGTGGCTGGGGGAAAAAAGCCCTTAACTTCCATTTTTAAAACTTCAAACAGTTTGAAGAGAAACTGCAACCATTAAACTGCAAGAGGTTCAGTGCTATCATGTGGGTTGAATGGGGGGAGACAAAGCAGTTTTAAAACCCCACAACATGTCTTTATTGGCTTGCCAATGTTGGACTCTGTTAACATAAAAGCATAGAATTGTAGAGTTGGATGAGACTCTGAGCATCAACTAATCCGGTGTTTCCCAAACTTGGGTCTCCAGCTGCTTTTTGGACCACAATTCCCATCATCCCTGACCACTGGTCTTGCTGTCTAGGAATAATGGGAAATGTAGTCCAAAAACAGCTGGAAAGCCAAGTTTGGGCAACACTGGCTAGTGTCCCGTACCCCCGCTACAATGCAGGAATCGCAACTAGAGCACCCATGACAGTTGGCCATCCAGCAACAACTGTTTTGTGAATTACCACTGTATATTACTTTTTATTCTTATTTCTTCCCTCCCCTTTCTCCTGAAGGAGTTCAAGGTAGCACACATTAGAAAACAGACACAACAAAAAACAAAATACCATATTTTTTGCTCTATAAGACTCACTTTTTCCCTCCTAAAAAGTAAGGGGAAATGTGTGTGCGTCTTATGGAGCGAATGCAGGCTGTGTAGCTTCCCAGAAGCCAGAACAGCAAGAGGGATTGCTGCTTTCACTGCACAGCGATCCCTCTTGCTGTTCTGGCTTCTGAGATTCAGAATAATTTTTTTCTTGTTTTCCTCCTCCAAAAACTAGGTGTGTCCTGTGGTCTGGTGCATCTTATAGAGCGAAAAATACGGTAAGTTAAAACTAAAACAGTCAAACTGCTACTGCAGCAGAAAAGGAATAGCAGGTTTATGACAACAATTGTCCTCCAAAGGCCAAGATAAACAAATGTGTCTTAAGCGCATGCCAAAATACTGACAGTGCGAAGGACAAGCATAAGCGATAGTATGGGTGAGCCACTTTAGGCTTAGCAAATATGGCCCTCCAGGCAAGACTTAAAGCGTAGCCACTTGTGGGACTAGTAGTGGCATCTTCAAGGGTAGCCCCATGTAGAATGAACTGCAGTAGTCTAGTCATGAAAGGCTTGCTGATACGCAGCTGTCCTGGTCCAGGAATGGGGATAGCAGGCAAACCAGCCAGAGCTGGAAATAAACACTTGCTGCTTAAACCACCAGTGACAGCAATGGATCCATGATCATTCCCAAGCTATTGTCTTCCTCATTCCCAGATATAGGAATTGCCTGTCATTAGCGCTATTGCTGGCATTCAGTTGCTGTTTATTGGCCTTCAGAAAGTGGTCCAGCACTTGTACAGCCTCCCCTGATTTAGATGGAGAGATAGAGCTCCCAAGTTCCTGGAAGACTGCTCCCAACAGTAGCATAGGAGGCAAAATAGACGGACCCCCCTGAGGGATCCCAGTGTCCCCCAAACCATGCGGCCAAGATGCAGTTATTCCAGCTCTACTTTCTGGTAGGAGCTAAGCCACTATAGAGCAGGGCCTCCAAGTCACAACCCCAAATCGTTCCAGAAAGAAAGTGTAGCCAATGGTGTTGAAAGGCATGGAGAGATTGAGGAGAGCCAACAGGGATCTGGCTCTCTCCAGTCTCTCTCACAATAAAGGTCATCAGGCAGGGTGACCAAGGGTTTTCCATTGCCATAAAAAGGCCTGAAGCTGGATTGAAACAGGGCTAGATAATCTGCTTCATCTAGGCATGTTTGCAGTTGGTCAGCCACCATCCTTTCAACTACATACTTATCTGCGTCTCTGACCTCACTGATTGCAATACAAGCACACCTAAGCACACACAGGTAGCTCAGGATTACACTCGACGCAACCTGGTGCAGTGGACTTCAATCCACTATAGTTTGTGCCATGGTATATTTCTTGGTCTTTTAACACATCTCATGATCTTTGCTGGTTTTGCCACAGGAGACTAACATGGTTGGCCATCTGGAGATAATATTATCACACCAAGAAAGGGGTGCACGTTGGCCTCCATATGTTTGTTGAACTAAATCTCCCATCATTCCTGGCACTGGCTTGCTGTGGCTAGGGCTGATGGGAGTCTAGTAACATCTGGAAGGCCACAGATGTTACTCTCTCCTTCTTTACTCTGTTACTGTTGCTTATTATTATTACTCAGTGCTTTTTTCTGGGAGGATGCAGGGGTATGCATACCCCTAAAAATGTGAATCTTTGTACTTTTGTCCATTTACTGTATTTATTTTTCCCAATTTGAACTATAAAGTGGTGATTTTCTTGAGTCAAAATGAGAGTACCACTAAACACTTTTTTTAGAAAAAAAGACTATTACTTGTGGATGCTCGGGTTGCGAACGTGATCTGTGCAGGAGGCGTGTTCGCAACCCACAGCGTTTGCAACCGCCAATGCCGTGTCTGCACACGTGCAGGTTGCGATTCAGTGTTTCTGCGCATGCACAAAGCGCGATTTAGCGCTTCTATGAATGTGCATAGAAGTACCCGTTCCAGTACTTCCGGGTTTCAGCAGGTAAAGGTAAAGGGACCCCTGAGGTTGCGGTGCTCATCTCGCTTTATTGGCTGAGGGAGCCAGCGTACAGCTTCCAGTAACCCGAAAAAAAATGCAACCTGAAGCATCTGCAATCCAAGGTATGACTGTACAACATAATTCCTAGATAAAACACAAGATCTTTCTGCTCCCTTCTATCTCTGTGACACTTACTCCCAGTCCTTTATTTCTGGAAAAAAGGTGGGGGAACTCACCATGAAGTTTGTTTTGTTTATTGCAGGTCTAGTCACAGTGCACCCCCCCCCCACAGGCAGTCGCTAAATGTAAAATGTGATTAATAAAATCAAACAGACAATGATGTAGATTGTAAATGACCACAACTTTATAGATTACAGCCATTGGGTGTGTATCTGTTCCTGCACCCCCAGACAAAGAATATATATTTCATTTTTTAAATGAAGTTTTAAAACTTCATTTTTAAAATGAAGTTCCTGCTCAAAACGCCCCCTGCTTGCCGAATGTGGCCCTCCAGAGGTTGACTAGACTCCAGCTGCCAGCATCCCCGGCAATCAGCCCAGGCTGGCTGGCATGGATGATGGGAACTGGAGTCCCAGCGGGCGCAGATTCCCCCACTCCGGCCTGTTACAATGAACTACGTTTCCTAGGATTCTTGTGGGAGGTGTCGGGAAAGGGAAAGGCCAGTGGAAAGGAGACGAGGCCTTTTTGGGGGGCGGGGGGGGAGGGAGAGAGAGAGAATGGGGGAGGACTCGGTTTCCCATGGCGCCCCGCGCTGCCGGACCGGAAGCGGCTCCTCCTCGGGAGGCGCCTTAAAGCGGAAGCGTCGTGCCGGGGCGGGGCTGCAGTTCCTTTCGGGCCTCGCTTGACGCGCAGACGGAGTCGGAGCCGCCGCCTCGGAGAAGGAAGCAGCAGTCGACGCCGACGCCGCACCAGCAGCAGCAGCAGCTCCGAGCGCGAAGAGCACCGCCGACGCCGCGCACACCTTCTCTCCCTCCTTCACCTTTCCCTTCGTCGCCTGCAGCACCATGGTAAGACCCGGCGCGGCCCCTCGCCTCCACCGCCCCCCCCACCCACCGGGCCGCCATCTTGTCTCCCGGCCGCCATTTTGAGGGGGGCTCTCGGGGGCCCCTTTCCCCCCGCCCCACCTGGCTTTGGCGGCGAAGGTGCCTCTGTGGCTCGATGTAGCGCCCCCCCCCGCTTAGCCCCTCGCCGTCCTCCCCCCTCGCCGCATTCTGGCAGTCACATGGGGAGGAGCTATTTTTTGTAGTGGGAGGGGGAAGGGAAGCCCCTCACCCTCCCAATCTCCTCCCCCTCCCCCCACCACACCCGACCTATATATCACCCTTCTGACGGGGTATGATGCTGGATAGAATCTTCTTTTTTTCCTTTTACACCCCCCCCCCATTTTGTAGAGCTGGATGAGAGAGGGTAGAGCCCAGGACCCCCATAAGTGTGGGGTGTGCAAATGCCTTCCGAACCTGCATTGCCCTTTCTTGCTTCTTATAAAGACTTAATTTGAAAGACTTGCGCAGAGGGAACTCGCTGTCCTCTTCCTTTCCCGGACCTCTGTTCTTTCCCTGCCGCCTCCGTTCCTCCCTCTCTTCCCCTCTCCCTCCCTTTTCCACAGCAGCTTCTCTCTACGGAGATGCAGGTTGAAAGGGAAGAGGGATATATAGAGGAGCCTATTGTGTGTAAGTCGCGGGGAGGGGGGGGAGTCAAGACTCACGTGGCTGTGGCATTGCAGCAGTCCCCCCCCCCCACTCAAAAGGCCTGGATAAAACTATTTGCTCCCTCTCCAAAGAGCAGGTTCTAAATGCTGGCTGAATGTGGCACCTCTCCTAAAATGTCTATCAAATGACACTCTCAGGCTTGTGGTTTATATCCTTCCTGCAGCGAAGAGCTGGCCTGCCAAGAGACTCCTTAATAGTTGCTGGCGAGAAATTCCTGGGCTCTTAATACCCTCACCTTTTTCTCCTCCCCTCCCCCTTGCCAAAATTGCTCTCTATTGCCAGTTGTAAAAACGCACCCCCTTTTTCACTTCCCAAACTCTGAACTGGACAGGCTGCTTCCCTTGTCCGAGATTTGCACCCCTCCTAAGAGATTCCGCGCTGTTTCCCAGCTTCTGCTGGTGACAATAGATCTCTCCCTCTCTTAAGAAAAACCACAGTCCTGAGCACGCATCTCCTGAATGCTGCCACTTAACCTTCTCTCCTCTTCCCCCTCCTCCCCCCCATCCCCTGCGACACAAGTCTACTTCCTTTTCTGGTGTTGGAGGCAGGAGGCCAAGCACCTCCCTCCAGACTGGCGGCTTTGGGGCACCTGCTGTCTCTGGTCTTGCATTCTGTGCTTTTCCCACCCCAGAAAGCTAGTGCCAGATTCCCTGGCCTCTCCTGGGGGCAGGCATGGAACCTAGGAGATTTTTCTTTTAAAAAAACACTCCCTAGTTGGTTTATTTCCAATTCTGGCTGTTAAATCGCCCATACATACCACTCCTAATCCTGCCTTCCATCATCATCCTAACCTTAACCTGAATCCATTTCCTTCTATCTCTTCATTTTAGCAATGGGAATTTCTGACTCTGTTTAAAAGGTCAATTGGACGGGCCCCTCTGTGTGTGTGTGTGTGTGTGTGTGAGAGAGAGAGAGAGAGAGAGAAGTCTGCCCCAAATTCACTGTCTAGTAATTTGAAGTAGTCCTAGTTTTTTTAAAAAAAAGTTTTATGTAGCTTAACTCCAGATGACTCTGTGTTGGAGTCAGTTTCTTCACAGAACCTGCTCTGACCCGGGTAGGGAAAGGCATCTAGGTTTAGGCTCTGGAATCTTCTCCATAACTGCCTGGCCTCAGTAGCCAGCCAGAATTTGTGGTTGCCTTAAACCTTTTCCTCTTCATTTCCTGTAGGGATGGGGAGTTTGAGGCTTATCTCTATTGCACATGTGCTTTGAAGTTGCCTCTGCAGCACAGAGAAAATCTCTGCTCCCCAGTTCTGAGCTCAGGAAGAGGGTGGGGGCTGGTCTGTGTCATGCTCTACTTCCAAAGCACTCAGAATTGGGGGGGGGGCAGTTATGGCGCATGCTTTACAGAGTTTGAAAGGATTCTTATGGCAAGTGAGTTTGCGGATCCATTTTTGAGCCTTTGCTAATTTGCATGGGTTTAATGTAAGTTCTTCTGGATCAGCCTGGATGTCATTCTGAATAGCTTAGTTTGTTAGCTTGTGGAACTGATAATGCCAAGGTTGCAGGGTTCAGACACTGTATGGGACACCACCAGCATTCCTTCATTGCAGAGGGTTAGACTATATGGTCCTCAAGGTCCCTTCTAAATCTGTGGTTCTATGGATCAGACCAAAGGCCCAGTCAGCCCAACGTCCTGTTTTTCCACAGTTAAGCAGGCCATGAGGGCAACCTCGCGTTTCTCTCTAGCGACTGATATTCAGGCACAGTTGCACCTCTGAACATGGGCGGGTCCACATAGTCATCATGTGTGGGAAGCTAGTAATCTTGTCTAATCCCTTTCAAAGCCATCTGGGCTAGTGCACATCACCACATCAAGTGGCAGCGAATTCTGTAAATGAATTATGCGCCACACGAATAAGTATTTTCTTTATCCGTCCTGATTCTCCTGCCATCTGGTTCATTGGATAACCTAGAGATCCAGTACTGTGAAAGTGGGAGGGAATGCATCTTATTCTCTCTCCCACATGTGGAGGCTTTGGTGTGGCTATTGGCTGACTCCTTTCCCTTCTCCCACCCTCCCTCCCTCCCTGGGCAGGCATCTGGCGTAGCCGTCTCCGATGGAGTTATCCAGGTCTTCAATGACATGAAGGTGCGCAAAGCATCCACCCCAGAAGAGGTGAAGAAGCGCAAGAAAGCTGTGCTCTTCTGCTTGAGCGAGGATAAGAAGAACATCATCCTGGAAGAGGGGAAGGAGATCCTGGTGGGGGATGTGGGGGACACCATTGATGACCCTTACCTCTACTTCGTCAAGATGCTGCCGGACTGTGATTGCCGCTATGCCCTTTACGATGCCACCTATGAGACAAAGGAAAGCAAAAAGGAGGACCTTGTCTTCATCTTCTGGTGAGGACTCCCTCCTAAAAACAAAACAAACTAAAGCTTACTCTGGGGCTACTGCCAGGCCACCCCATATTCCTTGCCCCCAGGCTCTCCCCCTTCCCGTACTCACGGAATCATGTTGAAGAGTAGTTCCTTTAGCCAGAAAAATGCTACCAAGCAAATGCAATCAGAGTAGAGGGTCTGGTGTGTTTGGAACCCTTTGTTGGAGGCTACTTCCCTGGCTACTTTTTCTGAGCTGGACACGGATTCTATCTGCTCCAGCCATCCCCCTCCCCCAGTCTAGCCTTGCTTCCAGATCTCATGAAAAGGCTTATTCAGGACCTGTCTTGCCACTCTTCTTCCCGGGTGTCAAACCAAGGGCTGTTGATGCCTTGGAAAGAGTTGAGAGCAACCCGCTGGAGAAGATAGCAAGTGACTGAGCTTGGCTGAGGGCTCTAGGATTTTCATGGCAGAACTCGAGGATTTCACCTTAGTTCATTTCAGAGTTGACAATGGGGGCAGAGCTGCTTTGATGTGGCTTACCTGGAAGTCCTAGGGATAGGGATAGATCGCTGCCTCAGGCACCTTCAGTGCTTCCTGACACTGTTGACATGATAACGTGGGGATAAAAGTCCTTTTAGGGAAGCATCCCTCCACATGTACGCACCCGCCTCCCATATACCTGGGATGCGGAGAATAGAAATCTGTTGCCAAGCAGTTCAGTTTGTGCCCATATCAAATTGTGGCATGGCAACAGCACAACCATTTTAAACACCCTGTATATCTCAGGTAAGGGGGGGTATAAACAACCCAGGAATGAGAGGCAATTGTTGCCCTACACAGTGTGCAAGGAAATTTGGGCTGTCCTGTTGTAGTCTTCAATTTAAAAGGCTGTAGGTCATGGAATCTGTAGCACAGAACGGGGGAAACCTGGGCCCTCATGATGTTCCTGGGCTAAACTCACCATTGGCCATGCTGGCTGAGACCGAAGGCAGTCCAACAACATCTGGAGGACCACAAGTTCCCCCAGCAGGTGAGGGGGGAAATGTCTTTGTCCCAGGATTCTGTTTGAGGAAGTGACTCCATTAGGCATATGGATGACGTGGCTGCTGCTATACCCTTAGGCATCCTCCCTCCTCTATCCTTGTCCGCTCCTTGAGCTGTTTTCACCCTGTTCAGACTAAGAAGGGAGGATATATATTTGTTATTCCCATGGGAATTGGGGCTGGTCACGCTCCTGATGTTGAGGTTGCTGTTTTGTCTCTCCGCAGGGCGCCTGAGTGTGCCCCCCTGAAGAGCAAGATGATCTATGCCAGTTCTAAGGATGCCATCAAGAAAAAATTAACAGGTGAGTACTGGTGTGGTTGCCTCTTTCACAGCAGGGGGATAGGAGTTGGGGACTGGTCTGCTGGGGGAAGGGCTGTAGCTCAGCAGTAGAGCACAGGCCTCTTACGCAGAGAGCTGCCAGAAAGTGCCACTGTAATTACTGTCTGTGTAGCGATTATCGTATATACTTGTGTATAAGCTGACTTTTTCAGAACATTTTTTATGCTGAAAAGGCCCCCCTCGGCTTACACTTGAGTGAGGGTCCCCTTTGCTGCTGTTGGCGGCGGAGGAACAAGCAGCCCGAGAGCAGCCCTTTTGGGCTGCTTGTTCTTCCTCCGCTGCTGCTACCATTGGCCTCTGCCTCTCGGCAGCACCCTAAGTAGGCAGGGGGACGGGAGGGGCTGGGGGGGGAGAGAGAAGCCCCCTCTGCCATATGCATGCATGCACACACACACGCACTCTGGCCCACCAGGAGGTTTGTGGTGTGGTGAACCGGCTTATACTCGAGTCAATAAGTTTTCCCAGTTTTTGGTGGTAGAATTAGGTGCCTCGGCTTATATTCGGGTCGGCTTATACTTGAGTATATATGGTAATTTTGTAAGATGCTTTTCTCTTGTGATTGCCTCTGTGCAACCATCTTGGAGGGGCAGAAACTGACTTTGTGAGAATCAAATTGACACTGGCCTCTGCTTTCCTGTGCCATGGTCCCATCTGCAATAAGGCTCCCCCCTCTCCCAAAATGGAAAGAAGGCCTTCACTTGATCAGAAGTGGCAATTGGAAGGGACCAAAGTTTAAGGCTTGGTATTGCTGTGCTCAGAGGCTCATAGAGCAGGGATGGCCAGGCTATGGCCCTCACACTATGTTGCTGGACTGCTATTAGCCCCAGCCAGCATAGGCAGGTATGCTGGGAGTTGTCCAGGAACAGGTACCACCCTTCATTTAGAGGTTTGAGCCTCCCCAGCAATGTTTCAGTTATATCATTGTGTGTTGAATCCAGAATTAAGTTGGCAATGTTGAAATCAATGGGACAGGTTTAGACATTGATTCAGCGCTATGCATCTTTGAAATGCCGTTAAAATGGCTGTTAACAATGTAGTGGTGAAATATTAATTTAATAGTAATTTATTATTTATACCCCGCCCATCTGGCTGGGTTTCCCCAGCCACTCTGAGCGACTCCCAACCAAATATTAAAAACATGATACAGCAGTAAACATTAAAAACTTCCACAACCAGGGCTGCCTTTGCTTCCTGAATAAACAGTTGATTGGGCTGAAACCCTACTTTTGGTCCCTTCTATGTTGCCTTCTCATTCACCTTCACACTCGTTGTCTGAAAACAGCATGCTAATTCCCACAACTGTCTCTCAACTTTGTACCGGCCCACACTTCTCTCCACCTGAAATTGACTTGACCGCTCTCCCCAATCTGACCCCCCTCTCTGCATCTGAATAGCAGCTAAGCAGGCTGAATGACTTTTCAGATGCTACAAATGGAGCGTTGAGACAAAGAAGTCCATCTCTTCATAAGTTTCTTGGGCAGCCTTCGCTAGCCTGACGTCCCACAGATGTTTCAGGATTGCAGCTCTCACCAGCCCCAGCTTGCTGGGGACTGTAGTCCACGATCTTCTGGAGGGTACCATTGGTGGAGGCTGTTCTTGAGAGCTTTTTCCAGCTGCCACCCGACAGTGACTTTGGCTGTGCAAATTGCCAGTGCAATTTGTGCCTGCTACAAATTGCAGAGGTGGTGGGTTGTTGAGACTGGGGAGCTGTGGTGGTGGACCAAATACAGAGATTGGGATTAAAGGGGTGGATAACAGATGTGTGTGGGGGGGGAGGCATTGTTGTTCTTCAGCCTTTGTTCTATCTCTAGTAGCTGCTAGTGGGGAAGGGGTGCTGTTTGATCTGGGAATCAGCCTGTTGAATTGGCTGGGCAGGAATGCATGATGGAGGTCTGCAAGAGCCACTCATGTCCCCACCTCTTCCCTTGCAGGGATCAAGCACGAGTTGCAAGCAAACTGCTACGAGGAAGTCAAGGATCGCTGCACCCTTGCGGAGAAATTGGGCGGCAGTTCCGTCATCAGCTTGGAGGGCAAGCCCTTGTGAGCCACCCCCTCCCCCGTTGTGCCAGCGTCTTCGGAGCTTCCATATTATTGGCCCTGTGCTATCATTTTTTGGGGGTTCGGTGGGTGGGACGTGGGGTGGGTTCTCCGTTTTAGTTAGGTTCCGGTTTTCTGCCTTCTCACCTTTTTTACCCCCTCTGGTGCTCCCTTCTCATGGAAGCAGCTGCAGCCCAACCTTGCGGCTGCTGTTAAAACTTGCCAAACCAGCTACAACTCCTTCTCCCTGTTCCCCGACCCCCCAAACCTTCCTCTATCCTTCCTCCCCCTCTCCAAGCCTAGACTCTTAAGGTGGCATTCCTTGAGGCCCCACTTCTTGGCTGCTTCCTTCACCCCATGGGACCATTGGTTTCCTCCATTCCAGCTTTGGGACCACTCTCAAGCAGGATTCCACTCCTGGCCAAGGCTTGAATATGGTGTGGGAGGGAGGGCAAAAGGAAGGGGGCACCTAAAGGCAGGGGTCTCAAATGGCCCCTCATTCCAAAATTAGTCCATCATTCCCAGTGTGTATTTTTTTTTCCTTTTTTTGGTCTCTGTATGTGTGTTTTTGGAAAACAAATGTGGAATGGCAGCTGTGTTCCCGGCCCCCCCTCCCAGTGACCCACAACCCCTCCCTCTTTACCGCCATAGTGGCTTTGTGCTTGTCCGTAGTACTGTGTATAAATGAGATATTGTGGAGAAAGTTGCACCCATCTCAATGTTGGGGGTGGAATTAACAAAATATGGAAGCAGCACCAATGATCTTCAATAAAAAAATTAAATAATGCTACCTCTTGGGTGTGTCTGTCTCTCTCCCCCCCCCCTTTTCTTTCTCTCTCAACCTGAGCCTTGGGGGTTAAGCACAGGGCTGTGTGTACTTGGTGTTAAAACTTTCCTAATTCTCTGCCAAGAAAAGCAACCCATTCAACCTGTGAGTTGCGCCAGGTCACTAAATCTGCTTGTTGTTCTGACAAAATTCTACCTCTGCCAGAGGTCAGACAGAATCCCCCCTCCTTTTCCTCCATCGGTACTAGAAACCTTCAACCACCTGTTTTTCTTCCAGCATTAACCAGGTGATGCCCACATGATTTCCGCCCCATCTCTCTAGCCACAAGAGCTAGAAACTTGGGTTTCATTTTAAATAAAACCTGATGATCATGAATCTAGAACAAACACTTAAAGGTTCTGTCTCATCTAAGACTCCTAAAGCAGAATGGATGGAACATCGCCTTTCCCTCCAAAGTCTCTCCTGAGGAAATGGAGGAAATGTTCGCCTCTCCTTGTGACTTGCTCACTGCTGGCTTAAAAAGTTAATAGCTTACCAAGCACTGCTGAGGAAACTTTCAGTAGTTAAACCTCCTCTTTGTAACCTACAAAATATGCTCTTTCACGTTTCACAGAACTTCTTGCCTGCTGGAAGTATTCGTGTGTGTGTGTGTGTGTGTACATACTTATATCACAAGCTGAATAGAAAACGGGCACTTCCTCATTTATAACACAGGCCTATCATAGAAGGCTTTTAAAATAGTCTGATGCTTGGACTTTGGTCCGTCCATAGGGTGTGGTGAAAGCACACTGGACGAGCTTTGTGCTTTTCTTTTGCTGCATTAAGTCTGATGCAGAAATGATAACATCAGGAAGGTGCTATTGACACTTCACGGAGGAAAGTGAATTATATAGGCCCCAAACCCAAGTTACAAGAAGGGATTTTGCCTAAACTTGGGGAAGAACTTGCAGAGGGTATTACGTAGTTATTTGTGGGGAGGGGGAATTGCATCGGGAAATGGGCTGCTTACAGTGTTTTTAAGCAGAGTCTGCATATTCACCTGCTACAGACATTAGGAGCAGATCGCCTCCGTTCTCAACCAGTTGTGCTCCATGACCTTTTGGATCCCTTTCAACTCCTGGGGGTAATCAGATTTGTAAGAAGCGGATTGCCTAAAATTGTGACTTGGCCCCAGGCTGAATTTTTTTGTTCTTTTTGATTGGTAGAGCATGAAACTTAGGGTCATGGGTTCGAGTCCTTTGTTGGGCAAAAGATTCTTGCATTACGGGGGGGGGGGTGGACTAGATGATGCTTGTAGTCACTTCCAACTCTATATAAATTCCATTGCTGGCTCTTGAAGGCAGCCTCTCCTAACCTGATACCTTCCAGATGTTTTGGACTACAACTCCCATCAGCCCCTGCCTGTGGGGCTAGTGCAGTATGCACTTGAGAGCACCAATCCCACTAAGAGGCAGGATTCTGTGCCCACCTAGGCCTTTTACACATTGTAGTAATTGAGACTCCTGGAAGAGCTGCCTCCAGCCCCTGCCTAGCTGCCTGCTTAGATCTCTCTCCTTGGGGTGTGGCTGGCCCAGTTACCTGCTGTCGGCCAAGGCAGACCAAAGTCCTGGGTGGGGTTCGCACCATCTCCTGTGCCTCCAGCATCCCTGAAGCTGAGTCATACTGGCACTGCTCAGTCTCTCCTTCCCAGCTGGGCGTCAGCCAAAAGAGGTGTGGGGCTCGGTTCAGAAAGGCTCAGAAAGGCAGCGCAACACCCAAGCTTCGTGGGGGAACGGGTGCGAGATTCTCCTTTGCCTCCTGCTCAAATGCTGGGGAAAGGCTGTAACTCAGTGGTGGAGCACCCCTTGGCCTACACCATGGATAGGCAAACCAAGCCCCGGGGGCAGGATCCGGCCCAATCGCCTTCTCTGTCCGGGCTGCAGACGGTCCAGGAACCGGCGTAGAATGTGCCCTTTTATTTAAAATGCATCTCTGGGTTATTTGTGGGGCATAGGAATTTGTTTTATTCCCCACCCCAAAAAAAATACAGTCCGGCCCCCCACAAGGTCTGAGGGGCAGTGGACTGGCCCTCTGCTGAAAAAGTTTGCTGGCCCATGGCCTACACAAAGCTCCAGGTTCGATTCCTGGCATTTCCAAGTAGGGGTGGGCATCGTTGTCGTCCTGAACCCCTGCGGAACGGCTGCTGGACCACTGAGCTGGAGGAAGCAGTGGTCCAGTTCTGTAACAGCTTCCTGGCGTTCCACAGGAATGCTGTCCTTCATCTCCACAGCAAGCCCATGAGGAATGTGGCTGGTTTGAAAGTGTGTTGGGCCCAAGGCTGTCCGGAGCCATCTTAGCCCGGCACTCAGCGTCACACCTCCGTGGCGCAATGATTATTAGAGGCTGGATGTAATGTCCTTTCCACCCTTTTATTAGCTGGGGATGTGGCTTGCTTCACTTCTTTCAAACGTCTGCCGCCTGTGGAGCTTCTCTGAGGGAGGCCCTGGTCGCCAGGCCCAGAGTCCCACCTTGACGGCACCATGGTTTCTTTTACTTTCATTTTAAAGCAAATTTCACGGCGAGGCTGTTTTCTACCTCTCTGGCACTGAAGCCTGGGAGTTTGCCTGCCTCTTGCATGCTTCCCAGAGGCATTTGGTTGGCCACTGTGAGAGGATGCCAGATCTTTCGCCTAATCTGGCAGCACTGGTTTCTAAGTGCTTGGAATTTGTACGATGTTTAAGGACAGAAATGAGCGGGTGTGTGTGTGGTATTTTGTTGCTTTTATAGCTGCTGGTAACTGGGATTATTCATAATTTGTGAGAGAGTGTGTTAAATATCTGCCACCAAGTGTTCATTTTTTAGACCAGGGGTGGTGAAGCCAAGGCAGCCTTCCCATCAGCCCCCTGCTGACATGGCCGATGGATAGGGATGATGGGAGTTGTAGTTCATCAACATCTGGAGGGCTACCGGTTCCCCATTCCTGGTTTTAGGTGTCTGTCAGCGTTTGCTCTCAGTGGACAGGAGATAGCTTGCACATGCTCAGAGGCACTGCTGTTAGCTTCACATTTTCAAATCTGTCCTTTTAAAGTTCAGAATCTTTTTAAGAGCAAGTTGCTATTGATGGCTGTACATTGCTCAACTGAGACTAGTTTCCTGAGCGCATTTTGAAAGACCAATTCCCCCCCACCCCTCTCGTATCCCTTTGCCCTAAAACGAACTTGTGGTTAAGGAGTCTCAACTCTTCTTGGTCTCTATTCTTGATGACGCATATCCTTTTTTTCTCTTGCTGAGTGGTAGAGGCGGAGCTTAACTTCTAAATGAGTCACACAAAGACCCAGGCTTTTCGCGGGTGGGGCAGGAAGGATGACCCAGTTTTCTTTTTAAAAGTGTCTCTGAGCTTGCACAAAGTTCCTTCAGCACCAAATAAGTCCCTTGGTGGGACAAGGGTGTATGGCATAGGTGCCCCACCCCAATCTGCCATCAGACCTCTTTCCTGTTGGATTATTCTTCCTGTATTTTAATCATATGTCTCTTCCTGTGTAATTTCAGAACTGGAAGGGGCAGTGTTTTATTTGATTCCCCCCCCCCAAAAAAAACACACACCCCTTTTTCGTGGTTGTGTGATTTGAGGGGAAAGAAGAGCTTCTGTGTAATACAAAATATATACAGTATATTTTATTTATGCATGTGTATATTGGATGTTTAGGTGAAAATCAGAAAGCAATTGCTTTCTCTTTGATTCCCAATCACTACCGGTAACAGTCCTTTGGCACTAAAACAAAATCCATTGCATGCTTATTTGAGAGTAAGCCCATCAAACCCAGGAGAGCCTATTTCTGGGTAGGCCTGACCATTCTAATCTGAGGTAGCTAGCTCTGGTGAGAATGGTTTAGTTGGTTTAAATCCAAAACACTTTCATCTCTGCCTCCACCCATGGCTAGTATTTGGCCCCTAACAGATTATCCCAAAGGGAATGCAGCCCTTGATATATATATTTTAAGCAATTTTTAATTGTTTTTTTTTTGTTGATTGTCTGTCCCTGGGCGGGGCTTTAAGCTAAGAGGCTGTGACCAAGAAGAAGGTCTGAGAGTAGGAGAACCTTGTAATTTTGGAAAATAACTCATCAGTGCCCTTGTTTGTGTCAGGTGCATATATATGGATAAAACACAGGGCAAAGCATTTCTCCCAAAGAAATAGGAGAGTGCATGTTCTGATTAAGCTCCTCCCCTTGCCCTCCAATTATAATTGTCATGGTAACTTAATTAGAAATTGGAAGAATTCGTTCCTCTTGAGAATGACAGGCAGGGGAAATGAGCTCATGCAACAGTCAAAAAGTGGGCTCTGCTGTCCTCTGCAGGCCAAGCATGGTTATTGCATGACTTTTCAAAGCAGCTCTCAAAAGCTGAATTAATTTTTTTCTCATTGGCATCCATCTGTCTCAAGAGACAATGGAGCGCACCTCTGGAGGGGAAGTCAAATCGCTGCATTAGCAGTGCCAATGTGACCTGCCTAGTCTGCCGAGGACAAAATCGGGAAGTTTGTAGATAATCCAGGTTGGGCCTGGAAACCAGACATCTTTCTTTCTGGTTGTTTTTTTTTTTGCAAGTTTTATTATTATGCACAGTTATCCCCCCCCCCCAAAAAAACCCCCACAGGGTGGGTGGTAGGAAGAAGAGAGATTAATTCTGCAGTTCATTTGATTTTTAATTAAGTGGATAAATGTACAGCACATTTTTGCAATGCTTTTAAACTTTGCGATAAGGTGATTTCTGCTGCAGCAGAGAAACCTGGTCTAGCTGCAGGTTCTTCATTTACAAAAGGAATAACAATATTCCCTGCTGCATTTAAACCTATCTGCCTTGGCAAAGCCTCTGGGTAACTGTATCTGGTGATGAGTCACTTTTTCCCATCAGAGCAAGGTTCCACCCTGTGTTGATTCTGCAAATCAGGGCTGGGGAACATTTTGCAGCCTGGGGACTGAATTCCCTTCTGGGCAATTTTTTTTTGGGGGTGTGTGTGTGTGTCACATGCTAGTGATGGGTGGGGAGAGAGGGAGAATCAGGTGGAGATACACATGCCACCCTTGTACAGGAGGCTAGTTTACACACACACACACACACACACACACACACACACACACACACACACACACCAGTGCCTGTCTGCCCCCCACCCAGGTGAGCAAGAGGCATTAGCAGAATTCCAGGACATATTCCATCCAGGCAAAAACTCTCAAGGAAGATGCAGAGGCCAATGTGGGGTGTGGCTTGGGGAGTGAGGCTGAGGCCCTCTTCTCCACTCCTGGTTTCTCTGGCTGAGTTGTTCATGCCTTTGTTCCAGGCTGTAATTTTTCCCCAGGGGTTCCAGTGTCACATATATTTTTTTAAAAATCTAGCTTTACAGGCACTCTCTTCTCCCCTATGGAAAACAAACTGTTTCTTTAAAGTCCCAGTTTACCATTACAAACAAAACAGAAGCGGAATCTTTTGTCTGTATATAAAGTCTGATTACTCTTGCAGCTTCCTGCATTCCCTTCTTCCCAGGACAGAAAATGGAAGTTATTCCTGACAGAAGAAACCTCCTCAAACTGGAGAAATGAGATACTGGGGTCTTGAAATATTTCTGCCTCCTTGCATACACTTTTACAGTGGTGCAGTAGAGAGCGGAGAAGACTGGTAAGCAAAGCTCTAGGAATCCCCACCACTCTCAGCAGAAGTGTTGACATCATCTGCCAGAGTGCCACAGTAACCGGTGGCCCCTCCCAGCTCTGGCAATTGAATGAGGTGATGATAAGGCTTTCAAGTTTGTTTTATAACAGCGGGGATGAGGAACCTTTCGCCCTCCAGATGTTTCTGGACTACAAATCCCATCATCCCTCTTGATTGGCCACGTTAACTGGGACTGATGAGATTTGAAGTCTTAACTGCAACATCCAGAGGGCCAGAGTTTCTCTCTCTTGGGCATAACTTCCTCCTTCTGCTATAACTGAATAAAATTTATCCATCTTATCCTAAAGTTATCTTGGCTTTGTTTACCTTCCCTGAACCTAAGGTTTGCGTATGACATTAAACTACGGTTTGGCATTGTGTGAATCTAGCCCAACAGTTTAAGTATGGCTTTATTTGACGGTGATCAAAAGTCACTCATTAACTAAGCTTTGTAGTTTGCTTAGAAACCTCGGTTCATGTTAACCATAGTTTAGTGGTACATGCAAACCCTTAACTATGGTTAAGATGCTGCCACTGCCCCACCCCTCCAATAAAAACGGTTCTGAATACTCAGCTGTTCCCACTGGTGCTTTTAACTATTCTGTGCTGTAATCAAGGCTTAAGTGAACATCTTCTGCAAGATGCCTCAGCGTTAACTGTGGCCAGTGACTTGTCCATTAAAGCAAATTCATTGCATTTCTAATTAAAAGCCTAAAGGTTTACATTTTAGGTAGCTGAAGATCTTTTAGCAGATTTCCGTTTGTTGTAGATGTTGAAACCCAGGCATTCGGCAGCAAGCACTGCTGAGATCTGCATAGTCATGCTGAGTTTAATAAGCTGAGCATTGTGGTTCTGCTACTTTTAATGGATGGAGTGGGGAAATGGAGCAGCGTAGCTGCCAGCACTTATGGACCCTCCGTGGGCTATGGCGGCCATCATGGTGAGCTCCTGCACCACAGACTTGAGCACCATGCCACTGTGTGCTACGGATGGGGAATTTCTGTGTTCTGCTCTCATATAGGACAAATCTCCAAGTTCCAATTGCTGTGAATGAATATTGGGAACAGCCACCTCTGAAGCCAAACTGGTGTTTAGGATGCACTCCAAGCTAGACGTAAGGACATACAAAGAAGAGCCCCACAGCTGGATCAGGCCAAAAGTCTGAGGAAATGAGCTCCAGTTCCCATTTAGCAGTTTTGCAGAAATCAGCCCTGGGTCATGTGGCTCTTTAATTAGTTCCCTTTTCCCTCCTAGAAAAACGACACTTTCTTTTAAAGTTTAAAGAACAAATAACTTCTAGTGCATGCACTTGCAGTTGCAAATTAAAATATACAAAACAGGCAGGTGATGTTTAAGTTGCTAATACGCTCCCCTGAGTTTACAAAAAAAAGTTTGAGTTTGTTTAAAATCATTTAAGGTTTATGTTTTTTCTTATTTCCTTCTGAGGAAACTGAATAGCTCAGTGAAACGAAGTTTGTAGCTGGCGTTAAGGCTTTGTTCAACTCTAGGTTTTTCTAATTTTTTCCTAAAACTTTTTGATTTTTGTTATTTAGTTTAATTCTATAAGATAATATTTCTAGTCGATTACTTCTCGTTTCAGGGATTTTCACGGTATTTAATTTGTTTTGTGTAATTTCTCGGTTCTGTGACTGTCTTTTTTCTACAAGTTGCTAATACGTCTTACATAGATTAATCCAGTGTTTCCCAAACTTGGGTCTCCAGCTGCCTTTGGACTACAATCCCCAACCACTGATCCTGATAGCAAGGGATAATGGGAGTTGTAGTCCAAAAACAGCTGGAGACCCAAGTTTGGGAAACACTGGATTAGACTGTTACAGACTAACTGAGGTAGACAGCCGCACAACATAACATACTTGCTGCTCTGTTAAAACTGTGATAACTGTATCAACTGAAAATAACCGTCACAGAGGTGTATGGCATCATAGAGTTCTATAGCTCTTGCAATTTGGGGATGCTAACATCCCATAAAGTCCACCCGGTCTCATGTCCTGTTCTCACCGTGGCCAGCCAGATGTCTCAAGTAGGACCACAACACTCTGCCCACCTGTGATTCTCAGTAATTAGTATTCAAAGGCATCCTGCCTTCAACAGTGAAGGTGGAACATATGAAATATGAAACACCCCCATCTGCATTGGCATTCCTCCTCATCGGGGTTTAGTGGTGTAGTGAGGCCACGGAAAGGCCCCGCTACTGCCACCTACTGGCAACTCTGCAATTCTGTTTCAGTTGCAGCCTTCCACGGAGCCTCATATTTTTCACAAACTGCCATCAACCCTCCAACACCAAACCCCAGAGAGTCTTATAGGGGAGTGCGACTTCTTCAGACAAATTTGCAACCCCCAAATCATGAAGCCTGTGTATGAGAGGTCCTCAGCCCTTCCGCGGACTGCAAACAGCCCCAGAGAACAAGGTTAACTATTTCCACCACTCCACAAACATCACAGTGTTCAGAGTCTACCCTCCCAGCGGTGGTGGATTTGTACTATAACATTTCAGCAGCTCCCTGTGCGACACCAAAATCCAGTGCCTCCTCATTCCTTCTGTTGTCCATCATTGTTCTGGCACCCCTTTGGCGCTCTCTCAGTTTGGCGGGTGAACCTGTCATGCTCCCTTAAATGCCCTCTGCTCCCAGACCACGACCTTTCCGTTTAAAAAGTCAAAAAATTATCCAGTGATGGGCAAAAGCAGAATGCCATCCACAGACCAGAGTCCGTTTAAACCAGCTTTTAACTTTCCAGAGTCGTAGCCCTCTGCTCCAGAGCCTCCCTGACCATTTGATCAGCCATGCCATTCTCTCGAATGCTCACCCCAGCTGGAACCCAGCAGAACCAAACCAAAAGACTCGCTGCTTCAAATTCACCAGCCGGCGTTCAGGAGTCTACTGTCCTCCTGCTGGTTTCTGAAGACCCACCTGCTTGCTTACCTGTGTCTCTTGCTATTAATTGCTGCCCTCTTTTAATGGGGTGGTTTCATTCCATATCTTAATCGTGGATGATTATAATTTAACGCTTTAATGGGATGAATTTTAATTGCGCATTTTTTTTCATAAGTGGCGGGGGTGTATGCTTCAATCCCTTTTACATATTTGCAAACTGCTTAGCATTTTATTTGTATACTACTTAGCAATCTTGGCATTAAGTGGCATATTGAGTAATTGATAATAGATTAATATTTATTAATTTCTATGCTCCCTGTGCACTTAGCTGAGTATTTAACTCTTATTTATTTAGATTGATTGATTGATTAAGAACAAACCCCAAAGGAAGAGTTGTATTTTGCACCCTCTGCCTCAAGGTGGTGCTGTATTCATTGCCCCAAATCTTGAAAAATATATATATGCAAAGAGCAAGAGAGGATTTATATCTCTGAAAATTCGTCACGGCCTTTCTATTACTGTATACAGTTCTTTCTACTGAGTTGTCTCCAACTAAGTCCTGATCAGAGGAGGCCCAGGGAAATTAATGGCCACAGCTAACTTTAAGTCCATTGATTTCAATGGGTCTGCTTAGTTGGATGCAACTCATAAAATTTATCATTCTCCCCCACTGTGTATTTTATTTGCTCCTTGGATCTCCTTTACCCTTTTCCTACAGGGAGGTACCGACCCCCCCCCCCACCTCCATGCTGAAAAGCAGTATATTTGCACATTCATTCACAGAGGTATATCACAAATAATAATTCAGGACTGAAAAGACTTACGGAGTAACTGAAAAATCAATAAAAACATTCTATTCAGCTTTGTTGCCACTGCCACCACAATGTAGCCATCCTTTGAAACTCGCATTTCTCTTAATTTTGCAATGCAGTTCTTCAGCCAAGTGATCTTAAAAAAACAGATACAGTAGGGCAAAGTGCATTTGGTATCTTTTGAATTTGGACTGGCTTTATGCATGTGCTACTGTTGTTTTAAACCTATTATTACTATTATTATTATTACAAATTGTTGCAGATATATTGGAAAAACAAGAAACGGGGAAACCAAAATTAGCAGATGAACCCCTCCTTGCTGCTAAGGCGATATTTTAGTTTGAAAAGTTGATCCAGATTTGTGCAATTAATATGCGTAGCTGAAAACTTAGAGCTGATGAGCATAATTTCTGCTGAAATACGAGAGTCCTGGCATTCCACCAGCCCTTGAAGACACACCAGTTGAGACAAGCGTTCCCCCAATCTCCTGACCTAAACCGCCTGTGCTAATTGCTGCCTTAACCCTTGTGATTGTTATGCCGTTTTAATTGGCTTGTTTTACTGTGCACGCTAATTGCAGATGCTTTGCTGTTTTAATGGAACGGATTTATTGAGTGTTTTAATTACATGGGTTAATTTCGTACTGGTAACCCACTTAATATAAAGCATACAAAAATTAATAATAATAATATTAATAATAACAGAAGAGAAAGAAGAAGAAGAAAGGTGCTGTGGCCCCTGCAATTCTGTGCTGGACTTGCTTGCTAAATTTTCAATTTGTTCTGAAAAAGGATCACCTGCCGAAACTCCCAAATAGAACGCCCAGACCCCGAACTCCCTATAGCAGATAGAAAGGGCCTACAGTATCTGCAGTGTTCCTTTGCGGCACTGGGTAGTAGCGTTGTAAACAAAATCTGCCCTTTTTCCCTTATGGGCTATCCAAGAGCCCATATAGAGTCCTTACATAGGTTCCTTATTGGTAGGAGAAAATAACAGAGGCCAACCAGAGAATATTGAGAAGCAAAGCAGCTAGTAAGCTTGATCTTTATTGATCTGCTGCAACAGGGTGCTCCCCTCACTCGCAGGAAAGGAGGAGGACCCAGAAAAATGCTGTGCAAGGGCTTATAAAGACTTTTGAAATTTCCATCCTTTAGATCAAGACCACCCCTCCATACATCACACCTACATCACAGAAAGGGCGGTTTACAGCAGAAATCTGAGTGGTTTGTTTACCACCTGTCTGACAGGTTACCTGTTTAAGGGTCACTTGATTGGATTGCCTGGGGAGCCTGGCCAGTCTTTTGTAATGATAAATACTTAGTTCCTGAGCCAGGTCACAGCCTCACACCCTATTCATATCTTAAATGTGTCCTTAAGACAGGATATGTGAAGGAAAAGACAATGCGGAGGCTTTTCCATTTTGACCTTGCAGAGAAATAATTGAGATCAGATTGGGAATCAAAAATGGTTTCAGGTTGGTCTTCCTGAGCTGATCTATGTACATGCTTGGTTGGTACACTTATGAACATTGAACATATATCCAAGACCTCAAAATCCCTATCACAGTAGCCATGACAGCTACGTTCTCCCTCCACTCTTGGAGGCAGCATGTCACCAACTGCTGGGTGTTACAATTGGGGAGAGTTGCCCTTGTGCTCAAGTCCTGCCTTCCCATTGAATCCTCTGGCTGGCCACTGTGAGACCAGGATGCTGGACTACATGGGCCTTTGGCCTGATCCTGCTGGCAGGCCTCTCCTTATGCTCCTGCTTCTCGGTGCGGCGCTCCAGAGAGTGGTTAAAAAGCTGTGCCAACGGAGAGAGAAGTCACAAGTTCATCGCCGAAGAACATGACAACGTGTGCAAGAAACGTTTAAGGCATTCTGCAAAAGTGCAGCAGCCGGGAGGCGGGGGGGGCTGGGGGTTGAAGGAGGAGCACGAGGGAGAAGAAAACTATTTATTCTTAAACTCCGGGAGAGATCCAGGGACCTCCTCCCCCCGGCCTGCCGCTGAGGGACCTCCATCATGCCTCTGCGCTTATTCATTAATGTCCTTCTTCTGAGCGCATACATTTCCCCCCAGCATATTAGCGACGTGGGAGCTCCTGACATAAGGACATGATGCGTTGCAGAGGACAGCATGTTTTCTTTCCCCGTTCCCCTCTCTAGCCCGCCCCATCCCCAAGGTTTTAAACAAGATGTTTAAGAACATTCGGCGAGGAAAATCAGATAATCCACATCATAAATTTTCAAACCCGCCCCTGTAGCAGCTTGACCTCAGCCACCACCACAAGCCCAGCCCAAGTAAAACGTCTTGCAAGACTGCCTCTCCCTGCCCCACCTTCCACTGGCCAGAAGATGCTCAGGGTATGGTTTTGGTGAGCCTCCAAACTGGTGAGAAAGCCAGCCGTCTACAGCGTCCTGTGTACCCTATTTGTTAAAAGAAGGCTCTCTATAGATCTTCCTGGGAACATCCTTCCAGTTCCTTCAGCGTACTTTTAAGTTACGGTAGGTTGTTGCTTGCCAGCAGGATGAAGCTGAACGATGCCACCTGGTGGTTGGTGAAAGAAACGAA
The DNA here is from genome assembly GCF_964234715.1 of Podarcis melisellensis. NCBI lineage: Eukaryota > Metazoa > Chordata > Lepidosauria > Squamata > Lacertidae > Podarcis > Podarcis melisellensis. The sequence continues at coordinate 14,457,807 of NC_138533.1, forward strand.
CAATGTTTTTCAATGCACTTGAGAGTTGTTCAAGTAACACAGTTGATCCTAAAACATCATATCATGTGATTGTTGCATGCAGACTCCTCCAAGTGTCCCTGTTTTCCAGGGACAGTCCTGGATTTACAGAAGCCATCCTTGTTTCTTATTCGATCACGGAATGTCATGCTTCTCCTTAGACTGTCCCTATTTTCATCAGAGAAATGTTGGAGGGTATGGAGTCATGAGACCCCCGAGACAAGGAGATAAGTAACTATACAACCTTTAGAATTCATCAGAAGGCAGCCCTGTACAGGGAATGTTTATTAATGTTTTATTATGTTTTTATATATGTTGGGAGCCGCCAAGAGTGGCTGGGACAACCCAGTCAGATGGGCGGGTTATAACAACAACAACAACAACAACAACAACAATAAATAGGATATCCCTATTTTCATTGGACGGTGTGCTGCATGGAATGAGTTACTGCTTTCATCATCCCCTTGAGAGACAATGACCCAAAGGAAACAGTGTGTGGGGCTTGCAAGTAATGAGAATAAATGTCTCTTGTTATTTAGTTATTTTTTATCCAACATACCATGCAATTGCTGAACAGATACTCTTCCACTGATGAATCCCTCCTGCGAGAAGCTCAAGACGAAGCCTTCAGCAGCATGATTAAAATACAAGACTGGTTTGGAAGAAGGTTGAGCCAAGGCAACCCTAGACTCTTAGGGCTGCAAAAATGACCCAGAGCTATGTTAAGAGAGCTTTGTATGGGAGAACTGGGTCAATTGCATACTGAAGCCATTTGGAATGCAAGGTAAACAGGATCTGCCTTTGAGAATCTTGGTTAGAGAGCAGAAAATAAATAAAAAAGTTGCTTATTATAGGAAATGCACTACTTGGATAGAAAAGGTGTCTAGTTGTGAACTAGCTAGTTTAGACAAGAACAAGTCACAGGCACACAGCACTTGCTGCTTTTCTTTCCTCAAGAGGGTAAAGTGTGACCTCTCACCTCCAGGTCTGAGAGAGTCCTACAAGGAAGAGGATGCAATAAGCAGGAAAAGGGAGAGATCATCATAGAGATGGGTACATTATGGGAATCTGGGGGTTCCTCACTTTATCTTAAATCCATAAAAAACCCTCTTTTGCAGGCTGGGTTGCACCCAGACTTCCAACTCGAGGTGTGCCTGAGGTTGCCCTCATTGCAAGGGCCTGAGAGAAAACAGGAGGTGCTGCCCTGCCCTGCCGCCTGTGCCACCCACCTTGCCCCCTCTGCTGCTGGCAGAGAAGCGGTGCCCGCACTGATTTCTGGTGAGATTGCTCCAATTTCCTATGAGACCTCGCATACGCTGCAAGATCTCATGCGATTTTGGCAAGATCTTGACGGAAATGGGCACAATCTGACCCCAGATCAGCACAGACGCCTGTGCTGCTACTCTGCCAGTGGTGGAGATGGGGGGGCAGAGAAGAGTGCCCATGGGGGTGCTGCCTTGGAGAGGGGCTTCTGCTGCCTGTGGTGGCTCTTCCTTGTTGCATGCCTGGGCCCCTCCCCATGGCTGGGAAGGTGGGGGGGGGGAGAAATTCAAGTCAATTCACACCCACTCCCCCAGATTTCCCACCTCCTGGAGAGACACACACACAGAGAAGGCTACATGCATGCATTTCACTTTCTCCAAAGATCAGAATTATAAGCAGGATCCGTTCCAACAGAATTAATTTGCGCTTGGAAAAGCACATAAAGCTGAAAGAGCACAAAAGTGGGAGAGATCACCACTCTTCCTCCTTCCTTCTATGTGCTTTTCAGGGGAGAAACAGGATACTGCCACACACACACCCCACCTCATGACCAAGTGAGCAGTGATTTGTGGCAGGAGCTCAGAGGCTTTGCAGGTGCCACTGCACCCATGGGCACCACGTTGGCGACCCCTGCTGCCGATGAGACACTTTCAGAGTTCCCACCCAGCTCGGTGCTTCCACACGGTTTCGCGCTGCCAAAAGCATTTTAACAAGGCATTCCTGGGAGGGCAGGAACAGCGATAACATGCAGGCCGTGATTTATGGGGACACGCAAAGCAGAGAACAGGGTCTCTCCCTGGTAAATAGGTGCAGCTGGGGAACGATGGGCCTTAGCCAAGCCAGAGATATCCCATCTGAAGGACGTCTTGGGATTGTGTGTGTGTGTGTGTGTGTGTGTGTGTGTAGGGGGGGAACCTCCTTTCCTCCCAGCACACTTGGAATGGCCGGGAGAGGCCTGTGTGCGGTTGTGCGAATAAAGGGAGAGAGCCAAGTCTCTACACAATGGAGATAGGAGGTCGAGGGAGGGAGGGTGGGTCTGGTGGGTGGGTGGGGGGCTTCTGCCAGCATCAGCTTCATTTCTCTAGCAGGCCTTTGCATTAATTGATTCAAGGCTGGCAATAACTGCAGGGTTCCTCTCCTCTCCCTTCCCTCCCCAGCAGCCCTCCTCCCTGCAATATATGTGCTCCATCCCATCCCTCCCCCCCCAAAAAAAATCTCCCCTGCCGTTTCCCACGCAAAAGGAATTCCACTTATTTCCTTGCTGTTGACGAGGGACCCCGACCTCCCTGTGCCACATCTGCACCTTCCCAGTCCTCCCCCCCCCGCCCCCCGCCTATCAGTCTGAATGGAGAGGCTGGAAGAGGAACACATGGCAGCGTGTGAATGTGAGTGCACCCTAAAATGTGAGCCTCTGCTGGTTGAACTGGAACGCTCTCTCAGCCCAAGGGCCACGTTCCCTTTGGGGCCACTTTCCAGGGGCCACATGTCCCTGGGAAATCTGTGTACATTTTTTTTTTTTTGTACCACGGGCTGTACAAAAACTGACAAAGCTAGACAGCATCTTAAAAAGCAGAGACATCACCTCGCCAACAAAGGTCCCTATAGTTAAAGCTATGGTCTTCCCAGTAGTGATGTATGGAAGTGAGAGCTGGACCATAAAGAAGGCTGATCGCTGAAGAATTGATGCTTTTGAATTATGGTGCTGGAGGAGACGCTTGAGAGTCCCATGGACTGCAAGAAGATCAAACCTCTCCATTCTGAAGGAAATCAGCCCTGAGTGCTCACTGGAAGGACAGATCCTAAAGTTGAGACTCCAATACTCTGGCCACCTCATGAGAAGAGAAGACTCCCTGGAAAAGACCCTGAAGTTGGGAAAGATGGAGGGCACAAAGAGAAGGGGACGACAGAGGACGAGATGGTTGGACAGTGTTCTCCATGTTACCAGCATGAGTTTGACCAAACTGCGGGAGGCAGTGGAAGACAGGAGTGCCTGGCGTGCTCTGGTCCATGGGGTCACGAAGAGTCGGACACAACTAAATGACTAAATAACAACAACAGCAGGCTAGAGAAAGGTATTTGCAACCTTTCCAGACCCCCTTTAAACCCAAGCCTACATTTGGGGGCTGAATCAGTATAGCTCAGTCAGTAGAGCAAGAGACTCCTAATCACAGGGTCATGGGTTCGAGTCCCATGTTGGGCAACAGATTCCTGCATTTCAGGGGGTTGGACTAGATGACCCATGTGGTCCCTTCCAACTCTACAATTCTAGGATCCAACGCTGAACCAACTTGTCTATATCTGCTTCTGCACTTCTCATCCTGCACTCGCAGTACTTCAGCTGAGGTCACACTGGCTCAGAATAAAGTTGGACCTAGTGGTTAGAGCAGGGGTGGGGGACCTGAGGGTTCTCCTTGTGCTCTTTTGCTTGTGGCCCCACTCACCATGCGGCCCTTGGAAGGTCACCCAGAAAGGAATGTGGCCCCCTGTCTGGAAAAAAGCTCCCCACCTGAGTTAGAGAGCAAGAGAAGGGGCTGGAGGAAGATAGAGAAGAACTGAGAGGGTCCGGGCTGCTCCTGCGAGTCTCTCTCTGCTAAGTAGCCGGGGCAGGATTCCGGGTGGGGGTCTTTCTCCGTCTGTCTGTGGCCTCCCTGCCTGCCTCCCTCCCGCTCTCCCGCCGCGGCTGGAGGTTTCCTTCTTCCTCCTCCTCCTCTTATTCTTCCCCGACTCCGGTTCCCTCCTGGCAGGGGCTCAGATCAGCGCCTTAGAAGGGCAAAGGCGGGGAGTGGGACGCCCGCTCCGTCTGCGGCTCCTCCCCATCCCACCCTGGCTGGGAAAAAGGGGAAAGGAAGGGGAATGGGGGGCCCCCGGGCTGTCAGAGCGCTGGACGGCAGCGGCGCGGCAGGGCAGGGCGATGCTCCGGCGAAGAGGAGGACGAGGACGGCCCAGGCCGCGGCTGCTGCTGCTGCTGGCGCTGCTGCTTGTAGCTTGGCGGCTTCCCGGAGCCGGGGCGCAAGAGGCGCAGGCCGCCTGCGGCCCCGACGGCTGCTACGCCGTCTACTTCCAGCGCCGCAGCTTCCTGGACGCCTGGCGCGGGTGCCGGGAGCTGGGGGGCAACCTGGCCACGCTGAAGTACCCCGAGGAGGCGGCCCAGGTGGCCGAGCTGCTCCGCGATGTTCGAGGGGGCGGCGGCCACGCGCAAGGCCCGCAGCGGCTCCTCTGGATCGGGCTGCAGCGCCAGCCGCGCCAGTGCTTCCCGCAACGGCCGCTGCGGGGCTTCACTTGGACGACGGGCGACCAAGACACGTCCTACACCAACTGGGCGCGCTCGCCTAGCAGCGGCGTCGGGGGACCCAGCTGTGCTGCGCCCCGGTGCGTGGTGCTGGGCGAGATGGACCTGCAGTGGCTCGACGGCTCGTGCACCGTCCCAGTCGACGGCTACCTCTGCCGCTTCTCCTTCCAGGGGATGTGCGCGGGCCTGGCGGAAGAGGAGGAGGAGATGGAGGAGGAAGAAGGAGGAGGAGGAGGTGGAGGAGCCTCGACGGTCGCCTACAGCACCCCGTTCGGCCCGGCCAGCGGCGCCCTCCGCTACGTCCCCTTCGGCACGGTGGCTGCCGTGACCTGCGGCCGGGCAGGGCCGGCGGTGTCGGTGCTGTGCATGCAGAAGGAGGACGGCAGCGTGGCCTGGTCCAAGGACGCGCCGCTGTGCAGGGAGGCCGTCTATCAGCACAGCTGGTGCGAGGGGGACAACGGTGGGTGCCAGCAGCTCTGCCTGGACGAGGGCTCGGGCTACTCCTGCGAGTGCCACGCCGGGTACTTCCTGCTCCCCGACGGACACTCCTGCGCCTCCCACACCCACCACGACGGCGGCCCCGACGGAGACGCCTGCCGGGGCCGCCCGTGCCAGTTCGGCTGCGTGCCCGACGGGGAGGCGGCAGACGGGTATCGGTGCCAATGCCCCGCGGGCTACGAGCTGGGCAGCGACGGGCACCTGTGCGAGGACCTGGACGAGTGCGCGGAGGCACCTTGCGAGCACCAGTGCGAGAACACCGACGGCTCCTTCGTGTGTCGCTGCCACCTGGGCTTCAGCCCGTCGGAGGAGGAGCCCGGCCGCTGCGCCGACACCGACGAGTGCCAGATCCCCGGCGTGTGCCAGCAGATGTGCGTCAACTACGTCGGGGGCTTCGAGTGCTACTGCACCGAGGGCTACGACTTGGAGCCCGACGGCATCACCTGCAGCCCCGCGCCCCACCCACCCCCGATGGCCACCGCTCAGAGCTACCGCGGAGCCGGCTTCCTACACCATCTCGACGACGGGCTGGGTTTGGAGATGGAGGGCGAGCTCGAGGACGGCGTCGAGGAAGAGGCTGACAGCGATCACAACCTGGCCCTTTCCGAGCACCTCTCGGTTTTCCAGGACGCCAGAGTCGCCTCTCCATTCTTCCCCGCAGACCCCCGCCTGGTTCCCCGCATGCTGCCGGCCACGGAACCCCCAAATCCGAAGTCGACCGCGCCCCTTTTAGACGCCAGCCCCTCCTCCCGACGTTTTCGCATGCCCCCCAACTCCACCCCCACCGCTGCTTGGGGCCTCCCCACTGCCTCCCGATCCCCCTCCCCGTTCCCCGTAACGGACGCCCCCCGAGACACCCCGAGTCCCCCTTCGCTGCTGGCGGATCCCACATCCCCGACGGCCCCGCTCTCTCCGACGATCGCTCCGCCTCCCCTCCACCGCCCTCCCGTCTCGGCTGATTCGCCTGGTGAGGAGGAGGGTCCCGCGGTGGTCGGGGGAGTCCGAGCAGCACCCCCCACTTCTGCTCCCCCCGCCACTCCAACCCCCGACGGGGTGCCCGGGCGGCAGCGGAGGGATGACCGGTGGCTGCTGGTGGCGCTGCTGGTGCCCATCTGCGTCTTCGTGGTCATCATGCTGGCACTGGGCATAGTCTACTGCACCCGCTGCGGTGCCCAGGCCAAGAGCCGCAGCGTCACCCAGTGCTACCGGTGGGTGATCAGTTCGGCGGGCAAAGGGGCTCCCCCGACGGCCTCCAGGCCCGGCCAGCCGGCCACGTGCAGAACCAGCGTCTGAGCCCTGGGCCGGCCAGCTGCGCTGTGCCCCCCCCCCACGCCTGGCTGGCACAGAACACTCCGCTGCTCACAGCTGGCAGGAAAGCTGGATCCTCAGAAAACCAACACCACATGTGGTCAGTTATATCTGACCACAACCAGGAAACGACAGAGGCCTCTTACTTGGCTTGGAGCAACGTAGGAACCCGATCATTGGTCCATCTGGTTCAGTATTGTCTACACGGACTGGCAGCAGCTCTCCTGGGTTTTAGATGGGGGATAATTCCGGGCCTGCCTGGAGATGCCACTACGGATTGAGCCTGGAACTTCCTGAAATGTGGGGCAGATGTTCTGTCCCTGAACTACTGGGAAGAGAGCCCAGGGACCCAGGCCAGGCCAGCTGGAAGGCTGCTGTGGCAAAGAGACTCTTGACACTGGACCAGAGCTGGCTGGGATACAAGAGACGCCATACAATGCTGGGAACGTCTGAACCAGGAACTTTAAGAACAGGGGTCCCTCCAGATCAGCACTGGACGGGTAGCGCCTCTCCAGGGTTTCACGCAGGATCCCCCCTCCCCCTCCTCCAGGGGCACAGTTGGGCAATCTGAGACTGAAGTTGGGGGTCTTATGGGGGAGACGCCTTCGGCAGATGGAGAGGCGTGCGACTTCAAAACGTAACCAGTCCTGGTGCATTTGCACTCTCTGCCGGGGAGGCTCGCCCTTCCCCAACGCCGTGGGGGGGCGGGGGGGGCAGAGTTCTCTCTGATCTGCCACACCCTGCTAGTTGGGGACGCACTGTCCCCTCAGGACAGGGGTGCCGACTTGAATAACATATTGGGGGGCCCAGGTAAGCCTTGCCCCACGGTCACAAGACGAGGCACCCACGCACCATTTGAATGGCAACACCCAGCAACTTTAGGGGAGCCCAGCCCACTCAGATATTTTATTGGGGTGGGGAGAAGGGACCTCGGGCCCCTGGGAATGGGCTCCTTTGCCTCAGGATGCCAAGGACCCCTTTAATGCCCCAAGCTAGGAAAAGGGGTATCTAGCTGGGGGAGGCTGGGCCCACACCAATGCCTCTCCCCCCTCCACGCCATCCACTTGTCCATCTGGTCAGAGGGGCCGGAGGGAGGAGGGACACTCTTGGGCTGAAGCCTCTGGGTCACAAGAACCCCTCTCATTGCAGGCAAAAAACCTCCATGTCCTTCTTGAGTTGGGCACTGGGGGCTTGTGGGGTGTGGGATGAGGAAAAGGCCCACGCTGGGATGGGACCCCAATTCATGATTTGCACCCGCCCCCTTTGCAAAAGAAGTGCATTCCAGACCCACGCAGTGGAGGGGGGAGGCAGATTCAGAAAGCGCACTCCAATGAGAAGGAGAGATTTTCCCCTTTGGCCCAGGTGCCAGCAGGGCGCGCGTGTGTCTTGTTGCAAAGAGGTGCGCGTGTGGGGTGGAGGGTGGGGAGAAGGGAGGAAGGACGGATGGAGGGGCCGAGGTGGGCTGGGGGTTGGAAACGCAGATCTCTGCATGCCAGGAAAGGGTCTGCACTGATCGTGACTGCTGATGTACTTTTCCTTTGTGGGGGAATTGTTCCCCCTTGGTTATTTTTTCTTTTTCATCTTTTTTCGTTCCTTCCTCTTTTCTTTCTTTCTTCAGTGTGTCCAATAAAAGGGCTGGCGCCTCCACCTGGCTGGAATGAGAGGAGAGTCTTATGAGAACAGTTGGTGGTGGTGGTGTGGGCGGGGAGGAAACGGGGTGGGGGGTAAGAAAGAGAGAGAGAGAGTGGCTGAGAGGATCCCATATTTATAGCGCTCAGGGCCGAATTGGGTTAAGGTGACCAGATTCAGAGCGGGGAGAGTCCTCCTAGGTTAGTGGGGGGCTGCAATGGTTAGGGGGTGGCAACAGTGACCCCTTTTAGAGTCCTGGGCCGGCTGGTAGCCATTGGTGGGACATGAGGACTAGTTGGCTGAAGAGTAGTAATATGCCAAGTGGTAGGGAGATCAGGAGATCTGGGTGCTAGTTCTTTCTCTGGAAAGCAAGCGGATTCTGGTCTGTTAAGAGGAGGGAGGGGAAGGTGAGATTAGTGACCAGGGGCACCTCATCAAGTCTGGAATTATTATTATTATTATTATTATTAAATCCCTATACCACCCTCCGCCCGAAAATCACAAGGCGGTTTACAATATAAATATGCAAAAATGCATACAGTAGTAAATGGAGCTGAAGGGACATAAAGGGATATGGTCCATGCATTCTAATGCTATATATAATATATTGACAAGGGGGGTTGGGAACCCATGGAGGAGAGAGGGACAATAACTAGTGGGCCGCTTCTTCTTTTTTGCAGAGTGGGGAGAGTGGGATCAGGCTCCAGGGGAGAAACAGCAGAGGAAAGAGAGGGTTGTGCCTCTCTTCCAGACACCATAATTTCAAAATTAAAGACCTGGTTTTCCAGAAACATCGACCACAACTGACACAGCGGCCTCCCAGGATCTTTCCCACGGCTTGCCCTGTTGATAGCCCCTAGTTTTGGAGAAAGGGGGGTGGGGAGTCTGGATGGTAACTTGGACCGCATCCCATCCCCCGGAGGTCTTCATCATCATTGTCTCCCATATCCACACGAACCCCTTTTCTGAAGTATTAGCAGCCCAATTAAGATGGAAGTCAGGGGAAATGGAGACAGGCTGCAAATAGGGAACAGTGGACTTGGTGAGAGTCTGTCTAAGCTTTGCACATTGGAGGAGAGGTAGTCACTTTGCTAGTGTAAAGGGACCACACAGAAAACTGGCTTTCATGGTTTGCTGACTTGCTGTGACTTCCAGGCCCATCCTAGAAATCAAACCCAGTAAGATGTGACCCCCCCTTTTTTTTTTTTTGCAAAAAACACATCAGATGTGTCTGTTTATGTAGCTAGCTGGAGGTGAATGGAATACACTCTGCTCATGCCTAGAGGCTTTCTGCCCTTTATGATCCTTTAGCTGCTTGCAGAACTGAGCTTGCTATTCATCACAGTTTCTGGGGCAAAAATTAGGTTCGCCCCCTAGACTGTGGGTGCTGAGGGCGTGAGAGTAGCTTTTAGCAAGCCAGAGAAACTGAGATCACAGCAGATGAAGAAGCCCACCCCTCTCTTCCTATTCCCAGCCCACCCCCTATTCCCAGCCCACCACACACACACACACACTCCTGCATGAGTCAGCCTAGCCAAGTCTGGCTGTAGTTTGCATGGATGGGTGTGGTGGCAATGCAACACTTGGCCTAATTTTTGGGTGGGTGGGGGGACTCGGTGGCTGTGGGGCACCCAACAAACTCTGGAACATGTTAACCCTTTGTGACGCTTAGAGAGGGAGATCTAAGAACTTGTTCAGTAGGAAACAATCCCTGGACCTTAAGGAAACTGAGGAGATGGGGGGGATCTGTGAGGTTGTAAGGAATGTGTGCTATTAGGGGGGCGCAGATCATGCCCCTCCAAGCCCCTCCAGTTAACTCATTCCTTCCCATCCCTCCTCTTCATTGTCAGAGCGCCAATATTTTTTGGAGTGTGCAAGTGTCGGGTGTCTGGGGACACTTAGCTCTCCTGCTCTGTTATTTCTCTCCCCCCACAAAACCCGCAAATATCTCCCCTTAAACCAAGCGTGATACAGAAAACCCCCCTCCCCCTAAAAGAAATAAGAAGAAGACCCAAGCCTCTCCCAGGGAAATTCAACATGAGTTAAAGCTGATGATGTGTGGCTAGAATGAGGAGGCCCAGTTCCTGCAATTTCTTGGGGGTGGTGTGGTGTGGGGGCACTTGGCAGGAATGTGCTTGCCTTGCACATGGTGCAGAGGGGGTTAATATCAGCCTTAGGGTGGAATGTGAGCTTTCTGGAGACTTTTAATAAGGAACAGATGGGGCAGCGGCTCTACACTGGAAGGGATGGGCTGCCCCCTCCCCGTCCCAGTGCCCCCATCACCCTTCAGACCTTATAGGGGTGCCATGGGTCCCTCTCCTCCTCTTAAAGGGGCTCTGGGGCTACAGCATCTGCACCACAGGCAGAAATTCATCCAGTAGAGCTTCCTATCTCTATGGACAGAGGCTGCAGTTGCACCCAGGGCCTGCTTGCAGGCATCCCAGAATGGACCTCTGGTTGGCCACTGTGAGAACAGGATGCTGGACTGGATGGGACCCTTCTGGTCCGATCCTGCAGGACTTTCATCCCCCCCCATTGTCATACTTTATTGGGGAGACACACACTGCACCGGTTGAATTTATGCCTGTTGTTGCAGCAGCTGTTAAAAGACATGGGAACCTTGATTTCAAACGGGCATGAAGGTGTTTCTAGAGTTTTTTGGGGGAGTAAGAGGTTTGGAAGTCTGGATTTGTTCTTCCTACGGGCACCTGGGAAATTCAGCTTCCCATAGCGGGCGTCTGGCCACATGGGCATAGCTGGAGGGGGGCAGCTGCCCCCCCAAATCAATAAAAATACATAGCAAACTGAGGCTCCCCCCCAACAAAAATCTTGGCTATGCCCATGTCTGGCCAGCCACTGTGAGAACAGTAGAGTAGATGTGCCTTTCCCCTTTTTTGTTGTAAAATTTTTATTTGTTTAAATATATATATATATAAACATATAACAAAATCAATTAAGAATCCATTAAATGAGATTACTCTGAATCTTGAGACTTCACCCTATCCCCTCCATGGTTCCTAAAAACAATGTTTACAACTACATATCAGTTCATACCCAAATTTTCCATCAGTCTAAATTGTCCATAAGTTTTGTTACTTTACAAGTGTGGTTAAAATCCTGCTAATGCTTTCATCTGTCCACAATTATAGATGGGCCTTTTTCCTGATCCAGCAGTCAAGCTCTTCTTAGCTTCTCATGAATTAATGACTAAGTGGAAGTCGAGGAAGGGCACTCTTTGCATGCTCAGGATCACTGTTGACATTACCTCACATGTTCTGAAACTGAGCCCTGAAATAGGGAAGGGTGTGGAAAAGGGGTTACAAGTGCATTCCTTTTGCACCCTCCCTTCAGTCCCTTTCACTGATTACATTTAAAGGCAACTCCCTATTTACGCAGGGAAATCACGTATATTGGGAACACCACTGGAAAAGCCTGCAAACACCCTCTAAACCTCTGGAAACCTTTGAAAAAGCCTTTAAAAAACCCCCCAAACTCCACCAAACACCAAACTTTGACCATGCCCCTTGTGGGATGGGTTTTAATGGGTAGGAGAAGAGATATCAATTGCAAATTGACCCTCCATGTGTGGGGCTTAAAGAGAGTTTCAAAATCCCATCCTTGTCAGCAAAATTTAAAAGCGTAGGAATAAAGCTGTGGTGTCTTCTTTTGAGCAAGTCCAGTCAAATGAAGTAAGCTGGCTTTCCCCTTCTTACCCCGCTTAACAAAGAATCGGGCAACAACCTGGGAAGCAAGTTTAAAAATAAAAAATTACCTTACTTTGTAATCACGCATTGGTTGACAGCAATGGCAGCAGTAAAAACTATGCAGGCAAAATACTTCTATTTACAGTGTAACCAGCTTCAGGCATGTGTCTAAAGCTGTAGCAAGCAGAGGTTATGTTCAAATCCAATACAGGTTCAAAGGAAGAGAAAGAGAAAGTATGACATGTTCCTTTGGGGAAATGACATCACACAAGTATGACATGTTCCTTTGGGGAAATGACATCACACTCTACCAATTGTGTTTCTATGGTCTGAGTATCTACCTATCAGCCGTACTCCTCTGTGGACTTGTTCCCTTCTCATGCTAACTAGTAAGAATATGCATTTTTTAGTTTTGGCTGCTCATCTCCCACACCCCTTGCTTCCCTGGATGGAGAACAGAGTGTCAAAACAAGCCTACTATGCAAAAGGTAAAAGTTATATCCACTGACTTGCCCAACACTGGCATGTGTGCCCCTGAAAGTAATGTGGTTCTTGGACTGGAAAATCTTCGCCACCCCTAGTCTACTCCATTCTCTGGGCAGCTGCTCATCAGAATCTCTCCCCTCACCTGCCAGCTGGTCCATTTTACCTGGATATTTCAGGGCTTGCACTTGGGGCCTTCTCAATGCAAAGTACAGTGGTACCTCGGGTTACAGACGCTTCAGGTTACAGACTCCGCTAACCCAGAAATAGTACCTCGGGTTAAGAACTTTGCTTCAGGATGAGAACAGAAATCATGCTCCATTAGCTAAAGTGGTACCTCAGGTTAAGAACAGTTTCAGGTTAAGAACGGAACTCCGGAACGAATTAAGTTCTTAACCCAAGGTACCACTGTACATCTTCTTCCAGTGAGCTATTATTCCTCCCCTGGGAGCACATATATCAGTAGCAAGTGCAACATAGCTATGCTTTCTGATGCACAGGGCTGCCGCCAGCACCCGCCTCCTTGGGGCAGCTGCCGGGGCCCAAACACCCTACCAGCACCCACCATCAGCTCCAACATTTATCCTTCCCACCCGTACCTGTTCTCAGCAGCTGGATATCAGAAACCAGCCACCATTTTAGCGATGCTGCCCCAGGGCATTGTGGGTCATTAAAATGGCAGGTGTCCCCCAGTAAGCCAACTTTGGGACTTCTCTCGCTTGTTGCCCACAGCCAGAGATTTGTTGTCCCAGGGTATTGTCCACTTGGAAGGGTACTAGTTTAATTCTTTGGCTGAGGGCCTTGGCATGCCCACCTCTTATCATTCACCAGCCGGCCTGTGTTTGGTGAGAGCCTGGGTACATCTGCTGATTTTACTGAAAGGTGTGTTTTCCAGGCCAGTTTAGCACCAGTTTAGTTGAGCCTTTAAAAAAACAACAACACCACAAGCTCTTGCTCAAGTGAGTCCCAGGTTTACCGTAATTTAACCAGCTCTGCTGTCCTCTTTTCAATACCAAGCCCTCAAATAGCAAGAAATTAATTAATGACTGGTTTTTGAGGAGGAAGCATGTGGAGAGAGCAAAGCACTGTCCTGCAAGTTTCTGAAAGAATCCGGATGGCTGGCTGTTTTCTACCTGACTCTGGCGGTCCAGGGTTCAAATTCTGTCCATTCTCTTCCCCTTCCAAGTTCCTGGTTGCCAAAAAGGCTAGAACAGTGTGAATAAATGGGAGGTTCATAAGGACATAAGGAGAGCCCGGTGGCTCGGGCCAGTGGCCCCACTCGTCCAGCATCCTGGTGGCCAGAGCAAAAGAGTGCCTCTGAGCATGTGCAGAGGTCTGCCAACCCCAGCGACCTCCCCTGAGAGGAAGACAAAGAAGGCTGCAGAGGCTCAATCCCACGTGTTTATTTATTCTGAAACTGCAGCTGAACCTTCCTTTGGTCTCCTCCAACCCCCTGCCCCAAATTTGGGGAGGGGAATCCATCGCTCAGGGAAACACAATACCCCCCCCCAATTTCCTGCAACGGGAGAGTGTGCGTTGAAGACCCTGGGCGGGCGTCCTTGTTAACGGGCTTTGCGCTCGAGCAGCGCTTGGGTGGGAAAATCAGCCATCCGGCCCACACACAGACACTTGCCGAGGGACGGAGCCAGGAAATGGGGTGGGTGGGCGAGGCCTGGGAACTAGGACGCCAGGGTTCCCTTTTAGGGTCTGCAAGCAGCAGCAGCAGCAGCAGCGCCTTGTGGTTAGAGACGAAGGTACGTCAAAAGAGGTGGGGCTATAAACCCTGCTGCACACGAGATGCGGGAAAGGGAGAAGGAGGGCTAGCTGGTTTGTAGGATTGCCATATCCCTCCCTCCATCTTCCCATCTTTCGTGGCTTTAGCCTTGGCAGAAATTCAACAGGTGCAGCTCCCATCCCTATTGGAAGTAGAACCAGCACACTTGATGAATTTGCTAAATAAATATAGACGTTCCAAATATGACACCCCCTGTAATTATTGCATGGTAGGGATGTGCTGAAAGTCTGAGTCTGCCCCCCACTTTATTATTTATATTCCCAATTTTTTTGCAGGGAGCTGGAGGTGATGTATGTGATTTCCTCTCTCCCCCGCCTCCCTATTTTACTCTCCCAACAACCCTATGAGGAAGACTAGGCTGAGAGAGTGCCTGGCACACTGATCACCCAAGGAAGCCTTTTGGAGAAGTATGGATTTGACCCCATGCCTCCAACAGCCCCAGTCCAACACGGTAACCAATTACAGTGGTACCTTGGGATAAGTACTTAATTCTTTCCGGAGGTCCGTTCTTAACCTGAAACTGTTCTTAAGCTGAAGCACCACTTTAGCTAATGGGGCCTCCTGCTGCTGCTGCGCCGCTGAAGCAAGATTTCTGTTCTCATCCTGAACCCGAGGTAATATTTCTGGGTTAGCAGAGTCTGTAACCTGAAGCGTATGTAACCCGAGGTACCACTGTACAGCACACCGCCGGCACTCCAGAGCGGCTCCCTGACCAGCATTGGGCCCGCTCCTCTGCCTTTAGCCGAGGCTCTTGTTGGAGAAGTTAGCTGGGGACTTCCTACTGTTGTTGTGCCAAATCAAAACAGCAGAGGAGCGGGGGCTAGATGGGCAGTTGGCAACCCTGTTTCTCAGCCACTGCTGCATGCGCATGTGTGTGTGTGTGGGGAGGTGCATAGTGGTTAGAGCGCTGTGTGGCAAAGCTATTCCTCCATCTCTAGGTAGGCGGCTCAGAGGCGGAGAATCTGCTTGGCAAGCAAGCAGAACGCCAGGGATCAGCGAGGGACTCCTGTCTGAAACAATGGAGAGTCACTGCTGCCGGTCAGTGCAGACAGTATTGAGCCAGATGGACCCAAGAGGCTGACTTCCTCCAGTCCTCCGTTTCCAGGCAGGGTGGAGGCCGCCGGCCGCCCTTGCTGCTCGCTGGCTGTTCCTCCTGGCCAGGGTTGCTGTGAGGCCAGGAGGAACGCTCAGTCCTTTCTGCTGCAGACGGCTGTGTTGCTGTTAGTGACCGGGGTGGCCCCCACCCAAATGGTGAGCCGGGGCGGGGTGGGGGGTGCTGAATCCAGCCCACAAGATGGTCTGCTTTTTCTCATGTATTTCTCCTAAACCTCTCCCCCACACTTCAGCTTCTTCTTCAAACTTTTTTTTAAAAAATAAATCCCAGTTTTGTCATTTCAGCCTTCCTGAGAATAAATGGAGGCTGGAAGCACTGGATTAGGAAGGAGCAGCTCCCACCACTAGGCACCGCTCCCTCCTGCAAGGCCCAAGTTCTGTCGAATGCCAACCAGAAGCTTAATCCCTTGCATTTATATATGCCCCACTTCTCCAAGTTGCTCGGCGGGGGGGGGGGGGCACTTCTTATCCTCATAGCTACCCTACATGGCAGGTTAGGCTGAAGGATGGCGAATTTAAGGTTCGCAGAGCTGAAGGCAAGCCATGTTGGCTGTGTGTGGATTTGAACCCGATACCCCTTGGTCCTAATCTAAACGCTGTGGGGCTTGTAAGCCTGAACCCTTCAGACTTCAAGCATATGTGTGGAACTGGTTCTGGTGAGACTGTGATGGTGGGCACAGAAGGTACTCTGTACATTCTCAAAGACACTACTTCCTATTTAACAGGGCTTCACTTTATATTGAACCTGTCATAAACAGCTGATTTGGAGCATGGAAAGGTTGCCTCAGTACCTCCATCATGCTTTACTTACCGGTAGGTGGAATCCCCGGTGCCCCTGTAATCCCTGAGTACCAGAACCAAACTCTTCCAATGGAGACTACCAGAGGACAGTGAGATGCCAAAGGCAGGCTCTCACCAGACCAAGAGTAGGCTGGCAGCTCTTGCCTCGTTCAGTGTGGGGCTTGCATGGGAGTAGAGAGCTTTCCAGTGGCTCAGACCTATACGCTTTCCATTCTGCTGCTCTTAACAGCACCCCAAAATTGCCCCTGATGAGGACTCCTCACCTCACTCCAGAGCTGTCTCTATGGCTACACCCCACACAAGCCTCCTTTTCCCTGGGAAACATGGCGTCAGGCCTGGGAAAGGTGGCTGTGTTAGTCCAGAGGTTCCCCATCAGTGCACTGAACAATAATTTAGGAAGGGGTCTGCCAATTCATACACGCCCCCCCCATAAGATATCTCAACGGGGAGGAAAATGGAAAGGACCGCTGAAGTTAGTCTTATCCCTCCCCCACAAACTTCTATGCCTCTCACTATTGCAGGACAGGCATAAATTCAACAGGTGAAGGTGGCACGTCCATCTCTGTGTGCGACAGCTCAGGGCTGGGGGCAGTTGCATGTCTGCCTGTCTTGACCGGAGCCAGGATGAGTCCCTTAGCTGCCCCCCCCACATCCCAAAGGGAGTAGAGTACAGCAGTTAGAGTGAAAATGCTTCAAGCCAGGGCATTTAATGGTTAAAAGTGGGGGCTGTTTCTCCCTGAGAACTCCTGGGTCCCAACAGGCGATGACTTGAGATATCAAACACATGGAAAGGGCTCATCATTCAATTCCCCGTTTTCTGGCAGAGATGGTGGCACTTAATTGTTTTAGAGCAGAGGGAGGTGGAAGATGATCTTTTTTCTTTTCTTTTGCTGCCCCCTATTTTAAAGTGGGGCTTTGTGCGGGGGGGGGGGGGGCGGGCTGGCAGTCAGGACTCCTGGGTTCTTTCCAGCCTTTGTCCTGCAAAAGCCATTTCCCCACTTGGCTCTGTCCCAGGCTGAGAGGGTGGGAGCGACATCATCGTGCGCCACAGGGGTTGGGGTTGGGTGTGGGACACTGAGTTCCTTCTCTCTTTCCTTCTCTGGGGGGTGGAAGCGCCCCCCCCAATCCAGACAGCTATCTCAGCCCCTGCTGCTGCATATCGAACCCTAGACCAGCCCCATAAGAATGGGGAGGGGGTGTTTGCAGGGGGAAAGGAGAGGCGTGTGTGTGTGTGTGTGTGTGTCTTGGACTGGAGGGTATTTTTTCAGAGGGGAGTGAATCTTTACTTTTCAAGGGTGGGGACTGTCTGCCAAGGAATCTCCCCCCCCACCTCCTTTGCTTAGTTTGCAAGAGGTACTGGGGCTCAAATTTCAGAAGCCCTCTGTCTGGCCTGGCTGTGATGATGTCCCAGCTGCAAAGGAAGAGCACCCTCTGTTCATGCTCAAGGATGCTGTCTTCCCCAAGCAATTTGCAAAGAAAATGCCCATGTTTCCCTGCTATTGCATGCAGGTTCAAGAGCTGAGCTCTGGGAACTCAGGGAAGACGATCGGACCTCACTCACCCAACCTGGCAAGATGCTACCATATTTAATAGCGGAACAAAGCAGCAGAAAAGAAATATAACAGGTTTTACTTTCCCCAAAGTGTGGAGCTGAATTGACTGGAGAGGGAGGGCAGCTTCTCCTCTTGAATTTCTGTCTGTCCTGCAGGTGTTAAAGGGGGTGGGGGAGAGAGAAAGGTGGCAATTGTAGAGGCCTGGCAGACTCTTCTTTCGGGAAAATCCTAACCCAGATGCAAAGTAAATAGAGCCAAAAGGGTTCACTCCATGTTAGGGTTAAGCCCCCAAATGCATGGATCCCTCTTTCTGCCTCCATCCCACCCTGGTTCTCATCACTGAATTTCTCCACCTCTTGCCTTTTGAGTCTTGGATTGATTCTCTGGATGTTCCCAGACCCAGATTGCATCCCTCCCAACATGACCACCAGCCCAGAGAAGCTCCAGCCCTTTCAAGGATCAGCAAGGCAGCCCCCACCCCATGTGAACAGGGTGGGGTACCTGATGCATCATCATTCCCAGCATCATAGACTCTACCGAGCCAGAAGCTGGGGCTGCAGTGTTTCTGGGGTCAGGGCGACAGAGTGGGAAGGGAGGTTATCAGCAGAACAGGAGACTGGACTCAGCTACAATTGGCAAAGAAAGAGCACTTTATACGCCTTGTTTATGCATTCTAAACACTGCGACAAGAGATGGCGCTGTGGAGTTCGGTTTTTTGCTAACCTGATTTCCCATACAAAGTTTGCAACGCGTTTATCTGAAACGCTTCTTGGATGTGTCTAGATCCAGCCTGAGTTCTTCCCCACCCCACCCCACTAAAACAACAACAACAACACAAGCCAGTCAAAGAGCAAAACAGTGCTGCTCTAAAATGATTGACATGATGTTTCTCCAGTGGAAACGTCCTTTGGAAAGTACTTAGCCACAGATTGCACTGCAGAATTGACCTTTGGAACCTCTTGCTTCAGGATGTTGGGGTCGCCGCTGGCGGAATTAGGAGAGGAGCTGTACCTTTGTGATCACGCATGCTCCTCCTCCTGCAGAGTCCATCTCTAGCTCAGGATTGTCTACAAGGGCTGGAAGTTGCTCTCCAGGCCTCCTCAGGGGCCCTTTAAACCTCGAGTGTTTATGGCCGGCTGGGATTTGTCCCAGAACTCTGGTCATGCCTCTTGGGTCAGCCACAATCTCTTAACCTGACCCACCTCACAGGGATGTTGTGGGGGTGAAATGGAGAGCGAGGAAGAAGCATGTGCAGCTCCTTGAGTTCCTTGGAAGGAGGGTGGGATAAAAATGAAATAAACAAATCAATAAATCGTGGCAGCTTGACAAACTGACATTGCAATCACAGGGATTGCAGCTGCGTCTCAGTTAAACCAATTTACACATTTGTACACCACACACACACGCACGCACACACACACACACACACACACACACACGGAGGCTGCCTATGCACCATACATTGAAAGGACATTTAAAGCATATACACAACCAAGAATCTTGGGAATGATAGTTTGGTAAGGGTGCTGGGAACTGTAGCAATGTGAATGGTAATTCTGCGTATGCAGCATACATTTAAAGCACACACAAACTTGGTTTTGTGTGTGTGTGCATGCATGCATGTGTGTGCTTTAAATGTTTTTTAAATGTAGGCTGTGCACACATGCACACACACAGGCACACACACACACACACACAGAAGGAAGGGTGGGAAACCTGGGCAAAATGTGCATTATTTTGTCAGCTCTAAAGGGGTGGAGATCTGCAGGCTTTTGCAATCAGGGCTGGACCTCAAATGGATGCAAAGTGGAATTGGATGGGGACTGTATGATCTCATCCCATACACTTAGCAGATACGAGCAAGGAACAAACAGGAAAACACACAAGGCCTAAAGATGTGAAATGTGAATGAAGAACCACAGTTCTGTTCTCGCTGGCTCTCTGTGCAGAGAAAGAGGGGTGCATGTGGGGGGAGGCAGAGTGGGGGTCCCAACAAGAGTGGGAAGGTACACTGCTAAGCCCAGATCCACGCAGCCAAAGATTTCGTGACTCTTCTGGAAGGGCCCTGTGGGTATTCTCCAAGGGCTGGTCCACAGTAGAAGAATTTATTGAAGCTCAGAGCTGAGTTGCAGCTAATTTAACCGGCAGATGACTGGAAACAGTCTGAGTAACATCTGGGAAGCAGAGTTGGCATTGTCAAAAAATGTGCTGTCTGTGCACTCCGTTCAGGTTCTGCTGCTTCGAAGGAGAGGGAGCAATGTCACCAACTCCGGAAACTGGTTTCAAAGCTGGGAATCATATGGTGCAACCGTCAAGGGTGGCTCGATCTCTGAGCAAGCACAGAGTGCAAATTCATAGCAAAGAAGAGAGTGACCTCAAACATGTGAAGAGCTTTTATTCTGCACCATGGCGCAAACACAACCATGTTTCAGGAATTGAAGAGTAAAGGGATGCTGGTCTGAGCCCCAAGCCCATCTCATTAGCCGCTGAGCCAAATATCCATAATTATCCATAATTAACCGCCAAATATCCATGCTGAAACTTTAGGTAGAAAACTGAGCTGGAAACAGACAGTGGCATTAAGTAGGGCTTGGCTTGTGAACCTGTCAGGCTAACAACATTAGGCTCTTACACAAGAGCAGAGGGTTTCCTGAGCATGGGCAGAGTAGCTTTCCATCACTGGCCCTTACACCTGTGGAATCAGAGGGAAGAATTTTCAGGATAGGGGAAATAGCATCTGGGTGTAATGATCTTTCCTTTCTTTCCTCACTTCCTTCAAACCCCTTTACAATCAAGAACCTTTCCTTCTATATCAAGGATAGGGAGCCAGTGACCCTTAAGATGTCGTCTTCATCCACTTTGACCAGCAGCACCAATGGTCAGGGATTATGGTCAGAGTAATTAATTCAACAACACCTGGGGGGCCACAGATTCCCCTTTCCTGTTCTATAATCACCGCGGCACTGTTTACCATGGGCACATTCATATGTGTGGAGCAGAGCTCAAGAGTGGCAAATCAACATCTCTGTACTGAATTGTCCTGGGTCAAAGTGGCAGGTGGGGGCTCTTGCATAGAATCATAACATTGCAGAGTTGGAAGAGACTCCAAGGCTCGACCCCCCTGCAATGTGTTGACTGTGACTCTTCGGCCTGGTACCTTCCTGGGACGAAGGATTCCAGCAACATTTGGAAGGCCACAGGTACACTGGCTTTACCTACGGCCCACCCACAGTTCTTGGACAGGAACCCCGGGATGGCTTTATAGTGTAGATAAATTCACAACAGCTAATTTTCTTAATGGCCACTAGCCGTTACTGCCCTCCAGGTGTTTTGGGGCTACAACTCCCATCATGCTGTTTGTGGCTGATGGGACCTGGAGTCCAATGATGGGCCACAGTTTCTCCATCCCTTCGTGATGACAGGAGCAAGCCCAGCAGTAAATCAGACCGTGCAAGTTGGAGTTAACTCTTTATTAGCAAAACAGGATCTGCACAGGGGTGTCAGGCCTAATGAGCGCAGCATCGTGTTTCCACTAAGTCTTGCCCCCCAGGAAGCAGTTGCTGCGACTGAAGGTCGCTGCCTAAGTCCCCTCCTCTCTAGGGTTTCCCCCAAACAATTTGAGACTGTGCCTGCATGAAGCTAACTTCTCCTCCCTCTTCATGCCTCTCCTGGTTCTGAGAGACCAGGGACAAGGGGAGCTTGTCATAGCAGGAGGGGAAGACACCCTCCTGATGTATCTCTGCCTCTTGGCTTCCCTCCTCTCCTGCTTCAGCTTCTGCCTCTGATTCTAGTCTTCTCTCTGCCACAGACTCTCCCTGCTCACTAAAACCTGGTGCCTCTTCAGCTTCCGACCCCTCCCCCCTTCTCCCTCTGACCACTCATTGCCACCCCACCCCCCAGGCTCTGAGCCTCCTTCCCTTGGAGGTTCCTTAGCTGATTCCTGCTGCCATTCCTCTGCATCCAACCAGTCCATGACAATACGCAACATCCAGGACTGTTGCTTTGCTGTCCTGCTAGTTGGCTTTCCAAGGGCACCCGACTGGGGATGGTGATGGCGGTCTATATTGGCCTTTGGCCTCTCCTTAGGTTCTTACAAGGGGAGACTGCTGGGAGGGCCTCTTCTTTTGTGGGTCAGGCTTGCGAGTGCAGCAGATCCCGGTTACGGAGGGGGTGCCTGCATGGGTCCATGCAGCCAGGGGCCCCTCATTCTGCACCGTGGGTGTGTGGGAAAGCCATTCGGAGCTTGTGATTAGAGCCAGGTGGATGTGGGTGAAGGGCAGGGCTTGTGCTTCCCCCCCGCCCCGCCCCCTGGGAGGTGAGTCAGCCCGGGAAGAATCTGATGAGTTCATCCCTTCTGTCCCCGCAGCAGGAGCCCCACCCTGGGCCAGCTCTTTGTTCCAGAGGCCATGAGCCAAGATGACCCAGAGGAACAGCTGGGCCTGCTCTCTTTCCCCGGTGCTCGGGTCCAGCCTGCCTGGAGAACTTTCGGCGTGGCCAGGGTTACGAGCTGTCATTGACCCGGGTCTCTGTGTGCGCTGAGGACTTCCATGCACCTTCCCACCTCTGGCTCAGGAGCGTTGCCCTGGCTGGCTCTAACCACTAGGGGCCCACTGCCTTTCCGGAACTGCACACAAGCTCACTTCCTGTGGAGCACTTGGAGAGGGCGGGCGGACAGACAGAAGCAGCGAGGGGAAATGGAGTTAGGAGGCCCCGGGGGGAGGCAGTGGGTCCCCTCCTAGAGCTGGGGCTTTGGCAACGAGGAATTAGACCACCAGTTCCTCTAGCTCCATATCATCCTGGCAAAGGGGCATAGCTCAGTGACAGGGCATCTGCTTTGCATGCAAAAGGTCTTGGGTTCAATTCTCAACATCTCCAATAAGGATGAGAGAGACCGTGCCTGAAACCCTGGATATTTTCTGCCAGTCTGTGTTGGCAATACTAAGCTAACCAATGATCTGATTAAGTCATGGGTAGGCAAACTAAGGCCCGGGGGCCAGATTTGGCCCAATTGCCTGGATGGTCCAGGAATCAGCGTGTTTTTACATGAGTAGAATGTCTCCTTTTATTTAAAATGCATTTCTGGGTTATTTGTGGGGCATAGGAATTTTTACTCCCC
Source organism: Podarcis melisellensis (assembly GCF_964234715.1). Taxonomy (NCBI): domain Eukaryota; kingdom Metazoa; phylum Chordata; class Lepidosauria; order Squamata; family Lacertidae; genus Podarcis; species Podarcis melisellensis. Next base: position 14,480,377 of record NC_138533.1, read on the forward strand.
CACCCTTCAAAATATAGTCTGGCCCCCCACAAGGTTTGAGGGACAGTGGACCGGCTGACCCCTGGATTAAGTAAACAGCATCGTTTCTCCGTTCCCAGGTCTACACTAACTGGCAGAAGCTCCCTATAGATTTGGGATGGGGACATTCCCAGGCATGCCAAGGTTTGAACTCAGGTCCACTTGCGTTGTAAGGCAGGTGATCAGACATTGGGCTATGGCTCTTGTTTGAAACAGAGGGACCTGAAGACAGCAAAACGATGCTTGTTCTAGGAGAGTCTAGAAGGATAGAGCTGGAAGGGACCACAAACGTCATCTGGTACAACTGCCTGCAATGCAGGAACCCTTGACCCTGAGATTAGAGGTCTCCTGCTCTGCTGAATGAGCAGCAACGGCTGGGATGGGAATGGGGCAGGCAGACCGATTCGTCCTTTTTTCTCACTGCTACCCCAGAAAGTCAGACCTCCAGACCAGCCTGTCCCCACTCCTGGCCGTGCCACCTGAGGCCGATGGGAGATCCAGGGGGACCCAGGTCCCTCTCCCTGTTCCTTGGCAAAGGCTGCCTCTTTCTCTCCCATGGCTGATGCTGGAAGCCCAGCTGAGCTGCTCCCCAGTTCCCAGCCTCTTCCATCCCTGTCTCACTTCCTGTTCTCCCAGGGATAAGATGTGCGGAAGGCTAAGGGAGGGCAGGCCAGGCCGGATCCTGCCTCCCTTGGGACCTCGTCCCCACGGCAGCTGTGGGGCACGGGGGCAGGGTGGTCAAAGGATGCCGCGGAAGTGAGGGCGGGGGGCACAGCTGGGCCTCTGTGGCTGGAGCAGGGCCAGGGAGAGAAGGAAGATGTCCTCTCAGTTCTTGGTCTCCCACCCCCATGCTCAGCAGGGACCAAAGGAGACTTTTCTTTAAGGGGGGGTGTCAAATGGAAAAACGATCCCTTGTCCTTTGTACTCACATGCTCTGCCTGCTTCCCTCCTCAGAGACCCAGCGTCTGAGCAGAGTGTTCCTATTGCAGCGCACCTCTGGGTCACAGGCAGCGCCATGAGAGGGGGCTGCTTCGGTGCAAATCTCTGGCAGCGCAAAACATTGGGAGAGAGCCTGTTGCAAAGGAGCTGCTGTGCTCTTCCTAGACCAGATGTGGCTTCGCTGGGACCCAAAGACAGGCTGTGTACACACCCTACATTTGAGGCACATGGCGACCTTCCCTTTAACCCCCCCAATTTTCCTGGGAACTGTAGTTTATCCCCATTCCCAGCACCCTTAAACTACGGTTCCCAGGATTCTTTGGGGACCGACATGTGCATTAAATGTGCAGTATGCCTGCACCCAGTGGTGCGCGGCAGAGGAAGGTGCGCTCTGCAGAAGTGTGGGGAGAGGGGGAGAAGTGTGGGTGGACAGGTGCCCCTCCCAATATTTTGTTCAAGTTGGTTGCTTAAGGTCACAACGTCTTCCACACTGTGGCGAGATGTATTGCATTTCTACTTAAACTTACACAATTATTTCTAAATCTGCAGCTATAAACCAACACGTGCAAATCATGCGCAAATTAACCCCTGTGCATTTTAGGCAAGTTTGCATCTTCTTTCGTCTTTTTCGGGGTCAGGAGTTCCTGGCAACGGCTCAGCAACCGAAATCCAGTACGTGTAGGCTCAAACTGGGCAGTCGTTATCTCCCATAAAACCTGGGATTTGACCACACAATCTGTTCTGGGCCTCCCGGCCTCGGATTTCTGTGTGCGTTAGATCCCTGTGCAATTGCGACACCCACACAGAGAGATGATTGAGGGGCCCAGAGGTAGGGCAGGCCCTTGCAGTGGGTGGGTGGGTGACCGGCCGTGTTTGGGTCACCTGCAACATGCAGCTGCTCTCTTAGTCCGAACGAACCGGCTTTGCAATGCTAGACCTCTCTGGGATACAGGACTGGGATGTGAGCATTTTCCTTTCCTTTCTTTGCAAGGGCCCAGGGAAGTTTCCCGTGACCATGCTGGAGAGGACAGGGAAGAAAACCTGGAGGTGTTCCCGAATGATCTTGGCCAGGGATTCTTCCACTGTCTCTGTCCCTGGCCTGTCTGGCAGAGTCAGCATCTCCAAGGCCTCTTGGCTAATTCTCCCATATGCTCTTTCGATTTTCAGTTACCAGCCAAGACAGGAAAGACCTGAGCAGGGAGTGAAAAAGTTCTGGTCGCCTCCCTTCAAAACAGATACTGTAGAGCTGGGAAAGCTTCAGAAAAGGGGATCCAAAATTAACCGGGGGGGGGGGGGATTGGAGGGATTCCCCCATGAAGGAAGGCTGCAGCGTTGGGGACATTCTAGTTTCGAGAGAAAGGCGAGTGAGAGGAGACATGATAGACGTTTATAAAATTGTGCATGGCAGGGAGAAAGCAGATAGAGAAAAGATTTAGTCCCTCTCTAGTAACTCTAGAAACTGGGACGTGGGTGGTGCTGAGGTCTAAACCGCAGAGCCTAGGGCAGGGGTCAGGAACCTTTTTAAGCTGTGGGCTGGTCCACTGTCCCTCAGACCTTGTGGGGGGGCCGGACTATATTTTGAAAAAATAATAATGAACGAATTCCTATGCCCCACAAATAACCCAGAGATGCATTTTAAATAAAAGCACACTTTCTACTCATGTGAAAACATGCTGATTCCCGGACTGTCTGCGGGCTGGATTTAGAAGGCGATTGGGCCGCATCCGGCCCCTGGGCCTTAGGTTGCCTACCCCTGAGCCTAGGGCTTGCTGATCAGAAGGTTGGTGGTTCAAATCCCTGTGACAGGGTGAGCTCCCATTGCTCGGTCCCTGCTCCTGCCAACCTAGCAGTTTTAAAGCACGTCAAAGTGCAAGTAGATAAATAGGTACCACTCTGGCGGGAAGGTAAACGGTGTTTCCGTGCACTGCTCTGGTTCGCCAGAAGCGGCTTAGTCATGCTGGCCACATGATCTGGAAGCTATCTGTGGACAAACGCCGGCTCCCTTGGCCTGTAAAGCGAGATGAGTGCCGCAACCCCAGAGTCATCCGCGACTGGACTTTACGGTCAGGGGTCCCTTTACCTTTTAGTAACTCTAGAACTGCAGGACGGCCATTGAAGCTGAATGTTGGAAGATTTGGGACAGACGGGGGGGGGGGTAGTCCTTATTCACTCAACGCATAATTAAGCTGCGGAACTCACTCCCACTGGAAGCAGTGACAGACCCTCCAAGTGCTCCTATTTCCCAGGGACAGTCCTGGATTTATAGAAACCACCAAGAGACAATTTCCGCGACATTATTAATGCAGTAAGATCTGCGAAGGAAAGGAGGATGATAAAGATTAGACCACCCGCAAGAACCCGCAAGAAAGAAGGAAAAGGAAAAATCACGGCACCTGCCACCAATTATATTGGAACACATGAGCAGAGAACACATGGTTCATTTGGAAAAAGTAGGTTTTTACATTATTATTATTATTATTATTATTATTATTATTATTATTATTATTATTAAATTTATTATTAAATTTATTATTAAACTTATTAACATTGTTAAATTTGAATTAAATTTAAATTTTTATTATTATATTAGTAGTATTATAATTAAATTATTAATTAAATTTCTATGCCGCCCTTCATCCAAGAATCACAAGATGGCTTACAATATAAAAATGCAAAAATACATGCCATAGTAACAAACAGAAAGAATACCCCCACCCTCTGCCACCCCAGTTTAAAAGGCCACAGATGACTGAATCAGGCTTCAGGCAATGGTCACTGTATTTAAATACCGATTTCACTGATGCTTTGCAAAACATAAATGTACTTCACACTTCACATCTGGTAATCCCCAATTCTTAATTGGATTGCTTGACATTGGCATGCGCAGCTGATGAAGCTGACATGTAGTGCTGAAAAGCTCAGGGTTGACCACATGTGCTTCTCTAATTCTTTTTTGCAGGTCAAAGGTGGGATGAAGGGATGTAGCCAACAACTCTAGACCACTGAAGGAGAAGCATCATCTTCACAGTCATTGTCTGTGGGTGAATGAGAATCAAAGTTTAACAGGTGTGCTCAAAGTTAAAACCTGGCTAAGAGTCGGACATGACTAAATGACTAAACAACAACAACAACAACAACAACCTTTAATGGTTGTTTTGTGCGTGGTGGCAATTGATTTGTCCAGGACATTTCATTCTCTCTCTCTCATATATTTGTTGTTGTTTAGTCGTGTCCGACTCTTCGTGACCCCATGGACCAGAGCACACCAGGCACTCCTGTCTTCCACTGCCTCCCACAGTTTGGTCAAACTCATATTAGTAGCTTTGAGAGCACTGTCCAACTATCTCCTCCTCTGTCGTCCCCTTCTCCTTGTGCCCTCTATCTTTCCCATCTTTTCTCTTCTCTTCTCATGAGGTGGCCAAAGTATTGGAGCCTCAGCTTCAGGATCTGTCCTTCCAGTGAGCACTCAGGGCTGATTTCCTTCAGAATGGAGAGGTTTGATCTTCTTGCAGGCCATGGGACTCTCAAGAGTCTCCTCCGACACCATAATTCGGCAGCACCTCTGCTTCAAGGGAAAAGCATTTGCTGGTGGCAGCAAGTCTTTTGCAGAGATTGGCCCCCTCCCCTCTCTGGCACTCGTACCAAAGTTCACTGATGTCCTTGTATGTTTTATGGAGATTACTGTAGCCCTTTGGGAGCTTACGTTGTAATCCTTACATGCAGTGTTGCCCATATAAACAATTGGCAGAAATATCATTCAAAACGCCTGGCTCTGAGCCAGAGAGCATACTCAGGGATAGGATAGGGGAAGAAAACTATGTTACCAAGGGAATATTCTCGGAGGAAGGGTCTGGATTGCAGAATATACATTAGGCACAGCGTAACCCAAGTACTTTTCTTTCAGTTGATCCCCCAAATCCCTCCAAGTCTCACAAAGGAAGGAAAGTGCAGACATAGCTGCTTCTCTCAAGCACAACCCTGACTTTTCTTTGCCAATGGCTATAAAGGCTTTTTTGTAAATCCTCAGACCCAGTACTGCACTCAGCTCTGTTGAGGAATCCCAAACAAACAGTGCCCAAATCTTTTTGGAAGTAAAATCCTCTCATTGTAAGGAAACCTGGAATGTGTTTGTGTCACACATACAGCCAGCCAAAGAATGGGGAGCAGTTGATGGATAATGTACAGTAGGTGTGTTGATGATTATTCATTCTGAAGATTTGCTCGTGCCTTCGGACCACCAGACCCAGGCAGGTTGGCAGAGGCTCTTTCCCCCTCCCTCATACCTTCCTTTCTGGCTCATGGAATCGCACTTTGCGATCACGTACAAGTTTTTTTTGAGTTGCAGGAGTTTCAGGCTAGATGAAACTCAGGGTCCCCTTCCAAACCTGCCATCCTGTATTTGCAAGAGTGGAATGTGCAAGGCAAGGAACGGCTTTGGCTGGCTGGCTTAAGTACCACAATTCAGCATACCCAAAGAAGTTGCCCTGTGTCATAAAACAAAAATGGGTGGGCCTTTCCCCCCAGCCTCTCACTTGGCTTATAGGGAGAATAACAATAGACTGAATTGTGTGTGAGAGTTAAAAGGTGGGGCACACAGAGACATGTCACCCCTGGAAAACCTAAAGACAAAGCAAGGTCTGTCTGATTCTTAGGTTGTATATAAGGGTAAATAAAATCGTATATCCTAAAGACACCACAGTCTTTGTTGACCTTCATTCCAAGGAAGCAAAACCTGGGTAAATACAGGAGTCCCCAGAGTCCCTCACCTATCAGAGATTGGGGTGGCAAGTAACATTATTTTCTGCAGATTCACGGTAAATGTGTGTGTGTGTGTTGCAGAAATCCCACCCCCACTAAACAAAAAGGCAAATGGAAACTCAGCATGTTGTAGACAGACTTCAAAATGTCTCCTGCTTTACAGGACCAAGAGTCCAGACACTTACCGTATTTTTCACTCTATAAACTCTATATATACTTTTCTAAAAAGTAAGGGGAAATGTGTGTGCATCTTATGGAGTGAATGCAGGCTGCGCAGCTATCCCAGAAGCCAGAACAGCAAGAGGGATCGCTGCGCAGCGCTCCCTCTTGCTGTTTTGGCTTAGGCACGTGAAGCCTCTTCAACATTTGATTCAGAATATTTTTTTTCTTGTTTTCCTCCTCTAAAAACTAGGTGCGTCTTATGGCTCGGTGTGTCTTATAGAATGAAAAATACGGTAAATAAGAATTTAATGTGCAATTAACATACGCGACAATAGTCCACATGTCTGTTCAGAGGTCTTTTTGTGTTTAATTGAGCTTATTCCCACGAGCCTGTTATGTGCAGTTGACATGCCATGTGATTTCAACATTGCCAAGTGATGCAAGACCCCCCCTTCATGGAGAGAGACCCCACCCTTGAGTTTCAGCAAAGCTTTGGGGGTTCCATGTATGGCTGCTGCAGCATGGCACCAATCTAGAGATCAGATGGAGAAGTGCTGCCCCCTGCTGGTGGATATATAGAGGATTTCAACATGACAACCTGGGTTGGTATCTAACAGCAGGGATTTAAGAGGCAGGGATAGGGATTTGAACATCTCTAAATATATGCTTCTTTAGATACACTCTTTATTATCTCCCCCCACTCCATTGCTGCCAACAATCTTGGCTGAGCCTTTGCTGCATCACATGATGTACAGCAGGGGTCAGAAACCAGGGCTGTGGGCCAAATGCGACCAGGTCTCTCTCTCTCTCTGGCCCTTGGAATGCTCTCCAGCCCCCCCCCCCTCACTGGTCCTCCTGGAGCATTTTTGCTGCTGAATCCTTGAACTCTTGATAATGACTCTTGCCTGACCTGCATGGAGGAGAGAGGCTTGTGAGTGTCTGCAGAAATGAGAGGTTTCCTAAGAGGGTTTTTGGGGGGACTTCTCCAAACTTTGGGGCTCTGTAAGCCTGCTGATCAGTGCCGGATTTATGCATAAGCTAAACAAGCTATAGCTTAGGGGGGTCCCAAAAAAATTTAAAGGAAAAAACAACCATGTACATTTCCAAAATATAAGATAAAAAACAAATAAAATAAAACCTACATACAGCAACAGTGTTTTGTGTTGTGTAAGCTCCTAGGATGTAAGTAATGAGCCCCACCTGCTAGCCTGCTGCCTAAGATATCACTGGTTTGCTCATTTCTATATATAGGGTGCCTACATTCTGCATGGACTGGTTGCATGACAACATGTGCAAATGGCTTTAGATACCTATTAGGTGCATAAATTACCATATAGCATATATTCAACACAAAAGACAGTGACAATTTGTTGTTGACAAAGGACAGCTGGACATATAAAAGGCCCCATTACCTTCAGTAGCTTAGGGCCTCATCAAACCTAAATCCGGCCCTGTTGCTGATATTTCCCCCTTGGGTGTAAATGGTACCATTTTGGTGACAGAAGGGACTAAGTGTATATGAAGACTGGGGAACCTTTGGGATTTGACTGCAGATCCCATCAGCTTGGACTACCAACCATGCTAGTTGGGGGGAGATGTAGCTCAGCAATATCTGGAGGGCCCTGATGTAAGATGGCGCCCATTCAGCTTTATTTCTTATTACAAGTAAGGTGAAGGTGAAGGGACCCCTGACCATTAGGTCCAGTCGTGGCCGACTCTGGGGTCGCGGCGCTCATCTCGTTTTATTGGCCGAGGGAGCCGGCATACAGCTTCTGGGTCATGTGGCCAGCATGACTAAGCCACTTCTGGTGAACCAGAGCAGCGCATGAAAACGCCGTTTACCTTCCCGCCGGAGCGGTACCTATTTATCTACTTGCACTTTGATGTGCTTTCAACCTGCTAGGTTGGCAGGAGCAGGGACCGAGCAACGGGAGCTCATCCTGTTGTGGGGATTCAAACAGTTGACCTTCTGATCGGTAAGCCCTAGGCTCTGTGGTTTAACCCACAGCGCCACCCGCATCCCGCATCCCAAGTAAGGAAGGGTATTATTTCTTGGCATTCCATTCTGTACACATTTGTTACTCATTCCGGAGTACATTCCTTCCTCTGTTACAGGAGAGGTGATCACAGCCACCCTTCTATTCCCCCAGAATGAATAACTAAACTGAGTCAGGAACCTTTTTCAGCCTGAGCTCCACATTCCCTTTAGGGCAAACTTCCTAGCTGGTGGGCGGAAGCAGAGGTTTTAATAGTGGGCAAAGGGATAGATGGGCATTTTACATTTTGTACTGCACTTTCCACACAGGGTCACAAAGCTACCCCACCTCTGAACTAAACAAATGTGATATAAACAAATAAAGGAAAGGAAAGGAAAGGAAAGGAAAGGAAAGGAAAGGAAAGGAAAGGAAAGAAGATTTTAATAACCAAAACAGATGGAACAGACATGCAGAGGAAGAGGAGGGGATCATTCCAGTAAGAGGGAAAGAAAGCAAAGAAGGAGGGAAGGAAGGAGGAAAGAAACAGAAAGAGAGAGAGAGAAATCCTTCCACACTTCTAGCCAGACCTGGAATAGTGCAAAGCCAAGGAATCTGACTGAAAGGCCAGCAAAACCCAGACTGGAAGGCGAAGTTTCTTGCAAACTCTTGTAGTGGATCCAGACTTGAAAGCTGACCAGGCAGCAGTAGGAAGAGAACACAAGTAAATGCTATTAAAAGCTTGCTGGGCCAGAAAGCTCCTGGGCTGGAGTTCATTGTTCCAGATTGTTGTGAGGAGCTGGGGGTGGGTACTGCAGCTTCAGAGCATAGAAGACCCCCCAGCGCTGGTCCCCATCCACACAGTGCTGAGGGACAAGTTATAGATATCTTTCCCAGTTCTTTCTGCCAAAGTTCCATTCCTTGATGTTCTCTTCATTTGGACAAGTCTTCTTGCCTCTAATAGCTCCTTTGACTCTGCTTCTTCACCATGCCAGTGTCTTTTTGGCCCTCATGGTACCTTTCCTAATCTGCAGTATATAGTTGAACTTCTGACACCATGTTGTGTTTTGAAGCAACCCCCAAGCATTTTGGAGTGATACGACCCTTTGCCTTTCTAGTTCCTTTTCACCAATCATTTTGTTCAGGGGGGAGTTTCCTCTTTTGAAATCAAATGTGACCCTGATAGATTTTTATCGGCAATTGCCCAATTGCTTCTTTGGAGAAGAATCAAGTTCACAGTGAGTTCATCTATCTCAGGGTAAGCACTTCACCCTTATGATATAGAGCAGGGCTGGGCAATATCTGGTTTTTAATATCATGATATGTGAGGAGGTATAAAGGTAAAGGGACCCCTGACCATTAGGTCCAGTCGTGGACAACTCTGCGGTTGCGGCGCTCATCTCGTTTTACTGGCCGAGGGAGCTGGCGTATAGCTTCTGGGTCATGTGGCCAGCATGACAAAGCCGCTTCTGGTGAACAAGAACAGCGCACGGAAACGCCGTTTACCTCCCCGCTGGAGGACTTGCACTTTTTAGCGAGGTTTCGAAATGCTAGGTTGGCAGGAGCAAGGACCGAGCATAGTAAAAATCAATAAAATATATATGCTTATTTTTAAAAAAATGCTGCCCATGCTTCTCCTTATTCACAACCTCCCCCCCCCCCCTTTTCAGCTTTTGACTTCATATGTCACTGTGTCGTTTCCATCTAATATCAAACTCATGCAGTGAGGTTTGACAGAAAATGAGGGCAAAATCGCCCAGCTGTGAGGCGTGAAGGCCGCTCCCTGCAAGGCCCTTTCCACCTGGCCTAGGGGGCAGGGCCCAGACTTGCCAGCCCTACTGAAGAGGCTCCTTAATTGTTTTAATATGCTGTAAACCGCTTTGAGATTTTTATTAAAAATATAAAGCAGTATAGTAATTTTTTTAAAAAATCAAAAAAAATCTGAGAAACAGGAGGAGAACCCCAGGGATTGCAGAAGATTCAACAACCTTCACATAGACTGTGTTTCAGCAATGTACCGTATTTTTTGCTCTATAAGACACACTTTTCCCCTTTCTAAAAAGTAAGGGAAATGTGTGTGCGTCTTATGGAACGAATGCAGGCTGCGCAGCTGTCCCAGAAGCCAGAACAGCAAGAGGGATCGCTGCGCAGCAAAAGCAGAGATCCCTCTTGCTGTTCTGGCTTCTGTGATTCAGAATATTTTTTTTCTTGTTTTCCTCCTCCGAAAACTAGGTGCATCTTATGGTCTGGTGTGTCTTATAGAGCGAAAAATACGCTAAGTGTGCAAGTGTGGCCATTTCTACTATCTCCAGAAAGGGCCCCACCTGCTACAGGCTCAGTTACTTTTTATCTTATGTGCAGTTCACTTTATAACCTCTTTTTCTGAAGAATTTTAAAAGAGGAGGCATCAGATGCAACTATTAGGCAATCTTTCCTGGGAAAGGAGTTTCCTAAACATGCTTCCACACCCCTCGCAGCTCGAGGGTATATTTTGCGTGGAGGCTGAAGCTCTCAAGCAAGATTCTTCCTCTTCCAGAGTGAGAGACCATCCCAAGTCCATTTCTTGACACCTCTTCTGCCTTGCCTTGGTTCATTCTGCAGACGGCCAAGATGAAGTTGCTTCTCTTCTTCTTCTTCTTCCTCCTCCTCAATGCCTGTCAGTCTTTTGGCCAGCAAGGTAGGTGACCAGGGAGGTGGGTGTCAAGCTTTGGGGAATTGACTTCCTCCCCGCATGGCAGCAGATAAGAAGATCAAACGAAAGGAACGTCTTACCAGTTAGAATCTTTAATAATCACAGTGAGAGAACAAAGAACATGTCTCCTAGAAATGGCGGTGCTCCCAATTAAGGGTCACCCCCTCTTTGTCCCTATTAATCTATGTCATTCCTAAATCTTGTAATCTGAGTTTGTACCCTCTGCCCTTTCTGTTCGGACACTTTCTGGGGGTGGGGGATGAATGCTGTCCGGAGACTGAATCTGTTAACTCTCTCGCCTCCAGCGTTTCTTCTGCTAGCTGTTCCCTATCCAGTATTTCCCAGCTTTTGCCTTCTGAACTGTGCCCCTCTGAACACCACTGTTCCAAACCTATACTGTCCTCCTGCTCCTGGTAAGATTCAGGATCAGGGGGAGGGGGTGGCTCCCACCTTCCTTCTTCAGTGCAGCCCTCCTCAGCACGGTCCCTGACAGTGAGGTGGGAAGGAGCAGGGCATGGACCATTTCACTTGGAAAACACACATAAGCCACATAAGCATTGGGTGGAGGGGGGTTTGACCTGAGGAGTGCTGGGGCACTGGCTCAGATCCTTTTTACATGTCATTGCCCTGGTGCATGCCAAGTCCCCTCCCATCTGGGTCTGCAAGAGCAAGGAGGGTCGCAGCAGCAACTACAGGAGAAGAAAACCCACTGGTAGCACTGCAGGGCTGTTGTGTTGCAGCTGGGCAACCAAGGAGAAGCGAGAGGCTTTCTTGAGCATCTCCCCTTTGTCGCACCTGCTCAGGTGAAAAGTTTTGAAGAAAGCTATAAATAATTTATTTATGTATGCGACAACAGTGGCAAGAGTCTTGATTGCACAAGGATGGAAGAATGAGGAAACCCCGACAAAAGAACAGTGGCAAGAAAAAATGCAGAACTGGCGAAATTGACATGCAAACTGCAAGACAAAGACAACTGTGACTTTAAGGAAGAATGGGAGCCTTTTATAAATTATCTAAAAAGACAACAAAATGAACTGGACTCCTTGGCAGGTTTTGAATAAACATACACAAATTTACTGAGGGTTAACATATTAGATATATTATATAAGGATGTATACAATTTTACAATATGCAGAGGTTAACATAGGTTGAGAAATCAGAGAGAGGAGCTGAGGGAAGGAGGGTTTGCTGTGGAGGTGGGAGGGGGGAAAGGGGGGGAATAATGAAGATGATTTGTTTTGATAATTTGCTATGTTGAAATTGTTAATAAAAAACTTTTTTTAAAAGTTTTGAAGAAAGCCGCGACATTCTCTCTTCCTCCTCCCTCTTCCTTCAGGTTCAGGCCTCTCTGGGAAGCAAGTCGTTTTCCCGCAAGCATCGAATACTGCCCATGTGGTTTTGAAGGCCTCCCCGAAGCAGCCGTTGACCGCCTTCACCGTGTGCCTGAAACATTACACGGACCTGACCCGTGCTTACAGCCTTTTCTCTTATGCCACCCGGAACAGCCACAACGATATCATCATCTACAAGCATAAACCCAACCAATACAGCTTCTACGTGGGAGGTGAAGCAGTGACCTTCTTGACCCCAGAAAAACAGTCGCTTGAAAGAGAGACTTTGTGTGCATCTTGGGATTCTGCCACAGGGCTGGCGAGGTTGTGGGTGAACGGAAAACGTCTGCCGCCCAGGAGCCTGAAGAAAGGATACTCTATCAGCGCAGACTCATCGATTGTGCTTGGTCAAGATCAAGACAACATGGGGGGCGGCTTTGACATCAAGGACTCCTATGTTGGAGAGCTGCTGGATGTGAGGATGTGGGAGAAGGTGCTGTCCCAGGAGGAAATGAAGCGCGTCCTGCTTGACGACAATATTCCTGGAAACGCCATGTTTGTTTGGGAAACAGTCAATTATGAAGCAAAGGGTGATGTTATTATTGAGCGCGCATGGTCACCTTAAACACATGAGCATGTTCTGGAAAGTGGGCGTGCGATTATTCTTTAAAATGTCTTGATTGTTCATGTTTGTACGCAACTCATTCGTGTGCAGTGAGTTTGTACGTATCTTCAATCCAATCGTTGAAGGGAGCTGCATTTTTATTCTTCCAGTTCGTCAATAACCTGTCTTTTTGCCATAGTAAGGGCATGGAGATTCCACTCATATTGTCCCTTTGTTAGGTTCCATGTATAATCCAAAAGCATATTTCCCTCTGCAAATTTGAGATCATTCTGTACAGTCACTTTGATCGTCCCTACTACCTTCTGCCAAAAACTTATCAATATTGTAGAAAACATATGTTTTAGAGAAGCGTTATCCTTGTTACATACTACATGGCTTAGGTCATCCTAAACATAGACTTGCCATGGACAAATTCAATGATATTTGGAATTCGTTTTTATAAATACTATATTAGGCTAAGGTCTGGTTAACCACAATAACTTGATTTGTTTGTTTTCTACATGGGTCCTATCTTTTATTCTTCTTTTGTGTCTTATCTAACACTGTGCACTTGCAATTATGTACTTTTTAATCTTTCAGTAAAGAATATAAAAAGGGGAGAAAATGAAGTCTAAAGTACGAGATTGGCTTCACTACCATCAAATAATGGAAGTGTTCAAACAAGACAGGAAAATTGGCTTCCAGGTGGAGAGATCAAAACTAGAAACAGAACTGTTAGAACCCAATACTAAGAATTTGTCAAGAATGTATAACCTGCTGTTGAAATGGAATACACTCGATGAGACAGTTAAATCAGCTATGATTAAGTGGGCACAAGACATTGGTCATGATATTATGTTTGCTGACTGGGAACAGTTATGGACCACCGGTATAAAATTTACGGCATGTAATGCCCTAAGAGAAAATATTATGAAAATGATTTACAGATGGTACATGACCCCAGTCAAGCTTGCAAAAATTTATCATTTGCCCAATAATAAATGTTGGAAATGTAATGAGACTGAAGGTACCTTCTACCACCTTTGGTGAACTTGCCCGAGGATTAAGGCCTTCTGGGAAATGATTTATAACGAAATTAAGAAGGTACTTAAATGTACATTTCATAAGAAACCAGAGGCATTTCTCCTGGGCATAGTCGGCCAAGTGGTGTCTAAGAAGGATAGGACGTTTTTTATGTATGCCACCACAGCAGCAAGGATTCTCTTAGCAAAGTATTGGAAGACGCAATAATTACCCACACTGGAAGAATGGCAGATGAAGGTGATTGACTATATGGGACTTGCGGAGATGACCGGCAGAATCCGTGACCAAGAAAAAGAGACGGTGGAAGAAGATTGGAAGAAATTCAAAGTATATCTTAAGAACTGTTGTAAAATTAATGAGTGCTAAAATGTCAAGGGAAAGGAAAATATAGAATTATAGCTGTAATTGATTAAGTATGAGAAGAAGCTAAAAAAGAAAACAAGTAATTAGATAATTGGTGTGAGGGGTTGTTGAAAAAAATTTCAAAACAGGGATGCAGAAAAGGGGAGGTAAGGGGAAGTCTGGGAAGTAAGGTTTAGGAAAAAGGGGTCTTGAAACTATACATGTTTATATGTTTTGTTTGTTTATGTGTGTGTGTTGTTTTATTTTTAATTTATGTTGGAAAATCAATAAAAAATTTTAAAAAAAAGAATATAAAAAGGGAAATGTCTTGGTAGTTCAATAGATATGGCCTCTGGGCTGATTCCTGCCGTTTCCTCCAAATAAAATATTGCATTATACAAGCCTCTACAAAAATGTGTTCTGTCCACGGCGAAGCAGCACAGAGTTACCAAGAGAGCACTTCTTTCTCATGGTTATATACTAACAAATCCCGTGAGAGGGACAGGGGAACAAGAAAGTACTTGGTTACGACCTTTGGTTCATCTAGCTCAGTGTTACTCACACTGACTGGCAGCAGCTGTCCAGGGTTTTGGAAAGGGTACCAGGGAATGAACAGGGTTTTGGAAAGGGTACCAGGGGACAGCTCTGCATACAAAGCAGGCACTCCAGCACTGAACTATGGCCTGTCTCCAAATATTAGTGTATGAAAGTTGCCATCATTTGTCTATCCAGCTCCGTTTCACTTACTGGTTGTTGTTTTTAAAAAAATCAATACTCTACAACATGCAAAGCAGCATAGAATTATAGTTGGAAGGTTTCCCCCTTGGGTCATCTAGTTCATGGGTAGGCAAACTAAGGCCCAGGGGCCGGATCCGGCCCAATCACCTTCTAAACCCAGCCCAGGAATGGTCCGGGAATCAGTGTGTTTTTACATGAGTAGAATGTGTCCTTTTATTTAAAATGCGTCTCTGGGTTATTTGTGGGGCACAGGAATTAGTTCATTATTTTTTCCAAAATATAGTCCGGCCCCCGACAAGGTCTGAGAGACAGTGGACTGGCCCCCTGCTGAAAAAGTTTGCTGACCCCTGATCTAGTTCAACCCCCTGCAATACAAGAATCTCAACTAAAGCAGCCACCCCAGACCCTCCAAGTATCCTTATTTAGAGAAGCCGTTTCGGTTTCTGATTTGAACCCAGAATGTCCTGCTTTTCCTTAGGATGTCCCTATCTTCATCGGAGAAATGTTGGAGGCTACGGCATCCACAGACCCACCCACACCCCAGACCCTTTGAACAGTAAGGTCTAGGATAGAGAGCTCACCCTGTCCCAGCCCACAGCCCTCCAGGTTCAGCCCTCTCCCCAACATTGGGACCCATCAGCTCTCAGACAGTTCAGGCAGGTGGCATGAGCCATGAGTTTCAGAGATGTTCTGGCGTTTCCAAATACTGTATGACTGTGGCAGCACGGCACTGATTTATTGATCAGATGGAGAGCTGCTGCCCCCTGCTGATGGGTTTATAGGACTTCAGCGTGACAACCTGGGTTGGTTCTCGTAACAGCATGGTTTTGCAGGGATGGGAGGAAAATGACTTGCTTGCCTGGATAGAAGAGACACAGAGGTTTGAGAGTGTCTGCAGAAACACTCATTTCCTAAGAGATTTTTTTGGACTTCTCCAAACTTTGAGGCTCTGTAATCCTGCCAATACTTCCCTCTTGGGGTTGGTGACAGGAGAAGGAGTTTTGTCATTGGTGTATACAAGGAATGAGGAATTTCTGGTACTCCAATGATGGGGATGCATTTTCACCTTCCCCTGGTGATGGGAGAGTTTATCTGGGTGGCAGCAATTTGCTGCCACTGTTTTTATTTTCCCAGAATGTTGTGGCACATCAGAAAATAAACAAATAACTAAACTGGGAGCCTGAGGGCCACATTGCCTTTTAGAAAAATGCCCTGGGACCGCTTGGAGATTGAGGCCTGAGGTAAAAATGGTTGGAGCGAGAGATAAGCATTTTACATTTTGTATAGCGCAAGGCAGTTTCTACACATACTCACAGAGGTTCCCCACAAATGTGGTATAAACAAGGAAATAAAGAAAATGTAGTAAGTTTTTAATAACCGAAACAGATGGAACAGAGATGCGGAGGGAGAGGAGGGGATCGTTCCAGTAAGAGGGAAAGAAAGGAAAGAAGGAGGGAAGAAGGAAAGAGAGAGAGAGAGAGAGAGAGGGAGGGAGAGAGAGAGAGGGAGAGAGAAAGAGAGAAATCCTTCCACGCTTCTAGCCAGACCTGGAATAGTAAAAGCCAAGTAATCTGACTGAAAGGCCAGCAAAACCCAGACTGGAAGGTGAAGTTTCTTGCAAACTCTTGCAGTGGATCCAGACTTGAAAGCTGACCAGGCAGCAGTAGGAAGAGAACACAAGCAAATGCTATTAAAAGCTTGCTGGGCCAAAAAGCTCCTGCAGCTGGACAGGAGTTCACCGCCCCAGGCTGCTTGGAGTGGGGCAGCAGCTACTGCGGCTTCAGAGCATAGAAGACCCCCCAGCGCTGGTCCCCATCCGCACAGCGCTGCAGCTTCTCCCTCCATCCAGAGGCCAAGGACTCAAACTCGCTCTCTGAGAATTCCTAGGCAGAGAAGAAAGAGAAGAGTCACTCACAATCCCTGGTGGGGTGAAATTTATTGTTTTGTTCTCTGTCTAGGGAGGGGACAGATCTGTCAATTGAGGTTTCTTCCAGTTTCTCATTTTTCCAAGCATAAGTTCAGTTGTTTCCATCTGCACATCAGTCGGGACTTATTTTTAAAGTCCTCGTTAAAATCCATCAGCATTTCAGTACAAATTTCTCCCAACATACACATTTTCTTAAGTATTTTCGCCTAATGCATGCATTTTTGCAAAGCGTCTTTCCCCATATATTTATATTTCCCCTCAAAATGCGTTTTTTATGCTTCCTTTCATCAAGGTGTGCTTTTTTGTGCACACCTTACCTTCATTTTTGCATTTTTGTACATGTTGCTAAACTGCATTGCAAAATCCAGAAAAGTGCAAATTTCCAAGAATAGCTCTGTTTCAGTTGACATATTGTTCCAGTTAGTGCAAATTAGGTAGGTTTGTCATTAAATTCAAACTGAATCATGTTGTCCCCCCACCCCTATCACTGTATGGTTTGTTTTTATTTACACTGCTCAGAAATGCTATGATTATGCACAATATAAATGCTGTAAATAAGCAGAGAACAAGAAGGAATTGTAAATGTCCTCATGGTGCAGTAGAAATATTTATACTGCCTGCTCTCCGCTCCCTTGGAAGTTTTGCCTAATGTTTGTCTGAAATCTGCTTGCCTGGAGCTCCCACCTGCTACTTGATTTTTTTTGGGGGGGAAGGATTATTACAATTTATTACACCTATTTGTTGCTCATAAAAGGTCTCGAAGCAACTTACAACTGTAAAAAAAAGAGACAAGTTCTAAAGCTTAAAACATCATATTCTAAAAGTGCTTCTCCTGCATTCTGATAAAAAGGACAAATCCTGCCTCACCTCAGCCAAAGATGACCACCATAGCATTATTTACTTTGAGTGGCCATAATGCCACATGATATAAAGGACAGATTGTACCCCAGCCTAGGTCACTGGTTCTACTTCGGCCCTTTTCAACTGCTTGCTCAGTCCCCCGAAATGCCCTTGCTCTCTCCCAATATTTGTTTTCATGGTGCCATCATTGGTCAGGGCCAGCCCACCCATGAGACAGACTGAAGAAGCTGGCATAGCGTGAGTTGCCAGTGCCCGGGGCCGCCCAGAGGACATGGTGGGAGAGAGGGAAACAGATGCAGAATGCATGCACATTCAGCTAACTAACAGTATCCGCGCCAGTGGCGTAGCGTGGGGGGTGCAGGGGGGGCCGGCCGCACCGGCCGCAACATCTGGGGGTTAGGGGGCACAAATCCACGGGTTAGGGGGCGCAAATTACTTGTCATGCCCCGGGTGCTGACAACCCACGCTACGCCACTGATCTGCGCCACCCAGGAGATCACAGCCACAGAGATAAGAAGAGTCGTTCCATTGTCTGAAGAGGTCACTCCCTAGTTCTCACTGCGAGAAGTGAGGTTACAGGGAACCAGGCAGAGGGCCTTCTTGGTAGTGGCGCCCGCCCTGTGGAACGCCCTCCCATCAGATGTCAAGGAAATAAGCAACTATCTGACTTTTAGAAGACATCTGAAGGCAGCCCTGTTTAGAGAAGTTTTTTATGTTTGAAGTTTTATTCTGTCTTAGTCCTCTGTTGGGAGCCACCCAAAGTGGCTGGGGAAATCCAGACAGATGGGTGTGGTATAAATAATAAAATTATTATTATTATTATTAGTTCGCATGGAGAAGCTGTTTTCAACGGAGCCCAGTGATGGAAGCGCTTAGCTGCATTGAGGCAGCACCGGGTGTTGAAATTTTGCGCCCCTAACAATTTTGTGCCCAGGCCAACCACCCCACGCTACGCCACTGCCAGCACTAGAGTCTTAAGTCAGCCCCACTCATTGCAGTAATCTGATGTCTAGGTTAGATGACTGCAAGGTGTTAGACGTGGGGCTGCCTCTGAGGACGGTTCAGCTGGTGCAGAATTCAGTGGCCAGGTTGCTCCCTGGGGCAAGGCGGTTTGAGCATATTACACCGATCTCGGCCCAACTGCACTAGCCACCAGTCAGTTTCCAGGCCCAAGTCAAAGTGCTGGTTTTGACCTATAAAACCTTAAATAGACTTCATGGAAGATACAGCTATCAGTATCTACTAGCTGGGATGGCTGTGTTCCAGCCTCTGAATACCAGTTGCTGGAAATTGCAGGTGAAGAGAGTTGCAGCAGCACTTCTCCTGTTTGGGGGCTTCCTACAGACATCTGGGGGTCACAGTGAGAACAGGATGCTGGACTAAATGGACTTTGGGCCTGATCCAGCAGACAGGCTTTTCTTATGCTCACAGTCAACCCATGTTTTCTAGGATAAGGGACATGGATGGCATGCATGTCAAAAAAGGCCATACAGTCTGATAGAAGATGGAATGATGGCTGATGACGCAATACTGCGATGTCACAAGTTGCACTCTTGCATCATTCCTTCTTGTCCACTGCTCTGTAAACCTGGGGTGGGGAATCTGTGGCCCTCCAGAAGCTGTGGGGAAGCTAACGTCCATCAGCTCCAGCCAGCCCCTTCCCCCATTTGTAGGATTTTAGTTGTGTAAGCTCCTTGGGAGTAGAGACCCATCCTCTTGTACTCTGTGGAATCACCATGCGACACTGCCAGGGCCAACCGCCGTCACCATTCTTATTCAAAGGTTTATTTGCGCTTGTACCTTAGCCATGTAGAAGTCACTCCCGCCGAGTCCGCAGCCGACATCCAGCACTCGTTGGCCCTGTTTCAAATCCAGCATACATACCAGCTCCTGTAGAGAGATGGGGAAGGGGTAGGCGGGTCTCTGGCAGGAGGGCAAGGGCAGTAGCTGAGTGGGAAAGCATTGGCCTTGTGTGCAGCAGGAGCTCCCAGGTTCAATCCCTAGTAGAGGTGGGAGAGACCCCTGCCTCAAACCCTGGAGAGCCACTGCCAGCCAGTGTAGACAGTGCTGAGCTGCACTGACCAATGGTCTGACTCAGTAATAAACAGTTTCCTATATAAGCCAGTCCTTTATTCAAGACCATGTGGACTAGAAGCTTACTTTATTTTGAAGGGAATGTTCAGAACAGGCGGGAGGGAGAAGGTCCCGTCCTGGCATCCAGTGAAATGTGGGTGTGCTTAAGCCGACACATTCCCTGTCCAGAGAGGCTGAGCCAGTGCAAAGAGGAACTGAGCAGGAAGAGGACACGGTCTCACCAGCACAGTCCATTATTTGAGGAGATATATACTGAGACTTTTTGCAGGAGGTAGTGCAGGCAGGCAGGAGCTGGGTTGGCTATACTTGAAAGATTGATTGGAAGATTGATTGATATACACACACACACACACATACACACAACATCCCTTTTTTATCATAGAACTGCAGAGTTGAAAGGCACCACGAGGGCCATTTGCAATGCAGGATTCTTTCCGCCCAATGTGCAGTCTGAACCCACAACCCCAAGATCGTCTCATGCTCTACCGACTGAGCTATCAGAAATCAAGATACATTACGTCCATAGCATTCCCCTGATCCACCAAGCTTGCAACTCTATCAAAAAAAGAAAAGAAATGAGATTTGTCTGGCATGGCTTGTTTTTGAGAAACCCAGGCTGGCTGGGTCTTGGTCATTGCAGAACCCTTTTCTACCGGACTTGCAAAATACATCCAAACATATGCATTTATTTTGGGAATGCCAAAATGTTTAACAGATATACAAGCCCGGACCGCGTGACCTTGCAGGCTCCCCCCCACCCCACAATCCATTCTTTCAATTCACTTCCACGAGACTTTGCAAGTAGCTGTTCAGCGAGGGCAGCAGTCTCCAGTTGTCTGTGCGAATGCCCACGCAGGCCGCCTCTCCCACACTCTGCACCCGGAGGAGAATGTGGTACTGGGGAGGGAGGGCCATGCCAATTTCGTAGGAGCCCGACTGCTCAGCCAAAACGTACCGGGAAAAGTGATCGCATACCAGGGGTGGCAGGGACTGAGGTGCCACAGGCCAGGTGGTGAGGCTTTCGGCGCCCGCTTCATTGTTGTCGGGGTGAAGGCGTTGCCAGAGGGCGCCAAAGAGACGGCGGCGCTTTTCTAAACTCCAGGAAGGCACCGCCAGGGGCATGAAGAGATCGGGAAAGGCTACCTCCAACGGCTCCAGCTGGCTGGAGCGAGTAAGGCCTTCCTGGGTTGTGTAGAGAGCAAAAACATCCAGCTGCGTCGGGTAGGGGCAACGTGGTTGCAGTGTGAGCGTCAGCGTTCGGGGAGGGCGTGCTGCTGAGAGGCAGGGCACGCACAGTTCCGGGACGGGCTCGTAATGCCGGTCCGAGCACATGAAGCGAAGGACCACGCAGAGCAGGAGGTCGTAGGGGGGGCTTGAAGGACCCGTGTGGACCAGCTGGTATGTCAAGCTGAGCTGCGATGGGGCGCGGGGTTCTAGCAACCACTGGCAATAGCCCTCCACGTCTTGCTCAGGGTGGGGGGCCTGCTCAGGCCTGTTACCGCTCGCCCCCACCCGCTGTAGCCTCAGTGGGGCTGGCTGCACCGGGTGTACGGTTAGAGAGGCCACGAAGCTCTGGCTGTCAGCCACGATGGAGGAGGAGAGCGTCCGGGCCTTGACGGCACCTCCCGGAGCCAGTACGGCCCCGAGCTTCTCGCCAGAGAGGTTGGCCAGCAAGGTGTAGTAGAACCGAGCCCGGTCTCGCACATCCACGTCCAGGTGGCTGAGAGACACAGCCTGCAGGAGGTCGGCTAAGTGGGCCGGGGCGGGCAGCGGGCGCAGCTGCATCAAGTTGCGGCAGACGCTCAGGAGGACCTGGCCTGAGAGCCAGCCCCCAAGGCGGCCTGAGGCTACCAGGCGCCTCAGGAACTGCATGGTGCTCCCCTGAGGGACGTCCTTTTCCTTTGCCAGCCGCGCCAAGACCCTGAGGTGCCAAGGCAGGTCCTCCTCTTGCAAGGGAACGCCCACGACAAGCCCTTGCAAGGCCTGGGCCAGCCCGCCAGCCCAGCTGCCCTCTTCTGGAAACTTCCACGCCTCGTCCAAAAGATCTATCAGGTTCGGCGCCAGGGCGCAGTTCTGGCGGTACAGGTCCAAGAGGCACTGGGTGAGCTCTGCCATTGGCTGCTCTTGGGAGCCAAAGTAGCGGGCAAATAGGAAGGCTGCCCGGAAAAAAAGCCGGGTGGCCTCCGGTCCTCCTCCCCTGGCCACCAGCCCCCCGAGGGTCAAAACGTGCTCCAGGAGGTATCCCACAGCGCGCTCGGCTGTTGGGCCTTCGCTCTCCACACACACCAGGCACAGCAGGTTCAGCCGGGCCAAAACCGTGCCCTGGTCCTGGAAGAGTCCGGGGAACAGGCCGGACGTGGTGCGAGGGGTGAGCAAGACCGGCAGGCCCTCGTCCTCCGCGGCCGAGCCCAGCGGCCGGTTTTCAGGGAAGTGCAGGAGGCAGTCCAAGTGGAAGAGCTTCACCGGGGCGGGCAAGGCCGGGTGTTGGGCCAGACCCACAAGGCGGCGCAGCAGGAAGGCCTCATCCTCAGCTGTGAAGAGGCTGTCGGTGAAGAGGCCCTTGAGCTGCAAGACGGCATGCTGGAGCGTCACCCCCGCCGTGCCAAAGAGGCGCACCAGCTGCGCCTTGAAGATGGCGGGAGACTGGGTGCGCACGACGCTGACGGCCTGGGCCAGCTGCCACAGGAGGTGGCTCTGTGCCACAGAGGACAGGAGGTAGGAGCTGTCAAGGAGGGAGGACACCACAGCTTTCAGGTCCTTGACATCGCCCGGCGAGGGGAGCAGGGCCAGCTGCTCGAGGGTCGCCACAGAAAGGTCCCCCAGTTCCCTCGTGGCCTCCCACACCAGTCCCTCTTTGCTCTCCAGGAGTTCCCCCAGAGTCCTGAGGCCTCCCTGTCTGGCCAAGCGCAAGATGGCGTTCCTCAAGGCCAGCCCGTAGAGCAGCGTGTAGCCCTGGTGGGCGGGCGACGTCTCCTGGTGTTGCAGGGAGCGCAGGACGGCCAGCCGCTGAGAGAGGAGCCCCGGGTAGCAGCTCTCAAGCTCCCGCAGGCACTCACAAGCTGCGACTCGCACGGGGCGCTCCGCGGCTCCCCCACAGCAGTCATTGAGGTCAGACACCAGTTGCAGCAGCAGGGAGAAGTATTCATGGGCAGCCTGGCAGCTCTCAGTGAAGGAGTCCGTGGCCACCAGTACTGTTGCCATGGCATAGAGGAGTTGGCACCGCAGATACGTCTGTTGCTTGGATGAGGGGCCCAGCTGGCCAAAGAGGGAGAGAAGGGACGTGGCCACCTCTTGCCCAGCCTTGGCATCTGGGCACAACAGGGTGGGGTACTCCAAAAGGAGGGTCAACATGGAGATCTGTCCAGAAGGGGGAAAAGAAGAAGCTGTCAGGGAAAGCCAGGTGGAAAGAAACAAGTCTTTAGACTTAAGCTGACAGAATATGCGCAGCTTGCAGACTTAACATATAAAATAAGAGAACAAGAAGGACATATTGAATAATGGGAAAAAATTGTGTACACTTGAAAACTTTGGCAGAGTTAAGATAAATTCAACAGTGTAAATACGTTTTGATGGATTTAATAATGGAATACTGCATGGTTTAGTTTTTGTAAAATATGCAGGGATTTATGATATGCAAAATGACCCATGGAAAGAGAAGAAGGGAAGTCAGTGATATTTTAAGGATACTTAAATGAGCATTCTAAATTGTAAAACAGAAAATTTAATTAAAAAGTATATAAAAAGAAAAAAAGTCTTTAGAAGGCCCTACACGAGAGGGCACGTCCGACACTGAGCAGGGTTGAAATCCCCACTCAGTGAGCTTAGGCTAGTCACTGTTCTACCTTGGGGGATCGTTGTGGAGATAAATGTGGAAGGAAGAGAACTATGTATGCCACCTTCAGGAAAAAAGGTGGGCCGTCAATGAGACAAACAAACAAATATTTATAGGTTTTTGAAATGTTTTCTCTCCCCTCCCCCATCCTCCTTCTTTAGGTCTTTTGAGTTTTTTATTTGCCTCTTTGTTTTGTTTTTTACCTTGTCTTATAAGTATCTGTTGGTGTTCACATTGCATTTACATGGGGTACATGTGCAGATTGGTTTGATTCACGGTTTGTACACCAGTGGGCACATTCTGAATTTTGAGGAAGCCGATCACAAAATGGCAGCCATGTGATGTGCAGCTAAGACAAAATGGCCGCCACGGGCAACACAGCACATCCCAAACGGCAGCCATGTCTAAAAGAGTAGGGAAAGAAACGGGAACACAAAATGGCATGTTGCTGCCCTTTCCAATCTCATGCATTGTGGATTTTTGAGGGGATGTTTA
Source organism: Podarcis melisellensis (assembly GCF_964234715.1). Lineage (NCBI taxonomy): Eukaryota > Metazoa > Chordata > Lepidosauria > Squamata > Lacertidae > Podarcis > Podarcis melisellensis. The sequence goes on from NC_138533.1 coordinate 14,504,187, forward strand.
TTTGAAGACCTTTTGTGGGTGCCATACCGGAGGGTTGGTGGACCTGCGAGCGAGACTCTTTGCTGACTTTTCCTCCTCTCCAGACTAGTGGTTTTAGTGGGCTCATTGACAGGGTGGTCTTCCCAAACGAGCGACAAGGCCAGTCTCACAGCTCACCCTTTTTGTGGGTGCTGGGGGAAAGTTAGAGGCATGTTCTCACCTCACCCACAAACACCCTTCAAGCCATGGGTCTCACGTACCTTAATCTGCTCTCCCAGCTTCTCGCCTCGGAGCTCCTGCAACAGCTCAGCCACAAAGGTGTCGCCAGCCCCATGGGAGAGGAAGGTTGTGGGGCATGAGCGGAAAGAAGCAACTGCGCTGGCCCAGCCTTCCACGCTCCTGGACCCCATGGCCGACAGAAGACTAGGGGGAAAGAAAGAGGATGTTAGTTGCGCTCATGGATGATGGGCCTTCACACATCCCACTTAGTAGCAACCCTAGTCTTAAGGATGTGGAGGGCTACCTCCTCCTCCTCCTGCTTTAGTCACCCCAGAGGGCATCATTTAGGGCATTTCAGAGGCCCTACATTGGTAGCAATTCATCAGTGTGGGATTGCACATAAATAGGAACCGTCCTGCTAGTGGTGGATAGGCCCATGTGGCTCAGTGGCAGAACGCTTGCTTTGAATGTAGAATGTCCTGGGTTCAATTCCTGGTGTCTCTAGGTAAGGCTGCGAGAGATTCCCTGCCAGAAACCCTGGAGAGCAGCTGCCAGTCAGTGCAGACAATGCTGAGGTGGATGGATCGTTGGCCTGTCTTGCTATAAGGTAGCAGTCCTGTTAAAGCAAATCTCTGCCCAGGAAGAACAAGTCTATGAGTGGAACTGCCAGCCTCAGGGGCAGTCAACCTCTAAAGTACCAGCTGCTTGGAGAAACAGAAGAGGACTTTTGTATCCCATGCAGAATGAAAGGGAAAAGGGAGGAGGGGTTGCATTTTAATGTTGTGAACCAACCTGAGAACTGCAAATTAAGGGCAGTATACTAATTTAATTATTATCATTATTAATAATACAAAGCCCTCCTCCCCCTCTTCCCCGCTTCTTCTTCCTAATTGTTTAAACCAATTCATGAACCAAGAACGTATGCACTGACCACTAATAGTGAAACATATGTTGTAGATATTTTTCCACATTTGTTCTGCTATTTTTGTGATACAGAATACAAATGACATGAGAAAACTTGGTATACTTATTTGTATAACATTACTGTATTCTTGTTTGTATTATATATTATATTATTATTATTATATATTATTATATTATATTATTACATTTCATAATTATTATTACATTTCACACACACACCAAAAAAAACCCTATAAAAGAAAGAAAGAGAGAGAGAGAGAGAGAGAGAAAGAAAGAAAGATGCTTGGTTATTGCAATGGCTGCCCCATAGAGTTCTGGGCCATAGGCAGACAGAGAGTGAGAGTAGTTCAGTCAGTAGAGCATGAGACTGTGAATTTCAGGGCCGTAGGTTCAAGTCCCATGTTGGACAAAAGATTCCTGCATTTCAGGGGGCTGGACTAGATGACCCACGTGGTCCCTCCCAACTCTACAATTCTATGAAATGTAGTAATAATATGTCAGGCGAACCTGTGGCCTCTTGATGTTGCTGGACTACAACTCCCATCATGCATTTCTACCCCACCTCCAAGCAGCTCCAGCTGGTTGTACACGGTTCCCTTCTTCCCCATTTTATCCTCACAACAGCTATGTGTGGTAGACCAGGCCGAGGGAGCAGGACTGGCCCAAGATCCTCCAGGGAGCTAGGGGGCCACATACTCCCCCGCTTCAGGAAATGGGGCCCGCATTGTGTGGGGCTGGGAGAAAACCCCTTTGCACAGGGGAGGAGAGAAAGTGACTTCCATCGGGTGCTGTAGGAAGGATGGTGCGCCGCCCCACCCCACGGAAGGGGGGTGGCCAGGTCTGGATCCACAGAAAGTTTGTGCGCCTGGAGGGAGACCTACAAGCAACATGGACTCGTGGAGATGCAGGGCGGTGGGGCTTCTGTGGGGCCAGGGAAAGTGTGGGACAACGCACCCCACCCCCACGAACCGTTTGCTCGCAAATGCAACAGCTTCCCAGTCGCGACACACACGTACCTGGGGGGCTCGCTCGCTCCTTTACCTCCGCTTTTGCAATTGCAGCCGCTCAGCTGATCTCCGGTCCCGGGCAAAGCGGCGCTTCCGACTTCCCTTCCCGACGATCCCGCCGCCCGCCTCTAGAGGGAAGCGGAGCAGCGGCGGAGCAGAGCAGGAGAGGAGCAATTGGAAGAAGCGGCGGTGGGTTCATTATCTTAAAAGGCTCCTCCGAAAGCCATTGCTACCTGTCCTGGGAGGCCTCTCCTCTAATCCCGCCCCTATGAAGCCCGCCGAGGACGAGTGCTGGCGAAAGACACTCTGCACATGCTCTGAGACCAATTCCAAAATTATTATTATTATTTAATTATGTTTGAAGCAGGCCCAGGAAAGAACACACACAGAACGGCGGTAGCTCAAAAGCACAGCCCCTTCCTTGCACACACAGAAGGTCCCTGGTTCAGTCCCCAGCATCTCCAGGTAGGACTAGGAAAACTACAGAGAGCTGCTGCCAGCCAGTGTCTACAGCATAGAGCTAGATGGACCAGCTGTTCCCTATGTCCCTGGGAGAGCATATTCCACCACTCCCAAAGCCACCAAAGAAAAGGACCTGCAAGGTAAGTCACAGCTGCAGCCCACAAGAGGCTAGAACCTGGCTCAGGACCTCAACAGGTGAGCTTAAAACCCGAGGCTGTACTGGAGAAGGCAGTCCCTGAGACATTCATTGTGGCCAGCGGTCAGGGAGGGTGGGAATTATAAATCATTTGGAAGGCCACAGGTCCCCTTATCCCTAGTGCAAGCCTTTAAAAGGGGGAAAGGGAACCCTTAGCAGCCCGAGGGCCACATTCCGTCATAGGAAAGCTTCCAGGGGCCATATACTTGGGGGGGGGTGCAGTGCCAGAGGCAAATGTTGGCCGAGTAACAAGACTACAACAGACTACATCTCAGCCATGCAGATGCTATAGCTTTCCATACAGACACACGCTGAGATCTAGCAGGGCTTCATTTGGCCCCCAGGTTCTCCATTCTTGCTTTAAAAACGCAGCCATCTGGAGCCGGGCCCAGGAAAAACACGGTCCTTTTCTTTTCCTAGGCCAGAGCACAGGTCTCTCCAGCAATCCGGAACTGCACAATCGAGAAAAAATAAAGAAAGGGGAGGAGGCCTTAGTTCAGCTTCTCAGCTGTCAGGGAAGGGAACGGTGCCAACAGCTCCAGGGAGCATCTCTCAGGCGCACGGCTCACGGTGCCCAAGCAGCCTGTTGGAAGAAAACAGTTTTTGCTGGAAACTGTTGGCTCACCTTTTGGGAGGGGGCAAAGTGAGCGGTTACATGAACTGTTACTCAGGCCTTACTCAACGAAACTCCTGCAAGCCTGCTCTTGCCTTCAGCCTCCCTTCGCACCCAGGGCCGGGCGTAGCTGCCACGGTAGCGCCTCCGTTAGTTGCTCTGCAGATCTTATCTGGAGAAGGAGCCTGTCTCCCCAGGTTAGCTCCCCGGTCCAAAACTGGGGAGGGGAGGGGTTGCCCTTCTTGTATCTGAAACTAGCCTCCAGTTTAGAAAGTTTCTGTTTCTAAAAACCATGGCAAGTTTCTCACAGGAGAAAGGGGTTCGTAGGGTGTTTGCACTTCCTAAACTTAAGCAGGCATTGGACAAGGCTGGGGGGAACAAGCGTCTAAGCTTGTTCTCTCCTCCCCCCCCCCACGCCCCCCACACCAAAGTTATTGCTTGAGTGGGGCTCATCCTCTCCCCACACAGTACACCCTGTGACCTGGCCCTCTTGCCACCAGGGGTCTCCTGACCTAGAGTGGTACCTCGGGTTAAGTACTTAATTCGTTCAGGAGGTCCGTTCTTAACCTGAAACTGTTCTTAACCTGAAGCACCACTTTAACTAATGGGGCCTCCTGCTGCCACTGCGCCGCCGCTGCACAATTTCTGTTTTCACTCTGAAGCAAAGTTCTTAACCCGAGGTACTATTTCTAGGTTAGTGGAGTCTGTAACCTAAAGCGTATGTAACCTGAAGCTTATGTAACCTGAGGTACCACTGTAAGGGCACAAAAAGGACTGCTTTTGACCAGACGCAGAGTGCTGAACATTTGGGAAAGGGCACCCCCAACCAAGGAATTGTGCAGATTCTAGTTGACATAATCAGCCACCCCTTGTCAGTGACGTGGATTAGCTAACGAATTGCAGATACCCCAGTAGTAAGTGGCACTCTGTAGCTGCTTAGAGGCTCACAGCAACCAAATCTGTGGCTCAAAATTAAGCCTGTGTGTGAGATTGGAGGGGACAGTGGTTTCTACAAAGCAGTGCTCAACTGCGAGTTCCCAGCCAGTTTAGCCAATGGTCAGGGACGATGGAAGGTGTAATCCAACAGCTGGGGACCCAAGGTTGAAGTATGTTGGTTTAAAGGTGTGTTTTTTTACCTCGCACCAAGTATTTGAAGCACAAAGCTTCCTCCTAGGAATCCTGGGAACTGCAGTTTGTTAAGGGTGGTGGGAATTGTAGTTTTGATGGGTAAACTACAGTTCCCAGGGAAGCTAGGTGGGTTTTAATGTGTGATATTAAACCAGCCCTGCTGTGTTTGGAGGAGTCCCCCATATTCCGTCTGGTGAGGTGTTTGTAGGAGGAAGCTCTGGGCCCCTGCCTCCAAATTCTGCTCTGACAGCATCCACTGTGCAAAAAAAAATAAAAAATGAGAGAGCTGTTGCTTTTGCAAAATGGGAAAGGTTGCCTGAGGTTGACGGCTGGGGATCCGAACTCCCTGGGTGTCCACTCCACCTGCCCCCACTCGGCTTCCACATTCCTGTTTCAGCTAACACGCCTTCCAGCTTGCACCGGGACCTGTTCCCCAAGCGGTACCCGCCCATCCTGCCTCCAGGATTCAGCCCCAGGCAAGGGCAAGATCAACACCTCCAACAGCAGGCGACAGTTCTGAAGCATCAAAACAAATCCAGTCTCGGGATCAGCTAGGAAGGGCCATGGGTATAGCTTGCAGAGCATGTACTCCACTCCCGAAAGGTCCCAGGTTCAGTTCCCTGTACCATCCTTACTTGAAACACCAGAGAGCACCTCCCTGCCAGTGCATACTTTTAAAGCTGAGATTAATTTGCCAAAGGTGCGCACAGAAAAGCTGAATTGAATCCGAACAACCTGTTTGCAATACAGTGGTACCTCGGGTTAAGTACTTAATTCGTTCCGGAGGTCCGTTCTTAACCTGAAACTGTTCTTAACCTGAAGCACCAGTTTAGCTAATGGGGCCTCCTGCTGCTGCTACGCCGCTGCTGCATGATTTCTGTCCTCATCCTGAAGCAAAGTTCTTTACCCAAGGTACTATTTCTGGGTTAGCGGAGTCTGTAACCTGAAGCGTCTGTAACTGGAGGTACCACTGTACTAGGTTTCCATCTGAAAGCACTAGGTAAAGGTAAAGGACCCCTGGATGGTTAAGTCCAGTCAAAGGCGACTATGGGGTTGCAGCCCTCATCTTGCTTTCAGGCCAAGAGAGCTGGCGTTTGTCCACAGACAGCTTTCCGGGTCATGTGGCCAGCAGGACTAAATGGCTTCTGAAGCAATGGAGCACGGAAATGCCTTTTACCTTCCCACCGCAGCTGTCCCTATTTATCTACCTGCGCTGCCATGCTTTCCAACTGCTAGGTTGGTAGGAGCTGTGAGAGAGCAATGGGAGCTCACCCCGTTGTGGGGATTCGAACCACCGACCTTCTGATCGGCAAGCCCAAGAGGCTCAGTGGTTTAGACCACAGCACCACCCGAGTGCTGAAAGCACTATCCCAGTCTTGTCTGCTGTGACGGACTCTACAATGTGGTGTCTTCTGGGTGTTGCCAAACTACAGCTTCCATCATCCCTGACCATTGGGCTATGCTGACTAGGGCTGGTGGGATTTGCAGTCCAACAGCAGCTGGACCCAATCGGCAGGCGGTTGGACACTTCCAGGCAGACACCCGGGAAGGGACTGCCAGGGACTGAAGCAATTTGCATGCGTAAATTGTATCCTCTACCCAGTGATTTAGCAGGAGGTTGCACCAGCTGCTAACTATCGGAGTCGGAATGCCACATTTGGCAGTCAGCACTCGCAAAAAGCCTGACCTACTTACCAGCTCCAGGTAGTTGGGCAAGAGGCCTTCTAAGTCCCTTCTCCCCCGAGGCAGGAGAGGAAGAAATAAAAGAAGGTACGTGGGTTTTGGCTCCATACTATAACTGTAAACAGCCAGTCTCAAAACACCTGAGGTAAAGAGGAGGTGTTTAAAACTTAGTCCCGCATCCCGTTCTGACAGCGGCCAAACCGATGCCTCTGGGAATCCCGCAAGCAGGAGCTGAGGGCAACAGCAAGCTTATAATTAACAGCAACTGATATTTGAAGGCACATTTCCTCTGACGGTGTAGGAAGAACATAGCCGTTGTGGCTGGTACCCATTCTCCATGAATTTGTTGGAGGATGCTGGTCATCAAGCCCTCCAAAAAGTTCTCCAATGAAAAGAGGGTCGTCCTGTTCCATCATCAGCTTTGTTCTTGTTGTTTATACCCTGTTCATCTGACTGGGTTACCCAAGCCACTCTGGGTGTCTTCCCACACATATACAACATGAAACATTTTTTAAAAAAACTTTCCTATGTGGGGCAGCCTTCAGATGTCGTCTAAAGGTTGTTTAAATTACAGTGGTACCTCGGGTTACATACGCTTCAGGTTACAGACTCCGCTAACCCAGAAATAGTGCTTAAGGTTAAGAACTTTGCTTCAGGTTGAGAACAGAAATTGTGCAGCAGCGGCGCAGCAGCAGCAGCAAGAGGCCCCATTAGCTAAAGTGGTGCTTCAGGTTAAGAACAGTTTCAGGCTAAGAACAGACCTCCTGAACGAATTAAGTACTTAACCCGAGGTACCACTGTAGTTATCTCCTGGGCTTGGTGGTCACATAACTCCATGCCCTCCAATGTTTCTCCAATGAAAATAGGGACATCTTTAAGGAAAAGCGGGACATTCCGGGATCAAATCATAAACTGGGATGGCTTCTGAAAATCAAGGACTGTCCCTGGGAATTAGGGACACTTGGAGGGTCTGTATCTTGTGGGTACAAATCGCCCAGTTTCGGGATGTGCTGGGGGATTCCTTTTGTCTGTCCTTCATTGGCTCGTCCGAAGTTCTGGCGACATGAGGGCAGGAGCAAACCTTCCGCCTATCCATTTACTCCACAGGATGCCTATTTTTAGACACCTCTGTGGTTTCCAAGGCAAGAGAGATCATAATTGCCAGGCAGCACCTCCCTTTTTATATATTTATAGAACTTAGGCCTGGCGATTGCACCCAAGTTCTGGAGGGGAGATCATACCCCCGTTTCGGATGGGGATTACGGCAGCAGGGATCAACACGGTGCATGCGTAGACGTGCTCAACAACACCTGACAAACGCTTGGCTCTGCCCACTGTAGATGCTGGCCAGGGGTGACAGAAAAGCAGCCAGCACATGCTCAGAGATGCTCTCTTCACAACAAACAGCAGAGAGCCTTACATGCCACACTTTGTCGTATTTTAAAAGATTTCATGGGACATGGGTGGCGCTGTGGGTTAAACCACAGAGCCTAGGACTTGCCGATCAGAAGGTCAGCGGTTTGAATCCCCATGACGGGGTGAGCTCCCGTTGCTCGGTCCCTGCTCCTGCCAACCTAGCAGGTCAAAAGCACGTCAAAGTGCAAATAGATAAATAGGTACCGCTCCTGCGGGAAGGTAAATGGTGTTTCCGTGTGCTGCTCTGGTTCGCCAGAAGCGGCTTCGTCATGCTGGCCACATGACCTGGAAGCTGTACACCGGCTCCCTCAATCAATAAAGCGAGATGAGCGCCGCAACCCCAGAGTTGCTCACGACTGGACCTAATGGTCAGGGGTCCCTTTACCTTTACCTAAGGGATTTCATACCTGCGCCGTAAGGGCCCATGAATCACCCCTGGCCCCTTTCTCTCTTGAGTTTCTAGTCCTTAAGATGCATATGGCTAAGAGAGGATTTTAGGACTGTCACTTTGGGTGCCTTCCATAGCGTCCTGTTCCTCAGCACATCTGGCAAGGGCCAATTACATTTATTCGTGCAAAAACAATGCAAAATCCAGCAGATTTGCCTCACTAGCTATTTTAATAACAAGTCTGAGAATCTTTTTTTTTTTGTTCTCTCTCTTATTCCCTCCCCATATTTTGATTTTATTGTCTAAATTATGCAAAGAAAGAAAGCCTGACAATCGTGACATTCTTGACTCCTTCCCTCTGACCCCATTTTGCAAACGGCAATCCTCCTCCTGCCTCAGTTTCCCTTCTGCGGGATGAAGTTAATGATACTCCTCCTGTCCCCAAGGAGGGGGCGGGTGGTTTCACTAGTGAATGCGGGTGAGGCAATGCCTGCACGGTGCAGATGAAAGCAGCAGCAGAGCCAACATTTTAAAAAGCACGGCGGGCTGTTATTAAATTAATATTAACTGGGACGTGATAACTGTGGGACACGTGTTCTTTGTGGCCTCTGCAGCTTAAGCCCCGCAGCCCTTTGAGCGCTGGGCTGGAAGGCAGTTCAAAGAAAGCACTCCCAGTTAGCTAATGGGCAGGTTGGCAAACACACACCCCATTCAGAAGTTGCGCTGGCTAGGCTGGGGCACCCAAAGCTTGCCTCCCTCTAGAGATCAGACTTGTGGGCAAGGCAGCGTCCCAGAAATCCTAGCTCCAACTCTCTCCCCCTGCTCTCACCAGCCCCACTGCCTTCAAACAGGGCCCTCTCTGAATATCTCAGCTGACCATGAGATCTGGGGTTGGTGTAGCATTGCCACATCTGGTTGGGCAAAATACAGGGCAGGGAAGGGTGGGAATTGGGGGGCACACATATGAAACCGGATCCTCAAACCCACCCCTTTGTGGAGGGGGATTAACTGCCTACCCCACTTCAAAATAAGATGCTGATTTTGAAGGCAGCTCCCCTAAGTTGGGATGTTTAGAAGTCCCATTCTCTCTCTCTCTCTCTCCCTCTCTCACACACAAACACATACACCTGCTTCAACTTTAGCAGACTAAAGAGGTTACTCTGTCATTGGTGCCCATTTTAGATGGTCAGCGAATTCTGGAAAACGCCATCAATGCTGATGGCATGTATGAAAAGCCCTTTTGAATCAGGCACATCTAGTCTGGCATCCTGTTCTCAGTGGCCAACCAGGTGCCCGTGGTGGGAAGCCGTGAAGCAGGACCTGAGCACAGCCGCAACGCTCTCCACTTGCGATTGCCCACAACTCACTATTTAGAGCAGGGGTCCACAAACTAAGGCACGCGGGGTGGATAAGGCCCGAGGGACTCGTTTATCTGGCCCGCGGCGACAAGCCGCCACCTGCTGCCACTGCCCGCTGTTACCAAGCGCTGAACGGTGCGGCTGCCCACTTCCGGGTCGGAGGAGCACCGGAAATAGATAGTGCGCATGCACAAGCATTATTTGCCAATGTGCAAGCGTTATTTTCGGTGCACATCCGGGTCGGAGGAGGCCCATGACATACAAGCTATTTCCGGTGCTCCTCTGACCCGGACGTTCGCCGGAAATAGCGTGTGCGCACGCTTATGGGCGCATGCTCCCCCGCCCTCCGGCCCGCCACACAATTGGTACTGGAGACACTGGCCTGAAGCGCAGTAAGTTTGCTGACCCTTGATTTAGTGGGATACAGTGGAGGAGGAACAAAGCCATCATTGCTAGTAGCCATTGACAGCCTCCTCCATGAATTTGTCCAATCCTCTTTTAAAGCCATCCACGTTGCTGGCCATCACTGCCCCTGTGGCAGGGAGCATAACAGTGTGCTGTCTGAAAGCCTTTCTCTTGTCTGTCCTGAATCTTCATTGGATGTCCATAGGTTCTAGTGTTATGAGAGAGAAAAGCTTTCACTATCTGCTTTCTCCCTGCAAAAGTTTTTTTACATGTCTCCTCTTTCTATCATGTCTCTTGTTACTCACATTTCCTCTAAACTGAAAAGTCCCAAATGCTGCACCCTTTCCTCACAGGGGAGTCACTCTGTGCCCTTGATCATTTGGGTTTGCCCTTTTACAAACTTTCCCCAACTCTACAATATCTGGGTGAGGCGACCAGAACTGCCCACAGTGTTACCAAAAGCAGTAACACCATATAGATTTGTAGAACAGCAATATGATGTTGGCAGTTTTATTTTCAGTTCTTTTCCTAATGATCCCTAGCACGGAATTTGCCTTTTTTCACAGCTTGTCTGTCCTCTGAAATAAAAAACCCTGAATATTGTAACTTTTAAAATCGTAACATATACAGTGGTACCTCGGGTTACAGACGCTTCAGGTTACAGACGCTTAAGGTTACAGACTCCGCCAACCCAGAAATAGTACCTCAGGTTAAGAACTTTGTTTCAGGATGAGAACAGAAATCACGTGGCGGCAGCAGCAGGAGGCCCCATTAGCTAAAGTGGTGCTTCAGCTTAATAACAGTTTCAGGTTAAGAACGGACCTCCAGAATGAATTAAGTTCTTAACCCGAGGTACCACTGTACTAGCAGGGTTACCCTGGTTATGTTTACAATATGTTGAAAACCAATGAAACTTCCATGAAACGAAAGAATAAATCCCGTTCTTAGAGATTACAAATCTGAAACCCTGCCCATGCCACCCCCTCAAAGGCATTCTTTCCCTCTCTCCTCTAACCATTAGTCACTACTTCCTCTCCACAACAACAACAAAACTTGGAACAAAACTCTGGACTCAGGAGCCTTGCTTCAAAAGGAGAGGGAATACCCTCCTTCCCTCATGTTCTCTCAGCATTTAAGTGGATTCTCCCGCAAGATGGACAAGGAAAGGAATCCTAGCTTTTGTTTTATCCGCTCCCTGCAAGGGAAACATTAGCAACCCAGGAATCACTCCGCCTTCCAGGATGCCCACTATGTAACACTTTGCCTGATCGTCATTCCTGTTAGTTTCTTCTTCCCTCCCTCCTCCCGGTATTCGGAGGAACCTGTTACACTGGCGCCACAGCCGGTCCCTTTGGGCGTGATCAGCGTCTTTCGGAAGCCTCGCATCCTGCTGACAGGCTATGTTATTGGGGGGTGGCGGTGGTGCGGGGGCAGATGGGCAAACTGGAAATCTGAGCGTCCCTTTAGGCTGCAAGGCCAGTTTCCACAACCGGATCTAAGAGATGTGGCTCCCCAGGAATTTTATAGCTGCTCCTTCCTCAGTACCTCCCTACTTCTGTGAGCGTACTAACCTGTGCCAAGACAGTGTGCCTCCGTGTAATAGCAGTGCCAAATTTAGGATGGTGTGGGTCATTCCCTGGAACAGGGTGCCGAGCTGAGGGGGCACAAAATAATAATAATAATAATCATCCCAGTCATACCTCATCTTACGTTTGCTTCATGTTACGTTCTTTCAGGTTACATCCTGCGGCAACCCAGAAGTACCGGAAAGGGTTACTTCCGGGTTTTGCTGCTCGCGCATGCGCAGAAGTGCTAAAACGCGCTTCGTGCATGCGCACAAGTGCCAAATCACGCTGCACACCTGCGCAGATACGGTGCTTCAGGTAGCGCTCTTTTCATGTTGCGAACGGGCCTCTGGAACGAATCCCATTCGCAACCAGAGGTACCACTGTATTTACGTACCCTCCAACATTTCTCCAGTGAAAATAGGAGCATCCTAACGAAATGTGGGACATTCTGGGATCAGATCAGAAAACGGGACGGCTTCTGTAAATCTGGGACTGTCTGTGGAAAAGACCACCTGGAGGGTCTGTTTTTATATGTGTACCTTCTCAAAGGTAGGCCCTGGTGTGCTTCAGAGCATGCGCAGAACGGAATGTGAGTGGGAAGAGGGCATGAAAATAAGAATTTCGGGGGGGGGTTGCGCACCAAATTTTGTCCTGGCTCAGGGCGCCATATTACCAAAGTCTGCCTAATACCAGTTTCTAGGAATAGCAGATGGAGAGAGTTTTGCTGTGTTCAGCATGGCACCCAGTGACCCACTTGGTATCTGGATAGACACACCTCAACCTTTAAAAATCCATGCCCCCTTTTAGCTAATGCAGCAATCGCAGGCCCACCCCCCCTCCACCTCCAAACCTGGCTCTCCTACTTACTTGATCTGAATTTTCAAAAGAATGGCAATATAATGACTTCTAATTATAAATTATATTTTCAAGCTTGATAATAAAGATGAACCAAAATACTTACGTTTTTGTATAAAAAAAATCCACAGGAAATTGGAAACTACATCGAATGACTGATGCCTCATGCTTGTTGCAAGCATTTGGATTCTGGGCACATGGAAGACAGAGCACATCTTAGGTTGATTTCAATGTACAGTGGTACCTCGGGTTAAGTACTTAATTCGTTCCGGAGGTCCGTTGTTAACCTGAAACTGTTCTTAACCTGAAGCACCACTTTAGCTAATGGGGCCTCCTGCTGCCACCACGCCGCCAGAGCACAATTCCTGTTCTCATCCTGAAGCAAAGTTCTTAACCCGAGGTACTATTTCTGGATTAGCGGAGTCTGTAACCTGAAGAGTATGTACCGTATTTTTCGCCCTATAGGACGCACCAGCCCATAGGACGTACCTAGTTTTTTTGGGGGGAAATAAAAGGAAAAAAAATTATTTCCCCCCCCCCAGCCGCGGATATCTGCCCGAAGCATGGGGCGCTCTGCTTCAGCGCGCCCTGCACTCCGGGCAAGCAGGCTGCTATCCGCAGCCTAGGGAGCCTTGCGGGAACTGGATGGCAAGGACTGGATGTCTGTGGCAAAAATGTTCCTCACAGAGTGCTCCTAAACGGTCTGCTCCATTTCCTGTGCCAGAGGATTGTGTGCTATCTGCAGAATCAAGTTTGCTAACTAATGAAACTTTTTTCCAAAGGGTTTCTAGATGGTCCACGTCAAGGCTTATCAACTCTTCATCTTGTTCCGCTGATTTTCCCTGGGGGAAACCGCTCATTAGCACTCAGTCGGAGCAAATGGCAATTCAAGTTTCCCCCAGGTTGCCATTATTATTATTATTATTATTATTATTATTATTATTATTATTAAATTTGTATACCACCCTTCATCCAGAAATCTCAGAACTATTCACAGCATAAAAATACAAGACACATAATACAAACAAAATACACAATAAGAACAAGAACAAACCAAACCAATAACCTCTCCACTCCCTCCCAAGAACACAATCAAAAGGATATAGGATGTTAGTCAGCCCAAGGCCTGGTTGAAGAGGAACACTTTCACCTGGCACCTAAATCTGTATAATGAAGGCACCAGGCGAACCTCCCTGAGGATGTTGCCACCCTCTGGACCTCTTGTGGAGGAGCCACACAAAGAAGGGTCTCAGAGGATGATTTCAGGGTCCATTTGTTCCAATCTATCACAAAACGGAAGGGTTTCCCTTGGAAAGGAGCGGGGCAAGGTGGAAACCGCTCAAACCCATGCTTTCTAGGCAAAGCAGAGACCCCCTGACTCAGTCCAGGCCTGTGGTTGGTCTGGTCCAGGCATAGGTAAACTCAGCCCTCCAGATGGGACTACAACTCCCATCATCCCTGAGCACTGGTCCTGTTAGCTAGGGTTGATGGGAGTTGTAGTCCCAAAACATCTGGAGGGCCAAGTTTGCCTGTGCCTGGTCTGGTCCATCTGAAAGGCCTGACTAAGAGATGGATGAGTTTAGTGAACAAAGCCCAAAGGGATGAATAAATTAGTAGTCATTTTCTGGATTGGCTCACTAACTGGATCTCATCTGCCTCTCACACCCAGTCGAAGATCTCCCTCTGTCTCTTGTATTTGTCCGTGGGGGGGGGGGATAAAAGGGAAATCGTGAGTGCAGCACACCTCTGAGGAAGCAAACATAGGTATCTGTTTTCACTGATGGGCCGTCATTGTGCTCAAAGGCCATCATGGCCTCCCTATCTATGGATCTATGTTTTACCTTTTTTCATCCATTAAAATATGGCACCATGGACTGAGCAGGATCCCAGAGCAACTGTTTTGCATCGGCTTCAGAAGAAGACATGCAGAGCGCGAGACAAGCCTATGGAGTAAAAACAATGAGGAATTGGAGGTGACAAAGTGTTACCTACCCAAAGAGTAACCTGAAACAGAGAAGGTTCTGGCCAAAAAGAAGGAGGTGTCTTAATATGGCTAGGTAAATGCTTAAGTATGGATATTGAGTTCACCTAATCTGTGTACTGTACATATCGTTCCTGACATTGCCTATCATTTACACACTGCTTAAACACCTACACTCTGCATATCCAGTCTTCTCCCCCCTTTCCCCAAACGGCACATTTTGGGTGGAAGTCTATGATGCAATATGACGACTGGGGTGTATGTGGTGTTCGGGGAGGGGGACACACACCATGCTTATCTACCGTTGGACCTGATCCTGCACTCAGCTCTCGTTCATGGCTCCTAGAAACTGTCAGTATGCAACAGCAGCAACACCCTGGCAATGGGCTTCAACTGGCCTGCTAAACCAGGTGAGGATAGCCAGTGGTTCTCAAGCACCCAGCAAGTTAGGGGCTTCCTCTGCCTGTGAAGACAGGATCCGGCAGATTGAGCGGACAGAACCAAAAGTGGGTCCAAGGGTCAAGAAGGCGGTTTGCTAAAAACTGGAAAAAAGAAACTGTGCCAACAAAAAAGGAATAGCAAGACAAACTGTTAGAGTATATTGAACTGGCTAGATTAACAGAGGCAATTAGAGATCACACTAGACAAGAGTTTCAAAAAGCATGGGGGAAATGTAGAGAATACTTCACAAAACAGTGCCCTAAAATACATACCTGGACTTGTTTCGATTAATGTCTGCATGAGACTTTATGGATATTTAAGTTATAATTAGAAAAATCTTAATAATTATTCATAAAGGAAACAGCTTATAAGAAGTAAATAAGGAGGCCAGATACAGGATAAAGGAAGTGTTTTATTTGGTTGTTTGTATTGGGTAAAACCTCAGTGCCTAGGGCTTGCTGATCGCATGGTCGGCGGTTCGAATCCCCGTGGCAGGGTGAGCTCCCGTCTTTCGGTCCCAGCTCCTGCCCACCCAGCAGTTCGAAAGCACCCCTAAGTGCAAGTAGATAAATAGGTACCGCTTTATAGCGGGAAGGTAAACGGCGTTTCCGTGTGCTGCACTGGTGCAGGCTCGCCAGAGCAGCTTCGTCACGCTGGCCACGTGACCCGGAAGTGTCTCCGGACTGCGCTGGCCCCCGGCCTCTTAAGTGAGATGGGCGCACAACCCTAGAGTCGGACATGACTGGCCCGTACGGGCAGGGGTACCTTTACCTATGTTATGCTTATTGTATGTTATGTTCATGTTTAATGAGGGTGGATTTCTGTATTGGGGGGGTTATGTTATGTTGTAAATAAAATTTCCAATAACAAATTATTTAAGAAGAAGAAGAAGAAGAAGGTGGTTTGTGCATGTGCTGTAGAAGGAAGCGAGGGGCAGATGGGGCTCATCCACCTGGGAAGGTAGCCCATCTAAGAGAAAGAAAATGCTAATCCTAAACTTCTGCTGCCTTGAAGGATAGCTTCAGAAGAAAAGGCTAAAGAGTAAACGCTACACAAATCCAGAGTGGAGTCCCTAAGACAGTTGGATGGCACCATGTATGCCTCCTTCTGGCAACTCCTGCAGTCAAGCCAGAGCCAAATGTATTGCTCTGCTTTCCTTTGAACCACATCAGCGAGGCCAAGAGGGGGTCTTGTCCTCTGGGCAGCCCAGGACCTCCATACACCCTGCCCAGGCTTGCGCCCTGGAGAAGTCCCTTCAGTGCTGCTAATGCAGCAATCTGATTTCACCCCCGATGGGGCACTCCAGTCAACAACAAATGTGATGACCGTTCCATCTCCACAAGGACAGCAGCTTTCTAGATGGAATGCCCCCCCCCCTGTGCTCTGTTCTGGGAATTATCGCTCCTCCCACCAAGCATCAAATATGAGTGAGGGCCGCCAAAAAATGTCTTGAGGGCCACATGTGGCCCTGGGGCCGCGTGTTGGACCACCCTGCGTTAAAAGCATGAATGTAGAACCTGTGGTACTTGTGGTTTCTTCTTTGACCACTGGCCATACCTCCTGGGATCTGGAGTCCCAACAACTTCTGGAGGGACACGGGTCCCCCATCCCCAGGCTAGGGACTGCGTACACACCACACAGCACCCCCCCAAAAAAACCTAGGAACTGTAGCCTAGAGGGAGACCGTTCCAGTGTTGAATGGCTTTTACCGTCAGAAAGTTCTTCCTGGTGTTGAGTCGGAATCTTCTTCCTTGTAACTTGAATCCATTGGTTCAAGTCATACCCTCCAGAGCAGGAGAAAACAAGCTTGCTCCATCCTCCTTGTGAGAGCCCTTCAGATATTTGAAGGTGGCTATCTTATCTCCTCTCTAGAGAACTGCATGCATTGAGTGTGGAGATGGAACAGTCACCACAGTGGTTCTTGGCAACCAGCCAGATGGGCAGAGTAAAAACAAAACAACAATCCATTGGGTCCTAGAATGGGTGTAGCCAGGATTTATGTTGGGGGAGCAAGACACCCGCCTGCCATTTTCCTCTTGTCCCCTTTAGTATTTTTATTTGTTTACTTGATGGGGGGGACAGCAGCCCCCCTGCTTCCCCTGCCTACACCTGGGTGGCGCTGTGGTCTAAACCACTGAGCCTCTTGGGCTTGCCGATCAGAAGGCCTCAGTTTGAATCCTCACGACGGGGTGAGCTCCTGTTGCTCTGTCCCAGCTCCTGCCAACCTAGCAGTTCAAAAGCACACCAGCACAAGTAGATAAATAGGTACGCTGCGGCGGGAAGGTAAACGGCGTTTCCTTGCACTCTGGTTTCCGTCACGGTGTCCCGTCACGCTAGAAGCGGTTCAGTCATGCTGGCCACATGACCCAGAAAGCTGTCTGTGGACAAACACTGGCTTTCTCGGCCTGGAAAGCGGGATGAGCGCCGCAACCCATAGTCACCTTTGACTGGACTTAACTGTCCAGGGGTCCTTCCCCCCCTTTTTTAACCTAGCGTCTGGAGCAGGGGAAAAACAAGCTGGCTCCATCCTTAATGTGACGATGCCCTTTATGGCAGCTTCATATGGCTGCTGGGAATTATAGCTCTGTTGGCAGGCGGTAAGCTAGGTGCCATGAATTGGGGGGGGGCAGGCAGGGAGGTAAATGTGCTTTACCATAGGGGATGTAAACAGCTACTGTCCAAAGATGGCTGCTCCCTGGGTGTGCCCCCCCCCAGTGTCTGGCCGCTTCCCGTCACTCCAAAACACCCTTTCTTGTTTGCGAGAGCCTTGGCACTCCAAGTGCCGTTTGGAGTACCAGAGGGCGGAACACAGCGAGCAGGTGCCTGCTGAGCCAGCCCCAATAAAGCAGCCGGATCCTGGCTCGGGAGCTCCTGTGGCTTTGCCCGTGGGGCATCGGCAGGGCCCCAAGCAGGAGAGCCTGCCAAGGGACTCGGCGACGCAGCAGCAGCAGCCACCCCGCGTGGCAGGTGAATCACGTACGGTCCGGTCCTCGCCCAAGCAGAGGAACCTGAGGAACCGCACGACGCCGACGCCACTGGGGAGGCTCCCAGCCGGCACCGCAATGAAGTCGCGAGCTGCTTCTGAGCACCCGCTCCCTTCCCCGAGGGGGAAAACGCAAGATTGGATTCCAGAGCGGATTCCAGGAGCGTTGCCGCATCCACACCTGTCGCAGGCAGCCACTACAAAGAGTTTCTCCTGGCACCTGGAAGGATAACGCATTTGCTGAGGAAGGGCCTTCACAGAACCATAGAGCCCAACCCCCTGAAATGCAGGAATCTTTTTGCCCAGCGTGGGGCTCAAACCCACAACCCTGAGATTAAGAGTCTCATGTTCTGCCCACTAAGCTATTCTTCCGGAAGTGACAAAGCCAGCTTTTCAGGGATACAACCCCAAGCTTCGTACCTGATTACTATTATTACTACTACTACTGTTGTTGTTGTTTTGTTGTTTTTACCGTGCCCATCTGACTCTGGGCAGCTTCCAACAGATATAAAAATATAATAAAACACCAGACATTAAAAACCTCCCTATACAAGGCTGCCTTCAGATGTCTTCTAAAAGTTGTGCATTTATTTATCTTCTTGACATCTGATGGGAGGGCGTTCCACAGGGTGGGTGCCACTACCGAGAAGGCAGAGACTTGTAGCTTCACTTCTCGCAGTGAGAGAACCAAACAGAAGGCCCTTGGAGCTGGGAGCTCAGTGTCCAGGCTGAACGCTGAACGTTTGCCAAGTTCCCATCTCAAGCCTAAAACTGCTCAAGGGGGATGCAGTGTCCCCCCCTCCCCTCCTCCATCAACGGCCACGAGCTGCAGTGGCTCCGATTTGCCCTTGCTGATGGAGGCAGTGAGCACTTCCAGATGTCCTGTTCACTGAGCATTCACCTGGATCCATTTGTGGGGAAGTCAGAAGATGCTGCATCAACGCAAGTCTTATCCTTTTACTGTGCATTTTTACATCCCTTTCTTCATTGCAAACAACAACAAAAAAGGTTGGCTCTTTTGGGGAAGTGGGTTTCTTGCCCAAGACCTTGTAATGGACTGTAAATCTGCAACCTGAATTTTCTGGGGTGTGATTGAACCTGACCCCAAAATAATGACAGGTGGGGAAAGTGTGTTACCTACAGGCATCTGTAGATTGGCACTAGGACACTGGACTAGATGGGCCACTGGCCTGATCCAGCAAAGCTCCTCTTGTGTTCCCCCACTCCTATCCTTGTGCCACAAAGAGGTCACTTGGCTCTAGCCATTAGGCATCACACCCTTTTGACATCCAGGGCCTCGTGGTACTAGGGCACCAGGTTGCCCTCCCCCACAGCTCATGGGAGAGGTGCTTCTAGGACCAAGGTGAAAGCTCCCTTGTTATTTTTGCTCTTCAGGTTTGGATGTTGCTAATGTAATCATGTTCTATTTACAGTGCTGAAATGTTTTTCTGGGTGCCTTGTTGTATTTGCTACTGTGTTGTTTTTATTATGAAACTCTTTTTTGCATGGCTAAATTTTCCGATGCGTTGCTGCGATCTTTGTTGCAACATGCTTTGAGTGTGACTGGTGTTTTTGTGTGTGGAAATGTGGCGTACAGATAGCATTACGAATAAATGATTGGAGACCCTCCCCCAGCTTTGTTGTCCCCCCCTCCCCTCAAAGAACCGGGAACTTGAACCCTTGAAGACGCGCTCCCCTCATTCAACCACCACCGTCACTGAGCACCACAACTGCAAGCCCTCCAACCTGCTCTGCCAGAACTACAAACAGGACCCAGGAGTCCTGGTGCCTGGCTACCATCCTTTTGAGTGAAATGAAAGGGTTTGCTTTGAGAAGGGGCTCCTCTGGAAGAGGGACACAGCTTGTCCCCTGATCACTCACTGCTTCTTTAAACAGGTTACCCTTTGCTTCTGAGCTGGCAACTGGGCGCTGATGGTACATTTGAAGACAGATGTGGCCCTTGAGCCACCTGCTGTTGAACTCTGCTGCTACCAGAAATATGTGCAGTTGCGTTCTTTTTGTGGAGTGTATGGGGTCGTTGGTCCACCGTTGGTCCTCACCCTGCACTCAGCTTTCCCCTGTGGCTCCTAGAAGCTGTCAGCATGCGACAGCAGCCACACCCCAGGAAATTGCTTCAATTGGCTGGCTAAACCAGGTAGCCTATTGGTCTCAAAACACTTGGTGAGTTAGAAATTCTGCCAGCAAGTGAGAATGGGCTCTGGTGGATTGAGCAGACGAGACCGACGACAGCGGTACTAATGGTCAAGAAGGCGGTTTCTGCACAGGCTGCGGAGGGAAGTGAGGGGCAGATGGGGGCTCACCCACCTGGGAAGGTAGCCCATCGAGGAAAAGGAAGACTCTGCTCCTAAACTTCTGCTGCCTTGAGGGATATATTCAGCAGAAGAGAAGGCTAATAATAATAATAATAATAATAATAATAATAATAATAATATTTTTTAATTATTTATACCCTGCCCATCTGGCTGGGCTTCCCCAGCCACTTTGGACAGCTTCCAACCAAATATTAAAATACAGTAATACATCAAAAATTAAAAGCTTCCCTAAACAGGGCTGCCTTCAGATGACTTCTGTTTGGTAGTTGTTGTTCTCTTTGACATCTGGTGGGAGGGCGTTCCACAGGCGGGTGCCACTACCCAGAAGGCCCTCTGCCTGGTTCCCTGTAACTTGGCTTCTCGCAGTGAGGGAACTGCCAGAAGGCCCTTGGCGCTGGACCTCAGTGTCCGGGCAGAACGATGGGGGCTAAGGAGTAAACCCTACACAAATCCAGAGTGGAGTCCCTGAGACGGTTTGGCAGCTCCTGCAGTCAAGCCAGAGCCAAATGTATTGCTCTGCTTTCCTTTGGACCATATCAGTGAGGCAGGTGGAAGTGGGAGATCTTGTTGTCTGGGCAGCCCAGGACCTCCTGGTTTTTCCCCTGGGAGGGCACTTTGGCGCTGCTAATGCAGTGATTCGACTTCACCCCCAGAGGCGCACTCCACTGTCTCTCGAGACAGATGGATGCCAACAACTTAGGTATTTTCATCCACTCCAGGTCTGCAATGTCCACTTCTTCACTGCTCATACTATCCATGCCCAAATTTGCCCTAACTGCCCCCCCCCGCACCACTGCTGTTCAACCGAGCATGGAAACAACACTTCACCCATCTCATTATTAAGCCTTCACCCTTTTCACAAACGAAAACCAAATTATCTGAAACTTAGGCCCCAGAAATGCCCAGTTCCACCCCCCTCCATTCAGACGATACTAATTGAACCCTTCCGTTCCTTTTTCCGTTTGCAAAACGGTTCACAGCCTTCGTTATGTTTGCCACTTCAACAGTCCCAGACCCGCCAAGTGTCCCTATTTTCCCGGGTTTAGAAATGCCGTCCCAGTTTCTGATTTGATCCAGGAATGTCTTGCTTTTCCTTAGGACATTCCTATTTTCACTGGAGAAATGTTGGAGGGTATGGAGTTATGCAACCCCTCCCCCCAGCCAACAAGATATTATGGAATAGGACGTCCCTATTTTCATTGGAGAAATGTTGGAGGGCATGCAATCCTTGGAACCAAAACACATCCATACCCCCCACTCTGATTCACAAAACACACAGAACTCATTATACACCTTTAGGCGCCAGGCAAAAACATTCCTTTTTCAACCAGGCCTTTGGCCAATCCGATTCACATCTTATACCCTTTTAAAAAATGTGTGTGTGTGTGTTTTGGGGGCTATTGGGCTGTTGTTTTATTTTTATTAGGCATATTGTGATTTTATATCTTGATTTTATTCTGTGAACTGCCCTGAGACCCCTGGGTATAGCGCGGTATATAAATTCAACAACAACAACTGTAGAGGAAAGCGACAGTGATTTGACGAAGGTTGCACACCAAGGTCTGTAGCAGAGGTGGGGAATTAAAACCAGCTCTCTCTTCTGAAAAGCCACAACGATCTCCATAACCCTCGGGGAGCTTCTCCTCTTCTGGGGCCCCGCAGTCCACACCCAGAGCTCTTCAGGAGACAGCAAACACGATTTGAAAAGGCACCAGGACTTGCAAACCCACGCAGGAAGGGCCTGATTTTCCACCTCACGCCACCCGCCCAGCTGACTTACCGCTGGAATATGCTCCGCCGCCCGCCTCCAGCAGGATCCTCCGTGCCGCAACCTGGAGAGGAACAACAGCGCAGCTTCTCCGCCGCCGCCGCACCCCGCCCCATTCCCCGGGGCGCTGCGAGGCAGTTGTTTGCAAAAGCGCCCTGTCATTTCTTCGGAGGCCAGCGAGGCACACCTGGACCTGACCTTGCCCAAAACGCTCACCTCAAAGAATCCAGGCACGCACCTCGGGAGCAGGTGGGGACATGGGCGTAGCCAAGGGGTGGGGGGACAAGGGGGGCAGCTGCCTCCTCCCCCCCATCAAGGAAAACAATAGAAATACTTAAGTAACTGACCAGTCACGTCAGTTCTAACCCCCCTAACAAAAGTCCTCCCCCCCCCTTAAAATCCTGGCTACACCCATGGGTGGGGAGGCTGGGAGTGAAGGGGGGGGGAGAAGGAGAGAGAAGAAAAAGCACACACACAGCTTGCCCAGTGCATCAGCTGGGGGGGGGGGGAGTAAAGGGGCTAGCTGAGTTTTTTTGCCATGGGTTTTTTGCCCATTGAGGCTCCCAGCCTGTGTATGTGTGTAGGAAAGTGTGCACTGGGTGTCTGTGTGTGTGTGTGTCAAACTGGGCCTTTGACCCGGGTGGAATAAAACCTAGTTTTGACCCTGGGTCCCCCCCCCCTTCCAGAAAAATCATTGGCCTCCTCTCTCTCTCTCTTTCCGAGGGATGGATAAGAAAAGACTTCAGCAAACAGCAACGCAAGCAGCAGCGCTCAGAGCAGGCTGCAGGAACAGCCAGTCACCTTCTCTTGCGAAATCGCAACAGCTGGAAGGAACATCAAGAGTGGCTGGACGAGACCAAAACGGACGTGTAGTCCAATGTTTGTCGTCCCTGGTGGGGCTCTGCCAGAAGCTTCTGGGAAGCTCACGTGTGAGCTGAACACCATCCAAAATCGCACCAAAAAACCACCCCTACCTGAAAGACAGGGCGAAGCAGCCGCTGCGCTCCCCACCCCTTGCATGTTGCTGTCCTAAGGAGGGAATAATGCACTTAGTAAGCAGAGGTGCTGTGGCAGAGAGGACTTTGGGGTAGGCATGGGGGAGGGGGGTAACCTGGAGAAGGACAGCCTCCCACACATTGAAGTGAAGTGTGTCGCAGGGGGTTGATCTAGATGACCCTTGGGCTCCCTTCCAGCTCTGTGATTCTATGAATAAATGCAGCGGGGTGGGGAGACATCATTTGAAGTATGACCATCTAAAGCAGTGTTTCCCAAACTTGGGTCTCCAGCTGTTTTTTTGGGACTACAACTCCCATCATCCCTAGCCAGCAGGACTAAATGGTCTGGAATGATGGGAACTGTAGTCCAAAAACAGCTGCATTAGGCACTGGAACAAGAGCACGGAGCTGTCTCAAGGGATGTTTTAATTCCACCCACCATCCACCAGGGCTGGTGGAAGAGACTGGACAAGCAATACTCCTCAGGTTGCACCTGCATTTTAATCTGTTTTAGCATTTTAACTTTCACGTGTCTTATAAAGCTAAGGCTGTCAATTTCCCTTGATTTTATTGTTTTTATCTTTTTGCAAAAAGCTTTGAGGTCCCCCCCCTTTACAATCTGGCAGTGTATAAATTTCTTGAAAAATATAAATAAAGCTGCCTTGGAGGAAAGGTGGAGGACATAGATGCAATCTATAAATAAGGTCATCTCATGAAAGTTGCGGCTGTGGCAAGATTTGAACTCAGGACTTCCCAGCTCAGAGCTGGGTTTTAATCACTAGCACAACCTCCCAAACCCTGTCTTCTGGGCTTATGTGCTGAAGCATGCAGAATACTAATAAAGAATAACATGTCCCAGATCATGGACAGAGTGCTTTTCTGTCACCATCACTAAGATTCATAGAATCATAGACTTGGAAGGGACCCTGAGGATCATCTAGTCCACCCCCTTGCAATGCAGGAACAGGCAGCTGCCCCTTGTGGGGAACCGAATCTGTGACCTTGGTGTTATGAGGATCATGCGCTATCCAGCTGAGCTAACCACCGCTTCTGGGACACAGAGAAATACTTTCTAAAGTGCTGAATCCTTGAGAAATTAAATTTTGGCTCCAAGGGTGACAGACAGCTGGCGCTGCCAAAGGACTCCCAACCTAGCCTTACCTGGCAAGCAAACCCCACCTCTGAGGCTGACAGTAAGGGGCTGGGAGATCAACACAGAACTACATCTGCAGGTGCCTGCATGCAGCAGGATCAAGGGGAGACCGCGTGGGGGATCTGTCAAGGTGTTGCAACTGCAGGAAGTACCCCACTTAGGGCTGCCTCAACTGCTATCAAGCAACTCCCCTATGAGGAAAGATTACAATCTTCAGCACAGGTAGGCAAACTAAGGCCCGGGGGCTGGATCCGGCCCAATCGCCTTCTAAATCCAGCCTGCGGACAGTCTGGAAATCAGCGTGTTTTTACATGAGTAGAATGTGTCCTTTTATTTAAAATCCATCTCTGGGTTATTTGTGGGGCATAGGAATTTGTTTATCCCCCCCCAATATAGTCTGGCCCCCCACAAGGTCAGAGGGACAGTGGACCGGCCCCCTGCTGAAAAAGTTTGCTGACCCCTGATCTTCAGGCTCGGGATACAGAGGCAAACAGCCTCCAACAGTGGAGGGCAAACTTAGCCGCTGTGGCTGGTAGCCACCAACAGTTTGTCCAATCTTCTTTTAATGCCACCCAAGTCAGTGGCCATCACTGTGTGAGCAAATGCCACCAGCAGACCCACACCACACATTTAAAGCAGATCCATGCACATGACTCCCCCCAAAGAATTGTGGGAACTGTAGTTCCCACCCACCGTACTACAATTCCCAGCACCCTTAATGAGTTCCCAGGATTCTTTGGAAGAAGTCATGTGCTTTGAATGAATGTGTGGGGTGGATCTGTCTGCAATTCACCTGTCCCCCGTGTGAAAAAGTCATTTTTCTCTGTCCCAAATCTCAACAGTCCACTCCATTGGATGCCCCGAGTTTTAGTTTTCCGTAAGGCGGCGAAACGACACTCTAGCTACTTTCCCCCAAACCATGCTACATTCTGCACCCCACTTGCTTCGCCCACCCAAAACGTCATAACTTTTCCTCGCAGGGGGAGTTGCTCTCCACCACCTCCTTGATGTTGCCCTTTTCCAAAGCTTTTCCAGGGCCTTTTGGAGGTGAGGCACCCAGAACTGTCCACGGCACAGTATTCCAAGTGTGAAGAGAAGCCTTGTTTCAATGTCACAGGACTTTTATTACTTCCCAGTAAGGCTGCAGTTTTCCCAGTAGTGATGTATGGAAGTGAGAGCTGGACCATAAAGAAGGCTGATTGCTGAAGAATTGATGCTTTTGAATTATGGTGCTGGAGGAGACTCTTGAGAGTCCCATGGACTGCAAGAAGATCAAACACATCCATTCTGAAGGAAATCAGCCCTGAGTGCTCACTGGAAGGACAGATCGTGAAGCTTAGGCTCCAATACTTTGGCCACCTCATGAGAAGAGAAGACTCCCTGGAAAAGACCCTGATGTTGGGAAAGATGGAGGGCACAAGGAGAAGGGGACGACGGAGGACGAGATGGTTGGACAGTGTTCTCGAAGCTACCAGCATGAGTTTGACCAAGCTATGGGAGGCAGTGGAAAACAGGAGTGCCTGGCGTTCTCTGGTCCATGGGGTCACAAAGAGTCGGACATGACTAAACAACTAAACAACAACAAAGGCTGCAGCATATTTGGGGTCCAACAATTAACAACAGCAACGACAAAAGGTGGGGAAACGTTATTCAAAATGAGGATGGCCAAGGTACTCCAGTCTCAAGGAATACAGAGTTACGGTACCTCCTAGAATTGCATACAGTGTAATCAGTTTGCTGTGAAAAAAACACAAAAAACCCAACACCCTGGGGCAATGCACCCATTTTGGAAAGCCTTGCATCCTAATTCAATGCATGCTTAGATGGAAGATTCCTAGGCATTTTGGTCACCTCCACCCTGCATATTTAGGGCAATCTTATACCACTTTAATAGCCACAGATTCCCCCACAAAAAATATACATCCTGGGAACTGTAGGGGGGGTCAACTATTAGCACTGTTAACAGTTCCCAGGATTCTTTGGGGGCAGGTTGTGACTGTTAACAAGGTATAGGAACGCTTTGAATGTATGGTGTCAATGTGACTAAATAGGACCAACACCCAAGTAAACACGGTGTTAGGCTCGCACTGTTACTTCCTAACGTGGCACAAACAGGACTGTGACGGAAGATTTTCTTTTTGAGATTGCCGAACTGGACTTGGGAAAGTTTAGTCTCAGAGGAAGCAGTAGCCAAAACAAAAAAAACCCCAAGAAGAAGAAACTCATCAAATGTACTGGACTCCAGTGATTTTTCAGGCCCTGATGCTATTGTTTCAGCCTTCTCCAGTCTCACACCCTCTGGATTCTCTGAATTACGTCTCCCACAGCTGGGCTGGGCTGATTGGATTTGGTCCTGAATGCCTGGAGGGCACTAGATTGCCTAACTCAGAGGTTTTCAAACCTTTTTGAGTCCAGGGCTCCCCACCCCCTGCCCAGCCCCAGAGGCACCATTCACCTGGGGAACTCGCAACAAACAGCTGTGCAAGCCTTTGGGAGGCAGAGACGTGAGAGGGCATCAGAGGAGGGAGGGAAGGAAAGAGGGGCAGAGGCCAGTGGTGCCCAAGGCACCCCTGAAAGGAACCCCAGGGGGCCCTGGCACACTGGTTGAAAACCACTGGCCTAACTATTCGGTGCCCAGCCAAGGAGGTGGGGGCACAAAGAGGATGGGGAGGGGGTGATCCAGACACTTACAGTGCCACTTAATCCATGGGGGGCATAACGTAACGGGAAAGCACTGACTCAGTCCTTGATTATTTCAAAAGTCTCATTTGATTCCCCCTTGAAACAGACCCTAAGGATCCCAAATTCCACCCCTCCCCTGGCCTTTGCTTGGGATCAGTGCATCTGAACTCTCTCCCTCCCTCCCACCCCCTTCAATTGTTTGACTGAGCTTTGTTCTCCGTGTTTACTGAAGTTTCCCATTCCAGGTAGGGAGGAAAGGGGGCTGGGGAGAATGCAGCCCTGCCCCACTCACAGCCTTTTTCTCCATCAAGGCCCCTTATCCCTTGGTTGGTTCCTCTTTTCTTTGGGTGGGGCTGGAGGGGAGAATATTGATAAGACAGCACAGCCTGGTCATATGCATGATTTCCCCCCTCCGCACAAGCAAACCTCACCTTTTGTTTTCGATTATTCCTAAATGAACAGAGATTTTTTTCCTGGTGGTGATGTAGCCTCGTTTTCCAGCAAATTAGGGGACTAGTGCTTGCACACTTTATCTTACATCTCAGGTTCCACAAATGCCACCCCCAGTGGCGTAGCGTGGGGGGTGCAGGGGGGGCCAGCCGCACCGGGTGCAACATCTGGGGGTTAGGGTTTGGGGCGCAAATCCACGGGTTAGGGGGCGCAAATTACTTGCCTTGCCCCGGGTGCTGACAACCCACGCTACGCCACTGGCCACTGTGATAGGAATTTTATGGTTTTAGATATATGGCAACGTCCCCCCCCAAAAGCAGGCACATGGCTTCCCCCAAAGAACCACGGGAACTGTAGTATACCCTTTCACAGAGCTACAGTTCCCAGAGCCCTTAAAAAACTACAGCTTCCAGGATTCTCTGCAGAGAGCTACGTGCTTTAAATGTATGGTGGCCTTACTCCTTTTTTTCTTTTTAGGTGAAAACTGAGAATCTGGGTTTGTTTGTTTGTTTGTTTGCTTGTTTAGTTAGTTAGTTAGTTAGCTACCAAAAAAAGTCTGAAAGTGAATTAGTGCAACAGATAAAAACAATTAAAACAAGAACATTTATACTAATGTACAATACAAAATATCTGGATTATAGGATATAGGTTCATGGGAGGGGCAATTGCTCCCCCCAATTTAGGAAGAAAAGTCCGAGGGGGAGCATAAATAACCGAATTGCCCCACCCTCCAAAAAAAGAAAATGAAATGTGTGCGTGGGGGAACAACAGCCAAACCCAGGCGCCATCCTGGAAAATCGTGGGTGCTTTAAGCACCCGCCCCCTCCTTCCCCCTCTCAAACCGGTTTGGCAGCCAGGTAACAAAAGGTAAGGACACCGTTATTTCCAAACGCATGCGCCATCCCCACCACACCCCCAAACATCTGATCTAATTAGAGGCAAGGAGAGGGACGAGTTTTGCTGGAGTCTCTCATTCTCCTGGCGCAAACAGCCGAACTCGGGTCTCGTTGGGGTGGAGGAAAAAGCATCTCTCTCTCTCCCCCCACAACAGCGAATTCCACCGCCAGCGCGCAACTAGCCGCTGCCCAGACAAGGTGGAGGTGGAAAAGAGACGGCGAAGTGCGAGGGACTTAACCTGCCCGCCTCGCCGGCTCCCTCCCACCTTGCTCGCTGTACCTTGACCCTCCGAGTTCAGCCCGGCGCGCCAAAGACGAACCGGCTCGCGGGGACGGGCGAAACTGAGCGGCTTTGGAACGTTCGGCGCGCGGGCGTTCCATCCGTAGAACGCCGGGAAACATTTTTGTCTTTCTGAACGTTCCATCCGCAGAACGTCGGGAAACTTTTTTTGTCTCAACGTTCCATGGGCGCCCGTTAATAACGAAAACTAATAGGGCTTTTTTTTTTTTTTTTTTTTGCTTTGTTTTGTCTTGAAGTAGCGGGGGAAGAGGAAGTGGGCCAGGAGTAAGGAAAAGAGGCCATTTTTTTGGGAGTAGCGGGGGTTTATTTATTTTTTAAATTTTTTAAGCGCTCACCAAAACAATTTAAAGATGCCCAGAGCTTTCCTCGTGAAGAAAACTTGCGTTTCTACCGGCAAGAGGAATTGGAGCGAACTTCCCGATGAAGAAAGAGGCGAGATTTACGTCCCAGGTGAGTCTTGGAGGAGAGGGATCTGGAGTGCGGCGGAACGGCTTTAGAATTAAAAAACCTTTGCTTTCGAGCAAGTTTTAAATTTTATTTATTGATTTATTATTTGATTTTTTAAAAAGAAAATTGGTTTAGAGATTAAAATTGCCTCCGGGGTGGGGGGAGGAAAGGGGAGGACGGAACCAGGTGGCGCATAACGGCCACCATCGTTGGAGGGCAAACTTACGGGCTCCTTCGGGGCTCCGGTGCATTCCGGAGAGGCTCGGATCCCCACCCACTTCGTTTCCTGGAGGAAGGAGGGGGGGGTGTCTGAGGAGAAACTGGGAGGAAGGGGGAGCGCGGTGGGTGAGGGGGAGGAGGAGGAGATCATAACTCCGTTCCCCATGAATCACCTCCAGGCAAAACAAGGGAATCGCTGCCTTACTCATGGCAACTCCCACACAGACCTTTTCTCGGAGCGGATCGCACCTGCGCGGCGCGCCGGGCCATCCAGACCGGCCGCTCGCCTGAGAATGCTGGAAAAGGGCAGTTATGCGCGACAAGGCTCCGCTCGACCGGAGCGTGCGGCGTTTAAACACGCCGGCGAAGGGGCTGGTTGGTTGGCCGGGAAGATCGAGGCGCAAAGAGTGGCGGCGGCGGCGCCTTTTCTGGGATGGGATTGGGCGCTGCGGACGCCGCTCTTGCTGCTCCCACGCTAATTAAACAAATGCAAACAAGCAAATTTAGAAGTTAGTTAAAGCCTCGCTTCGTGCTACGGATTGAGGTGTCAGTGTTTCTGCCAGCACCGTCCGCTGATTTGGGATTAAACGATCTGAATTTTTAAAAAGGCATAAATATTTGAGTTTCTGCAATATTTTCATAATAATAATAATGATAATAAATAATAATATAATATTAATTTTTTTTAAAAAAAACACACCATAGACGACTAATTTGGCAGCCTAGGGCTATATCCAACTGAGTCAAGTGCCGGATTCATGTATAAGCTAATCAAGCTATAGATTAGGGACCTACTCACTTGGGGGCCCCCAAAAAAATTAAAGAAAAAAAACCCTTTCCAAAAAGAAAAAAAAATCCAAAATATAAGATAAAAAAGACAAATAAATAAAACCTACATACAGCAACAGTGTTTTGTGTTGTGTAAGTAATGGGCCCCCAATCATTTTATGTTAGAGCTTCATAATTATTTCACTATTAATATACTTCTTCTTAATTGTATTTCAGTTCAACAATTACTTTGATAAAATACATATTTTGTTATGTGCAAATGGCTTTAGATACCTGTTAGGTCCATAAATTACCATACAGCATATATTCAACACAAAAAAGTGACAATTTGTTCAGTGGCGTAGCGTGGGTTGTCAGCACCCGGGGCAAGGCAAGTAATTTGCGCCCCCTAACCCGTGGATTTGCGCACCCTAACCCTAACCCCCAGATGTTGCGCCCGGTGCGGCCGGCCCCCCCTGCACCCCCCACGCTACGCCACTGAATTTGTTGTTGACAAAGGACAGCTGGGCATATAAAGGGCCCCATTACCTTTAGCAGCTTAGGGCCTCATCAAACCTAAATCCGGCCCTGAACTGAGTCCTGCTTGGAGTAAACCCACTGAAACCAACGGCCCTACTCCTTTCCTTAATACAGGGTCCAGAACGATAGTTAGTGCAGTAACTACTGGGTGTCACTTCCCTTCAGGGAGCAAGCAACAAAGAGGAAGAAACTGCATCTTGACTTTCCCCTCTAATTACTCTGCACTTGCGCCCTAGACCAGTGTTTTTCGGCCTTGGTCCCCCAGTTTCTGTTGGACTACAACTCCCATCAACCACAGCCAGCTTAGCCAATTGTTAGGGTTGGTGGGACTTGTAGTCCGGCAACATCCAGGTTGCACCTAAGGTTAAAGAACGCTGCTACATGCTTGTCGCTTCATTTTACTTCCAATAATTATAGGCCACGTTTCATCACAGCGTGTCACCACCAATAAAACAATTGATCAGGTAATCCTGTGTTGAAAACGAAAACTTCAGACAAGATTGCGGGGGCGGGGGGAACCATAAACAGGCGTAGTACAACTTGCTTGCAATTGTTTTTGAAGCGGAAAGGTCTTAGTCAAGCTCATCTCGGGAGGGAGGGAGTTCTGCAGAACTGGGTCCACAGAAGTGAATGCTCTGTTCCTGGTGGATACGATGAGCTTCTCACCTGAGACTACAAACAGAGATACCACAAGAAGATCTGATTGATAGGGCAGGAGGCTAAGGGATCAGGTGGTCCTGAGGTTATCCTGGACCCAAGTTTGTAAGTTAATAGAAGAACTCTGAACTTGATGCAACCACATTACTGTATGAGATCATATCCGTTAAGGGTAGCTCTGCCAGGCTCTGTACACACCATATATTTAAAGCACATCCCGCCCCCCAAATATCCTGGGAACGCTAGCTTTTTAAGGCTGCTGGGAACTGTAGTTTTGTGGGGGGTAAACTACAGTTCCCAGGAGTCTTTGCAGTACGTGTGCTTTAAACATATGGTGTGTGCACAGCTTTAGTCTGTGGTAACAGCAGTCTTGTGACATCTTCAAAAACAAGCACATTTATTACAGCAATACGGTGGTGTGGTTAAGTAATTTTACAGTCTGGTTACATGGGGAGGGTGTCCCATCTTAAGACAGTAATGTGTGTTCCTTGACTGTCTTTGGAATGTGGCAAGCCAGCCCTTCTGTGTGGGGTTTTTTTTGGGGGGGGGCATTCCTGGTCATTCTACTGAGTGGGGACCTGGGCTTCTCCCCCTAATGGCACTACTTGTGGCGTAGGTTTTGCAACTCACACTTTGCTTTGATGAGATGCATGCTGCATAATCCTCTATTGGCAGGTGCATATACAGCGGTACCTCGGGTTAAGTACTTAATTCGTTCCAGAGGTCCGTTCTTAACCTGAAGCACCACTTTTGCTAATGGGCCCTCCTGCTGCTGCTGCGCCGCCGGAGCACGATTTCTGTTCTCATCCTGAAGCAAAGTTCTTAACTCGAGGTACTATTTCTGGGTTAGCAGAATGTGTAACCTGAAGCGTATGTAACCTGAAACGTATGTAGCCCAAGGTACCACTGTACACTGTATGGGGTAGTGGGAGAATCTTGAGGTGTGTAAGAGACAGAATCATAGCATTGGCAGGGACGACGAGGGTCATCTTCCAACCCCCTGCAATACAGGAATCTTTCGTCCAATGCGGGGCTCGAACCCACAACCTTGGGATTAAGAGTCGCGTGCTCTACCAACAGAACATAAGAAGAGCCTGACTGCTGCTGGATCAAGCCAAAAGCCCATCCAGCCCAGCTTCCAGTGGCCAGCCCCCAGTGACTGGTATTCAGTGGTAGACTGCCCCTGACTTTGGAGGTTCCATTTGGCTATCGGGGCTATGAGGCCACAGAGAGCAGCAAGGTGGTCATGAAGAGAGCGGGGTGGTGGTGGTGGCACTTGGCTTGGTGATGGAGGGGGAGCCCAAAGGAATTAGGCGGGCGCCTGGCGCTCTGCTCGTAAACCTCCCTGTCTGTCTTGGCAAGCATCACAGGGCCTGACTTGAGAGTCTGTAATTAGCTTTTAATTAATCACGCTGGAAGCCTGCTCCTGGTTTCCTCAATAGATTCCAATGTGCTGACATGGGGAAAAGAATTCCACTGGTTCCTGCTGGCCCTCTGCTGAGGACCAAAAGGAAAACAGCCTGCCTTTCATCTGTCTGTAAGCTGTATTAGTTCACTAGCAAAGTGTTTCCGCGGGGAGTCTGGGTTAAAGATAACAGGAGGGAAATTGAGGCTGAGACACACAATTACTTTGCTATATCCTGAATATCCTGCCTTCTCTTCAAGGAGCTCAAACTAGTGCACATGATGTAGTATAGGGGGTGATTAGAGTGTTGGCTTAGGACCTGAGAGACCAGGGTTCGAATCCCCACTCAGCCATGACACTTGCTGAGGTGACCTTGGGCCAGTTGCTGTCTTTCAGCCTAACCTACCTCACAGGGTTGTTGTGTGAATAAACTGGGGAACAGCCATGCACACCACCTTGAAACCTCCACCATGAAAATAAAATATCCGCCTCTCCCTGTGAGGAAATTGTGTGCTTCATGGCTAAATAGGCACTGGAACCCAATCTTTGGGGTCCTAGTCTGACACTCTAACCACTAGGCCATGCTGCCTCTCCCCCCACTACCTCTTTTGAGGTAGCTTGGGTGGGGTCACTCTCTCTCTTGAGGGTGGTCTGTAGCCTTCCTTCAGAGGTTGTTGGAACAACCGCCATCAGCCGTAGTGGAGTTCGAATCTCACCACAGCTGCAGGTTGTTCAGTTTCCTCCTTCCTGATCTCGATTGCAAGCTCTCTGGGGCAGAGGCCTGTGTTTGTGCCTCTGCTTCTCTACAAACAGCCACACTGTGCCTTCTCTAAGTCCCACATTCTGACGCTCCATCCCACTCTCCTGTAATTGTGTCACATACTAGTGTGACCAAGAAAGTGAACCTGGGGCAGAGCTATGCAGATTAAGGTCTAGGGCTGGGGAAAGTTACTGGGCCACCAGTGATGAGGGTATTTGATCTAGCCCCCTCCCCAATTACAGCTAATGATAATAATAATAATAATAATAATAATAATAATAATAATAATAATAATAATTTAGTATTTATACCCCGCCGATCGGACTGGGTTACCCCAACCACTCTGGGCGGCTTCCAATATATATAAAAACATAATCAAACCATACCCTCCAACATTTCTCTGATGAAAATAGGGACGTCCTATTCCATAATGATAATTTTACCATTTATAAACCCACACATCTTACTGGGCTGGCCCAGCCACTCTGGGCAGCTTCCAACATAAATAAAAACAGTGCTTTTTTCTAAAAAAAACCACAACAACATATTTAAGGGTACTCTCAATTTCCCACTCATATTGAAATATTGTCCCTCAATGAGGCCAGACTTAGGTTCACAAAAGGTTTAGGGGTATGTGTACCCCTGCATCCCCCCAGAAAAAAGCACTGTATAAAAACATAATAAAACATTAAACATTTTTTAAAATTCCCTATATATGATTGCCTTCAGATAGCTCAGTGGTCGGATAACTCCATACCCTCCAACATTTCTCCAATGAAAATAAGGGCATCCTGAGGAAAAGTGGAACATTCCGGGATCAAATAAGAAACTGGGACGTGTTCTCTAAATCAGGGATGTCCCTGGAAAATAGGAGCTCTTGGTGGGTCTGTAAAACATTACACGTTAAAAAGCTTTCCTATACAGGGCTGCCTTCAGATGTCTTCTTAAGGTTATATAGTTATCTCGCTGACATCTGCTGGGAGGGCATTCCACGGGGTCGGTGCCACTACCAAGAAGGCCCTGTTCCATTCCCCCCCCCCCCTACAGTGCCAGGCTGGAGACCCTCTGGCCTGCCAGATGTGGCTGGACTCCAATGCCCATCAGCCCCAGCCAGCATAGCCAGTGGCCAGGAATGATGGGAGTTGTAGTCCTGGCAAGATCTGGTGGGCCACTGAATAGAGCAGGCATGCTGCCTGGGGGAGAGCGTGATGAGTGTAAGGAGCCCAAAACACCTGGAGAGGCATCAAGTTGGGGAAAGGGTGCTAAACTAATGAGCTGTCAGGGAGGACGCTGTGACGATGAGGTTAAAAACTACCTTCAGCCGCTGGCATTGGGTGCCTTGGCCCTTCCTGCTGGTGTTCCCACAGGGGAGACCAACGTGTCCCAGTCACACAGTCAGTCCCCTTTTCATAACGCTGGGTACTTTGCTAGTCACAGCAGCAAGATGCTATAACTAATTGTTCTAGTTGTGCATATTGGGGGGTTCTGTGAAAGAAGCACTCTGTACCTGCTCAGAGACACTAAGAAATTAGGTACTTTAAAAAAAAAAGGAAAGAAAGCGGAGGATCTGGAGAGGATGGTTATTTTATTTTACTATTCTTTTTATATCCCACCTTTTCTCCAAAGAGCTCAATGTGGCGTTGAGCTGAGGTCCCTTTGCCCCCCCGCAAGAAAAATATTTGAGGAGGCTGCCCCCCCCCCAGTTGATGGGCATTGTCGTTCAAATGGGGGGGGGTGTGCTGCATCTTCTGATCGCTGCAGCATAGGGCTTACCTGCCCCCCCCAAATTTTATTCAAGTTGGCACCCCTGGATGACATTCACAGTTCTCCCCCTCTCTGTTTTATCCTCACAACAACCCTATGAGGGAGGTTAGGCTGAGAGACAGTGAGTGGCTCAAGGTCTCCCAGTGAGTTTCACGGCTGAGCAGGGATTTGAACCCTGGTCTCAGGTCCCAGTCTAACCCTCTGGCCTCTCTGCCTTGCTTCATCGCCCCCCCCCTCCATTGATGACCACACTTCTCTCCTTTTTTTGGAACTTTGAAAAACAGCAGCTTTGATTGTGGCTCAGTTGGAACCCTGGTTCAGCTCTGTGCCAGGTGGTACAATGCCTCTGAGCACGTGCAGAGGTGCTGAGTAACTGCAGCCAGCCCTGACACATATATCTGCAATTAATATAGGGGGTGGGTGGGAAGGAAGAGAGGTGACTTTCCAGGGAGATTTAGGTTCCAGACCCTCCTTTCAAATTGCAACTGCTTTGGAACAAAACAGTTTCATCAAACTCTTTTTAATTAAAGAAGGAGGGGGGAGGAGGAACACCCTGACAAATTTGACAGGCTTCAAATAGCTTGCCAGTTCACTCCGGGCTCCTTGACGGATAAATCAAAACGAAACTTAATACTGTTTCCGTGCGAAGAAAGTGGCTCAAAGAAAATGTGCGGAGATTTTTCTTTTTTAAAAAGTTTGGTACAAATGGGTTCTCCAGTCTGCAAGGTGTATCTGAAACCTTGCTTAAGTTTTTTCCCCTTTTAATATAATTATTGTTGATCAGCCCCATTGTGGCTACTGATCAGCTTTTGGCTGGCCATTGATCAGCCCTTTTCTGCAGACCCGGTGAGGAGAGCTTGGGTTTGGGCCTCCTTTCTCTCCACGTTGCCTTTTGAGCCTGGCTTGTTGTGTCCTGAGCCTTTTGTGACTCCCACTTGGCTGCTGCCTAGTCCTGAGGTGTTCTTTCTCTTTCCAACGGAGCCGAGAAGAACGGGAAGGCCGGGAAGATGTGCTTCCAGTTGGTTGGAGGGCGATTGCGACATGTGCCCTCCCACCCCGCTTCACCCCCAGGCAGGTGACAGGAGATGGAATTGTGGCGCCGGCCCGGAAACGCTTAATTAACAACCTGGGCTGGGTTGGACTTTCCAATAACATCCCGGTTAACCGGTTCTGAGCTGTTTACTTGCTGTTACAGCTGACCCTGGGTGGTGAGAATGATAGTGGAAGGGAAGGGGGTCAGTTGTGGTGGTGGGATGGAGAAGGGAACCCCGTGACATTTTCAGTTGTGGTCCTGTAATGAGGACTAGCGCCTTGGGGTGGGGGGAGATGGGTGTTACGTGTTATTCTACGCTTCCTGTCTCTGTGTGTTTTCAGTGTTGCATCCACTTACTCCACTCCTTAATTAGCCACTTAATTAAAAGTTAGGCTATGTACACCTTTAAAGCACATTCAGAGCACATTCATTCCCCCTCAAAGAACACTGGCCACTGTAGTTTGTTAAGGGAGGCTGGGAATTGTAACTCTGTGTGTGTGGCAGGGGGAACTACAGTACCCAGAATTCTTTGAGGGAAAGGATGTACTTCAAATGTGTTTTAAAGATATAGTGTTTACATGGCCTTAGTTTTAGGGCAGGGTTGAGGAAGGCTTTTTGCATGTTCTCGGAGTCCAGCTCGCACTGGCCCTAGCCAGCATGGCCAATGTCAATTTTTTATTATTTTTATTTATTTTTATTAGATTTATATATACCACCCTTCATCGAAAGATCTCAGGACGGTTCACAAGATAAAAACATAAGAAAAAACCACAAATAAATAGTCAAAACAGAAGCAACAAAACAGTAACCCTCCTTCCCACAAACACATTTAAAATACCATATTTTTTGCACCATAACTCTCACTTTTTTCCTCCTCGAAAGTAAGGGGAAATGTCTGTGCGTGTTATGGAGGAAATGCCTACGGGTGGCATGCCTACGGATTTTCCTCCTCTAAAACCTACGTGCGTGTTATGGTCGGGTGCGTGTTATAGAGCGAAAAATATGGTACTTTAGAATATTCATTGGGGATAATGGGAGTTGTCGTTGCGGTGGCATGGGCCACAGGTTCCCCATCTCTGGTTTAAGTATTAAGTGAACACATATTGTAATCCTGTACCCCCTTATCTGTAAATAACCCCCATTGAATTCAATGGAACTAAAGAGTGGGGAACCTGCAGCCCTTTCTGGTGTTCTTGGACTCCGTCTCCGACCAATCCCAGCCAGCCTGGCCAATGGTCCAGCAACATGTCATGGATGTTCTAGGTGAGTTCCCTGCATTGCAGGAGGTTGGACTTGATGCCCCTTGGGCTGTGTTAGAAATTAGCCAGGCGCATTTTGCTACTGGTGTGGGTCCAATTGCGACTAGCTGGAGATTTCTGGGCACCAGGTTGGTGACCACAGTTTAGAAACCTCTGCCTTAATCCATGGAGACCCAAGTTTGGGAAACCTTGACCAGGGGGGACAAGATGGCACTTCTCAGATCCTTGAAGGCCTATTGCAGCAGTGAGGAACGTCTTCCCTTCCAGAGATTCTCGGACCACAACAACTTCCATCATCCCTACTCCTTAGCCCTACTTGCTGGGGCGAGTTGTGGTTCAGCAACATTTGGAGCGCAACAGGTTCCCCACTGCTGGCCTGTCACCTCCATGGAGTCAAAGACTTGCTCCCTGCGGCTGTCCCAGAGGGCAGGTCTAACTTAACGGGATAGAGTTACAGGACAGGAGATTTCGGCTGAATGTGAGACATTCCTTTGTCGGAGGCAGGGATGTCCCTCTGAAGGCCAGCAGCTGGGAAGGGCAAGCAGAGAGAGGGGTTGTTGCACCCAGGTCCTGCCTGCAGGCTTCCTATTGGGGCATCCGCTGTGAATGCTGGGCTGGATGTATCGTGACTGTTTCTATGTTCTTGTACCAGTGGAAGTGACCACTTGCCAGTGTGGTGTAGTGGTTAATAGCGGTAGTCTCGTAATTTGGGGAACCGGGTTCGCTTCCCCGCTCCTCCACATGCAGCTGCTGGGTGACCTTGGGCTTGTCACACTTCTTTGAAGTCTCTCAGCCCCTCTCACCTCACAGAGTGTTTGTTGTGGGGGAGGAAGGGAAAGGAGAATGTTAGCCGCTTTGAGACTCCTTCGGGTAGTGATAAAGCGGGATATCAAATCCAAAACTCTTTCCCACCTTGCAGTCTCCTTGGGCGGCTATGCCCTGTGGAAGGACCTGGAGCCTTCAGTGGCCGAGCCGCCGTCATACCCGATGCCTTTGGACATGACGATACGGAGCTCCACCTACACGGCCGCCCAGCCCCATTGCACAGCCCAGGTCCCAAGTGCGGTGCATCAGGATGAAGAGCCGGGGTTCTTGCACCCCAAGATCAAGGTATGAGCTTGATAAGAGAGGGAGATCTCCTACGTTTGAAGGGATTTCAGGTAGTTGCTAGTGGGAAGGGTCTGTTAGAAATTAGCAAGGCGCCAGGCGCGTTTTGCACCTGGCTTCCGGCCATTTGCAACCAAGTGAAGATTGCTGGGCTCCAGGAAGGCGCCTGACATCTCCACCATCTGGAGGAGTATGCGTGGGGATCCTTGGATCTTGACTGTTTTCACACACTAATACTCCATCCTATAGAATTCTATTTTATCTGCACAATCTGAGGGCAGCTGCCCGTGCCCTCCTCTGGCTCCATGTGGGCAAGTGAGTCTCACAAAGCCTCTTCCACCGTATTTTCTCTGCAGGTGACGCAAGGCGACGGCCCTGGGGAGCAGTTCTCCTGCCCCTACTGCAAGAAGGGCTTCTCCTACCAGCGCATGCTGAACCGCCACTTGAAATGCCACAGTCAAGTGAAGCGCCACCTCTGCCCCTACTGCAACAAGGGCTTCAATGACACCTTTGACCTCAAGCGCCATGTCCGGACGCACACAGGTGAGCTGTGGTCCTCTCTTACTTGAGAGCAGAGTTGAGGCAGGCTGGTGAAGAAACACAGGTGTCTCCACCTCCTGTTGCGACAAGCTCCTCTCCCCACTGGTCTCCCAGGACCAAGAGAGGCGTGAAACGGGAGGAGCTAAGTCAGGCATGCTGGCGTAGTCTCAGATTGCTTGGGGAAAACTCTGGAGAGGTGTAGACTTAGGCAGCTGCAGGAAGGAGGGGACCTTTAGTCTCAGCAACTGCCTCATAGGGGCAAGACCTACTGGAGAGAGCTGCTCCACTAGGTCTTGCCCCCATGGAGTTGCTTACTCTTCTCTACTATGCAGCAGTGATTCATTTATGGATCTGCCCTAGTTCAGTAGCAGCTGCAAAAGCACCACACCCTTCTGAGTACATGTAAAAGTGCTCTGCTTTTTGCAGCAGTTACTGATCTGCCTGCCAAAAGACGAATGAGAGGGGGTGCCAGCCCAAGAAGAAGGTGTTTTAATACCATTTGGAAAGTTGAAATGGAGCACATTCTACTCTTGTAAGAAACAGGTCTTTCAGTGTGCCAGCACCTGTACTTTGGAACTCCCCGCCTATTGATCTCAGGCAGGCGCCTTCCCTGTGCCCTTTTCAGCGCCTGCTAAAATTGTTTTTGTATATGCAAGCCTGTCCGGGCATGTATGAGCTGTCATGTGTTTCCATCTGGTTTTTAGCTTGTCATTGATTTTAATTAATTTTTTTTTTTAAAAAAAGTGTTTAACTCTTTTTTCTGATAATCTCATTGTTTCAAACAACACATTCAAGCTTTCCGATTGCACTGTTTCTCCTGCCCAAATGCCTCTGTGTTTTGTGTCCACCGGTGCACTAAAAAAAAGACTTTTGTTTCCCATTCCTTGTAGGCGTCCGCCCTTACAAATGCGACCTCTGCGACAAGGCTTTCACTCAGCGCTGCTCGCTGGAGTCTCACCTGAAGAAGATCCACGGGGTGCAGCAGAGCTACGCCTACAAAGAGCGCCGTGCCAAGCTGTACGTCTGCGAGGAGTGCGGCTCCACAGCCGACAGCCAGGAAAGCCACTTGCGCCACCTCCAGGAACGCCACCCTGACAGCCCGCTGCTGCGCAAGGCCACACGCAAGACGGCTGCTGCTGTCCACGCCGGCGCGGCGCCCACTCTGCTGCAGGGGGGGCCTTGCCTCTGAAATGTGCGCCTGAGTGTTCTCACGCGGGTGGGGAGGAAGTGCCTGTCCCTGTCCCGCGACCCTCTGGCACCCCTCTTCTGCCCTCCGTGCCCCCACCCCCTCTGGCAAGCACAACCCTCTTCCTAGCTCAGGGATTCTCAAAACTTCTTATGCTGGTGTCTCTCCAAGTGGGAGACAGGGCTGACATTTTTATTTTGAATCACGGCACAGAGCGAGAGGGAAAAGGAGAAGAGACTATGTTGGAAGTATGAAGTCAAATGTCCTTTTTTCCTCTGGGAGGAAGGAGCCGGAAAGCGAAACCCAGAGCATGAACTCAAAGTGGTTTTCAGGCCCAGGAACGAGACTTTTCCAGTTCCTCCAAGGACCTGCCCTTCAAAAACCCAGTTATTTGGAGGGAATGGAAGGGGGAGGTTGGCTGTGTGGGCAGTGGTATAGCGTGGGTGGCTAGCGCCCGGGACCACGTGGAGGGAGTGGGTGGGTGGGAGGGAAATAGATGGAGTACGCATGCGCATTCAACTACCTAATGGTGTCCACGTCACCCAAGAAATCGCAGCTGCAGAGTTGCTGTCTGGAGAGGTCACTTCCTGGTTTGCATGGAGAAGCTGTTTTTAACTGAGCCCAGAAACAGAAGTGGAAAGCTGTATTGAGGCAGCACTGGGTGTTGAAATTCTGTGCCCCTAACAATTTTGCACCCGGGGCAATCGCCCCAGTGGTATACACACACGTGCGCGTACACACACACACACACACTATGCCAATGTGTACGTCTCAGCCCTAGGACTTTGCATTGTTCTTCAGAGTGATGCAAACAGTATCTTAAGAAAACCCCTCTTAAGACAGGGTTGGGGAAGCTGGGGGGGGGTCCTTGAGATGTTGTTGGACCCCAACTCCCATCAGCCCCAGGTTACCGAGTTCAGAAGTCAGGGAGTCCAGCAACCTTTGGGGTGCCACAGATTCCTCATTCCTGTGATCTCATGGGATGAAAAAGCATAGCCTTAGTAGAGTAGTGGATAGTGCAGGAAAGGGCTTCTTTCTTTGCACAATGGTCATATAATCATGGAAGGGACCTCGGAGGCCTTCTAGCTCAGCCCCCAGTGCAGAAAAAGTGCTGCTACAGCATTCCTGACAGGAGGTGGTCCAGCCTCTGTCCCTCCTACAGACATGTAGCTTTTGAATCCAGAGGTTTGAGTGGCTGCACATTTTCCTGATTCTGTGAACCAGATGCAGCCTCTAAGACATGGATTTCCCTCTTTGTGTACTGTAAGAAATGAATGTTAAACATGAGGCTGCCTCTGTATGAGTCCTTTGGAAAGCAGCGGTGGAGTTAACTGTCCTGTCACATCTCTGTGCTAAGCTACTATAGGGCCGGCCCTATCGTTGGGGAGGTTGGCTGATTTGGGGCATCATGAAACGGCAGCAAATTGTGAAAGTTATTTAAGTTAATAATGTAAATTGTATTTTTTTTTATTGTGTGTGTGTGTGTGTGGGGGAAGAGGCACTTGTGGGATATTCTGCCTTAGGTGCCAAAAGTAACTGGACTAGCCTGGTGCGTTGTTGCCACGCAGGTGTGATGGAACAGTGGGAACGTCAGCATCTTAATGGGACCGGGGCATAAAGTAAATTATACGAGGGTGTGAGTTTTGTTTACATATTGGTCTTCTTTCTCGGATCTGCTGGGAACGGAGCCAGGCCTGTGAATTTTTAATGTTATTATAATATTATTATTATATTATTATTATTCATAATCAAGGATTCTCCCTCTCATGAATGAAAATAAAAGAACTGAATATTTTGCGAGTCTGTAGGGTGCATTGTGTTTTTGGATTCCAACAAAGCAGCCTTCAGCATCCTGGTACCTCCAATAGATGGGAGTTGTAGACCACCAACATCTGGAGGGCATCAGGTTGGTGAAGGCTGCAAAACTCTAGGGCTGAATGCTGCAACTACATTTGCTGGGCCCAAAGGGTCTCGCTCTGGATCCAAACTGAGGCCCACAAGCTGGATTTGGCCTCCAAAGAATAAGAAGGTTTCTGCCCAGTTTGGTTTGTAGGGAAGAGGGGAAAAAATGTTGCTAATGCAGGAAGGTTTCTGCAATCCCTTTCAGCTATAGGCACCCAAGGCATCTCACGAAAACCTCAACTGTCTACATAAGAAGAGGGACCCTGCTGGATCAAAGACCAGTGGCTCACCTCGTCCAGTTTGCTTTTCCACAGTGGCCGATCAGATGCCCAGTCTGGGAAGCTTGGATGCGAGGCCTGAGTAGTCCCTTGGGGTTACTGGAAGGAGGGCTCACATGCGATCATATTCAGAGGCAGAAAAGGCTTTTATGTGCGGGTGTGACTAAGTGTGTGTGTGTGTGAGAGAGAGAGAGAGAGAGAGAGAGAGAGAGAGAGAGAGAGTGTTGGGGTTTGGTCTTTCCCCTTTGATTTTCAGTTATTGAAAGAGGGTGAGCAGGAAAGCCCTCCTCAAGGCCACCCCAATACATTTTGGCACCCGAGGCAAACCACAAAATGGCGCCCTTCCACCATGGAAGAAGCTGGGAGTGAAGATCTACCTCAGAAACAAGGGGTGGGGTGAAGCGGCAGAGGCAGCAGTTGATGTGTTCCTTGGAGGCCGGATCCTGCCATCCCTGTGGATCCTAAGGTGGTTGCCTCACCTTGCCCCATGAGTGGGTCCGACCTGGCCCTCCTTCACACATTTCTGCCTGTTTTGTTGCTCTTATTTAGTTATTGAAAGAATTAACATATCACCTTTAAGGTATGGGTGGGTGGCAGCTTTCTTCACAAGAAAGTTTATCTACAGTGAAGCTTACAAATCAGTGTGAGCCCAAGGAGATTTACTCTAAAACCACCCCTATGGAGTCTAGTCCTGGTGCTTCTTGTTTCTTGGATGAATAAAAATTCTTGTTGGGGTGTTGTTGTTTTTTAACTAGGGGAGCAGTGAGAGGGAAGACCAGTTATGTTATGCAAAGTTAACTAAGCAACCTCCTTTTGACAGGGTTAGGGTGTTGGGGAGACAGAAGCCTTGAGAGGAGTGGGGGAGAATAAAAATAAATCTGAGGACAGAAACAGTGAAGGAGAGTAGATTTCAGGGTTATCGGTGGTGGTGAGAATGAGATCGGCTTTGCCAGGAAAATGGAGAAGGAGGAGACGACTTGCCCAAGAGGCACATGCTCTTTTCTTCTTTAAAATGAGGGCACATTATACCGTAAACTGGGTTTGCATCCTCTTCTGTCTGGACCTGCAAAGAACAATCCAAGTCAGAAACTGTTCCTTACACTTAGCTAAACATCCCCTTCTGGTTAAACAGTTTATGGAGCAGAGGAAAGGAGGACAGTGTAGAGATTATATATATATATATAATCTATTTTGTCTGAGGATCTGAAATGAATGACATTGACAGGCGGAAACCTCTTCTAATCCTTGCTTTTTAAAAGTGGCTCAGAGAACACGATTTTGTTGGAGAGCTTCACCACAAAATTTGGAGAAGTGTGTATTTTTGAAGGCCATTTGAGTTTTGGTTGGCATGTTGCTTTTAACCCTTCCCAAGACCAATTCTATTTGCCAAGAAACAGACTGGTGAGTTTTTTATTTTAGTAGGTAGCTTTGCATTCCTCAACTAGTATTTTGGCATTAAAACCTGCACATGGAATACTTGCTGTGGCCAGCAGAGGGTGCACAGATATTACACATATGCAGTGGATTTTGAAGATTACTTTATAAGACAAGCACTTAGAACAACTACAAATGCCACACACCAACTGCAAATTTGCTCTCACACGCCAATTGAAATGGTATGTTCTAAGATGACACTTGCGGCAGCAGATATCTGGAGCATCTGAAAACAAAGAAAATAGCATTTCAGGCTTCAGAAAAATTGCTTTTAGGTAAAGGGACCCCTGACCATTAGGTCCAGTTGTGACCGACTCTGGGGTTGCGGCACTCATCTCGCTTTATTGGCCGAGGGAGCCAGTGTACAGCTTCTGGGTCATGTGGCCAGCATGACTAAGCCACTTCTGGCGAACCAGAGCAGAGCACAGAAACGCCGTTTACCTTCCCGCCGGAGCGGTACCTATTTATCTACCGGTACTTGCACTTTGACGTGCTTTCGAGCTGCTAGGTTGGCAGGAGTCTGAGCAACGAGAGCTCACCCCGTCGTGGGGATTTGAACCACCGACCTTCTGATCGGCAAGTCCTAGGCTCTGTGGTTTAACCCACGGTGCCACCCGTGTCCCTACTCCTGTGCAAATTCAACCCATAGATCAGTTATGGGGAATGTCAGGGATGGGGAACCTCAGCTTCAGGGCTGAATGTGGCCCTCCAGACCTCTCTGCCTGGCCCCTGGAACTCTCCCAATGCCACGCCCCTCAGCAGCTCTGCTCCCCAAGAGTTTTTGCCAGACTGGAATGTGTCCTCAAAGTGGATAGAGGCATGCGTCTAGAAAGCTTTGACTGTTGGGTGGCTGGAAGACACCACTGCTTCATCTACTTGTTGTCTTTGGCCCCCTGCCCACCTCTGGCATGATGTCAGTGCAAAGAGGCAACGCAGCCCTTGTGGGAGGGCAGTGGCTCATTAGCAGAGCAGGCAGAATTCCTGGGTTCAGTCCCCAGTGGCATCTCCAAGAAGGGTTTGGAGAAATCCCACTGATATCTCACACCAGGTCCTGGGCGCCACTCAATGTGAAGTCCAGGGTTGCCTTCCCTCTGGTTGGTTTCTGAACCAGCTGTTCAAAAGCACAGTCATTTAGGGAATCTAGAAATCTTGCCTCTTCGTTGTGAGCAGAACACTCTGTAGCCTTGAGAGTTGCTGCCAGTCCGTGTAGACAATACAACAGTTTCCAGTGCTCCTTTGGGCTGAAAATGCTTCTCATCTTTCCTCTCAACTTTGACCATGGGCATCGAGGAACTAGTGACCCGATTTAAACTCCAGGATTTGGGTGAAGGTTCCCCCCCTGCCTGCGTGGTTTCCCCGAACTTGATGTCTGTCCCTTCATTGGGTACTTAAATTCTTATTCCACTGACGTTGAAGAGCAGAGTCCAAACGCTGG
Organism: Podarcis melisellensis; assembly: GCF_964234715.1. Taxonomy (NCBI): domain Eukaryota; kingdom Metazoa; phylum Chordata; class Lepidosauria; order Squamata; family Lacertidae; genus Podarcis; species Podarcis melisellensis. The sequence goes on from NC_138533.1 coordinate 14,549,105, forward strand.
TCAGCGATGCAGACAACTAAGTCATATGTCCCTTGTAATGGGAGCATGCACAAGTAATGAGGATGTAGTTGCAACATTTTGGCACTTAATTGAAATTGGAACATTTTATGTCTGGCTCTCGAGATCGGTGAAACCACTGAGTGCTGCTGCTGACCTGAGGAATTCTTGCTTGAGCTGTGCAGACACCAGAACTCTGGAGATGCTGCACACAAGCCCGCAGAAGCACTCGGACTCTTGCTTTTAAATCACAAGTGTTGAATAATAATAAATTATTATTATTATTATTATTTGAAACCCTTGAAAGAAGCTCAGAAGGGGATGCTTGTCTCTCATCAGGCATAGCATTAAAGCAGGGGTTGGGAAAAGCTTGTAACCCAAGGGCCACATTCACTTCTACGCAACTTCCCAGGGGCCACACTCCAGTGGGGGCGTGGCCAGAGGCAAAAGAGGGTGGAGCTACTGATACAAATTTCTACACAATGATGTCTACACAACCGCCACACACCTGCCTATCATCCACCTAGACCAGGGTTCCCCACGCTTGGTTCTCCAGCTGCTGTTGTACTACATCTCCTATTATCCTTAGCTAGCAGGACCAGCGCTCAGGCATCATGGGAATTGTAGTCCAAAAACAAGTTTGGGAAACCCTGATCTAGACAAGTGAGAGGCATGGTCAGAGTTCAGCCAGGCAAGAACGTTTGGGATGCATAGCAAGGTCTGCGAGGGGTGTGGCCTGCAGAGAGGGGGTGTGGCCTGAGGGATAATTCTGAGGGTCAAATAGAGCAGTGTTTTCCAACCACTGTTCCGCGGAACACTAGTGTGCCCCGAGATGTTGCCTGGTGTGCCGTGGGAAAAATTGAAAAATTCAAAAGATTTTTTTTTTTTAAGTCAAATTTTCGCCCACTAGGCGGGCGCCGGACTGTGTCCACCCTATTTTCCATCCGTCCTGGGTGGGGATCAGATCGGATGGGAGCGGATGAGAGCAGACAGGCGGTCTGCTCTCATCCGATCCCCCATAGAGAGCAGCGGGGCTCTGACATCTCCCTCTCCGCACACAGTGCAGAGACGGAGCTGTCATCCGCCGGCTCAGCGGGGATCAGCGGATCGATCCCTGCTGAGCAGAGAACGGTCCACAATGTTTTTGTTTGCCATTAAAGAAAAAAATATTAAACATTTTCTAATGGTGGTGTGCCTCATGATTTTTTTCATGAAACAAGTGTGCCTTTGCCCAAAAAAGGTTGAAAAACACTGAAATAGAGAGCCCTAGGAGGCCACAACTGGTCCCTGGGCTTAAGGTTTCTTACCTGGGTCAATGGATCTCCAAGGTTTAAGACAAGAGCCAAATTGGGAGTCCTCATGGATTGGCCACAGGGCCTTCTGCATGCACTACGGCCCTTTCACAGCAGATGGAGCTGTTGGCTCTGCTTGTGTCTTTCTTGTCTTCTGCTAGCGGCCACCTGGCCGAATTTATGGAGGAGGGTCTTATATTTGAAAGGGCATCATTTCCTCTGTTTCTTTGGGATGCCTGCTCCAAATCTGTTTTAAATAGCAAAAGAACTTTAAGGAAGGATAACAGGGATGGGGAGCAGGTATTGAGCAGGCAGACTCCAACATCCCACCAATCAAAATCAGGATTTGGTCCTGAGCTCTTGCAGGAATCAGCTGACTCATGAGAGAGACCCCAAAAAGGAGCGTCCTTTGGTCTGCTGCTCTAGTGGGAGTCTGCTAACTCGTGCCAAAATACCAGACCAAAAGATGGATCCAATCAGAAGCCAAGATGGCTTCTGTAATTCCAGGATGTCCCATTCAAATCAGGACGGTTGAGGGGTATGAGGTTACCTGGTCAATATCTTGCTTCCACTATGATGAAATTGGGGAGGGGAGGGGAGGGGAGGGGGACCTTTCTCAGCTCACTTCCAGGCGCCACATGCCCTTGGGGGAAGGAGGGTACAAGGAGAAGCAACAAATGTCAGTGTACTCACACGCCTCTCTCTACCTTCCATCCAGCAGTGGGCGGAGTCAAAGTGGGTGGAGCCACGGGGCTGGCTTCTACATGCACGGACCCCTTGTACATTTCTCCATCCTCCAATCGGGTAAGCAAGAGGCAGTGTCTGAGTTCAAGGACACACCCCAGCCTTACAAAAAAGCAAGAAGAAGCAGGGCTTTTGAGAGGCCTAGTCTGAGGATGGAGACATGTCCTGGAAAGAACACAGAGGCATATGGAGAAGCCATAGAGCACAGCCTCCAACATTTCTCCAATGGGAAAAGGGACATCCTATTCTGCAATAATAATAATAATGTTATTTTTTTATATCCCGCCCATCTGACTGGGTTGCCCCAGCCACTCTGGGCAGTTTCCAACATATGTAAAGCATTACAGTCATACCTTGGGATGAATATGCTTCAGGTTGAGTCTTTTCGGTTTGCACTCTGCAGTGACCCAGAAGTAATGGAATGCGTTACTTCTGGGTTTCGCCGCTCGCGCATGCACAGAATCTTAAAATGACGTCACACACATGTGCAGAGGCGGCGAATCACGACCCGCGCACACACAGAAGCGGGTTGTGTTCGCTTCAGGATGCGAACGGGGCTCCGGAATGGATCCCATTCGCATCCAGAGGTACCACTGTAAATGTTTAAAAATATGTGGTGGCAAATATGTTCCAGCAGCCTTAAGGGTTTTCAACGCAAAACCCGTTTCCCAACTCCTGTATGCAGTAAATGTCTGGCATAATGGGGACCTGCCAAAGCTAGATGCTTTTCAGGCAAAATTTCTACGATCTCTGCTGTAGGTACCCAACTGCGTCCCCAACTCCGTACTTCTATTAGAAGCTGGTGAATGCCCAATTTCAACTAAAGCGTGGTGGGCTGCCCTAAAACACTGGCTCAGGATTTCAATGTTTAATCTAGAGAAGGGTTTGTACCAACACCTGACCAATGAGGAATTTGTCAGCCAATGGCAGAAAACCATGGCTAAAAAAGCCACCTCTATTGGTCTGTCTCCCCTCCCCCAACTGTATTACCTGGGTTATGAAGGCACCCAAAAGATGTTAAAGCAAAGATTATGGGATAATGCACACAGTGACTTTCGATCTCGATCACGTGCAGTCTATAGTCCGCTGGCAGTAGGACTATAGGGTATGTCTTTAAGTTAACATCTTACATTAAAAACCTGACAGTACCAAACTATCGAAGGCTTTTCACCAAAGCCAGACTAAATGTCTTTCCTTCTGCAGTGTTGGATATCAAGAGGTCTGGGGAGGGGGGCTGCACCCTCCCCCTGGCCTGAGGTTCCTCACCCTTCATTTAAATCCATGCATATCTATGAGCATATGGGGAAGTTATGCACACCCAGGTCCTCTCTTGCTCTTTCTTTTCTCCTGACTCACTTCTCCTCCAGAAACGTGCATGCACCCAGACCCCCTCTAGGCACCATCATACCACATAAACAATGGCTGGGCACTTACAACTTTGAACTTTTGTGCCACACAACCACCAGATCCACAGCACTGCGGAGCATCAACTGTTCCGCTAAAGAACACCCTGGTTAGGCAAATCTTCAATCTACACTGTTTGGGTGACCAGTGACCAGCAAGCTTTTTGGGGGGTGGGGCAGAGAATGAGGGGTGGTCGTGGGACATGATTGACATATTCCCAACCCTAAATGAGAACAGTTACAAATCTCTGCCGGCTGCACTTTCTTCCACATCTCTCTGGCTCTCCACTCGCTTTCTAAAACTTTTAGTTAATCCCTTAAAACAAGAGTAAAACTTTAACGGAGTGAGCTGCTTACTGTTTTACATAAATAATCCACTCAAAGACCTGGTAAAGGGGAGAGCCAGTAAGATTCCCTGGCAAAAGTGAGGAGAGAACATTATTTGACCTGTGGCTGCTTCTGAAGTTTTCCTCCTTCACCAAAGAGTGGATTCCTCTTGCAGGATTCAAGAATAAACACCAAAGGAAGCCTGAGTAGTACATGGTGAGTGTGAGAGAGAAGACGCACAGACTTCTAGCAAGTGTGTGGCTCCATTCCCAGACTGGCAGAAGACCCACAGCTTCCCGGAGAGATAATTTGAGCCATTTTTGATCCAAAACGATCCCGCCGTCCTGTTGAAAGCTGTTTGTTAGGTAAATTAAGACACTCCCTTTAGCGAGACGATTTTGTTTGTCTCCTCCACAAGCGAGAGAGCCATCGCCTCCAAAGGTCCTGCGGTCACAACCAGGCTCATATTAAACCAAATCTTTCCAGCTGCGGCGGATTTGCTAAGCTGATCTGCCTTAATTTTCCCACCACAGGGTTTTGAATCTTGCCTTAACGCCGAGAGAATTTGCTTTTTGGGCTCGCAAGGTCTATCTGACTGTCCATCGCTCCATCGATCTACACAAGCCGCCTGCAATTCCCCAAAGCAAGGAATCTCTCGGAACGCCATGACTTTTGCGGAGTTCCTGGACCAAGTCGGAGGCATGGGCCGCTTCCAGTTTATCCACACCATGCTTCTGTCCATCCCCATTGTGCTGATGGCAGGTCACAACCTTCTCCAGAACTTCACCGCTGCCATCCCAGGACATCGCTGCCAGATCCACATCTCCACCAACGGCAGTGGGTACCCCAACACCACTTGGCCTCTGGAAGCCAGCGACCTGCTCAGAGTTGGTATCCCCACGAACAGCAAAGAGGAGCCGGAAAAGTGTTGGCGTTTTGTCCATCCCCAGTGGCATCTCCTTGATGCCAATTCCAGCAAGGCAAACCTGACTGAGGCGGAAACCGAGCTGTGTGCTGATGGATGGGTGTATGATACGACCACATACACTTCCACCATTGTCAGCAAGGTGAGAGGGGAAGAGGGGAAAGGCTAGCTTGGAGGAATGGAAAAGTCGGAAAGGGAGCAGGGACGTAAGGGAGCATATTATGTGCCAAATGAATGCATATTGATGGAGGGCAATGTTGCTCAAACTTGGGTTCCTCAGCTGTTGTTGGACTACAACTCCCATCACCCTTAGCTAGCAGAACCAGTGCTCAGGAATGATGGGAGCTGTAGTCCAACAACAGCTACAGACCTAAGTTTGAGAAACACTGATGCAGGGATTTAGTCTGAGCAGTTCTGGAGTGGTTTCCAGTGCTGCATCTCAGGGTTTCGGATAACTGCACCAGAAATGGGAATGGAAGCAGAAATCACCAACCTTCGCATGTGCGCTCGAGGTCAGGAAGGGAAATCATGTAAGCAAATTGCTACTGTTGGGTTTATTCGGTCCACAAATGTTACATAAATAATTACATTGTTTTCTGCATTGTTTCTGACATCCCCCTTCCGCTGAAATGCATGGAAGTTCGTTATATAGCCATTTACGCAATTAATTACGTTGGTTTCGGCCACAGCAGATAGTGAGACAAATAGCACTGGTTTCAGCAGAAGCCGAGCTGCAGCAGGACAGAAACGCTGCTGATTGCGAGGAACATGGAATGGGACGGAAATGTCTGCCTCCTTACATCCTTAGTTGGAGTTTGGAAAGCAATAATAACAGCATAGCAATGTAGGTGTCTTATGCACAGTTGGGCCACACTGATTGGCTGTGGCTCTCCAGGGTTTCAGGCAAGGAACTTCCCAAGCTTTCCCCAGAGACGTTATTTGAACCCAGGACCTTTTGCATGCAAAGCAGATGCTTTACCACTGAGCTACAGCGCTTCTCCCCCCCTTTTTTTAAAGAAAAGGGTAAGGTCTTCATGGTTCTTCAGAATGGCCAATGGTCAGGAATGATGGGTGTTGTAGTCTAGAGGAGTAGTCTGGAGGCCCACCTCTGTGTCAATTGCTGAGCTCCTTTGGAGAGGCCTTCTAGGTTTGAGACTGTCCATAAAGTACCTCACATTATTTTTAAATGCCTTTTGAAAGCCTCGCTGTTTCCACACTTGTCGCTGTGTAGCTTTGCTTTAACCATTGTTCAACTCCCCCCAAGGTCATAACTTTGCTATTCCCCTCCTCTCCTCTTGATGTAAACTTTTCAGGTGGTCCCTTCCCATCTTGTTTAAGGGCTAAACAGGAGCCAGTGTGGGATTGGGGCTGGAGGAGTGGTCTTTTCCAGCTATGTTGGCGATTGAATTTGGGGCAGTCTGCACATGCTCTGACCCTTCTTTCAGTCAGCGCCAATGTTCACTGGGTGGCCTTGGGCCAGTTGCTGTCTGTCAGCCTGACCTACCTCACAAGGTTGTTGCAAGGTTAAAATGGGGTGCCTTGAGCTCCTTGGAGGAATGATGGGATGTAAATGTAATTAAGAAAGAAGTTGTTCTCCTTTTACAAATAGGAAACTGAGGCGGGGAAGAAAGATGGGGTGAGGTGGGAATAGATAGGTAGATAGATTTGTGCATCAGAAATGAGAATGGTAGGATTTAAATCTGGAGCCAAGCCCAATATAATCTGTCCAGAGAGCCAAATGTTATTTTATTTATTACTCCATTTATATCCCATCTTCCAAGGAGCTCAAGGTGGTGGTTCTGTTTCTCCCCCCCTCCCCATTTTTATCTGCACATCAGCCCTGTGAGGAAGGCTGGGCTGAAAAACATGCGCCTGGCCCAAAGCCATTCATGTCTGAGCGAGGATTCGAACCCTGGTCTCCCAAGCCCCAGCCCATATCTCTCACTACTGCACCACTACGGAGCAGGCGATAGCCGAGAGCCTCCACTGCTGGATCTGATGAAATCTAGTCCATCAACCTGTGTTCTTGATCGTTTGGAAAGCCCTCAAGCAGGGCAGGCAGTACTCAGTGGTACACTGCTCCTCTACATGGAGGCTCTGTTCTATCTTGAATAATCATAATAAGTAATTGGCCATCTCCATGCATTTCTGTAAGTGGATGAGAAATCTCTGTGTGTGTGCCTTACAGGGTTCTGTGGGCTTCAGCTTCCTTCAGCCCAGAGTGTAGAAGAACAATTGTTTCAGAGCCCTCCAGGTGTGGTGGGGGGCACCTGTGTCCCTCCAATTGGACTACAAATCCCATAAGCCCCAGCCGGCATGGCCAATGATCAGGGACGATGGGAGCTTAGCAACATCTGGAGGGCCACTGATACCCCACTTCTGCCCCGCAAGGAAGAGGGAGAAGGTGGGAGAGAAAGGGAAAGTGAGCCTTTGGGACTTTCCAGCAAACAAGGGGTTCAGCCACAGGATCCGCATGGGGTGTTTGCGTCCGGTGGATAAACAGGGTGGTAATTGACAGCCCTGCTGGGAAGAGAATAATTCAAAACCAGCAGGCACTGCTGCTGGCAGTGATCTTGAGCCAAGGGAGCAGCTGGTTTTTCAGGAGACAGCAAAATTTTTTGTCCTGCATTCTAGTCCTTCAGCTCCCCCTTCACCCTTGTCATGTTATAACAAGCCACAGGGGTGGGAAGGTGGGTGCTGGAGGCGATTCTGTGCTCTGCCAGGCCTTCTTATAAAAACAGATAGATGTGCAAGCAATCCAGCCAGACTCAGCATTCATTCAGCCTTGTATCTGGGTAGCTTTGCACACCAAAGTTTGTTCTGTACAGAAATCACTGCTGTTATTTGGTAACTAGGGAATGGCCCTCTGCATATGCTCAGAAACACATGTACAAAAGGCTAGCTTCTCAGGTTTGAGAGCTGAGCACTGGGTGTGGACAGAAGCAAAGGGTCCCTTTATCACATACACAGCCCAACAAGACAATGACAAAAATCCACCAACAGCATACAAATCAATATGGCTAACCTGATCCAAAACACCCACCCACCCCACTCACACACGAAAACAAAGACCGCCACAGCCAACCACAAATGAATAACCACACCCTCGGCCAACCCCAACCTCTCTCACCACCAAAAGAACACAAGCGAACAGCAAAGAACCTGCACAAGCAACGCTGACACCAAACCCTACATATAGTAAGTAAAATAGAAACATCGCCACCCGACCCCACCCCCACCCATCTTCCCCCCTCCACCTCTTTCTCCCTTTTCTTCCTAATGTCTCAACAAACGAAACTGATTTATAAAAATGTTACATAGGGGGGAAAATACAAGAGACATTGCAAACACTTTCGTAAATCGAGAAAATCTTTAATTAAAAAAAGAGAAGAAGAAGAAGAAGAAGAAGCAAAGGGTCCCATTGCCTGTCGAGGGTGCAACTGCAACAATCTTGGGTGCAATGGCAACCTTAGCCCCTCCCAAACCCACGGCTCCGTGGCCCAGGATGCTCCTCTCGAGCTTCTGTCCCCTGACCCAGTCTCCTTCTCCTACAATAGTGGGATCTGGTCTGTGAGCGACGGAAGCTTCGGGATATGGCCCAATCGATCTACATGGCTGGCGTGCTGGTTGGAGCAGTGGTCCTTGGGGGGTTGTCCGATAGGTAAGCTGAATTCGCTTTTTGTGATAAAACAGATGTCTTAAACAAGACTTGAAGGTAAAGAAATCTTGACAACGGTTGAACTGCCCTTGAGCCCAAGAGAGGGTTTAGTCCTTTTTCTTTCAAAACGTATGTTCACTTCTAACAGGTTTACAAAAAGCATGCTCCTGTCTACTAGCTGCACCAGGGCAACCGATAGTTCTGAACAGAGTTTATCAATTCACTACTCTTCTGTCTCATACAAAATGTTGCTTTTCTGCTATCTGCTACATGAAGACTTGGTCCGGGTCAGGAGAATTTGTTGTCCTCTTGGCATGGAAGTTTCTGCTTTGGAAGGTCTACAACTTCCTGCCAGGTAATGAGTGAAAGGGCACTGCTTTGCATAGCAAAGTCAGAAATGCATCTTTTGCTCACTAACTGGGGGCGCAGGGACACAAGAAAACGGATTTTTCGATTCTTAAAATGAACACTTGTTGCATTAAGTGTGGAAAACAGATATAAACATTTCTCAACTAACTAACACACCCGCATCTGGTTTTAGCTTCAAAGTTTTAATTAGCAAGCTGACAGTTAAATGAGGGAAGAGAGACAGAGGATATAAGCATAGGTTTGTGTGCGCTCTGGGTTCTGGCATACTTCCTGGGCCACAACATTCACCTGGGTCCCAGGTCACAACACCCAGGCGTCAGCTTGAAGTCACCACATTCCCACTTTCTCAGTCAAAGAATAACCAGAACTGCCAACTTCCACCTCAATTCCCTGACACCACTTATTCTTTGTGAAATATAATACAAGGCAAATACAATACAATACAAATACTAACAAGTTGGGTGGTACGGCCTGCTTGTGGGTTGGCACTGTTGGGAGAGGAAGCCAGAGACAAGATGGAGTTCCGGGGAATCCAAATGATATCATCCACGTTATAAATTAGCTATAGGACTGTCCCAAGGAATCTTAGTCAATTAATCAACATATCTTATGAGGAGCAATTTTTACCCCGCTCTTTAACTGAGAAAAGGCTCCTGGAGTTGCTTAAATGACTGGTAATAAGGCAGTCCCTGCCCTCAAGCAGTTTACAGCTTTGTTTTTTTTTAAAAAAAATCATTTTATTTATTTAGTAAATCTGGTAGTGGCTTTATCTTCACCAAGGCAACCCAGAGTGACTTACTTCCAACCAACCAACCAGCCAGCCACACAAAACACAAAAACCCCACATGGATACATTAAAACCAAGGGGGAGGGATACATTAAAAGCATCTTGCCCATTTCTAAAAGGCCAAAGATAGTTAAATGTCAAAGGCCTGGGAGAAGAGGAATGTTTTCACATGGTGCCTAAAGATATATAATGAAGGTGCCAGGCGAGACTCCATGGGGAGAGCATTCCACAAATGGGGGGCCACCACAGAAAAGGCCTGTTCTCGTGTTGCTACTCTCAGGACCTCTTGCAGAGGAGGCATAAGACGAAGGGCCTCAGGTGATGACCACAAAGTCCAGGTCGGTTTATATGGGGAGAGGCAGTCTTTGAGGTACTATGGTCCTGAGTCATTTATGAATTTATAGGTCAAAGCCAGCACTTTGAATTGGGCCCAGAAATTAATGGGTAGCCAGTGCAATTGGGCCAGGATTTGTATAATATGCTCAAACCGTCTTGCCACGGTGAGATGGCATAAAATGTACGGCAGCCATCTTCTCCCCCATACAATGTCAACAGTTTTGAACCAGCACAGCAAGTACCACTCGAAACAGTCTAAAAATCGGCATGATTCAAGGAAGCCATTGGGCAACCTCATTAAAAACTCACCCCCCCGTGAATAGGAGGCAGAGATGGGGGGTCAGTTCAATTCAGTTGTCCTGGAGGGAGAATGGAGAGGGGTGTCTGCAAGTGTGTGTAGAACTCAGCCTACTCTACAAAGGTAGCATTCTTTCCCCCACCCACCTCCACCTGTGGCCACACCCACCCCAACATCACCAATGCCTTGGTATTCCAACTGTTTTCGCTTCTCTGTGCCTGCAGGTACGGCCGCAAGCCTCTCCTCATTTGGTCGTTTATGCAAATGGCAGTGATGGGGACCTGTGCGGCCTTTTCGCCCAACTTTATCGCCTACTGCATCTTCCGGTTCCTGAGCGGCATGGCGCTCTCTGGATTTGGCCTCAGCATCGCCTGTTTGGGTAAGAGCGGAGCTAGTGGTGCTGGCTGGGAACTTTTGCGCAATGTAGGGATTCATCTGAACATTCCATATTTGATTCATTAATGGAGGATATGTCTGTCAATAATTAGTAGCAAAGCAGCCTAGACCAAGGCCAGCCAGTTGTGTGGACATTTCTTAAAGTACAGTGGTACCTCAGGTTACATACGCTTCAGGTTACAGACTCCGCTAACCCAGAAATAGTGCTTCAGGTTAAGAACTTTGCTTCAGGATGAGAACAGAAATCGTGCTCTGGCGGCGCGGCGGCAGCAGGAGGCCCCATTAGCTAAAGTGGTGCTTCAGGTTAAGAACAGTTTCAGGTTAATTACGGACCTCCGGAACGAATTAAGTACTTAACCCGAGGTACCACAGTAAACAGAGGAGTTTGGCCACAGGACACTCTTCATTTGGCCTAAATCAGGCTTCCTCAACCTCAGCCCTCCATATGTTTTTGGCCTACAACTCCCATGATCCCTAGCTAGCAGGCCCAGTGGTTAGGGATGATGGGAATTGTAGTCTCAAAATATCTGGAGGGCCGCATTTGAAGAAGCCTGGCCTAGATGGTATCTTGTTGGCTACCTTGGACTAGGGAGTTGGTGGAACTGAGGCAGATAGTGGTGACAATAGCTGAAGCTCTAGCCCTAATACACAAAATGAAAACTGACAAATTGCTAGGTTTGGATAGCATCCACCCAACAGTTCTCAAAGAACTCAAATGTGAGATTGCTGATTTTTTAACAGAAATATGTAACTGGTGCCTCAGATCCACCAGAGGATTTGAGAAGTAGCTAAGGCAACACCAATTTTTATAAAGGGATTCAAGAGGGAACCTGGAAATGACGGGCCAGTTCACTTAAAGTTGGTCCTACGATAACTGGTGGAAATTTTGGTTAAAGATAAAGTAGCCAAAAATACAGAGGAACAAGCCTTGCTGAAGCAGAGTCAGCATGGCTTCTGCAAGGACAAGTCCTGTCTCCCTGGCACTCTTTGAGAGTGTCAACAAGCATATAGATAGATGTGATCCGGTTGACACAGTGTTCTTAGACTTTCAAAAAGCTTTTGACAAGGTACTGCACCAAAAACTCCTGAGAAAGCATAGCAGCATGGAATAAAAGGAGAGGCCCTTTTGTGGATCAGGAATAAATGGAAAGTTCTCCAAATGGATGGAGAGATGCAGAAATTGGGGTTTCCCAAGGCTCATAATTGGAACCTGTGCTTTTTTTTACTTGTCCATAAATGATCTATAGTTAGGGGGGGAACAGTGAGGTGGTCTGGCGTGCTGGTGATACTATATTGTTCAGAGTCATTAAAAGAAAGAGAGATTGTGAAGAGTTCCGAAGTTGAATGAATGTGCAATAAAATGGCAAATGCAATTCAGTGTATACAAGTGTAAAGTGTTGCATGTCAAGGTAAAAAATACATTAATTTCACATATATTCTTATGGGGTCTGAACTGGCAGTGACTGACCAGGACTGGAACCTTGGGGGTCCTAGTGGATAGCGCAATGAAGTGGTTGACCCAGTGTGTGGCCGCTGTGATAAAGGCAAATCCCATGCTAGGGATCATTAGGGAAGAAACTGAAAACCAACCTGTGACTATCATAACGCAGTTAGACAAATACATGGTGCAACTGTGTTTGAAATTAAACATTAGGGAGAACTTCCTGACGGCAAGAGCTGTTCAACACTAGAACAGACTACCTGGGAAGCTTGTGGAGTCTCCTCTCTTCCTATGCTCTTATGGCAATGTTGAGCTAGATGAGGCAATCTTCTGATGCAGTAGTGGGAAAGGTTCAGTACAAAATGGGTGGCAAGTATTACAGCGGTTGCCAGCCTGGTGACCATGGGCACCAGTGTGCCCACCAATACCTAATATCTTGCCCATGAAATATCTCAATGAATATCCTTTTTAAAACCTGCAGTTTGCAGAGACTGTTTTCTCTTCCTGCTGCTTTTCAGTTTGCACTGACTTGGTTTGTTCTCCATGCCTGGCCTCATGGCAGCTATTTTGTCAAAGGCACCCATGACATTTTCTCAGAATTCCGAATCTACCGCTTGCCCGAGAAAGGTTGGCAACTCCCGATGCAGGGTCTAAATTTCATACCGGAAGGTGTGAGTGGCAAGGCAAAAACCTGAAAGTGTTTTCCTTTCCCTTCCAGTTGTGGAGTGGATTCCCACCAAGTACCGCACCATCACCATTGCGTTCACTGGCTTCGTGTACACGCTGGGCCAGATCCTGCTGGCTGGCTTGGCCTACGGCATCCCAGACTGGCAATGGCTGCAACTGACTTTCTCGGTGCCCTTCTTTGTTTTTCTCCTCTACTCTTGGTATGTTGTGCTGCCAGCGTGGTGTAGTGGTTAAGAGCGATAGACTCGTAATCTGGTGAACCGGGTTCGATTCCCCACTCCTCCACATGCAGCTGCTGGGTGACCTTGGGCCAGTCACACTTCTCTGAAGTATCTCAGCCCCATTCACCTCACAGAGTGTTTGTTGTGGAGGAGGAAGGGAAAGGAGAATGTTAGCCGCTTTGAGACTCCTTCGGGTAGTGATAAAGTGGGATATCAAATCCAAACTCTTCTTCTACTTCTTCTGCTCAGATCAGACCCCTCTTCCTCCTCGGGGTGCTGTGTTGGGATACAAAGAGATGCTGGAATGCTGTTTTCAAATAAATAAGCTTGGTATATATAACAAAACAATTGAAATGTATCCTGTGCTTGGCCTTATGCTCTCACCTGCTCAAGATGACCTCTTGGTCTTTCTATTGACAGCCACCCATATGGAGGTAGCCAGATGTTGGAAAACTGGCACTGGGCTTAATAGCGATTTGTGGTACACCAGTGTATGGTCAATAGAACTGGCTGAGAAATTGACATGTCAAGTCAGAGCAGCAAAGGGCAAACAGGATCCCTATTCCTTTTATAACATATGGCAAATGTTTACCGAATACATAAATTGTTCGGGCCGTGGCAGGAATACACCCAGCGCTCATGGAGAAAATGTGGTGTGATCTTTTAGAGTGATCAAATGCAATTTTATTACATCGCATGACAATAGTCTGTAATTTTATCGGGACAAGTCATTTGTTGTTTACTTTTGTAACAATTGTTTCCGCAAAAGGTGTTTTCTGTACCATGAAAATTGAATAATAACATTAAAAGGAAAGACCACAGACAGAGAACTGGATTAGAATGAGAAAACAGGGTCAATTCAAATGTTTGCAAGCAAAGTCAAGTCAGGATTCTTTTCTTTTCTTCATTTTCTTTAATCAAATTCTCCCTCCTTGAGAAAACAACAACAAAAGGATTCAGTTCCATTTTACCACCTGAAGGTTTGTGGATGGATTTTACTGTTGGCCGAGATGACGAGTCTTGGCTTCTTTGGCACAGGTGGTTTGCAGAGTCAGCTCGCTGGCTGCTCCTTTCGGGGAAGGCGAGCACAGCTGTCAAGGTCCTCCAGAGGGTTGCCCGGGTCAATGGCAAGGAGGAAGCTGGAGCCAGCATCACCACAGAGGTATGAAGCCAGTGGAGGGAGGTGGCTCTCCATATCCGGGTGGCTGTAAATCCAGCTGACTCTTTGTAGAAAATGGAAGTCTTGGGAGCTTCTGGAGAGCAAAGCCTGCTACAATCAGGGCACCCCCAGGTGACCTTAATATGCAGCATTTACTCAGATTTGCTTGCACAAAGCTTACACAGAAGTTAGATTATGGGCTCCTTTAGACATCATTTTTATTGTGCATTCATGATGATTTGGTCCTGTTGGTAGAATTGCAGCACTTATGCATTTATTTGCTCCTGCAAAACTTTTGTGGCAAGTCATACTGACCTGCAAGTCGCTGCTGAAATCCTGTAACTCACTTCCTTCCCAAATTTGGACTTTATTTGAGATATGAGGAATACAGTGAGGAAATGCACAATGGAAGGTGTTGGATCACATTTGCTTGACACAATAGCAACCAAGTTCCCTGCAGGCAAATCAGCGTAAATTCTCAAGAAACAGCCAAACTTTGTGGGTGGGGGCAATTGGGATAAACAGACCATCTGGAAATTCCCGCTTTCACTGAAGGGAAGCTGCCTGTGTAAAACAGGCCCTAGAACTTCCTGTTTGCTAATGTTAACCCAAATTTCCCTGGGGTAAATCACCCGATCCATTCTCACCAAAATCTAGTTTTGTGCTGTGTATTGATTGTGCTTTTTAGGAGGAAGAGCAGCGGCTGATGCTGAAGGTCAGCCTTCCCCAGCCTTGTGCCCTCCTCATGTTGTTGGACTACAACTCCCATCATCCCTGACTGGCAGAGGCTCATTGGAGTTGTAGTCCAATGATGTCTCAAGGTCTCAGGTTCGGAAAGGCTGTTTAAGGACATGGGCGTAGCTGGGGGACAGAGGGGCAGCTGCTCTCCCCCCTAAATCAAGCAAATAAATAAAAATGCTTCACTAACTGACCAATTATGTCACAGATAACTCAGTTCTGCTTTCCCAATGTAATGCCTGCCCTCCCTAAAATAAATCCTGGCTATGCCCATGCTTAGGGCATCACTGGAGCTCACCCACCTCTTTTTACACACCCACCTCCTGCCTCTCCTCTCCCCACAGGTTCTGCTTTCCAACATGGAGAAAGAACTGTCCACAGCCAAGGCCTCCTACACCATCTCTGACCTGGTGCGCACCCCAGCCATCCGGCGCATTTTCTGCTGCCTCTCCATAGTGTGGTGAGAGAACTTGTTCCCTCTGAGCAGCTCAGGAAGGAGAGAGTTCCGTTCCAACTCTGGGAACCGGAGGAGAGGGAGGTTTAGGCACTGCCTGACAATGTGGCCCATTATCAAAGCATAGACAGCAATACTTATTGCTGTAAAATAGGGATGGGGGACATCAAGCCCCGGGGTCAGATGTGACCCTACAAATCTTTCCATCTGGCCCTAAAGAGTCTCCCTCCTGAACCACACCTCTTACCAGCCCGGTTTTGCACCCTCTTAGAGTGTTTTGGCCTGGCTTGGAAACATGCTCTTGCTTCTTACTTGCCTGAATGGAGGATGCAGCAGTATGACTGAGCATGTGCAATGAAATATGCGCAGAGTCCTGCAGTGATTTCATGCTCTTTATTGCAGCTTGTAAAACAGTGATGAATCCCCCCACCCTGAAACCTCAGGCTTTTATATACATTCTTTACACAACGAGTCCCATCTGATTGGCTGATTCTGCTTCTCTCCTGGAGCCTGACTGGACCGCTACTGTAGGCCAATCAGTTGTTGCATTCTACTATCCTACCAGCCTAATAGGCTGATTAGCTTCCTCCTGGGGTTTGATTGGGCTGCTGCTGCAAGCCAATCAGTTGTTGCATTCTAGGATTCTACTTGCCTATTCTAGGATCCAAGCTTAGTACATAACATGCAGAAACTAGTCTACTAAACAAAGGCAACATTTCCCTTCATTTCTCTGCCCACCCTTGCTTATGACCCTGTGCATCACTGGTACATGGACCCCAGAAAGTTGTGTGGAAAGCTATTATTATTATTATTATTATTATTATTATTATTATTATTATTATTATTAAAATTTGTATACTGGCCTTTATATACTTCCCTATGTATACCACAGGTCTCAGGGCTGGACATCGTAACAGAAAACTATATTGTTTGGTTCAACTCTTGTTCATAAAGCTCTGAACTATTACATCTTCAGCAAAATCCACTTGCCGTACCTTAGATCTGAGCTGTGTAATAGCTCTGACTGAGCAATCTTTATGTGCATTAAAATTGCTCAGGACGAGCCTTATAAAGATTTCTCCTTTGAACTAGCAGCTCAGGTCTTGAAAGGCCAGCTGAAGGTCTAAGATTTGCAAAACAAGGAGCTGCTTTGGAATATAGTCACTGAAGCTAGTTGGTTCACTGGTTCACTGAAGCTACTGGTAAGTCCCCACTGGTTGGGGAAAAGGAGCACAGACCCCTTTCTCCTCCGTGGAAGGAAAACGTGAAGGTTCATAGAAATGTCACAGGTTACAGAATTTGTTTGATTATTTAAGAGACAGAAAATCAAGATTTTCTGGACTAAATGCTCCCCTTTCATTTAATTTATTAGTATTAGTATTAGTATTATTAATTTATTACTTAAACCCCACCCATCCAACTGGGTTGCCCTGGCCACTTTGGGTGGCTTCCAGCAGAATATATAAAAACACCACGAGACATAAACGTTCAAAACTTCCCGATACAGGGCTGCTTTCAGATGTCTTCGGAAAGTTGTGTCATTATTTGTTTGACATCTGATGGCAGGGTGTTCCACAGGGCAGGCGCCATAAATGGGAAGCTACAGTGTAGAGATTGATTTGTCAAAGACTCGTTAAAATAGTTAATGTTTTCTGTTAGGAAGACTTTTCCAAAAGCATCCCATAAAGTATCAATTTATTTATTTATTTATTTATTCAGTCAAGGAGGTCCCAAGAGTAGCTTACGTACGCTCAGTAAAAATAAGGCCTTTTGCTGCTTGTAGGCTTACTGTTATGTACTGAAGTTCTCACCCTGGGCCAGCAGGGGGATACTGTAGATAGTTATGCAAATAAGGGATCGAAAGTGACATTCAGTGATTGGATAGTTTTAGAAAATTGTTACAGTTACATTGTACTGGAGCTCTATATAAACAGGCTGACTGAACCCTTCAGTTCAGTTCTGTTCAGGCCTGTGAATCGCTGTGTTGTCTGATATGTTCACCCACAACTTAACACTTACAGTCTAAGAAACATGACAAAAGCAAAAATGTGACAAGGAGGCAAAGGGAAGGCAAGTAAGTTTGGGCTCCAGTTCCTAACATAATGACCCACAGGAATGAAACAGTCCAGGGAGAGGAACTCAGTGGAGCTGGTCACTCAAGAATTGATGAAGTAGCCCTGCTTTGCTGCAGCCTGAGGAAATGGGTGCTGTCAGGTGACAGTTGAGAGCAGGAGGAGCCTCTTCTCACGCCTTCTTGAGTCTTGCCTTGTCTCTATCTTCACATCAGGTTCTCAGTCAGCTTCTCCTACTACGGGCTGGCCATGGACCTCCAGAATTTTGGTGTCAGCATCTACCTCATCCAGGTCATCTTTGGGGCCGTTGACTTCCCAGCCAAGGTGATTGTGACCATTACCATGAGCTACATTGGGAGGAGGATCAGCCTCGCGTCCTTCCTCATCCTGGCTGGCATCATCATCATCATCAACATCTTTGTGCCCACAGGTGAGTCTTGGCTCACTTTCCGCCAGGCCTCACCTTTCACCTTTAGATACACTGCAAGGCGTCCAGCTAGAGACATTTTGGCACAGGCTGAAAGCCCAAAGAGTACCACCTCCCACAGATATGCTGCGCCTCTGATCTCCTTCATTTCCGAGATATGCACAAAGCTAAATGTTGTTGTCACTCTCACAAAGCACGGGGTCCCTTCCAACTCTACAATTCTGTGATTCCGATTTATTACCAGCACTGCAGCCATTGAGTGGCAGTGCCTCTGCATCAATATTACAGTCACAGCAAGTTTATAGACCCAAAGCACAATCTTTTCGAGCAGGTATAAGGAACCTCAGACCAAGGGGCTGAATGTGGCCCTCAAGACCTCCCTATCTGGCCCTCTGGAACTCTTTCTGGGCTACAGTTCCTCTCCAGCCACATCTTCCTTGAGCGTTTTGGCTGGAAATGTGTCCTTGAACTCTGATAATGCTTCTTACTTGCATGGGTGGAGGACACGGGTGGGTGGGCCAATTCATTAGGAGAAAACAGCACTAAAATGTTGGAGAATTTCTGTGAGGATAGAAATTAAAATCGCAAATCGCTGCAGAAATGTGGAGAGCCGAGTTTAAGACAGGAAAAAAAAAGAGAAACCAATGTGTTAGTCTGTTAATTATTCTTGACAAATCTGCACATCAACCCTATAGAAAGCGGGGAGGGAGTCCCTCAGCTGCGCACTTTGTTCATGCCACACTCTCTCTGACCCATCCCACCTTTCCCCCAAAGATTTGCAGACAATCCGGACAACGCTGGCCGTCATTGGCAAGGGGTGCTTGGCAGCAGCCTTCAACTGCACCTTCCTTTTCACGACGGAACTCTACCCCACGCCTGTCAGGTGAGGAGCTGCTTTTCAACACAGTTTCTCCCTTGTTTACCCGCTTCTGGGGCTCCTATGGAAATGGAGGTGCCTTTAAAGCAGTGGTCTCCAACCTGGGGCCTGTGGGCACCAAGGTGCACCTCTTGCTACCTCCTAGGGTGCCCTTGAACGATCTCAATAAATACCTGTCATTGAAATTCTACTCAGTATTGATCCAGAGCAGACTGCAATGTATAGTTAGCAGAGTAAAAACTTAAACACGTTGCAGGATTAAAAAAATAAATAGACCAGAGGCATTTCATCCAGCAGAGCTTTACTGCTACTGAAGGCAATTGAGCATAATGGTCACAAATCCAATACATTCAGGATTGGCCCTGTCCATAACAAATCCAGTTGCAGCAGACTTAACTTAAACTTACAATAACTTATAATAAGACTAAAACCTTAGCACTGTTTACAGAACATCACACCAGCAGGCAGGCAGGCAGGCAGGCAGGCAGGCAGGCAGGAAGGAAGGAAGGAAGGAAGGAAGGAAGGAAGGAAGGAAGGAAGGAAAGAAAGAAAGAAAGAAAGAAAGAAACCCAGGCTCCTTCTGGCCTCACTATTATAGTCAGCATGACCTTGACAGAAGAGATAACAGAACCAGTTTAAGCCGGCTGTTCTCAGCTTCTCTGAAGGAATAACCCAAACATCAGGAACCTTCTGCTTTTTTCTTTCACACAGAGAAGCTTCCAGAACCCTCTTGAATTAAGTAGAATAGGAAAGATCTCTACACATCAGCTCAATGCTTTCTGCACTAAGAAATGCAAACTGACAAAAAGCCTGAATGCACAAGAGGCTGGGTTTTCTCTTCCTAGAAGGAACTTTACCCCTCAGCAGAGCTGGCCTGTTCATGGGGCATGGGTAGGTGGTTGCCACAGGATGGCAGACTCTGGACGGCTTGGAGGTGTGTCACTGCTGCTGCACAGCCGGTGGTGGCGATCGCATGGCAGGTGCCCTTTTCTTGAGGTTTGCCAGAGATCCCTTGACCCAGCCGTATCTCTTGCCTGCTTTTCTTACCCTGCCCCCACCCCCACCCTAGGCAGACGGGGCTCGGTTTTGGCAGCACCATGGCCCGGGTGGGAGGCATCGTCGCCCCGTTGGCCAAGATGATGGAGGACTACTCGGCCGCCCTGCCGCCAATCATGTACGGAGCAGCTCCCATCCTTTCTGGCATCATCGCTTGCTTTCTGCCTGAAACCCTTAATGTCCCCCTTCCAGATACCATTGAAGAAGTAGAGAACAGGTAGGTGACTCTGTTATTTGTGGCAAATACACTTTTATTTATACCATTGTACTAATATTCACACAGATATTATTTGTTGCAAAGTATTTATTTATTTTTAATTACATTTATATACTGCCCTTTGTCTGAATGTTGTGGGTGGTTTACAACATAAAAATACGAAATGAGAACACAAAATATATACAAAAAAACCCAAGAGCAATAACCTCCCCTTCCACACACTTTTAAAAGGCTGTATATTCTTTAATCAGCCAAATGCCTCGTTATAGAGAAACATTTTGGCCTGGCGCCTAAAGATATGCAATGAAGGTGCCAGGCAAGCCTCCCAGGGGAGAGCATTCCACAAATGGGGAGCCAACACAGAAAAGGCTCGCTCTTGTGTTGCCACCCTCCCAATTTCTTGTGAAGGGGGCACATGAAGAAAGGCCTCGGATGGTGATTGAAGGGTCCAGGTTGGTTAATAGGAGAAACATGGTCCTTGAAGTGTTTAAGGCTTTAAAGGTCAAAACTAGCACTCTGAATTGAGTCTGGAAACCAATTGGCAGCCAGTGCAGTTGGGCCAGGATCAGTGTAATATGTTCCCAGTGAGCAACCTGGCCGCTGAATTCTGCACCAGCTGAATTTTCTATACCATCTTCAGAGGCAGCTCCATGTATAACATATTGTAGTAATTTAACCTAGAGGTTATCATAGCATAAAGGTAAAGGACCCCTGACAGTTAAGTCCAGTCACGAATGACTCTGGGGTTGTGGCGCTTAGGCTATCCCTGTCCAAATACGGGCACAGCTGGGCCACCAGCCCAAACTGGTGGAATGCTCCACGCCACCTGAGCCTGAAGCGACAGCAATGGATTCAGGAGTACCCCCAAGCTGCTCACCTGCTCCTTCAGAGGGGGCGTAACCGTATCAAGAGCAGGCAGCGTCCCATCCATCTGGTTTAATCATCATCATCATCATCATAAATTTTTATTTATACCCTGCCCTTCCCGGTTTAAAAACCAGGCTCAGGGCGGCTAACAGCAAATATAAAACATTGATTAAAATACGACTTAAAAACAGCATAAAATACAACATAAAATGCAGCATCAATATCAATAAAATTCAAAAATTCAGGGGTCATTTTGGGAAAAACAAAAAACAGTCAGTAGACATCAAATGATCACCAGGGCTAACTGGCCAAGTTGGTCCTACTAGGGCCAGCAAGGAGACCAGGGAAGAATTTAAATGTGGGGTCCCAGAAAGGGTTTCTTCATAGAAGAGGAAAGGGAAAAGGGAATAGAGGGTCAGGCTAATTCAAATTGAAGGCCAGGCAGAATAGCTCTGTCTTACAGGCTCTGCGGAAGGAGATCAAGTCTAGAGAACTGCCCACTAACAGTCCCTCAGTTTTATCCGGATTGAGCTTCAGTTTGTTGGCTCTCATCCATTATAAGGCAATACATCAGTCCAGCACATTCACTGCCTCACCTGCAGATGTAAAAGAGAAGTAGAACTGTGTGCCATTAGCATACCAGGTACCTCAGTTGGTAAGAGCATGGTGCTGATAATGCCAAGGTTGTGGGTTTGATCCCCGTATGAACCACTTACACATTCCTGCATTGCAGAGCGTTGGATTAAATCACCCTCAGGATCCCTTCCAGCTCTAGGATTGCTGATAACATACTCCAAAAATTTGGATGACCCCACTCAGTGGTTTCAAAGTAATCCATGAACCTCTAACAGCTCAACAGAACAGGACAAGAGCATTTTATATCATATACGCCTCAATACAACGAAGTGTTCTACCTCATGCATCCTGATGGATCACATTGTTTCATATTCTTTTATAACTTTACCATAATGGTTCCACAAGTCATCTGAATGTGTCAAAGCACTGTCAGTCCATAGCCTGTTTCAGGCAACTATCTCTTCCTGTTATAATAAGAAATAACATTTACCCATCTATCTACTTCTCAAACAGTGCGTTAACTTAGCATTTTTGTGGCCAATTCCCACTGTTCATCATTCCAGTCTTGGACAAACTGTATAGTAGATTACCTCCACTTTTCCATATAAGGAACCCTTAGCTGCTGCTAACAGCGTGTATACTTTTGAATAAGATAATTCAGAACAAAATATTTGTGTATCCCATCCTTGGAATTTTCATGATGAAGGGTGGCAGATTAAATGCATGTTAATCAAATGCCCATCAGTCCTGCTGCATTCCTTGCAAAATTGATTTTTGCGGAGCCTGTGGAACAGAGGGAAGAAAAAGCACAACATTTTGTGGTTTAGGGGGAAGTGTTGAATCATCAACTTTTGATTTCAAAACACTGGCCCTTCTGGGAGAAGAGAAGGTGGAGCTGAACTCCAGAGCTCAGTTTTCATGCTTGGGCTTGAAATCATAGGAGCAGAGGGTTTGAAGTTAGGGAGAACTCAGATCCGGTTCACATTTAAAGGTGAACTTACCTAATTCACACATTCCAGAAGACCATAAGAATTGAAGCCCAGCCGTCCTTTGGAATTCACACTTCCTTGACTCTTGCTGTGCAGGTCTCCAGCCAAGCAATGTCAGCAAAAATGCAAATAGCATCATAGAATTTTAGAATTGGAAGGGATCCCAAGGGTCATCTAGTCCAACCCCCATGTTAGGGTAAAGTGTGCATAAGAATGCATATATCAGTGCAAAATGCACTAATGCATCAAAAAATTGCTTTGCAGAAAGGTGTATACCGGTAATTGCATACAAATGTGAGAATATTAGGAGAAATTTGCACTGAGATGCTGATGAATTGTCATGAGGGCAACAAAAACCACCCACCCACTGGTGTGGAAATGTGGAGGGCTGAAAGTAAGATTAGAAAAATGATAAATGGAGAGAAAGTGAAATTCTCATCCCACACTTTCTGCTTTATGGCCCTGTCATTTCCCTTCTTGCAAAAAGTCTGATCTAAGGGGCAGCAGGGCTTCCTTCTGAAGAGCTCCAAATCGACTATAATTGTACAACCTGAATTTGCAGATTATGCGACTGAATTTCACAGTGTTACGGAAAAATCTAGGTGCGAGGCTGCTCAGTCACCCAGCTCGTCGGGCAGAGCCCGCGGGTCCCTGCGGAATAAAGGAAGGAGTCCAGCCACCAACCGGAGCAAATAGCTGTAGACCAAAGTTTATTGCGCAACAGGTTCAAGGAGGAATTTTGAACCCCGAGGATGGGGTGACAAGGACTTTTAAATGTTTCCCACCATATCCCAGAATACAGTTCATACAGCATCATTGATACATCATTGCTACATCACTGACAT
This sequence comes from Podarcis melisellensis, assembly GCF_964234715.1. Classification (NCBI taxonomy): domain Eukaryota; kingdom Metazoa; phylum Chordata; class Lepidosauria; order Squamata; family Lacertidae; genus Podarcis; species Podarcis melisellensis. Next base: position 14,572,263 of record NC_138533.1, read on the forward strand.
GTCACAAAAGGGGAGGGGTAGACAGGGGTTACACTAATTCAACCTTGGCAAACATGTCCAGACAAGTCCTTGGTACAAGATTAGCATAGGCAAAACATGCCCAGGCACCTCTCAAGTACCCATCATCAAAGGACAATAGAGCTCTCTGTACATCCATAACCTGGGGCAAGTCTGGTGATGGGCTTTTGGAAACTATCTGCTCAGCAATTGTTACCCCTGGGTGGGGTGTGTGTGCCGTGTCCTCACGCTTGAGGGATTATGGCAGGGAAAAGAGTTGTTTTTCCAAAGGCAAAATACTGTTGAAATGGAGGAAACTGGCAAATGAGTTGATTTTATATAAAAAAATTCGTTCCAGTAGCACCTTAAAGACCAACTAAGTTAGTTCTTGGTATGAGCTTTCGTGTGCATGCACACTTCTTCAGATACACACTGATTTGATTTGATTTTATATGATTCTTAAAGCTTTCCTGGAGCTGTCAAGTCAAAAGGATACATTTATGCATAATATTTGTAACATTTAAGAACTTTAAAGATGTGCCCTCCCCACAATTTCAGTAACCACACCGATAACAGTGACTGCCTGGAAGCAAATCAAGATTAATTCTGAATGAACAGGAGGTCTGGAGGACCCAGAGGCCACCAATATCTGGGGGTTCCCCAGACCTGTCTTATAGCAATGTTTACGTATATCTGAACATAGAGGGGAACCTTCCAAATTTTATTTCTGTGCTCTAAACATGATTGGGTGTCCCAGATACTGAGCCCCATTGCTGATCTTTCTTTCTTCCCCCCCTGAAAGGTCCAGAAAGAAGACAGTGGAAGAAATAGCCCAGGAGAAGATTTTGCTCCAGAGCCCAGACAAGGCCCTGTTCAAAGAGGCTTGCTGATCCACAAAGACCTCCGACCTTCCATTTCCCCCTGATGCTTGATTCTGGGAAAATAAGTCTTCATGATACTTTGCTGACTGCTTGTTTTGAGCTAATCCTGGGGAATGCTTTACAAAGGGGGAAACTGTGAAGGTATGGGAAGATTCCGGGCATTTTTGAAGGCACTTTTAAAAAGAGAGAGAGAGAGAGCGCTAGCATCTTATAATTTGATCTTTACTTTTTCCTTTCATACCCCAGGGGGGTAAAGGGAATAGGACTCTCCCATTTTCAGTTGCTGGGAGGACTCAGTGCAATAACAATAAAGATGAGGGTGCCTCTGAACACGTGCAGAGTGCATTTCCTCATTCTAAGGGGCCCACTTGTCATTTTAGAAAGCAGTCCCAACCTACACCTATCTCATACCTAGAAACGGAACAAACTACCATTGCTCCTTCTAGGGCCACATTCATACCATAGATTAAAAGCACTATGATGCCATGGCTTTCCCCAAAGAATTCCAGTATTTTTAAGGGTGTTGAAAGTTGTAGGAGATCCCTATTTCCCCTCACAGAGCTACAATTCCCAGAGTTCCCTGTGAAGAGGGGTTGACTGGACTCCAGGAGACTCACCATGACTTAAGAGAGTCCACAGAACTAACGACTTCTAAGCTTCCCTCCAGATTAGTGTTGTTTTTGAGGGTGTTTTCTGCAGCATGTTGCTGATGCAATAAAAGCGCATCAGGGGTATTCTGAGCCACCCACATACCATTCTGTGATGCTTCCCCAATATTACCACATTATTGCTATCTGGAGGAAGGTCTTTTTCTTTTTTCTTTCTTCTTCTTCATTGGCGATCACTTGTAGCTGAGTAAGATTGTCTTCCATAAACACTGTTTTAACAATGAGTCCATAAATGACTGTGGAGGCCAATTCCGGAACCACACATCCTTCCACAATGGGGACATTGGTTTCCGGGTGGGAGTTGATCACGGTGTGGATTTGCCAAGCATGCCTTCCTCTTAGCACGTTTCTCCCTTGCATCCTGAGTTTGAGTGTCTTCAAAACCCATGACACCTTTGGTAAAGGCTGTTCTCCAGTTAGAGCACTCGCAGGCCAGTGTTTCCCAGCTGTCAGTGTTTACACTACATTTTTTCAGATTTGCCTTTAAACCTCTTTAAACCTCTTTTGTTGACCACCAGCATTTCCATTTTTAAGTTTGGAATAGAGTAGTTGCTTTGGAAGATGATAATCAGCCATCCACACAACATGACCAGTCCAACGAAGTTGATGTTGAAGAATCATTGCTTCAGCACTGGTGATCTTTGCTTCTTCCAGTACACTGATATTAGTTCGTCTGCCTTCCCAAGTGATGTGTAAAAATTTTTGGAGACACCACTGATGGAATCTTTTGAGGAGTTAGAGAATTCTGTGGTGACCTATGTAACATTTGTAAGCTTCTTTATATCGTGTTTTGTGTTTTAGCTTATATTATTTAACTCCAATTAAGATTAAACTCTTAACTATCGTCACCTTCCCTACAGTAATACTCAAGAAACATGCCACAGGTAGTTTCAATGGTTTCTTTTTATTACGTTTTGAAATATGTGACCCATGCAAAACTTTTGCAACCTTGAGAATCTTATCTGTAACTTGGATAAGTGTTTTCTCTAAAAGTATAATCAGAGCTTTCCATACTTTTCATGCTGGTGGCACACTTTTTAGACATGCATTGTTTCCCAACACAGTATTTCAGTTCTACTAGCAACCTTCCTCCCCGGGAGGAACACAGGGAGCCTTCGCGTGACACAACTGCACACTGCAGCCGACACGCTAACGTGTCGCAACATACAGTTTAGAAAGCTCTGGTATAAATCACCTGTGGAAATATACATAATGAGCTAATGTTTCATGGGCAAGTGTCAAACTTATGGTAATATTGGAAATTGGAAAATGTGGGGGGGGGGAGCTTTTCTGGCAAATAACTTGTGACCAATGTAACCAATGTGAAAATTCATTGACAGACACCCACAAATAAATGCCTCCAAAGAAAGACCCTGTGCGTGTGACATTTTATTATGCATTCAACAAGTTGCAGGTCAACATCAAGATCATGTGGGAAGTTTCAATGCCTGTGGCAATTTACACTTAGCTATGGCAATACCCATATGATTTGTCTGTTTTCCACCCAATTTTTATCATTTGCAGGGAAGACGAATGTCACAGAAGTCCCCATCTTTAAAAAGAAGATTTCTTACTAATGAATATCATATTGGCTAACTGCTTTCTTTTCAATTTCCTAGAGTCAAATTCAACAATAACAAAGCTACCAGCTGACACAAGTACTTCTGCAACTGTTCCTGATTCTGCATTTTATTTCAGCACAATTATATTTCTTATCAGGACATTATTCTCTGTCTTAGTGGTGTGTGTTTTAAACATTATGTTAAAATTCATTCACACTTTGTGTTCAGGCCTGCCTTCAACCTTTACCGAGGTGGTATTGTTGCCTGAGGCAAGGCAAGAGGCCTTCAGCTCCTGAGGTGAATTTTTGTATCCCTAGATCAGGAGTGGGGAACCTTGGCCCACCAGGCTTCCCCATTTGACCCATGAGGAAATTTGGGGCAAGCCATAAGTAACGGCAGAGCTTGACTGAAAGGGTGGCGCTAGCCCAATGCTGCTTTGTGCAGCTCCCAAAGAGCCTGACCAACAGCACCGCACAAAGCGAGGACCTAGCGCTAAGCAGGATCGATCCCCCTTCACACATGCTAACACAAAGAAAGAGGAAGCCTGTTGAGTTTGGGTTAACATCCAAACTCAGCCCTAAGCAGGATCACACCCTGCCATCAGAAGAGCAGGTGGACATAACACCACAAAATACATTGTTTGACTGCCAGAAGTTTAATGCCATCCGTTGAGCTAGGGTTGCCATATTTCAATAAGTAAAAACCAGGACACCCCAAAATTGTTGAGCTGTTTTTTAAAGATCCAGGACAAAGCACTGCCTGATAGAAAGAAAGATGCTTGATCTGCGATGGAATCCAAAGCTGAGACTAAGGGAGAAGGCATATTTGCGGGGATGCTGCGAGCCCCTCCATTAAATGCTCAGGTTATGTGTAAATGAAACCATATAGCCTAAAGACACCACAGTCTCTGCTCACCTTCATTCCAAGAAAATGTGTTACTGCTATCTGGAGGGGCACTTCTGCATGATAGCTCAACAAAAGTGGGGAACATCCAGTGGCGTAGCATGGGTTGTCAGCACCCGGGGCAAGGCAAGTAATTTGCGCCCCCTAACCCGTGGATTTGCGCCCCCTAACCCTAACCCCCAGATGTTGCGCCCGGTGTGGCCGGCCCCCCCTGCACCCCCCACGCTACACCACTGGGAACATCCCACCAGTGGCCTAGGCATTTATGTTATACAAAATTACAGGATTTCAGCTGGAAGGTACAGGACATGCACTGATTGGAGATGAAGCTGTTTGTCTACCTCAAAACTACTGGACGTGTCAAACTGCCCTGATATTCCATCATGAACACAAATGATCATGAATGCAAAATAAAAAGGATGCCTGAAGGGGCCCTTAGACTGGTCTTTAGTGAGCATTTGTTCTGACTTGTTTGCAGGGCACTAATACAACAATAACCATTTGTCCTGTGTTCGCCCTAACTTGCTTGCAGGGTGTTTACATGTCTTCCTGTTAATCATTCGTTCATCCCCTACTTTTCAATGTGCTTCCCAGTCACTTTCCATAACTGCAAAAAGTCTATTTTTTTTTTCATTTTTAAAAAGCCAGTTTGTTGCAATAGGGTGACAGAGCAACTTTAATCCACGTTGACTGCGCAAAGATAAATTTCCCACATGCTCTTGAATCTTCCCTGCAAAATAGTGACAGTCTAAAAAACACCCCCAGAGATGAAAGGGAACCTCTTCTTTGCAAACACAGTGATCGGTTATTTTATTCTGAGTATTTACTTACCACTTAATGTTCAGAATTCAAAAGCGGTGAATTGGGCATGATAAATTTGTCCTTCAGGACCAAAACCTTTATCCAGTGCTGGAGATCTTTTGGAAGTTTTTGCAAGACACCAGGCTTTAGAAACAATTATAACTCAGGAGAAATAGCATTCTGGCCAGTAGGTGGCAATAATCAGGCCCATTCTGTGGCCTTGCAGCACCATAGAAATAAATCCTGAGTTAAGATAAGGGTTTTTGTTTTGTTTTTTTTCAAGCACATCCCTGTTTTAATCTGTGAATTGTTGATGGATAAGAAATGCTGCCTGGCCAAGATGTTTGCTTCTGTTAATACTGGCAGAAAGCAGGAATCATTTTCCTTAAAGGAAGCACTGTTGTTTTTTAAAAAACACACACCGTCCAGCTGGTTTCTCCATTCTGACATAAAGCGCTGCAAAGGCCGGCTCTGAAGGCCTGTGTCCAACGCCACCTGTGTGGCTAAAGGAAGGATGGAAGGAAGGAAGGATAACAGGACTGCTGGGTTGGATTGCAACAGTAATAATAATAATAATAAACCCACACAGAGTAAATGCTTGTTGCTCTTTTCCAAAATTTGGAACCAGTTCTCAAGTCCCCTTCCCAACTGCAACCTCCTTTGCCTGCGGGTAATTACATCTCCTATCTCCATAGCAATGGATAAGGCAGCCATTTTATGTCTGTCAGGGGAGGCCCTGGGCCTGCCTTAGTTTCCTCTCATATTGTCTATGAAGTGCAAGGAAAGAGAAGAGGGAGAGGGGAGCATATGAGAAGGGAGCCAGTGGTCATTTGTCAAGAATCACAAGGCAGAGGTCAGCTTGCCCCACCTGCATTTCCCCACATCTTTTCCCTCCAGCCCCAACTCGGTCAGTTTTTTCTGATTGAGATCCAGCAATTTGCCTCTCTGGAAAAGGAGAGAGGGACAAGAGCAATAAAACAATAGCCCCCCTGGAAAGCTGAGGAAGCAAGATGAGGGGGAGAGTAGATAGGGAAAGTGGAGTCATGAAGCTGTAGGGGCCCTTCATCTCCCTGGCAGGGCTCCTGTGCCCTCCACAGATGCTTGACAGGCAGAAACCCAACAGGTGAAGTGCTCCACTTAATCCCCATACCAGGGGGAAATCAGAGGGATTTGTAGTGTGTATGAAGAGAAAATAGATATGTATGAAGCGGCACAAGTTGAAAGGGGGAGCTTCTGAAGCCCCTTTGTGGCATCTCAGTGAGCCAGTAATAAAAAATTGATGCAGACAAGCATCTGCTAAAAGTGAAATTAAGTCTCTTAGCTTAGCTTGTAAGAAAAAAAAGAAGGTGGCGGGGTGGGGTGGGGGCAGTGGCGTAGCGTGGGTTGTCAGCACCCGGGGCAAGGCAAGTAATTTGCACCCCCTAACCCGTGGATTTGCACCCCCTAACCCGTGGATTTATGCCCCCAGATGTTGCGCCCGGTGCGGCCGGGCCCCCCCACGCTACGCCACTGAGTGGGGGAGAGGGAACAGCTTTTCAAAATAGAAATTTATGTCTTTAGCCTAAGGAAACCACCAGGATCAGGAGAGGGAGCTCTGCTGCAACTGATAGGTGAAGCTTGTAACTGGAAGAAAACATACCTGGCAAGTGTATTCCCTTTTAGTTTTGCACACACCTGAATCAACTTGAAAGGTGCCTAGAACAAAAGTCCCTGGACCTATTTATATGCAGTTTAGCTGGTTTCTTAGGCAGATTTATATTTAAATCTGAACTGAACTGAAAATTAATGGACTTAAATCCTCCATGTCTGTTGATGCCAGTGGGTCTACTCTGAGTAGGAGTTAAAAAGATGCAGCCTAGTGGCACAATACCTATGCTTGTAATACATGGAAGATGAAGAAAGCTTGTTTTTTGCTGCTCTGGAGGGCAGGACTCAAACCATTGGATTCAAGTTATAGAAAACTTAATGAAAAGCTTTTTTTTTAAAAAAAAAGGATTCAAGTTACAAGAAAGGAGAGTCCGACTAAATGTTAGGAAGAACTTTCTGATGGTAAGTGGCAGTGGAATGGACTCCCTTGGAAGATGCTGGACTCTCCTTCCTTGGATGTTTTAAAGAAGAGGTTGGATGGCCATCTGTCATGGATGCTTTAGCTGAGATTTCTACATTTCCAACTCTACAATTCTGTGATTCTATGACTCATTAAAAGCCTGGAATGTCTGTCAAAATGAGAGAGTTGTGTAATGAGTCATGTAATGAGGGAGCCTTGGTGGGGAGGTATTGAAGATACGGTATGACTTCCAGAGCAGCCACCTAATCGCTACAGGGCTGCAAAGTCTGTGGGTCACTTCAGCCCACACCCCGGAATGGCAAGTTGAGGGGTGGCTCTCAGGACAGCCTGGATCGGTCCCAGTTAAAGTTAATCCCTAACACTGACGTGTGAATCATACACTCAGCCTCGTGAAATCAGGGTCAGAAGGAGCCCCAGGCGCACTTTGTGCTAGAATACAACCCAGATGTTTCCTCTCAACTCTCCCCTTGTTAGCACTCTCTGACCCCCTCCACCACCACCAAACCACTGTCATCCTTTAACCAGGGCATTGATGATGGACTTTAAATATCGCCTCCAAGTGATGCTTCCTCCCCAGCTGATTGGTTGGAGGTTGAGACTCACGGGGCAGAAATAAAGCCCAGCCCCTTTGAGAGGCTCTCAGCAAAGGTTGCCACCATCAAGAAGGCTTCTCCCATGGGATGTACCACACTGCCCTGAGTCGGAAAGATGTTTATCTCGTGATCCAAGGAGATCAATTCCAACGCACCTCCGAAGGAGGCCAGGAACCTCCGGTCTTGGCAAGGTTTTATGGCAACCTCCAAGAGCCATCTTAGTGGCCAACGGGTGTCTAGTCCCATTGCTGTGTTGATTGCCAGGCATCCGGTTTTGGTTGCCGGTGACTTGTCATAAACTGATAACTGCATCTTAAACCACAGCATCGTGCTCTCCAGCCAGGCGCAATGGGTTTTGCCGAGCTCCTGGAACACGTTGGCAGCATGGGACGCTTCCAGATCATCCATGTGGTCTTGTTGTCCCTCCCCATTTTCATGATGGCCAGTCACATGATCCTGCAGAACTTCACCGCAGGTACCCCAGGCCACCACTGCTTGGTCCACCACCCCAATGGCACTTCCGGGAACCAAAGCCTGGAAGCAGAGGATCTCCTCAAGGTCTCCATCCCCATGGATGAGAAAGGGCAGCCTGAGCAATGTCGCCGCTTCATCCACCACCAGGGGCAGCTCCTGAATGCCACCATAGCGAACTGGACCGAGATGGACACGGAGACTTGCAAGGATGGGTGGGTGTACGACAAGACGGTCTTCCCAAGCACCATCGTCACCGAGGTGAGGACCAACGTTGCTCAGGGCCAGCCTGCTGCGTGGGTGGGTGTTCTTCTAAGTCAGGGGTGAGCAGCCTTTTCTCCATCCAAGGGCCATGCTTCCTTTGAGGCAATCCCTTTGGGGCCGCATGGTGGTAATGGGCAAGGCCACTGAAAGAGGTGGGGCCAGATTCAGAAGTGGGAGGGGCTACCAGGCTGCAGCTCATTTGGTAGAGCATGAGATTCTTAATCTCAAGGTTGTGGGTTCGATTCCCACCTTCCTGCATTGCAGGAGATTGGATTAGATAACTCTTGTGGTTAGGGCTGGGAGATATATCGCTATATCATCCAAAACCAATGTGAAGTGATATCAGCTTCATAATTTTTGACCCGGCAGTTTATCGCATATCATTATATGTGTGTGTGTGCCCTGCAAAAATCACAATGTGGGGGAAACTGTGAAGTCAGCCAATGCTTTTCTCGATTCCTGCAGCCCCTGTTATCTCTGCCGGCTCAGCTCTCCCCTGCCTCCTGCCAGGGGGCAGAGAGTCACAAGGGCAGGTGCTGGCAAAAGCACGATTCAGGAAAAAACATGAATCCAGCCAATGCCTCTCCATAGCTCCATGCTTACTTCAGACATCGTGATCTATCGGTATATCACGATGTTTAGCTGGTGATATGACACAATGTTGAAAACCAGATATCGCCCAGCCTTGCTGGTGGTCCCTTCCAACTCTACAGTTCTAGGATTCTATCCCCTCTTCTCTTTTCCTACCATCCTGCTCTTTCTGTGGCCCCCTCTTCTGTCTTTCCCTTTCTGAAGTCCCCTTCTCTTTGTATCTTCCTCCCCATCCAGCAGGATGCCCTGAGAGGGACAGATCGTGCTTGCCATCTTTCCAATCATCCACAGAGAGGGCTTTTGGCATTTAAGATTCAGGACTGACAAAAGAAAGTCCTTCTTCGCACAGTGCATAGTTGGAACTATGGAATCCGCCCCCCACAAGAATTGGTGATGGCCACCAACTTGGATGGATTGAAAAGAGGTTTAGACAAATTCATGGAGCTAATGGCTGTCAGGGGCTAGCAACTATGATGGCTATGCTCTGCCTCCATAGAGGTGGTATGCTTCTCCTGGATAGCTCAGCTGGTAGAGCGTTGGACTCATAATCTCAGGGTCATGGGTTTGAGCCCCACGTTGGGCAAAAGACTCCTGCATTGCAGGGGTTTGGACAAGATGACACTTGTGGTTCCTTCTAATTCTACAATTCTATTATTCTACCAGTTGCCGGAAATTGCAAGAGCAGAGGGTGTTGCTGTTGCTCTCAGGGCTTCCCAGAGGCAGCTAGTTAGCCACTGTGAGAACTGGATTAGATGGGACCCCTTTGGCCTGATCCAGCAGCTCAAGCTCCTATTGTGCTTTTACGTTCTTAGATCAAGGGCTGCAGGAATTTAGGCAGGTTGCCTGTTCCTTTACTAAGCACACCAAGAGGCATTTTGAGGTCAGGGCTTGCGTGTATTGTGGACTGCTGAAGCTTGCATCACAGAGTAGGGTCCCAGGTAGGTGCAGAATTTAGCTTTCTTGAGATCTCAATTGGCAGGCATATGTCTACTCACCATGCCTGTGGTAGGCAAGCTAGAAGCACCTCATGTTGTATAGTCACAAGTCTAAGGAGAACCCTACTGGATCGGAGCAGGCTTCAGAAGGAAATAATAATAATAATAATAATAATAATAATAATAATAATAATAATAATAAATTTATACCCCACCATCTGGCTGGGTTTCCCCAGCCACTCTGGGAGGCTTCCAGCACAGCATGAGGACAAAAGCCCTTCCCTTTTTGAATGAATGAATTTATTATTTCGGTCACAGACCAGTTCCAGTCCACATACAATATCAAGGAAGTCATAAAAAACGATAGGGATACATTTGAATTTGCAATTAGGTATAACAGGGACAATACAGATATAGCAACAGTTAAAAAATATATAAATTAAAACTTGGTCATTAACATATAACCTAAAATTATCATTTAAAACCTTAATCATTATGATAGTACAGCTTTTTCCCTTAGTTTTATGGCATTCACACAGAATTTGGCTACCCTTAATGTAATCTCAGGATCATAGAATCATAGAATCATAGAGTTGGAAGAGACCACAAGGGCCATCGAGTCCAACCCCCTGCCAAGCAGGAAACACCATCAGAGCACTCCTGACATATGGTTGTCAAGCCTCTGCTTAAAGACCTCCAAAGAAGGAGACTCCACTACACTCCTTGGCAGCAAATTCCACTGTCAAACAGCTCTTACTGCCAGGAAGTTCTTCCTAATGTTTAGGTGGAATCTTCTTTCTTGTAGTTTGGATCCATTGCTCCGTGTCCGCTTCTCTGGAGCAGCAGAAAACAACCTTTCTCCCTCCTCTATGTGACATCCTTGTCCTCTACCAGGGATTTTAGACATTGAAGTTCAGATTCATTTGGGTATTTTTGCATAGCAGGGGTAATAAATACTGAGTGTATATCCCCATAGAAATGGCAGCGTAACAAGGCATGAGAGACAGTTTCTACCTCTATCAAGCCACAGGGGCAGACTCGTTCCATGTATGATTTACCCTCAAATCTGCCCTGCAATAAGGCAGATGGCAGCACGTTGAATCTAGCGAGGGTAAAAGACTGTCTGTATTTAGGTATTTGTAATTTTGACAAATAATTTGCTGGGGTAAATACCTGATCCCTCCCTGCACATTTGGTAATTAATGGTAGACACCTCTTGTTCGTGGGGGCTCCATTTAGCTGCCCTATAATCATAGAACCATAGAGTTGGAAAGGAGTTGCAGGAATTGCAGCTAAAGAATCTCTGAGAGATGGCCACCCGACCTCTGCTTAAAAACCTTGCAAGGAGGGAGAGCCCACCACCTCCTGAGGGTGTCTGTTCTGCTGTCAAACTGCTCTTATTGTCAGAAAGCTCCTCCTGATGTTGAGTCGGAACCTCCTTTCTTATAACTTGAATCCATTGGTTCAGATCCTTACCCTCCAGAGCAGGAGAAAACGAGCTTGCTCCATCTTCCCTAGTTCAATGTTGTTGATAGACGCCACAACATCAGAATGTCAAAGGAGCGCACTAGATCAGTTGAAAGACACATCTAGTCCGGCATCTTTCTTCTCACGGTGGCCAATCAGACTCCTGGAGGAAACCCAGAAGCAGGGCTTGAAGTCACTAGCCTTTGTGGTCTACCTAAGGAGGGAAGAACTTCAACACCACCCAGCCTTTTCTGAATCGTTTTGTTTTCTCTTCTCTGCCGCCCCCTCCCGCCCTGTTGCAGTGGGACCTGGTGTGCTCTGCGCGAGCTTTGAAGCAGATGGCTCAGTCCCTCTACATGGCTGGCGTGCTGGTGGGAGGAATTGTCTATGGAGGCCTCTCAGACAGGTGAGGAGAGCCAGCAAATTGTTTGTTTTCATTCATTTATGTTATTTCAATGGTTATCCCACCTTCCTTCCAACATGGAAGCCAAGGTGATGTGTTTAAGTTTCCCAGGTGTTCGTCCAAGCAAACACACCAGATCCAGACCAGCTCAGCTTCAGCAGAGTGATGACTTGATGTGCCCTTAGGCCATATTCTGGGCCTACTGGAATTCTCTAGAGATGTGGGGAAATGTCTATGGAGCATGTACAAAGTGCTGTTCTGCAATTGACAGAGCAGCCTTAGCTTGCTTGTTAACAACATACTTTAGAGGCGACTGCAGTAGTACGCAGAGAGAGTATATAAATTGTTTAAATGACTATAAATAAATGCCCTCACAGAGCTACACTAGTATTGCACTGAAGATATGCCTGCTATTTGTTTTATTTTGTTTTTATGGTGTTTTATTGGCTTTATATTATGCATTTCTCTCTTTTTTTGCACTTCTAGGGTATCCTAAGGTTGTATCCAATGTTAGTGCTGCTCAGAGTAGACTCACAGAAATTAAAGGGCATGACTAATGTAGGGCTGTTGCTTTGAATGGGCCTACTCTGAGTAGGTACAGCCTTTGATGTTTAGTGGTCTCAACATTTTGTAAAATCATCATCATTATCATCACATAATTAAATGTTGCACACATCTGAAATGTGGCAGCATTTTCAAAGCCAACTTTTAGAATTTCAGCCACTGTTGGTGATGGTTTTCGAAACTCACCTGTGAAGGATGCTTAAATTGCAGGATTCCATACTGCTTTTGATGCCTCCTAGAAATTGTTTTTGCTTAGACAAGCCTATCCAGATAGCACAAAGTTGACATGTATTTTAACATGTATCAAATTAATAATTGTGTTTTTTTAAAAAGTTATCTTGTTTTAAACTCCGAATTTTATTGATAATGTATATTTTATTTAATGCATACAAATCCCATTTTACACACACACACACACACACACACAACCACACACACACACACACACACACACACACAAACAATTTAAGGGCTCTGTGGAAGGACACATGCATTCCATTGCTGAAGCTTCCAAGTTCAATGCTGGGCACCCACAGTTCAAGGAAAATATAGGAAGCCACTGATCCATCTAGCTCAGTACTGTATACACTGACAGGCAGCAACTGTCCTCAAATAGTAGGCAGTGGGAAAGACCCTTTCCTGCCTGAGTTCCCAGAGAACCAGGATAGCTACTGTCAACCAGAGCAGACAACACCAGGCCAGACAGAGAAGCAGCCTGTCCTGCTGTGAGAGAGGTCAGAGGTGGAGCATTTGCTCTACATGTGCCCAGATCTGGGGGAGCTTGAGGACCACAGGCGAAATCAAGGCAAAGGCAGCACCTTGGACAGCACCAGTCACAATGTCCTCCAGCTGCAGATACAGAAGATTGTTGAGTTTTCTTTAGCGGGTGTGCTCTGTGAGATGCAATTGACCCAATAGCAACACATTAGCGGTGACTGTCCACTCATCAGCTTAAATTTATTTTTGCTGATTAATTTATAACACATCAAAACCAATTTAATATTAATTTAATACACCCCCCCAAAAAAACTGGTTTCCCACTCTCTTAGATATATTCCAATTCATCCACTTTTACATGCTGCACAGATTTATCTCTAATTAATATCAATTTCTCTTTTTTTTGCAAATTCCTCATCCTTCATCTGTCCCTCTACCACCTTCCCCAATAAATAAAATAAATAAATAAAATGGAGTGTTTGTGGTATGAGAAGAAGACGAAGAAGAGTTTGGATTTGATATCCCGCTTTATCACTACCCAAAGGAGTCTCAAAGCTGCTAACAATCTCCTTTCTCTTCCTCCCCCACAACAAACACTCTGTGAGGTGAGTGAGGCTGAGAGACTTCAGAGAAGTGTGACTGGCCCAAGGTCACCCAGCAGCTGCAGGTGGAGGAGCGGAGACGCGAACCCGGTTCCCCAGATTACGAGTCTACCTCTCTTAACCACTACACCACACTGGCTCTCAGTGAGATGGCTGGCACGTGTGCCTGAACTCTGATAACGATTCTTTGCTTGCCTAGATAGAGTCTAGAGAAACATGTGTGTGCATGTGAGCCTACAAGTACCAAGGTCAACTGTGCATCCATTATTGCTCCCGGTTTTGCCTCTGGTCACACACACCAAATGACAAGTTGCCCCTGGATGGTTGCCTTGGGAAAATGTGGCCCTCCAGCCAAAAAAGGGCTAGACAGACATAGCCTTTGAAGCTGTCTAAGGGATCTTCCAGGGACACGGGTGGCGCTGTGAGTTAAACCACAGAGCCTAGGGCTTGCCGATCAGAAGATTGGCGGTTCGAATCCCCGCAACGGGGTGAGCTCCCGTTGCTCAGTCCCAGCTCCTGCCAACCTAGCAGTTCAAAAGCACACAGTGCAAGTAGATAAATAGGTACTGCTTTGGCGGAGAGGTAAACGGCATTTCCGGGCACTGCTCTGGTTCGCCAGAAGCGGCTTAGTCATGCTGGCCACATGACCCGGAAGCTGTAAGCCTGCTCCCTCGGCCAATAAAGTGAGATGAGCGTCACAACCCCAGAGTCATCTGTGACTGGGCCAAACGGTCAGGGGCCCCTTTACCTTGAAGGGACCTACCAATGTCCCTGCCAGGAGTTGCTTCTCAAAAGTCTCTCTCTTTCTTCCTCTCTTCTCCCTTCCTCTGCTACCTCACAGGTTTGGACGGCGGCTGATTCTCATCTGGTCCTGCCTGCAACTGGCTGTCACCGGGACGGCCTCCGCCTTCTCCCCCACCTTCAGTGCCTACTGCACCCTTCGCTTCCTGACAGGGATGGCCTACTCTGGCACTGTCCTCAATATCTTCTCTCTGTGTGAGTTGGATTCCCCTCCCCTTCCCGTTTACACCCACTCCTCACTTTAAGCCAGAAATGTGGCCCTTCAGTTCTCTCTGCCCGGCCCGCAGGACTCTCCCCAGGCTATGCTCCTCACTGATCCTGCCTGCCCCCCACCCACTGTATATGTTTTGGCCTGTCTGGAACATGTCCTCGAACTCTGATAAGGCTTCCTGCTTGCCTGGATAGAGAGGGGTGTGAGTGAGCAAATCATGTGTGTAGAAACTAGGCTGCTGTAGAAAAGTAAGATTTGCCTTTCTCTGGCTGTGTCTCCTTTTGCTTCTGGCCCCACTCACCCCTGGCATGTGGGCCCCAGGAGGTTATTATTTATCATTTTCAATTTATTAAATTTATATTGTCAAAAGATCTCACGATGGTTCACAGAATAGGAAAGGTTGCCCAGAAGGAAATGCGTACCTGTCAACTGCCCTGGAAAAACTGGGACATCCTGGGGTTTTTTCCTGTGAGAGCATGGCAGCCATTTTGTTATGTGAGCTGCCCTGAGACCTCCAGGTATAGGGTAGTATATAAATTAAAATAAAAAGAAGGAGGAGGAGGAGGAGGAGGAGAAGGAGAAGGAGAAGGAGAAGAAGAAGAAGAAGAAGAAGAAGAAGCTTGCTCTCTTGTGAGCCAAGATCTCACCCCAAAAAAAGCATTTCCCCCCATCACATGACCCAGAAGATGGTGTCTAGATTTTGGCCACGTCATATTGGAGAGTATGGGGTATATCAAAAAGTGGGGTGGGGGACTGACTCAGGATAAATGAGTGTGGCTGCAGAGGTAATAGTCTGAGGTGAGTCCCAAAGGCTAGGTAGAGGAGCCTGGAGGGCCACATTTGGCCCCCAGGGACTGAGATTCTCTTTCCTTGAGGTACATGAAGTGAATAGCAACACCACAATCCAGTAAGTTGTCACCTGGAGGGGGCAGACTGCCTCCCACAGCTTGCGTTTCTCTCCCTGCTCCCCCCGCCAGGTGTGGAATGGACGCCCACGAGGACCCGGCCCTTGCTGTCAACCTACAACGGCTTGGCCTACACGATTGGACAGATGATCCTGGCAGGGTTGGCCTACCTCATCCCAGAGTGGCGCTGGCTGCAGCTGACTGTCTCCTTGCCCTATTTCCTCTTCTTCATCTACTCCTGGTAATGTCTTTGCGTAGCTGTGGTTTTAGGGTGGAGAAGGGAAGGAGCAAACCTGTCAAGTTGGGTTCCTCTCAGTTTCCCATTGTCCTCCCCCCCTCCCAGTCTTTGGTTCACATCCGCCTGCAATCTCTACAATAAAGATTCCGCAGCATTTTAGTGTGAATTTCTCCTGACATAGGCAAAATTATATACAAATATGCCTATCTTGATTAAAAAAACAACAACCATGCACAGGTTCCTCTTAGCTCTTTATTTGGGTACCTGAGAAAGAGAAGTCTCTGACCTTATGAGAGCCACAGAGTCCTCTGCCGACACGCAGAATTCAAAAGATTTTTAATGCATAGTCCCATCATATGAAATATAATGTTCACTTCCTCAAAATGAAGCAGAAGGTACAAGGGAAAGTTCTCAAAAATAAACCATCTATATGGCAGCACTTTCCTGTTCTGGCAGTTTGTGGTCACAGGTGAAAGCAGGAATTTCACACTTTTTTTTTATAGATAGCAGTTAGCTTCACCCTCCTTCTCATTTTCAAACTAGGACAGAGTCCATATCTCCAATCTAACTGATTTCTCTGATACCTAAAAGGCACATTTTCCCATAGCCATGATGCCTCGCCTAAATGTCCCTCAGTCTGGAGGGGCCCTTGTTGACTCTGGAATGTGCACCTCATCTTTATTTTCCTTACTTCACTGTCTTGCACCCAAACCAACAGGTGGTTTTCTGAATCAGCCCGCTGGCTGGTGTTGGCCGGGAAGCCAGAGCAGGCTGTGAAGGAGCTGAAGAGGGCAGCCAGGATGAATGGGAAGCCTGAAGCCAGTGACAAGCTAAACGTCGAGGTGAAATTGGGGACACACACATACACACACACACACACACACACACACACGCCAACTAACTTGTTCATGTATTACATATGTAGCCAACCTTTCCTCTAAGGAAACCAAGGCTGTGTACACAATTCTCTCCAAAATTCTATCCCCACAATAACCTTGAGTGGTAGACCATGTTTTTCTTGATTTCTCTTTTTGTATCTTTAAAAACTTTAATAAATATCTTATTAAAAAAAAAAGAGTGGTAGACCAGTCTGAGATAAGGATGGGGAAGAAATTTGGCTGGGTTTGCATTTTGATTAGAACTGACCTGATTTGCACTGTTTGCAAATAAATGTCCCATTAAATAATGCTTTTTTGTAAACCATTTTCACTAATGTGTGCATTTCTATGGACACCTTATGCATTTTTTGTACAAATTACTTGTCCGGAGAAGCAAATTGCAATATTTGGAGGTGTGAAATTCAAAGGAAGGCAATATTTTTGCTCACATATTGTTTCAGAAAATGTGAATCAGGTAGATTTGCCTTTAAATGAGAACGGAATCAAATGTAAGTGTTATTATCTGCAAAATAGATTTGGCTAACAGTACTCTTAGTGAAGGCAAAGAGAGGAAATGGCCAACTATTTAATTCTGGCAAAGATTCAAGAGCCCATAGTGGTTTCTATCTTCTTGCTATACCTTCAAACCTTCCAGCTTTGATACTTATAAAAACTGGGAGTGGAGAGAAGCAAAACCTCAGTTCCCCTTCCAGATATTTTCCTGCTTGTGCCCAGGAGCCAGAGAATTCTTTTTTCCTCCCTGCCAGCTCTTGAGATCCAACATGAAGGAAGAAATGACGTCCCTGAAATCCAGCTATACCATTGTGGACTTGGTGCGGACTCCAACCATGCGCAGGATCTCTTGCTGTCTCTGCTTTGTGTGGTGAGTTCTGACAGGAGAGATATCCATGGGCCGTGCAATTCCACAATTAGTGGAGTCTCCCTTTGCTGTGCAGTTTCTAGTAGTGTAAAACCACACTGAAAGGCTCCAGCCCTCAAATCGTGAAATTACATTGAATGGCAGTGGCAGGGGTAGAATTCTCAAAACCTGCACCCACCCACTGTCAGCACCATGAAATGTGGTTGTTAGTTAACAGTTGCAGATATAGGCAAAGTGGGACTTGAAAGAAAATGCTGGAGGGTGGAGCATTCTTGGCTCATCATTCCAGCTAGCCATGTCCTTCTGTACGTTACCAGAGTGGTAGCCAAAATTTCACCCTCCAAGTGTTGTTAGACTCCGGCTGCCACCAGGCTTCTAGCTAGCATAGCCAACGACAAGAAGGATCATTAGGATGAGAATGGTGATTATGAATTCTTAAATTTGTATACCACCCTATAACCACAGGTCTCAGGGCAGTTACAACATAAAATCGCAATATAAAAACACAAAATACATAACAAAAACAACCAAATAACAACCACACACATTTTAAAAGAGCATTGGATGCCAATCAGCCAAAGCCCTGGTTAAAGAGGAACGTTTTCGCCAGGCACCTAATGGTGTATAATGAAGGTGCCAGCTGAACCTCCCTGGGGGAGCATTTCACAAAGGGGGAGCCACTGCAGAAAAGGCCTGTTCTTGTGTTGCCACTCCCAGATCTCTCATGGAGGAGGCACACAAAGAAGGACCTCAGAAGATGATCTCAGGTTCCGGGCAGGTTCATATGGAGAGAGGCAGCCCTTGCAGTCCTGAGCCATTTGACGTGGGGTTGGACTAAATGACCCTTGAGTTCCCTTCCAACTCTCTCATTCCTCCACCCCCAGGTTCTCCACCAGTTTTGCCTATTATGGGCTGGTCATGGACCTCCAGCACTTCGGCGTCAACATCTACTTGATCCAGCTGGTTTTTGGGGCGGTTGACTTCCCAGCCAAGTTTATCTCGGTCCTCACCATCAGTTACATTGGGCGCCGGTTCACCCAAGCTGCCACACTTATCCTTGCAGGGCTGACCATCCTGGCTAACATCTTTGTTCCACAAGGTCAGAGAGGAGGTTCTTCTTCTGCCTAGAGGTGTGGGTGGTGCTAAGAATTATCTGAGCACACCACATGAAGCCAATTGACAATGGATGGTGTGGAATGGAGAAGTGCTGTGTTATCCTGGAGATGGAACAACGGGGGTCTCTTCTGGACTTGAGGTTGCACATTGTGTGCACCTTCAGGACCTCAGACAGTTCCCCGTGGAGAAGGGTAGATTTAGAATGGATACAGAAAAGGAATTGAGGTAGCCCAGCATGTAGCTCCAGCAAGGATCTGGAGTCAATTGAGGGCTGATGTTAGCGGTTGGGGAGCCTATTCACCCGGAAGGCCGCATTCTTCTCTGGGCAGCGTTCCAGGGGCCACATTTGCAGAGCCAGAGACAAAAGTGGGTCAGAAGCAACAGGAAGCTACCTTATACCAAGTCAGATCATTGCTCCATCTATGTCAACACTGACTACACTGAGCAGCCGTGGCTCTTCAAGGTTTCAACCTTTCCCAGTCCTACCTGGGGATGCCATTAGGGATTGAACCTGGGACCTTCTACATGCAAGGCAGACACTCTACCACTGAGCTACAGCCCCAAAGTGGAGGCAGAGCAACAGATCTGACCCTTACCATTTCACAATAGG
The DNA here is from genome assembly GCF_964234715.1 of Podarcis melisellensis. Lineage (NCBI taxonomy): Eukaryota > Metazoa > Chordata > Lepidosauria > Squamata > Lacertidae > Podarcis > Podarcis melisellensis. The sequence continues at coordinate 14,591,389 of NC_138533.1, forward strand.
TGGCATTCCAGCCACACAGAAGCTGGGAGTTTCCACACATACACATGTCTAACAACCAGGTAAACAGGAGACATTAGGTGGTAGGCAACTAATTCTTCACCCAGAGTAGGCCCATGGATTTCACTGAGTCCACTCTGCGTAAAAATTAGTTGACAACCACCCATGATCCCAGTTCCAGGGCATAGAGAGGACTGGAAGGCCTCATTCAGCATGCACAACGGAGGCCTGTAGCTCCATGCCAGAGTGCAGACAGTCGCAGGTTCAATCCCTCATGTCTCCACATAGGTCCACAGAAGACCTCATGAAGAGCTGCTGCCTCCCCAGCGTAGCTTCTGTCAGTCACAGAGAAGAGTGCAAGGCTTCATTCTAGGAAATGGGCCAGTGGAGAACCATTAATGTATCACCAAGCTTTTCCTTCCTTTCCCCCAGATATGCCCACCACACGGGCTGCCTTGGCTGTCTTTGGGAAGGGGTGTTTGGCTGCCGCATTCAACTGCATCTATTTGTACACTGGAGAACTTTATCCAACGGTGCTCCGGTAAGTGAGGAGAATAGGTGTGTGAGAGAGACATGTCTTCTAGGGAGCTTGCGAAGAATAGATTGGCCTCAAAAAGCAGGGGACACCTGTGGCCTGGGGGTGTGGCCCTTTCACATCCCTTACTCACCTCCTCCTCTTCAGTGCTACCCTTTTCCTCTAGGGGTGGGGAAACTTTTTCAAACCAGGGGCCACATTCTCTTCTGGAAAATCTTCTGGGGGCCACATGCCAGTGGTGGGTGGAGCCAGAGGTAAAAGTGGGCAGAGCAATGAATGTGATTCCCCCCCCCCCTTTGCACGGTAGGTGAACTTGTACACACACAACTTTCTCTGCCAGGCAAGCCAGGGGCATTAACTGAGTCCAATGACACATTCCAGCCAGGCAAAGGCACTCAGGATGTGAAGCCAGGCCAGTGAGGGGGGTGGTCTGGGGAGATGGTCACAATTAGCCTCTGGGGCAGAAGCCCCCCACCCTTGCACTAAACTAGAATGGGAGATTTTGAGGTGCAAGAGCTCACTGCAGCCAAACACTTCACAAGAGTCCAAAAATTCCGTCTGTTATTATTATGCACACACCAAACAGCAGCAGTTACCCAATTTGTTAGGATCAGTGATGGCCGCAATCCTATGCCTAGTTTTGCAGGTGCAAGCTCAACTAACCTCAATGGTACTTTCTTCTGACTGCATGCTTTGAAATACAAGGAGCTTTCACAAAAGATCGACAACCAGCTGAAGTGCAGCCTTTAGCTTTTAAGTAGAAATGCAAGTAATCTTGCAGAGAAGCACTGCTAGCATGAAGCAGGAACCCCACCAAAGAAAAGGGCAGCCAGCCTCTGTTTGGTTACTTGGTTCATATGCTAACTTCCTCTATGGCTAAACCGTCATAAGCAAACTTGAAAGACTCATTAACACTGTGTTCGGGCAGATGATAACATCACACCTGCTCTGAAGGTTAAAAAAAGGCTGATAACTACCCCCTGTTGAAGGGGAGGGAGGACTGAGCCTTTATTCTGCTGGGTACCTTGAAGGTTGTGGGTTTTCCAGTTCCTGTTACAGGGAGTGGGGCTGCATTTACTGTGCCTCCTTTGCGGATGCCGGGTGGGTCCACTAAGCTGTGTGGATAATACTTTTGCTTCTTGACTTGTAGGCAGACTGGCATGGGTCTAGGCAACACCTTTTCTCGCTTGGGTGGCATATCAGCCCCCCTGGTGAAGATATCCGGGGAGTACTTCCCTTACCTGCCGCACCTGATCTACGGTACTGCCCCCGTGGTGTCTGGGATCGCTGCCATCTTCCTGCCAGAAACCCGCAATGCCTCGCTGCCAGAAACAATCGAGCAAGTTGAGAACAGGTGAGTGTTGAAGCCATGAGGACACTTCCCAACATTCCTCATAGGGGGATGGGAAGCTGCCTTATCTTCTTCTTTGGCGATCACTCGTAGCTGAGTAAGATTGTCTTCCATGAACAGGGTCTTAATGGTGTGTCCATAGGTGACTTTGGAGGCCAATTCTGGACCCACACATCGTTCCACAGTGGGGACATAGGTTTCTGGGTGGGAGTTGATCACGGTGAAGGTTTGCCAAACATGCCTTCCTCTTAGCACATTTCTCCCTTTTGTGCTGAGTTCAAGCATCTTTCAAGTCCACGGCACCTTTGGTAAAGGCTGTTCTCCAGCTGGAGCGCTCACAGGCTAATTGTTTCCTAATTGTCTGTGTTTATACTACATTTTTTTAGATTTGCCTTGAGAGAGTCTTTAAACCTCTTTTGTTGACCATCAGCACTACGCTTTCCATTTTTAAGTTCAGAATAGAGTAGTTGCTTTGGAAGACAATAATCAGGCATCTGAACAACTTGACCAGTCCAACAAAGTTGATGTTGAAGAATTGCTTTGATACTGGTGATGTTTGCTTCTTTCAGTACACTGGTATTAGTTTGCCTGTCTTTCCAAGTGATATGTAAAAATTTTTGGAGACACTGTTGATGAAATCTTTCAAGTTGGAGATGGTGTTTATAAGTGGTCCATGTTTCACAAACATACAGTAAGGTTGGTAGCGCAAGCATTTTGGTTTACCAAAGGGGTGCATGGGTTGCCAGTTGTGAAATACACTGGCATTATTTTCAGCTCTTACTCCACTAGATGCTCTACCACTGAGCTGTGGACCACACACACACACACACACACACACACACACACACACACAGAGCACCCCCTACTTATGGGTTTGCCCCATTTGATCTACAAACTGTCGTCAGTTGCACAGGCATACATTATATCATTATTGGGGGGAGTAGCAAACTGTATTTCATGGACCTTCTGTCTTGTTCAGATCTCAGGCCCAGAAGGACCCAAAGCAGCAACAGCAAATGGAGGCCCTTCTCGACGCCACCAAGCCTGAAACCACAAAAGATGCTGTTTAAGGAGAGGAGAGAATGGCTTGTGGACTGACTTTGGGGGATGTTCAGTTCTTGCTGCTTGAGGTTAATCTTACCCTTTGGAAAAAGGCTGGCATGCTCCGTGCTCTGTGTTCAGAAAGGCAGACTGGATGGCATCACTCAAGGGGGCAAAAATCTGGACTTCCTGTAATGGGTGGACTTGATGGTATTTGGACTCTGATGCTGTTTTTCTTGCATTCTTGACCTGCTTTCCTCCAGGCTGATGAAACTTCATTTCTAAAATGGGAGGTGGAATATAGAAAGCTGCTTCTTACCAAGCCAGATCCTACTAGGTCAGCATTGTCTACACCAGCCTTTGCCAAACTGGACACCTCCAGATGTTTGGGACTCCAACTCCCATCAGCACAGCCAATGACCAGGGGCAATGGGTGATTCAGAGTCCAAAACATCGGGAGGGGGGACGGACGACCCAGGCTGGTGAAGGCTGACCTACGCTGAAGAACAGCAGAGCTACGGGGCTTCCTCCCACCCTATACCTTAACAGGAGATGCTGAAGAGAGCTAGCAGAGGAAATGAATATCGTTTGCATTTTAATGAGATGGTGGCTGAAGTGTATTCAGTGGCCAGGGAAATGCAAAGTGTGGGACGAACAGATGATTTACTGGAAGACATATAACTGCCATGCGAGCAAATTGGGATGAATGCAGGACCTTGTATAACCTCCCTGCGGGCAAATAATAATGAATGCGCAATAAAGATCTGCAATAATCTAAGCTCTGCTTAAGCTTTGTGCAGGCAAGTCGGGATAAATCCTGAATAAACATATTGTCTGAAGGAACCCCATTGTACAGTCTTTTTTAAAAAAGCAACAACAACAACAAAACCCAACACAATTTTTATTGGTTTTTAAACAAATACAAACACAATAACCACGAAACATATACCCAGCAGTACATCTAAGGGTGCTTATTTTTTCCTATTGTCATTCTTCATTGAACATTCGTCCTGTTTTGATTTGCATTCATACGTCTTCCTGTTCATCATTCAGTCCATCCCACATGTTCCAGCACATTTCCCCATTGCTTTCCTCACTGTAAAAAGTCTCATTGTTTTCTTCTTGTTGCTGTCAGTGGATTTGTTGCGCCCAAGCAACAGAGCACTTTGATCCACTTCAACTGTGCAAACCTGGACCTGTCCAGTATGCACTTGAATCCCTCCTCCAAAACAGTGAGCCCAATCCTGCCTTCCACCTCTTTCCACCTGGGCCTCTGCCCCCACCTGGAAGTTGCTTCCTAGGCAGCCACCTCCACATTCATTTTCTTCCCTCCCAGGATCTGCTTATCCTTCTTGAAGCCCTGGAATAAATAAGAACACAGTTCAGCTTAGTCTCTGGCCCTGTTGCTCTTGGCTGGTGGTTTGGAGACTACAGAGACGGAAATGCAATGCAAGGGGAAAAAAAGGCTCAGTGGGGTTTTTTTTTAAGGCTCCAAGGCATTTCACACAGATCGGTTAACACCCTTCCTTCCTCCCCCCTCTGCCTTCCCTTTGTTTTCTTGCGCTCTTGCGTTATGGAACAGCAGGGCTCTCTTACACAGCCATGTGACTGAGGCTGCGAGTGTCTCAGTGGGGACTCCATTGCTTGCTTGCTTACCAACCAACTTTAAGAGACCCAAAAGTGAGATGCTCAGGCTCCCCCATCTCTTATCTGAAGCCCGTGCTGCCCAGTCACTACTCATGAGAAGGGGCGGAGGCAGTGGCATCTTTGCATGGTGGGAATGCGGTGCAGGGGCAAGTGAGATCAGTGGGGTGGAAAAATCCATCTGCCAATTTCAATTTCTCCCAGTCCCCCCCCCCACTCTTAAACTCGGTTCTCCACATTTCTAAACAGTTTCTGAATTATTTTTTTAAAGTCCTCCTGAAGAGTTCATCAACATTGCAGTGCAATTTTTTCCTCATACACAAATCTTTGGCAAGCAATTTCCCCTAATACAATGCCTTTTGGTATGTTACTTTCACTAATATATACAGTGGTACCTCGGGTTACAGACGCTTCAGGTTACAGACTCCGCTAACCCAGAAGTCGTACCTCAGGTTAAGAACTTTACCTCAGGATGAGAACAGAAATTGCGCAGCGTCGGAATGGCGTCAGTGGGAGGCCCCATTAGCTGTGAGGTGCAGGAATCTTTTTGACTAACATGGGGCTTGAATCCACAACCCTGAGATATGAGTTTCTACCAACTGAGCTATCTTTAGAATCTATCCACAACCCAATGTTTCCCAAACTTGGGTCTCCAGCTGATTTTGGACTACAATTCCCATCATCCTCCTAACCTCTGGTCTTGCTAGCTGATTTTGGACTACAATTCCCATCATCCTCCTGACCTCTGGTCTTGCTAGCTAGGGATGATGGGAGTTGTAATTAAACAAAAAACTGGAGACCCAAGTTTGGGAAACACTGTTCTAGGGCCTTGGAGGACTTTGCTGTAGGATTGTAAAAAGAGCTTCTGCAGGAGAACATGGGGCAGGACCAGTGAGGGGTGAATACTGGGAAGGTGTATGGCCCTTGAAGAGTCCTGGGGGCCAAATAAAGATCAGGCATGAGAGCTGCATTCATCCCGCGCACCTGACGTTCCCCACCCCTGACCTAAATCAATAATCTATCAGGAAACAGAAGGAAGCCAGGCTAGTGGACCTGACCCATAAGCGAAGTCAGTGACAAATAAAATCTGTTAAATACCTGGAGTCCAACTTTTATAACTTGGCTACAGTCCCTAAGAAAGGAAGTTGGGTTGATCATTTCCCTCCTGGAGACTGTGGGCAAAGTTCAGTTACCCAATCATCGAGCTCAACAAGATGGCGGCCTTTAGCCAGGAATGTTTGCTGGAATGCATGGCACAGGTTCAAGGAGCAGCTCATCCGCACTCATCTGTTCATGTGCAGCGAGCTGTATTTGTGCTCTGCGGATCAGTGGTTTGGGCATGGAGTGGAAAATCAGGAATCAGCCATTTCTTCCACCAAGTTTGGGTGCAATGTGGCATTCAGTGCATGGAAGGGGCAGGTGGGATGAGCATACGCTGCTTAGTTCCTACAACAGCAATGATGGGGGACCAGTGGCCCTTTGGGTTCTGGTGGACTCCCATTCCTTTCAGCCTCACTCTGCATGGCCAGTCGTCTGGGATGGCGGGAGTTGCTGTCCAAAAGCATCTCAGGGGCCAAAGATTCCCCATCCTTGTACAGCAGGGTACTCAATCTGTTGGAAGGCCAGCCATCACCTCTCAGCTCACAGGCCGGTTGTGATTATTGATGGAGGGTAAGGCAAAGTCATTCTCAGAATGGAATCATAAAATTTCAGGAAGGGACCTCCAGCTAGTCTAACCCTCTACTCCAGCCTTTCTCAACCTGTGGGTCCCCAGATGTTGTTGGACTACAACTCCCATCACCCCTAGCTAGCAAGGCCAGAACTCAGGGATGATAGGAGTTGTAGTCCAACATCTGAGACCCACATGTTGAGAACCGCTGCTCTACTCAGTGCAGAATCTGCAATGGAGCATGCAACTGTAGCTAGGGGTATAGGGCAGGGCTTGCTGATGGTCTTGGGAGCATTTTTCTGAGCAACACTTTGTGCCATGCTCTCTCCAGGGAAGCTTGCTGGGCGCCTTCATTGTACACTTTTAGGCACCAGGCGAAAACGTTCCTCTTCAACCAGGCCTTTGGCTGTGTCCTTTTAGATATGTTTGTGGGACGGAGGGTTCTTGTTTTGTTCATGTTCTCGTTTTTATTATGTGTTTTGTGTTTTTATTTTGTATTTTTATTCTATGAACCTCCCTGAGATCTTTGGATGAAGGGCAGTTATACACATTTAATAAATGCATCATAAATATGGCATGCAAGTTTATTCACATATCCAGAGATGAGCAGATGCAAACATAACACACCATGAGGAAATGAGCTTGTCTGTTGAAATGCTTTTCACCTGTGCTGGCAAGCTGTTCATTAAGCTTACAGGAATGCCATGCCACACACCTCCCTTTCTGCTGCCCTCAGAACCTCTCATGGAGGAGGAGGAACATGAAGAAGGACCTCAGGTGATGGTTGCAGGGTCCAGGCTGGTTCATATGGGGAGAGGCAGTCTTTGCGGTATTGCCATTTGGGAAGCCTGGACATTATTGAGTTGGTTCCACAGAACCTTTGAGAACCAGATCTTGAACTCTGACAATGCCTCTTGCTGGAGGATGGAGAGGTGAGTGTGGCCTGTGTACATTGAACCCTCTGGCATTCCCATGGCCACAAAGTTGCCTATGGGCAAAAGGAAGGGTCACATCCATTGCCCCACCCACTTTTGCATCTGACCCAGCCCCACCACTGGAATGTGGCTCCTGGAAGGAAATGCAGCCCCCTGGCTGAAGAAGTTTCCCAACCCTTGATTTAGGTCAGCTTTCTCCAACCTGGTAACCTGAAGATGTTTTGAACTACAATTCCCAGCAGGCCACGCCAATGTGGCCAATGATGATGGGAGTTGTAGTCCAAAAACACCAGGTTGGGGAAGGCATTGATCAGTGGGTTACTGATGTCAGGGGCTCTCCGGATCTAGAACGAGGAATCTTATGGCTAACCTAGTGTGCTACCTGGCACACAATGTGTTCACCTTCTGGAACTCTGCTCAAGCATGCAAGGGAATATGGGTGGGCAACACCAGATCCTGTGATTGGCTGGCAGCACGAAGCCTTAGCACTGGCCAGGCATGTTATAAATACTGGAAGCCTGGCCAAGAGAGCAGTGTTCTTCTTCTTGAATTTCAGGTGCAAAGCTTTGCAAAGCATCTCAGCTGAAACTGATGCCCCCAGTTTCAGCCCCTGACCTCAGACACCCAAGTTTGGAAGGAGACACTCTAGGTCAGGGGTGGTGCACCTCAGGGTTCAGTGGTGAAGAGAGTCAGGAGAGAGGGAAGACTGCCACAAAGGGTCTCTTCTGCACCCTAAGTGCCCAATATCCTCCTCCATTTTCACAGCTCCAGATCACTCTGGGTGAATCGGACTCAGTGGGGTGATCAGAGGCTGTTTCAACCCATCCATGGACCAGCCCCTGGTAGCTTCAGGATCCAGGATTCATCCAGACTGGATGCAAAGCCCTAGATCTAATCCCTAGCTCCATCTCTCTGCTTTGTAGCCACCACTAGTAGTCCTCAAAGCAAACCCACTGAGATTAATGGGAATAACTGAATTCCATTCATCTCTGTAGGTCTTCTCTGAGAATGACTTAGCGCGATAGCTCTTGTTATGTCACCCGTGTGATGTAACATACCAAGGTCCACTGCTCCGGTCCACTTCCCCCTTTCCCAATAGATGGAGCATCTTCCATTTAAGCTGCCACCGCCCCCTTGGAAACTGCTCTCAGAGGTAAAAAATTAACCGGCCCGAAGCTTTTATACAAAGTGCTGGCTTTTGAAAGCATGTGGATTGGCCAGGAGGGTCCTATATACTGAAGGCATCTTCTCAGCATCAACACGTAGAGGGCCTGTTCTTAAATTCTCTTGGGAATAACGGAGAGCTGGAGAGAAGAGCAATATTATTGATAGGTGAAGAGAAAAGCAAGGGGCGACAACGGGCTTTCGGTGATTTCAGGCCACGCCATCTGGGAACTGTGGATTGCCACGTTGCTGCCTTCTGAAACACAGGAGGCCAGTTCTCTGTAAACTCCAACCAGCGTGCAGAGGCTTGAATCCCATCAGGGTCTCCCTCTCCTCCAGGGAACTCTACTCGGCTGACCACCAACACCACCATGACATTTGCAGATATCCTGGACAACCTGGGAGGCATGGGCCGCTTCCAAAGGATGTCCGTCGCCTTCCTGGCCATCCCTCTGATGTTTCTGGCCAACCACAACCTCCTGCAGAATTTCACGGCAGGGATCCCTGAGCACCACTGCCGGCCCCGCATCACGGCCAACCACACCCGCCATGCCAGCAACCTCACCCAGCAGCTGGGAGCCGAGAGCTCCCTCCGGATTTCCATCCCGATGGATGAGAACAAGCAGTTAGAGAAGTGCCGCCGCTTCGTCACCACCCAGTGGCGGCTCCTGGATCAGAACGCTACCCTCCCCAGCAACGCCGCGGTGGACACTGAGCCATGTGTCGATGGGTGGACCTATGACAGGAGCATGTTCACCAACACCATCATCAGCGAGGTGAGAAAGAGCAGCCCTCTATCTGGACCATCCTTGAGAGAGTGGGGTTGAGGATAAGTGGCTGGGAGGTCCATTGTGCAGTGGTAGCGCACCTGCTTGGAGTGCAGAAGGAGTGTCCCCTGCCTGGAGAGCCACTGCAAGTCCACTACATGGACCAGTGGTCTGATTCAGTAGAAGGCAGCTTCCCAAGCTCCTTTGTTAAGAACCATGAGGTCTAGAATCTTAACTTTTTAAAAAAGGAAAAGGAGCATATATTATTTACATACAGAAGGTCCCTGCTTCAATTCCCAATGGCACCTGGAAAACCATTGCCAGTCAGTGCAGCCAGAGTTTCCCAAACCTGGGTCTCCAGCTGTGGTTGGACTACAACTCCCATCATCCCTAGATAGCAGAACCAATGGTCAGGGATGGTGGGAACTGTAGTCCAAAAAATAGCTGGAGACCCAAGTAGTGGCGTAGTGTGGGGGGTGCAGGGGGGGCTGGCCACACCGGGCGCAACATCTGGGGGGGGGTGCTCGCAGCTCTCTGCCCCCTGCTAAAATCCATGGGTTAGGGGGGGCGCAAATTACCTGCCTTGCCCCGGGTGCTGACAACCCACGCTACGCCACCGGACCCAAGTTTGGGAAACCCTTGTGTAGACTATATTGAGCCAATTAGACCAATGATGTAACGCTGTAAGTAAGGCAGGTTCCTGTCCTGCCATGGACAAATGAGGCAACAGTTTTTCATAGAGCTGAAAAGAGTTGTAGGGCTGGAGGAGATATTAGGTTTGCGTTCACCCTTTCACGTGAAGCTCCCTAATTTGCACCTCCAGAAACAGTATGCAAACCCCTAAGCAGCTGTCCTTCAAAATGCGCACTTCTCCAGAGATTTGGATGCTGTTCGCTTGCCAAATAACGTGAACAAAAATATGTGACTCGGGGGAAGGCGCACATAAAAATCCATCCGTTAGCAGAAAGAGCATGCAATATTGCATTATATGAGGAAATTGCTTGCAAAAATGTGTACATTGGGCAAAATTACACATATGTATATTAGAAGAGAGAGTCACACCAGAATGCTGAATTCTAAAGAGCCGTTTTAAAAGACAAAAGAAATCAGAACAGATGCTCAATCAAGACTGAACATTTTATATTTTTGGCATAAACCTTGTGCAAGCAAATCAGTTTTTGTCCACCTCATTAAATTTTGTAGACCCAAAGCACCTTATAGCAACGGATCTGTCAGGGGTGTCGGCTATAACAGCCAGAGGTTCAGAGTGTATGGAGTGAAAATGTAACAGCGAAAGGGAGGGATTTCTTCACATCTGGCACATAATGCTGTGGCGTTTTCCAAGCCTAAGAATCTGTATTTCAGTGTCTACAAGTGGGATCTGTAGCAAAATGTCCAAGCTTCCTGCCAGCCATGCCTTTCCTCAGAGATCCCATCCATTCTGCATTGACTCCCAATACATTTCCAAGCACGATTCAAAGTGTTGTGCTGACCTTTAGAGCCCTAAACGGCCTCAGTCCAGTATACCTGAAAGAGCATCTCCACCCCCATCGTTCAGTCCAGACACTGAGGTCCAGCTCTAAGGGCCTTCTGGCAGTTCCCTCACTGTGAGAAGTGAGGTTACAGTGAACCAGGCAGAGGGCCTTCTCGGTAGTGGCGCCCACCCTGTGGAACACCCTCCCATCAGATGTCAAAGAAATAAACAACTATCTGACTTTTAGAAGACATCTGAAGGCAGCCCTGTTTAGGGAAGTTTTTAATGTTTAATGCTGTATTGTGTTGTTAATATTTGGTTGGGAGCTGCCCAGAGTGGCTGGGAAAACCCAGCCAGATGGACTATTGGGGGGGCTGTTCCTCTGAGCCAGATTCCTCCCTCCTTGTGCATGGATTTTGGATGCGTGAGAGAGTGAGGTTACTATTAGTAGGTAGGATGAATCGGTAGCATCAGAAACATGGACATCAAATGTTAGCACCTATCTGTAAATGTACAAACTAATAAGCAGCTTCTTTAAATAATGACTTCCCTAAGTTACTCCTTATCCCCTTTCAGCACTCTACCTTGTTCACAGTTATATTATCTAAAGGGGGGTATTTAAGGATTGTAAGGAGTCATTGTTTTCAGCACCTTTGTAATGAGTCATTGTTTTCATTGCCTTCGCCTAAAGCCTGAAGTTCACCAGTCACATAATTTTTCCTCTGGGACACTGGAAACAGATTCTGCGAGGCACTGAAAATAGATTTCCAGGCTCAGAAATTAAGCCCCGCTGTGAGGCTGCCTCAAATGTTATGTCCACCTTTGTTCTCACACAGTCTCTGCTCCCCTCCCCTCGATTTTTAGTGGGATTTGGTGTGCGATTCCCGGACCCTGAGACAGATGGCCCAGTCCATCTACATGGCTGGAGTGCTGATTGGATCGGTGCTGTTTGGCAACCTCTCGGACAGGTGAGGTCCAAGGCTATGGACAACAAAGCTGGATGGATCCCACCCCCATTCCCCAGTTCAATCTGTGGGGGTTGGTTGTCCCCTTCCTCTGGGGTATAATAACAGCTCTTGAAATCAATGTGGTTGGGGCTGTGGGTGAGGGATGTGGGCGTGGCCTGTTGCGTGGCCACCTGGGTCGAGGGGTGGAGCCTAAAACAGGTATTATTGTGAAGCCAGTGGACCTATCAGGCTTCAGCTGAAAGTTTAAACTCTTCACAAGTCCAAATACCTCTAGGAATCCTAAAGAGCTACTGTGGGCAGGGACGATGGTAGCCCAAAAACTGTCATAGAATTGTACTCAGTATTGATCCAGAGCAGATTCCAATGTACTGTATAGTTAGCAGAGTAAAAACTTAACCACGTTGCAGGATTGCCCCCCCCCCAAATAGTCCAGAGGTAATTAATATTTCATCCAGCAGAGCTTTACTGCTACTGAAGGCAAATAAGCATAATGGTCACAAATCCAATACATTCAGGATTGGCCCTGTCCACAAGAAATCCAGTTGCAACAGACTTAACTTAAACTTACAATAACTTATAATAAGACTAAACCTTAACACTATACAGTGGTACCCTGGTTCTCAAACTTAATCCATTCCGGAAGTCCATTCCAAAACCAAAGCGTTCCAAAACCAAGGCACGCTTTCCCATAGAAAGTAATGCAAACTGGATAAATCCATTCCAGACTTTTAAAAACAACCCCTAAAACAGCAATTTAACATGAATTTTACTATGTAACGAGACCATTGATCCATAAAATGAAAGCAACAAACAATGTACTGCAGTCACACAATCAATCAATCAATCAATCAGTAGCTGAACTGGGTTCCACACAGTCACAAAAACAACAAAAAAGAGCCACAAAAAATGCAAAATAAATGGCAAAAACAGACAGACCTCAGCACAACACTCAAAACAGAGCACGTTTGGCTTCCGAAAAAGTTTACAAACTGGAACACTTACTTCTGGGTTTGGAGTGTTTGGGTTCCAAGTTGTTTGAGTACCAAGGCATTTGAGAGCCCAGGTACCACTGTATACAGAACACCACACCAGAGATAGAAAGAGAAAGTGGAACCCAGGCTCCTTCTGACCATTCTTTTATAGTCAGCATGACCTTGACAGAAGAGATAAGAGAACCCATTTAAACGAGCTGTACTCAGCTTCTCTGAAGGAATAACCCAAACATCATGAACCTTCTGCTTGTTTCTTTCACACACAGAAGCTTCCAGAACCCTCCTGAATTAATTAGAGTAGGAAAGATCAGAGTAGTAATTAGAGTAGGAAACACAACAGGTCAATACTTTCTGCACTAAGAAATGCAAACTGGCAAAAACATCAGGAGGGTCCCATCCTGCAGTGAAGAAGGGAGACGGGCCGTAGCCAAATGGAAGAGTATCTGCTTTGCACACCTGAGTTCCCAGTTTCATCCCAGGTGTGTTCAGGTGGGGTTGGGAACCTCTCCTGCCTGAAACCCTGGAGAACCAAAGCCAGTCCATGGAGACAACGGTGAGCGAGATAGACCAACGGCCTGATGTGGTATATAAGGCAGTTTTTTATGCTCCTCTTAGCTTCACATTAATACATCTTCAACCCCATCATTTAGGTTTGGCCGGAAAGCCCTCATCGTCTGGAGCTACCTTCTGATGGGGGGGGCGGGCACCTCCACTGCCTTCGCGCCAAACTACACGGCTTACTGCGTTTTCCGCTTCCTGTGTGGATTGGCCATGTCGGGGATAGCGATTAACTCCGTCTCACTGTGTAAGTACTTTGATGCTTCTTTCCTGCTGGCCGTGTCCTCAAGCAGCCCTTCACAAGCCACCTGAGAAGACCTGGCCCACTTCCATCTCATCCTACAAACCAGGGATGGGGAAGCTCAGGTCTCAGGGCCTGTTTAACTGGCCGCCGTGACTCTCCTCAGACACCTCCCCCCCTTTCTCTAGGCAATACCTTTTGCTGGCCCTGATGGGTTTTTGCCTGGAGGGAACGTGCCCTTGCACTCTGACAATGCCTCTTGCTTGTGGATAGTTGGTAGAGCATGAGATTTTTCATCTCAGGGTCGTGGGTTCGAGCCCCACATGGGGCAAAAAGATTCCTGCATTGCAGGGGGTTGGGCTAGATGACCCTTGTGGTGCCTTCCAACTCTATATTATTTGCATATATATTATTAATTATATTATATTATATTATATTATATTATATTATTATATATTAGTTTTTTAACATATCATTTTCAACAGTTATTAAACATACTTTTATATCTTATACAATTTTTTTGACTTCCATCAATCACATCTGAAAACTTTCCAATCTTTTCCACTTAATTTACATTTCTTACTTTCACTATTACATTGAAGTATCATGACTAATGTCTCTCTTCTTTATCTTCTTTGCAATATTTCATATATTCCTCCTTACAAAACTTCTTGTAGTCCTACTAGCGTAATTTGTTGATTACAGTTGCTCTTCAAGTAGTTCGTATATTTCTTCCAATCTTCTGTGAATCTCTTGTGGTGCCTCCCAGCTCTATAATTCTATGATTGTCTGGATGGAAAATGGAGAGGGTGTGTGTGTATTTAGAAACAAGCCTACTTTACAAGGGGAAAAGTTTATATTTTAACTGTACAAAGCCAGAACTTCTACACACTTTATTTTTGTATTTTGAAACATTTCTCCCAATTTGAAAAGAACAACCTACCCCTTTTTCATCTACGTGGCTATAACAGCTCTGTGTTTCAGTGCCCTGTCCACTCAATCAACTCCCATGGCACTTAATCAACTTGAATTTGAGTCAACAGCTCAGGTTCAAAGGTGCATCATGGGGAAAAGAAAACGATATCCTAGCTAGGCAACTAATGTATGACTCCTACCCTGAACAGCAAGAATTGCAGCAAGAAAGTGGTACCCATAATTGTTACCTGCGCACTTTTATCGTTTTTACTCACCCTGCTCCTCTGACATTGGTTGCCAACCTGAAAAAAGCAGCATTTTTTTTAAAAAAGTATCCTTTTCTCCTTCCCCAGGCATGGAGTGGATTCCAACCAAGTACCGTGCCATTGTTGGCACCATCAACGGTTACGGCTACACCTCTGGGCAGTTCATCCTGGCTGGACTGGCATACGCCATCCCTGGCTGGCGCTGGCTGCAGCTGACAGTCTCCCTGCCTTTCTTTGTATTCTTCCTCTACTCCTGGTAGGTCAATGTGGTCAGCTGGCAGTGGCGCCACCAGGGCAGGAATTTGGGGCAGAGAAGCCCAAAGCGCAGGAGCAGGAGGGCTCAGGCCGCCCCGTACATCAGGGTTGGCTTGGCACATTTTGCAGCAAGTGAAGTAATACACATGGCTGGGTGCTGCTCGCTGCAGATCCCAATCCCAAACACGGAGAGTGGAAGGTGCTCCAAGCTCACCGTGGGTTACTCTGCATTTTTAAATGGGTCCCAGTATATCCTTCCAACAAGGGTGGGAAAACATTTTGGTCCAAGGGCCACATTCCTTGTGAATGACTTCCCTGGGGCCACATGACAGTGGTGGGCGGGGCCAAAGGGAAAAGAGGGTGTGGCAGCTGGTGTGAATCTTACCTTTCTCCAGGAGGCTAAATCAGACGTCTCCATGCAGGCAAGAAAAGAGGCACAATCACAGTTTGAGAACAAATTCTAGCAGGCAGAAGCAATCAAGGACATAGCTGTTAACTTTTCCCTTTTTTAAAGGGAAATTCCCTTATTCCAAATAGGATTCCTCGCAAGAAAAGGGAAAAGTTGACAGCTATGGTCAAGGAGTGGTGGGACGCAGAGGAATGGTGGGAGGCACAAGCTGGGGAATCCCCAAGGGAACCCCCAGGGGAAGAAGGCTCAGAGCCCGAGGAGTGGTGGTGGGATGATAAGAGGTGGACGGAGGGAGCAGACAGGGAGGAGGAGGTGTCGGAAGCAGAAGAGGTAACAGGGTTTAGTGAGCACGGAGATTCAGTGGCAGAGAGAAGTCCAGAATTGGAAGCAGCAGTGGAGGGAGCCCAAAAGGCAGAGATGAGTCAGGCTGGTGAGGAACTCAGGGTCTCTCTCTCTCTCTCTCCTGCTGCACCAAGCTCCCCTCCCCCATGGTCTCCCAGGACCAGAAGAGGTATGAAGAGGGAAGAGCAGAGAGAGGCACATTGGTGTAGTCTCAGATTGTTTGGGAAGGATCTGGGAGAGGAGGGGACATAGGCAGCTGTGGGAAGGCAGAGACATTCAGCCTCCACAACTACCTCATAAAGGCAAGACCAATAGAAAAGAGTTGCTGTGCTCATTAGGCCTGGCTCCCCTGAGCAGGCATTTCTTCTGATAAACAGTTAACTGCTCCCTGCTCTAGCCATTCCACCCTTCCCTCAGAGAGCTACTGAAAGAATCCCCTTTCCTTGTGTTTGGTCTGCAGGCTGTATGTGGAGTCGGCACGATGGCTGGCAATTTCAGGAAAACACGAACAGGCAGTCAAAGGCCTCAAGAGAGCCGCCCATATTAACGGGAAGAAGAACGAAGGAGACAAACTTAGTGTGGAGGTACATCACGCTGGGGTTGCAGGACAAGGAAGAAATGCAACTTCTTGCACAGGCACAAAATTAGGAAGCAGCTGTGTGTGCAACAGCCCTAGCAAACTAATCAGTACAGTTCAAATTCAGGCCTCCCATCCTGAGACACCTGAGGACTGGCTGCAGTTGGCTATGATGGAAAGGTACTCTGAGCATGCTCAGAAGTATTATTCCATATATCCCTAGGGCTCAGCCATTTCAGTTCACTTCATTCAGTTATTCATTTTTCATTCATGAGTGTTCCCAAATAAACTCCTATTTAGTGGGAATGTGCTAACCATGAGATCGTTTGGCCATTACAAATCCAGCTTGGGAGGCTGGAGGCAAACGAGTCCTTCATTTGCCAACATATTTTAATGCCTTTCAACTATTTCATTCCACTTTTAATTTGTGTACCACCTTTCTATATATGCTATGCATTAGCTTGCTAGATTAAAATTTTATTTCCAAAGCAAAACGCTTTGCTGCACAGCTCAGGTTCATTGTCAGCCAACTCATGTCAGGAGCTGTAAAGCATTTCATGACCCTGTTTTCTCATTCTGCAACAAGTCTTGGGAGACAAAGTGTCGGCAGATTAGGCTATCTGTGGCTATAGGCCAAGATGGCTATGTTCTGCTTCCACAGTTAGGGGCAGCATGTCTCTGAATGCCAGTTGGTGGGAATCGCAGGTGGAGAGAGTTGCGGCTGTGCTCAGGTCCTGTTTAGGGGCTTTCCAGAAGAGGTGTCTGATTGGCCACTGGGAGAACAGAATGCTGTCTTGGGCCTGATCCAGCTGCAGGGCTGCATTGGTGACTTTCTGTTCCCTGCTTGGTTTATCCCAACTTTGCTCTCTTCCTGCTCAGGTTTTGAAATCCAGCATGCAAAAGGAGCTCTCCTCCGCCACCAAAGCCAGCCATGGCATGGCTGACCTGGTGTGGACACCTGCTATTCGCAGAATCTCCTGCGGGATCTCCCTTGTCTGGCAAGTGCCTCCTTTTCTTCTTCTTGCTGGGGCAAAAAAAAAGGAACACAAACTTTGCCCCCTCCCCAAATGTACTGTTGGGGACTGGCTGGATAAAGAGGAGCGCTAGGAGGCTTCAGCCAAAGAACTCCCCCAGGAAAACAGCAGAGGAGGAGGGCTCACAGCCAAGATTGTGGTGGTGGGACTCTAGAGACAGGTCAGAGATGGAGGGAGGCTGGGAAGTGCAAGGAGCAACAGGCTCAAGGGAAAGAGAAGAGCCTGAGGCAGAAAGCCCTTCGAGACCAAGACAGGGTAATAATAATAATAATAATAATAATAATAATAATAATAATAATAATAATTTATTATTTATACCCCGTCCATCTGGATGGGTTCCCCAGCCACTCTGGGCAGCTCCCAACAAAATATTAAAATACCGTAATACATCAAACATTAAAAGCCTCCCTAAAAAGGGCTGCCTTCAGGTGTCTTCTAAAAGGCGGGTAGTTGTTTATTTCCTTCACAATTGCTGGGAGGGCGTTCCACAGGGTGGGTGCCACTACCGAGAAGGCCCTCTGTCTGGTTCCCTGTAACTTGGCTTCTCGCAGTGAGGGAACCGCCAGAAGGCCCTCGGCGCTGGACTTCAGTGTCTGGGTAGAACGATGGGGGTGGAGACGCTCCTTCAGATATACTGGTACAGAGAGAGAGAGAAAGCAGGCCCTGGACCTGAAAGAGAGAAGGTGGAAAGGACAAAAGCTGCACCAGCTTTGCAGCAGCTGCCCGGTCCCTCTGCGTTGAGCTCCCCTCCCGCTTTGACTCCAAGGCCATGCAGAGCTTTACATGTAGCCAAATAAAAAGCTCAGGAAGCCCAAGGGCCCGTCAGAGTTTGAGCCAGTTTGGGAGACGTCCAGAGGAGGAGATTTAGGTGGAAGGAGGAGGGGCCAAGAGCTAGTCTTGGCAACGTTGCCACTGAGAGCAGCCATGCCTGCGTGCTCCCTGCTTGTATGTTATTTTCTTGAATCAAAAGCCAGCTTTACTTTTGAGTCTCTGTTCTAACCCGCCAATGACCCAGCCCTGACATGCAAGCAAACATAGGGGATGCAAAAAAAGGGGGGGGTGGAATAAGGAGAATGCAGAGGGGCTGAATGAATTATTTGCATCTGCCTTCACAGTGGAAGGTGTAGGGTGGATGCATATACCTGAACTATCTTTCTCAAGAAGGAAGTCTGAGGAAAGGGCCTTTTCAGTGTTGGCTCCTGTTTGAGCAATGCTTTCCCAAGGGAAGCATGCCAGGCACCATCATTCACACATCTCTGAATTCTGAAAGGCAGTTCTCCAGCGTACACACATGCATATACTAGGGCAAAGTGTGCACTAAAATGCCTATATTAGTGAAAATCACATACAACTGTATTCTCCAGGGGGAAATTGCTTTATGAAAAGTGCAAAATCACATACAAATGTGACTCTTGGGAGAAATCCACACTAAATGGCAGGTGAATTTTCGCAAGATTGCTTAAAAATAAAATAAAAACTGCAAACTGATATGGAAATGTGGAGAACAGAATGTAAGATTTTAAAGAAAGAACTGTCAGAAACTGAAACCAACAGATTATTGGGACCCATTTCAGACAAGACAGGAAGAGCTTTTGCATTGATGGGAAGCAAGGAAGTTGGGGGCGTGTTGGTTGAGCATCCTGACTTGTGATCTGTCACCCCAGGTTCTCCACCGCCTTTGCCTATTATGGGCTGGCTATGGACCTGCAGAACTTTGGCTTCAACATCTACCTAACCCAGCTGGTCTTTGGCGCTGTTGACTTCCCAGCCAAGCTGGCCTCAGTGTTGACCATCACGTTTGTGGGCCGCCGGTTCTCCCAGGCTTCGGCACTTATCCTGGCAGGGCTTTGCATCCTGGCCAACATCTTTGTGCCTTCAGGTGAGGATCTTGTTATGAGCGTGGCACAGAAATTGGTTAGTGCAAAGATATAGTGTCTCCTCTCCCCACTGGCCTCAATACGAGGCATAAGAAGAGTCCTGGTGGAACAGGTCAATGGTTCACGCAGTCCCAGCATCCTGTTCTCACAGCAG
This sequence comes from Podarcis melisellensis, assembly GCF_964234715.1. Classification (NCBI taxonomy): domain Eukaryota; kingdom Metazoa; phylum Chordata; class Lepidosauria; order Squamata; family Lacertidae; genus Podarcis; species Podarcis melisellensis. The sequence continues at coordinate 14,610,554 of NC_138533.1, forward strand.
CCAACCAGATGCTCCAATGGGAAGCCCAAAAGCAAGACCCAAGCAACTCTCCCTACCTCCAGTTTCCAGCTACTGGTGTTCAGATGCATATTTCCTCCAACAGCAGAGCTTCAGCATAGCCATTGTGGCTAGATGCCATTGGTAGCCTTATCCTCTGTGAATTTTTGCTTCCAACTGACAATTCTCTCTTACTTCTTAGATCTGAGCAATCTGCGAATGGTTTTTGCTGTGATTGGCAAAGGCTCCCTTGCAGCCTCCTTCAACTGCGCCTACATCTTCTCCGGAGAGCTTTTCCCAACTGTGGTCAGGTGGGTCAAAGGGAGTCCTGGAAACCTGCAATGCAAAATTCAGAGAACTGTGAATTTTGAAGGATAGCTGAGTTTCGGTTTGTGTATTGTTTTGAAAAGTGTGTTTAAGGTAGATTTGCCTTTAAATGAAAACAGAACTTCTCCTTCGTCCCCATTGAAAAGTGCGGAATTAATTAATGAGTAACAGGAAGACATACAAACGCCTCACAAGTAAGTCATGGCGAATGCATTGTTGTATAGTCTCCCTGCCAAGAAATCAGAATGAAAAGTTCAGTAAAGCTGTCTAGCTGCCCCTTAAGCTTTGTGTGAGCAAATCAGGATGACTGCTCAACAAACAGGTCATCTGGAAGAGCCCTGCATTTTTATTTTGTATCGTGTGATGCTGCCCTAGAAAACTCTAAGCAAACTGATGGTCATGCAATCCACAATCAAACCAGAAGCTCTAGAAAGAGCTGAAAACTGCAGATCTTCACGTCAGTTTCTTCTCATGCCACAGGCAATCGGGGATGGGCCTGGGGGGTACCATGGCCCGTGTGGGTAGCATGATAGCCCCTCTGGTGAAGATGACTGGGGAAATATTCGCACCGTTGCCGCTGATAATCTATGGAACGGCCCCCATTATCTCTGGCATTGCTGCCTGTTTCCTACCAGAGACCCGGAATGTCCCACTTGCAGAGACAATTGAGGAAGTGGAGAGACGGTGAGTTTCAAGATATATCTAACGCTTTGGGGAGGTTTCTGCCCTGGTGGCCCTGCCCTCAAATTGGGCTGGCTAAGGAAGAAAACAGGGACGTGGGTGGCGCTGTGGTCTATAGCACTGAGCCTAGGGCTTGCCGATCGGAAGGGCAGCGGTTCGAATCCCCATGACGGGGTGAGCTCCCGTTGCTTGGTCCCAGCTCCTGCCAACCTAGCAGTTCGAAAGCACGTCAAAGTGCAAGTAGATAAATAGGTATCGCTCCAGCGGGAAGGTAAATGGCATTTCCGTGGGCTGCTCTGGTTTCGCCAGAAGCAACTTAGTCATGCTGGTCACATGACCCGGAAAAACTGTCTGTGGACAAATGTTGGCTCCCTCGCCCAGTAAAGCAAGATGAGCGCTGCAACCCCAGAGTCGTTCACGACTGGACTTAACTGTCAGGGGTCCTTTACCTTTACCTTTAAGAAAGAAAACAGAATTCTATATACTACTCAGAGACACTTAAAAAAAAAAAAAGCAACCCCCTTCTTTAACTGACAAATTTATAAGACTTTTAGGCTGGAATCCTATACACATTTAAAGATAAAGGGACCCCTGACCATTAGGTCCAGTTGTGGCCAACTCTGGGGTTCCGGTGTAATCTTGCTTTATTGGCCAAGAGAGCCGGAGTACAGCTTCTGGGTCATGTGGCCAGCATGACTAAGAGCAGCGCACGGAAACGCCGTTTACCTTCCTGCTGTAGTGGTACCTACTTATCTACTTGCACTTGATGTGCTTTCGAACTGCTAGGTTGGCAGGAGCCTATACACATTTAGTGAACAGTAAATGCCTTGTGGGGTATCTTTGGGAGAAGAAAAGGCGAAGAAGTAAACCCTACACAAATCCAGAGTGGAGTCTCTAAGACAATTAGATAAACATGCCCATCTCCTTCCGCCATTTCCACATAGGGCATGATCACTACCTCCTGTATTGCTTATTTCTGTTCAATCGCTTTTACTTTTAAGGTCAAGACCCCTCCGAGAGGATGAACAACAAATGAAGGTTCTTCTTGCCTCCACCAAGTCTGATCCCATCAAAGATGGTAGCTAAGAAGACAAAAGACACAGGGGCTTTTTCACTCCACCCTCACCTGCCCACCCCAATCTTCAGTCTTCAGACCCCTCCCCAGGTCCTCTAAAAGTGAAATCTTAGTGGGGAGGGAATTGATGGAAGCGGTGGGATATGCATACACTTACGGTACAGGCATGTAAATTTATTGTGCTCGCGTGGACACAAAATGTCAGCACACTCTTTCCAGTCTTAAATTCAGTTCTCCACATTTCTGCATCAGCGTGCAATTTATTTATTTCTCAAAAGCCTGCTTGAAAACCCATCAGCATTTTATTGTGAATTTATCCTGATATACACATTTTTTTATTCAATTTTGGCAAAATAGATAGTTTTTGCAAAGCAATTTTCTACAATATAATGTGTTTTTGTACGCTACCTTCACTAATATATGCATTTTTATGCACGCTTTGCCCAAGTATATGTATTTTTGTACACATCACTTGGCTGGAGAACTGAACGACAAAATTTGGAGAAGTGTGAATTTCAAAAGGTGGCTGTGTTATGATTCACGTACTGTCCTGAAAAGTGTGAATTAGAGTTTGTCTTTAAATACAAACTGATTCAGTTTCCTTCCCCATCCCTTATCAGAGATGATGGGAGTTGTAGTTCAGTAACATCTGGAGGACCTCAGGCTTCTCACCTGCCAAAGCTGTTCAGGGATACACTTTGCAACTTGACTTGACTCCACACTAGGCAGCCTCTGATTGAACTAGAATTCCTGCGGCAAGTTTGATTCTGGGTGTCTAGGGCTCAGTTGGAACCAGGGTTTCCTCTCGTACCTGGTGCGTAATTAACAGAACCAAGTTTGGAAGATTGCCAGTTGCTACTGATGAAAATGGTTACTGTGCTTATTGTATTGTATACATCTGAGATTTGCAAAGAAATGTCAGACTGTACTTTCTGCATCCTGTGGCCTTTGAGCCCCACTGTTTACAGTTTTCTCTATACCTATATATGTGTGTGTGTCGGCCATGCAAGGCTTTTTCAGGCATATGATGCCATAATAAATGTGTTAGCCTTTAAAGTGCCACGGGGCTCTTTATTTCATTTTGCATTGCTTTGCTTCAACAGAACAACAACAAACAAACCTATGGTCATGTAAAGCATGCTCAATAAACACACAAGACGTAACCGGCTGTGTTCTTAGATAAATAAATTATACTATTCATTGTATCAAATTATAAATTTCAACAGAAGTAACTCATAAAGTTCAACAAACAAACGAAGCAGAAGATCCAGTGGATCAGATCATTCTCTAGTCAGTTCATGCATAAGGTCCATCCATGTAATGGTGTCTATTCCATAAACTCCAAACCATCCACATGAAAGGTTGTTACAGTTCCACAAAATCCTCTCACAGAGTCTTAGACAAGGATTTCCGGAATATTGGCCTTGTTCTGCCGTCCTGGGCTTCATCAGTAGTTAAAGCTCATATGTGATATTACAGGACATTGGATCTTATGGCACAGTAGTAGCTGCAGTCAACAGACAGCATTTTTGATTTGTACAGCTACTCCTCTGGAAACTGTGATAATAAATCCGTTAAGATGTCACTGGACTCTTGGCTCAATCCATGACAACAGCCCTTGGTGCTTTGGATAAAGGGCTGATCTAGACAGAAACGTAGAAAGGTACCTGATATGGAGGGCTGCCGCCAAACTGGTGGACTGTTGTTTTGGTTGGAAATCACTGGGGAACACCAGTTAATCCTGAAGTCCCATGTGTGTGGGGAACTACAAAGAAAAAATAGCTGGGAGAAAAGGGTGCAAGGCTTGACTCACTCTTTAGCAAAAACAGTCCCTAGCAGAGTTGAAAACACAGATCTATGCAACATTTGCAAAGCATGGGAAATATATATGTTGTTAGAGCTTTAAATTTGCCACATTTTAAAAAAAATACTGATTTTTTTATGGTTCAGAAGATAAATTTTGAGAAAACAATTGTTACAACAGTAAGCAACAAGAAACTTGTCCTGATAAAATTACAGAATTTTATCATGCCACGTGTTAAAGATTCATTTGATTACTCCAAGAGATCACGCCACATTTCCCCATGAGTGCAGGGTGAATTCCTGCCATTTTATAAAATGTGCCAGTATTAAGCAATTAAAATTCTCCTCCCCCCCTTTTTTTGGAGTGAATAGACCATAAACGTTAGCAAGTTTAAATGCTTTGCTCATGCATTCTCCAATGCTACAGCAGAAACAACACAGGTAACATCATCTTCAGAAGTACAGGCAGTCTCTCCCCCCCCCCTTATGTGGGGGTTATATTCCGAGGCACCGTGCGTATCAGTGAAATTGCATATAATCGAAACCTACAGCAGAAATCCTGTCTGCCAGGATACCTGATAATGGTCACTGGTTGCATTACCTGGGCAGTCTGGCCATTCATTTGTGATGGCTAATACTTTAGTTCCTGAACTGAGGTCACAGGCTCACCCTATCCATACACAAATACACCCCTAAGGCAGGATTTGTAAGCAAAAGACAATGGGGAGGCTTTTCCATTTCCTTCCTTCTTGCAGAGAAATATTTGAGGTCAATTTGGGAGAATCAAAATGGCTTCAGGATTGCTCTCCTGTACTATTTCAGACACATGGTTTATATACTTATACATGTGTTTGCCTTGTACATTTATGAACATTTAATTTATATTTGAGACCTCTTCCTTGCAGTTGTCAGCACTTTTGCAGAGCTGTGTAGACACCTAATTAATGCCCGTCAGCACCTCCCATCAAGCACACACCAAGGAAATTATTGGTTGCCCTGTAAATTGAGGGCATGCACCACCCCACATGCACCAGCCAGAAAGGATAAATTCATAACCTTTTCCTCTGAAGTAATAGGTTTTTATGAAGGTTTTTTTATGAATGGAAAACCTTGTTTATGAATGAAACCCATGTCAAATGACATAGTAAAACCCAAAAGTGAGCAGTGTTTGGCCCACACCTCACCCCAGCAGCCACCTCCAAAGTCACACAGCCAGCAAACTAGGAAACCCCTCAACTAGCTGCGAATGTCTTACCAGTTGGAGAGGGTTGCTTGTCCACAGAAGAGGGAACTGTCATTTGCTTATCAAAGAGGGGAATGTGGGCAAGAGCAAGAAGAATAGATCTGGGAGGGAGAAGGAGATGTGGGTGTTTAAATGCCTGGAGAGGAGAATAAAATGTGTCTGAATTTGAATGGCGGTTCAAGACAGGCAATTCACAAAGTATTGTGATTGACAAGTTCTGAAACTATGTACTCATGTGTGCTCCGGTGTCACTAAACACCTCCTCTTTCTTTGTGATGTTTTCATTACATTTTGGGTGGTCTTTCTGACAGGGCTGGGCAGGTTCCTTTCATTTTAGCTGGCTGTCGACTCTGTTTCCTTCCACTGACCAATAGCGGACATTGCAGGGTCTCCCTTGAGAGAGCCCCATTTTTCGTAACATGTGGATGTGTCAAAGGCAGAAGGGTTCACCGCGCAGACTGAGCGTTGGGGGTTCATGACACGACCTCAGTGGGAAGCATCCCAGACCAAGCGAAGGGTGGAAAAAGTCTTACCAAACACCCAGAGCAGCAAACGATTCCTCCCCCCCCCCCCGGATCTGCACAGCCCCCATAAATAAAGATTATCGTTGTGATGTTTTCTTTGATACCAGGAATGCAAATGACTTCAAGGGGAAAAGTTCATATTCCAGGCCTGACTCAGCTCATTCCTCTGCCTGTTACCACCATCTCGCCCAAGTTCACTGGAAGTGAATGTGCACCCCTCCCTTTTCACTAATACCTCCATTCTTAGGAGATGTGGGTCTAATGGAACCGACTAAGCTGTCTGAAACTCAGCAGGAGCTTAATCAGAAGCACAGAAAAACAAGCCCCTCTCCAGAGCCTTTTCGTGGAGCTCTGGCCTTTTCAGCCTTATTCTACCTTTCGTTCCTGCAGGCAGAGGGGGGAGAGGGAAAGGTGCCCTACTGGTTCCTTCGTAGGAACTGCACATAAGCAGCAACACATTTCTGGGTGACCTTGGAGCAGGCTCAACTATGAAATGCACACGCAGGAGGGCAGAGGTCCCGTCTGTTTGCCCATCGGCAGGAGGCATGGGAAGTGTCCTTCTTAACTGTTTCATTCCTTCGGTGAAGCTCCGACCACTGCAAAGGAAATCAGCCGTGGAATCATTTTGACAGCCTCCACCAGGCCGGTTCTTGGAGGTTTCCATCTCTACGTTTTAGCAAGTCCCTTTGTGATTTGCACCTCCAGTTCGCCAAGCAAACACCTAACGTTTGCAAGAATATACCGGTATATATATTTTCTCCTTCCCCTGCTGCCATCGCATCTACATCGGCCAACGTGCCTCGTCCGATTCAGCCGGGCCCGTCCTGCGTCTCTGGGCCGCGATGACTTTTGCCCAACTTTTGGATCAGGTTGGTGGCATGGGCCGTTTCCAGGTCCTCAACGTGCTGCTGCTTTGCTTCCCGATGGTCCTCATGGCAGCCCACAACCTCTTGCAGAATTTTACAGCAGCCGTCCCCGGGCACCGCTGCCGCACTGGCATTAACAGCACGTGCGGCGGCAGCAACATCACCGAAGGCGCAGACTGTCGGGATCCTCTGAGAGCCTTCATCCCGACAGACAGCAACCAGGTGCTGCAGAAGTGCCGTCGCTTCGTCACCACCCAGTGGCACTTCCTCGAGCCCAATTCCACGGAGCTGGAGAGGACAGAGGCAGAGCTGGAGCCTTGCCTTGACGGCTGGACCTACGATGGCCAAGTCTTCACGTCGACCATTGTGACAGAGGTAGGGAGGCCTTAGGTGAGGATCAGCAATGCCTCTCCACATTTTTTGGGATTGGATTGGTACTGAAGTGGGATTCTGGATGCTGGATTTGTGTAGATTGGGGGGAACTGGCTGCTAGACTACAGTCCCTGGGCTGGGGTGGTGGGAATCGCAGTCAGTGCAGAAGTTAAGTGTGTGGGAAGAGGACCTGGAAAACCAGGGTACAAATCCCCACACAGCTGGGTGAGTGACCTTCAGCCAGTCGCTCTCTCTTAGACTGGCCTACCTCCCAAGGTTGTTGTGTGGAGAAAGCAGAGAGGAAGATACGCATGTTTGGCCCCTTGAGCTCCTTGGTGGAATGGCGGGATACAAATAATAATTAAATAATCCGGAGGGTCCCCAACAATGATGTAGATGACTTCCTGTAACAAAACTTTGCACAAATAAAGGGAAAGGGGGAGATAGGCCACATGTCCGCATTCAATATGAAAATGTCCAAGACTGAGTAGCTAAATTGTGATTATCTATTTGCAAAAGTTTAGTGATTTAAATAACCCTCCCCCTCTTGCAAAAAAATCCCACCATCTCCTAAAGAGTCTCCATATGAAAATGTGGGGGTTGGGAGGTTGGGGGGGGTCTATGGTTCAGAAGTGGAGGAACTATTTTGTAGGAGGAAAATCCAGGTTCTGTATCTGGGGTCTCCTGCATTTGTCTAAATTCAGCAATTTCCTACTCAACACAATTGCCACAATACAGTGGTACCTTGGGTTAAGAACTTAATTCGCTCTGAAGGTCCATTCTTAACCTGAAACTGTTCTGAACCTGAGGTACCACTTTAGCTAATAGGGCCTCCCACTGCCACCGTGCAATTTCTGTTCTTATCCTGAAGCAAAGTTCTTAACCCGAGGTACTATTTCTGGGTTAGCGGAGTCTGTAACCTGAAGTGTCTGTAACCTGAGGTACCACTGTACTTGCCGACGGGATTTAAGGATTAAAGTTTTTGCAGTAAAAACTGCCTCAGCCACCTATGGTTCTAGGAATGCCTTTTGGAGCTGCGGAGCTTGAGCACACACCATCTTCAGTGTGAGATGGAAATCTGGAATAGGAAATGGAGCCTTATAGAGACATATCCCAAAGTCAACTTTTCTGCTTCGCGTTTTGGAAAAGCCAGGCGATGGTGATGCTTCTGTGTTAACCGCCCTCCCCCCTCCCTCCCGCCCGCAGTGGGACCTGGTGTGTGACTTTCGGACGCTGCAGCAGATGGCCCAGTCAATCTACATGGCGGGGGTGCTGGTGGGTGCGGTCGCATTCGGCGGCCTCTCAGACAAGTAAGGCCTTTCGCACTTCGAAAGCACGTCGCGAATGCACGTCAAAGCGGTTGGTTCTAGCTGGGCAGAAGGGAATGTGGCCCTCAGGCTGTAAAAGCTCCCCCACTCCTTTTTCCAGATCATTCTTCCATTCCCACCGCTTCCAGATTTCACCCACACGGAGACCACCACCCTGTCTATAACAAGACTCGTTCCTCCCCGGTTTAGGTTTGGCCGGAAAGCTTTGTTGATCTGGTCCTGTCTCCAAATGGCTGTTTCGGGGTCCTGCGCTGCTTTCGCCCCCAGCTTCACAGCCTACTGCATCTTCCGCTTCCTGTCAGGAATGGCTCTCTCAGGCATTGGGCTGAACTGCGTGTCGCTGTGTAAGTAAGTTTCCTCTAGTGGCTGGTTCCAAGACTTAAAACATTAGCCAAGCATGCTGCAAATCTGCCCTGAGGCCTCTGGGCATGTGCAAAGGGCATTGTTCTCCCATTAATCACAGGCAGTCATATCCACCAAAGACAACCAGTTACAGATGAGAGAGAGTTTGAGTCTTGGAATCTTTTTTCAATTGTTGTTTTTCTGAGAAAATGGCCGCCTGCCCACACTGCCTTTTCTTACAATGATATTAAATCAGGGGTCCCCAACATGGTGCCCTTGGGCACCCAGGCACCTTTGAGGACTTCCCCTGGAGCTCACAAAGCCTCTGAGCCCCACCACCACTACCACCGTGCAGGTACTGCCCCCTGCTGGAGAAGGTAGTTGCCCCTTTGAAAGGTACCCCTTTGAAGTTGGAAATGTTCTGTCATTTCCTTGTTCAGCTCTATTTTTCAAGCCTCTGATTAATTCTGCTAGATCTGACTTTTACACAGATCTCCTGGGAAATCAAAGGGCTGTTTTCACCTGTATGTTGAGTATGCCACTGAAGCCAAATATAGGGGACCCTGGGGGCCCAAGCACCCACAAATTTTTTGTTGTGGGTGCTCGGCACCCACACTGCGGGGCCTCTGATGCAACTTCTGGTGCCTCATGACCATCTAATCTGCACACGTAATAAAACAACTGAACCAGAGGCATCCTATCCACACCTCTAAAACCTGGGTACAAAAAAAGCACATAAATACACATATATTCATGAAAAATAAATGGGAAAATGCATTGTATCAGGAGACATTGCTTTGCAAAAATGTGCATATTAGGCAAAACCACATACAAACATTTGTATATTAGGAAAACTTCACACAAAAATGCTGGTGAATTGTCATGAGGATTTATATATATATATATATATATATATATATAAAAGAAACTTGAAAACCTGATGTGGAAACAAGGACGACTAAGACTGGTAAAATGAGAACCCGAGAGAAACGCCAATCATCACTAACAGATTCACTCATCCCTCCTTACCAATGGGGTAAAATGAGTGATGACTACTTCCCAGCCTTGTGATCTGGGTTCAAGTCTGATTTGTGCACACACACACACACACACACACACCCCGAGGCACTGTTTTGTGTTGTAGTGAGTGTTGCACAGAATAAGGGATATCTGGGTTTAAATCTCCACTCATTTAGAGCATACAATATCGGACTAACAAAACCTGTTCTTCATTATTTACATGTGTGAATTCAAATCATGGGATTAAACTGCCAAAATATTTAGAAGTGATAAATCTTCCTAAATATAGCAGTGCCTTACCATTAGCTAGGTTTGTGTTTTAACTTCTGTACTGCTGCAAAGAAGGTTTTAGGGTGTTCCTTTTGAAGTACATTTATGTCCTGGAGGAACTGGAGAAGTTCAATCTGTCCCATATGTTTTATATGGTGGTTTTTTATATAAAAAAGGGGGGGAGAGGTACTCACCATGACATTTTTACAGTAAGTACCACACTTTTAACATGGGGGGGGGGGGCAGAAGGTGCCAGTACTGTGTAACCTTGAGTACTTCCAGCAAAAAAAGTACTGGTTTTATATTTTCTGTTTGACACAGAGTTTAGGTCAAAGTTCTTGTTAGAAACCCCAGAATCAGTTAGGTGGATATTCATTCCTTTGAACATTGCTAGATGGCAACATGGGGTTTCCCTCTTCCAGCGGTAGAGTGGACCCCAATGCATTCCCGGGCCACCATCAGCATGGTGACTGGATACAGCTACAGCATCGGGCAGTTCATCCTCGCCGGCATAGCTTATGCCATCCGCGACTGGCGCTGGCTCCAACTGGCCGTCTCCCTCCCTTATTTCGCCTTCTTCCTGTACGGCTGGTAGGTGGCGCTGTGGCACTGCTCTCTTGTCTGCTGTGAGTGGCAATGGTGGGAGTCCCTCCCCCAAAACACTGACATTAATTGTGTGGGGAGGCTGGGGACTGGTGGGTGAAGGTGAGGAAAGCTGAGGTTGTGGGGAAGGAGCTGGGGAGGAAGGAGTGCCTTGAGGGCACTGCAAAGACAGACACTGGTCATTTGAGGAGCAGGGGAGTGTCACAAGGAAGCTTCTGGAAGGGGAGACTGGATAAGCAAGGAGGAAAAAAAGGGGTGTCTCTTCTCCTCTCTCGCAGTCCCCATTTAAGGATGCCACTTTAAAGATAAAGATATAGGGCTTATCCACGCTTTCCAGGAACAAACCATGCTTTAAAGCTTTGTGTCTGGGCACCCTCTTTCTTTCTCTCCAAAGCTTCTCCCACAAAAAAACAACTCTTTAAAGCTGAATTGGAGCAAAGAGCAATCTGAAGAAAACCCAGACTGCCATTTGCTCCATTTCAGCTTTAAAGAGCAGGTCCTGTGTTTGCATCATTGACAAACAGCAGTTCAACAGTAAAAGCTTCCCCAGCACATTTTCAGATGGAAGCTTCAACTGTTGGTTTCCTGCCTTTCTTACAGCCAAGTGTGCTGACGCAGGAGGGTGATTGGCGCAGCTGACATCACGTGTGATGCCGTGATGTCACGAGTCGCACCCGGGCATCATGCACGATGTTGTGATGCTGCACATGATGCCCAGACGTCAGACACGACACCAAGACACAATGCCATCGTGCACAATATCTGGGTTTCTGGGCGTCTCCTCTGCCGCCGCCTCCTGCCACTGCCATGAGCCGGGGGCTGCTCCCCCACCATGGAAGGAGGAGGGGGGAGGAGCCGCCATATCCTGGACAAACATTAATATTGGGGTGGGGGTTCAAAGGGGTTCAGCCTCTAGGAGTCAGCGCCCTGCTTACAGCCATTGGAGGCACAGAAGTATAAGCCCTAAGAGGGGGGGAAAGCTAGCTGAACCTAGGGAGGGGCTTGTTGGAGGAGGAGATGTTGGGGTGCAGGGCAAATACCCAAGGGCTCCTTCTGTAGAGCAGGATGGGCATTACTTAGGGGTTGTATATACCTGCTTTCACCTCACCGTTTCCCTGTTCCCCCACCTTGCTCTGTTTTTCTCTTGCCCAGGTGGTTTACAGAGTCTGCCCGGTGGTATGCCACAGCTGGCAAACTGGACCAGGCACTCAAGGAGCTGCAAAAAGTGGCACGGATAAATGGGCAGAAGGAGCAAGGGCAGAAGCTCAGCCTCGAGGTAGCGAGAGAAAGAAACATTCCTTCCTTTTCTTCCTGGTTTACGCTCCTAAGCTTTTAGCATCTGCACAACAGGTAGTGATTCAGCAGTGCCAGCTCCCCCCCCCCCGAAACACACACACACAAAAACGCACCTCTCTGCTGTAAAATAAAAATCAGCACCAGTTGAATATCTGCCTGCCAAACATCTACAGGGAACAGGAGCCTGCCTGGGAGTGCAGGTGGAGAATTGTAGCAACCTTAGGAAGAAGATGAGGTGGACCAGCCATCCAAGAAATGGCTATGCGTATTTTGCAGCAGTCTTGATTCCGCAGTCAGGATACAGTAATTCTGCAATCGGGGTGTAAACTGTGGATTCGCCTGTTTGGCCTCCACCCTCACTAGCCTGCTGATCTGTAAGGTTTCCAATGGGGCTTTCCCCCTACCTCTACCGGAAAAGGTTGAGGATTGAATGTGGAACCTTCTTTATCCAAAGCATGCACTCAAACGTGGAACTATGGTCCTTCCCCTTAAACATTAAGGAAGTTTCCAGGCGTCTCGTGATTTCATCCCTAAATGTGCGGAATTTGGTCGGAGACCACAACAGGCGGCAGGCAACCCCTTGCTTGTCTTTTTCTTGCAGGTCTTGAAAGCCAGCCTACAGAAAGAGGCGCCCTCCGCCAAGTCCAACTTCACGGCAGCTGACTTGGTGCGATCGCCTGTGGTGCGACGGGTAACGTGCTGCCTTTGCTTTGTCTGGTAAGTTTGAGGTGGAAGGAGCTGGTGGGGAAGGCAAGAGAGGGAATGAAAGAAGCAGAAGAAGAAAAGCCAGATCGCTTTAAAGATCATTTTCTTGGCTCAATATTGGGGGGGGGGATAGCTCGGTTGGTTAGAGCAAGGGTGTAGTGTGGGGGACTGGGGGGCTGTGCTTTTTTGAGAGGGGGCACGACCAGCCCCCCCAGGCTCCTTCTCGGACTAACCTACCTCACAGGGTTGTTGTGAGGGACTAAATGAGGGCAGAAGCCACAGGTGCCACCTTGAGCTCTGTGGAGAAAATGTTGGGATATACAGTGGTACCTTGGTTTTCAAATGTAATCCCTTCCAGAAGACGGTTCAGCTTCGGAAAAATTCAAAAACTGAGGCACAAAGGGAGAATTTCAATTTCAATGGAGAAAATTGAAAAACACGCAGCGGAAGCCAATTTGTCTTCTGAGGTGCATTCGAAAACGGAAGCATTTACTTCTGGGTTTTCGGCGTTTGAAAACTGAAATTTTTGGCTTCTGAGACGCTCAAAAATGGAGGTACCACTGTAAATGGAACGATAGGTGGTTGGTTGTAAGTCACTTTGGGTTGGAGGCGACTAACAAATTTAATAAATAATGGTGCATAAAGAATAATGATGTAAAACAGAGTCCAAAAACATCTGGGGGGTCAAAGGTTGAAGAGCATTGAGCTAACTCAGTATCTACACTGACAGGCAGCTGATTTCACCTGGTTTCTGATGGGGCTGTTCCTCCGTTCTACCTGGAAATGCTGGAGATTGAACCTGAGATTTTCTTTACACAAAGCAAATGTTCTGCCCCTGAGCCACAACCCTCGGCTTATTTGTGTGTTTTCCTTGTATCTACCACCAGGTTCTCCACCAGCTTCGCCTACTATGGGTTGGCTATGGACCTGCAGAACTTTGGGGTCAGCGTCTACCTCATCCAGGTGATCTTTGGGGCTGTCGATATCCCAGCCAAACTCATTGCCTTCGTTGTGATTTGCTACTTTGGCCGCAGGATCACCCAGGCATTGACTCTCATCCTAGCAGGCCTGTCCATTGCCGGAAACATCTTTGTCCCCCAAGGTGAGACTCCAGATAAACCACAGTTTAGGGGCTCCTCCAGACCATTGAGCGTTCGTTCTGATTTGCTTGCACAAAGCTTATGCGGAAGTTGGATTTATTGAGCACTTGCTCCAATTCGTTTCCTGGGAGGTTATACATTGACAACAAATGATTTGTTGATTTGTTTGCAAGGTGTTCATGCATCTTCCTGTTAGTCACTATTCCACCCCATACTTTTCAATGTACGGTACGTCCCCATCACTTTCCAAACTGCAAACAGTTTGTTTCTTATTTATTTGCTTTATGCATTAAATTTATATCCCATGGCTCTTCCTCCAAGAAAATCCCAGGGCATCTTATTTTTTCAAGTGGGTAATTATTATTATTATTATTATTATTTTATTTGTACCCCACCCATCTGACTGCGCTGACCCAGCCACTCTGGGCAGCTTCCAACATATATAAAGACATAAGTATGCTGCACTAGGGATACAGAATGATTTCATCCACTTTATTTATTTATCCACCTATTGATTTATTCAACGTCCACTCTGCCCTTCTTCTTCCTAAAGGAGCCCAGAGTGGCAAACCACCAAGCAGCAAAACAATACAATTCAAAATAAAACAAAACATGTTTCTGCAAACCTATGTTTCCTGGGATGTGCTAGAGTTCCTCCCACAAAATAGAGAACAGTCTGTTTTTCTACTGCTTGAGGTGTTTGGGTGCCCTCCAAAGACCTCTTGGGAACTGTAGTCTGGTGAGGGTGCTGAAGGCAGATTCCTAGGGTTATAGGCTCCCAAGAGGGTTTCCTGTGGAGGAGGAAAGGCTGCTTGTTTTCAGTGTGAAATGAGATTAAGTCCTAGAACTGTGTGGTATAAGACCTTGTGACTGAGGCTTCTGGCTCAATAGGTGAAAAAGCCCCTGAGCATATGCAGGGTGCATTTTTCTTACTAACAGCTTCCTTCCTCCAGGCAAATTTTAATCCATTAATTCATTTGCTTATTTTACATATGTGTATAATACCCAGCAGCTAAGGTTTTCTGAGTGGTTTACGGGCAAAAGTTAAAACCATAAAACAGAAAACAAGCAGGTGAGAGAGGAAATTTTTGTTGAAATCACGGTATAGTGGGAAAGGATTAAACCACAACGCCAGCTCTGATCAGCTCCCAGCCCCATCCCAACAGCTGTTATTTTAAAACCACAAACAGACATGTTAAATGCAATTTCTTATTTAACATAATGTGTCGTTTCACTCAAGGAAAATGCCTTGATTTCACTCCTGCTGATGATGGGAGCATCAACATTCACAGTGTAAATGCCAGTGTTCACCAAAGGTTGCCGAAAACTTATATAATAAGGGTTAAAATGTGGCTGTTGGCTGCCACCTTCAGGCTGCCACCCTTGTTATTGGCTGAGCTGCTGGTGAGACACAGAATGTTCACAAATGCTCTAATGGTTCTGAGGCGAAGACTGCTGGTGACACAACACTGACAAACTGCGAAAGGTCATTTGGCTGGAGACAGAGGGAGAAAACCTTATCTTAAGACTGAGGTGGTGGGGGCAGGAAATGTATGCCAAATGCAAAGTGGAACAGGAAGTCAAATAATGGCGAGAAACCAAAGGTCAAAACGGTAACAGAATTTGTTGGGGGGCTGGAGGGCTCTGAACAATAGTTGTTTGCAAAATCATTTGAGTTGATCTTCTCCCCAGATATGCAGATCCTGCGCACTGTCTTTGCTGTCTTTGGGAAAGGGTGTTTGGCAGCCTCTTTCAACTGTGTCTTCTTATACACGGGAGAGCTTTACCCCACGGTGATCAGGTACCTCAGACTTAGCGAAAGCTCTTAACTGTGGGCCATTTTATATGGACGGTTATCCTGGAATACCATCAGAACCAGGCCAGAGCTCTGATCAGAGCAAGCTCCATCTTGCGGACCTGGAAATAAATGCTGTTTTCGGCGCAAGATATCAGCCCGAAGTCATGTGAGAGCAAGGCACCCAAAATGGCCGCCGCACTCTTGTGGGATGAGGGGAAATGAGATGTCCCAGCTTTTCCAGGACAGTTGATGGGTATACAATGCTGCCCACTGCTATTCCTTTTACTTTCTAAAATGGCCTCTGTGGCCTGAGCACACACAGCTGCGGAAGCCCCATAGACCCAAGCTATTTAAGGCAGGGCGATCTTCTAAAACAGGCAGGGGGAGCCACCCTTCAAGTAATCTGGCTGCTGTGGAGGCTGGTCCATTCGGGTGAATGGGGTGCTGACCCACCAGTCTCACTCTGCCATACGCCAGCCGCCTTCCACCAGTCTTCATATTCCCAGCCACCCCAGGGATTGGCACTGCCTGGCAGCTTCCTCCTCCTCCTCAGTCTCAGTATTGCTCAATGTAAAACCCAGCAGGGAGGAAGAGGAGAGCAAAACCAGAATGAGTCGCCTCTGCCTGTCGTTGGCTCTGGCTCCCCCTAGTGTTGGGCTCCCTGCCTTTTGCCCTACCAGTCTCAATGAGCACCAGGCACCAATCTATTTAGGCCAGCAATGGGGAGCCTGTGGCCCTACAGACATTGCTAGACTGCAACTCCCATCATCCTGGGCCAGGGGTCTGCAACCTTTAAGACAAAAAGAGCCACTTGGACCCGTTTCCGAAGAAAAAAACACCTGGGAGCCGCAAAACATTATAAAAATAACTTTTTTGTCACTTTTTTATTATTTCTTTGTTTGACCCCTCAGAATTACTGCTCCTCATAGAACTAAACGTTAAATTAACAAGTTACCTTTTTGTGTGTGTGTTCTTCACTCCCCTTCAAAACAGTGACCAGCGTACATGCCCCCTTTCAATGCAGTGACCAGCGTACATGCCCTTTAAAATGTAGCGGGTGGGCGGATGGGAAGGTGACATCGGGACGGCGTGTGACTAACGCACGCACCGCCCCCATGCGACGTCACAGCCAGTACAGCGCCCGCCACAGTGGGGAGTGTCGGGGCGCACAATGCGCCTCCTCCCCTCGCTAGTATCCGCCCCGGAGCCGCGGCAAAGGTGTAAAAGAGCCACATGCGGCTCCGGAGCCACGGGTTGCAGACCCCTGTCCTGGGCTGTTGGCCATGCTGGCTGGGTCTGATGGGAGTTGAAGTCTGGGGTCATCTGTGGGGGCAGCACAGGTTTCCCAGGCTTAAGGCTTCCCCCCTTTGTCAACTTTCTGTCCATTGCATGGCAGGCAGACCGGGATGGGGTTTGGGAACACCATGGCTCGTGTCGGCGGGATCGTGGCTCCCTTGGTGAGGATGACGGGCGAGTATTCCCCATCTCTCCCCCTTCTGATCTATGGGGCAGCTCCCATCATCTCTGGCATTGCCGCCTGCTTCCTTCCAGAGACCCTGAACATGCCACTACCTGATACCATTGAAGACGTGGAGAACCAGTAAGTAGATCTGCCTTCTCCCCTCCTCATTCCTTAACCACATTTGTTTGCTTATTAGCACCAACCCTTGGTACCTGGCATTGTTTGGGAATTCCGAGAGACCAGAAAGCCCCCACAACAGTGCAGTTTTAAAATCAGTGGCTAAAATTGGTGCAGTTTTGAAAGGTTCAGTTTGCCTCAGCTCAGAAAGGGTATTGGAGAGTTGGAAAAGGTTCAGAAAAGTGATGGGAATTGGTAAGGGAACATATTCATTCTATATACAGTGGTACCTCGGGTTACATACACTTCAGGTTACATACGCTTCAGGTTACAGACTCTGCTAACCCAGAAATAGTACCTCAGGTTAAGAACTTTGCTTCAGGATGAGAACAGAAATTGTGCTCCAGTGGCGTGGTGGCAGTGGGAGGCCCCATTAGCTAAAGTGGTGCTTCAGGTTAAGAACAGTTTCAGGTTAAGAACAGACCTCCGGAACGAATTAAGTACTTAACCCGAGGTACCACTGTAATTAACAAAGAAAAAATGGCTGTGAGCCTGTTTTCCAAAGTGCAGGGCTTGCACACAGAAAGCCCCAGGAGTTGAGTTTAAATTCTTATCCTGTGGGCATCTGGTTGGCCACTGTGAGAACAGGTTGCTGGACTAGATGAATCCTTGGCCTAATGCAGAAGGTTCTTCTTAGGCTCTTATTCCATGTTGACTCAAAATGGCACCAAGTTGTATCCAAACATAGACAGAAACCTGCTCCTTGGTCTTTGCTTATGATAATCTTAAGGTGTTCAAATATGTAGCCAACATAAAGTAGATGTATTCATTGCATGTATTCAAGAGCTTTCATCCAAGGACCTCAAGTTGGCATAACTGCCCCCCCCCATTTTATTCACACAGCAACCCTATCAGGTAGGCTATGCTAAGAGTGATTGGCACAAGGTCACCCAATGAGCTTCATGGCTAAGTGGAAATGTGAGCCCTGGTCTCCCAGGTCCTAGTTGGACGCTCTAACCACTGCACCACACTGCCTTCCTTCCGTTTAGTAAGCCATCAGTGGCTGAGACAAGGTCTGTGTTGGTGGAGAAGTGACTTGCATCAAGGAAAACACAACGTTCTTGCATTTTACCTAAAATAGTCAAAGGACACGTGAAGGTGCTTATGCTAGCAACGTTTATAGAGCTATTATAATACAAACAGAAGAGGTTGTGCCTTTTCATGTCATGAGTCATACACAGGAATTGTCGTCATTTCGGCTACCCCCTCTCTTAATTCAAAATATGGAATGGGCATCATTTGGCTTGTCAATTTATGCCAATTGTAATCGCATAAATTATCTGCCTATATCATGCAGATTACCCACAAAGTGTGCAGATAATCAACTTACATAGATGAGACTGGCTTATGACGCAAAGAAGCTGAATTTGCTGTTGCCATTGTCACATGGTAGACATGATATTAAACTCCCACAAAAAGGATAGGTTCCCACAGTTTAGGGACCAAGAGCACCAGATTTGGCAATCAGATAAATTGGGTTTGTTTGCTTTAAAACATCTTTTTACCATGCAGTTTTGTATGTTATTTCCATTAAGATACAAATTTATATGCATGCTGTACAGCAGTACCGGTATATGCATTTCGGTACACATTGCTTAGCAGAGGAACAGCATTGCAAAATTCAGAAAAGCATGCATTTCGAAAGAAGGCTGTGGCTTGATTTGCATCTTGTTTTTCGAAAGGTAAATTCCCCTTTAAGTGCAAACGGAATCGAATTTCTACCCAACGCTACAGGGAGGTCATCTAATCCAACCCCGCTGTGACTCTTATCTTCTGTTTAAAATTGCTTTGAGCAATTTGGCGTGAAGGTAAAGTCTGCATTCAGGCCCTGGATTACCTCTGTTAATTTGCAGGGACAAATGATTAACTCAAGGTGCCTAAAAACGGAATAACCTTGGACCCGACGGAAATTTCCTCCACAGGTCCTCTCCTGCAAATTTGGGGGAATGGCTGCATATTCCTGAGAGAGAAGCGATGCTTGCTTTTTCTTTTCTTTGCTGATCAGCATCTTGACATTTGAATCCAAGGGTATGGCAGAGCAGTCGCCAGCTCCTCCGCTAGCTGAAAGACTAGCTTGTGAAGGGAAGCAGTCCAGTTGCCAGCTGCGCTTGATCAGTACAGAACTCAAGGAAAGCTTTTCTTTTTCTTTTTTATTAATTTATTTAACATGATGTTGTTAGCCACCCTGAGCCTGGCTTCGGCTGGGGAGGGCGGGATATAAATAAAATTTTATTATTATTATTATTACAAAATATAAGCAAAACATTGCAAATACATACATATATATTTCAGACAAGTACACATATATAAAAAAGAACAAAAGAGAAATAAGAAAAGGAAAAAAAGAAGAAAAATAGAGAGAGAAAAGAAGAAAAGTTGGAAGAATTTCTTCCAAATTTATTCTACAAATATCTCAATATGAAAATATTAATAAAATTTCATTGACTGATTTGTGTGAGATTGTATGGGAATAATACGGAATAACAGATACAATCTTCCTTAAAATGTATATAGGAAGTGCAGTGCAAGCGATGGAAGTCAATCAAGGAAAGCTTTTCAACACGTCACCTGGCACGTTCATGGAAATCACGTGGGGGGGGAGTGCTGCTGTACTGCTTGGGGGCTTTTCACGGGGGCATCTGATTGACCACTGTGAGACTAATGGGCCTTTGGCCTGATTCTGCAGGAATCTTCTTACATTCTTATGGCAGAACAACCTCCCTTTTGCAAACAGCATCTCCAGCTGAAGTCAGCTTGGATTACACGGACAAGAGGGTCCTGTGTGCCTGTTAAAACATCCCCTGCCTTCCGAAATACCTTTTTTAAAAAATGGAAACACAAGAGGCCTTTAGTAGCAAATCAAGTAGGACCATGTGGGGAAAGAAGGTTAAACCAGCTAAGGCACACCTGCTCTAAAGACCTGTCCAGGACTTCTAAACCAGGGGGAGGGCCAGGGGGGCCGTAGCCCCAGGTGCATGGTTTTGAAGGCGTACGAGTCAGGCACCCCCATGCAGGGATCCCCACCCTGCCTGCTGCCTGACTCTGGACCCTGGAGCCTAGCCTTGCTGCCGTGTCCCATGCCTCCTTGCCAAGGGCCAGCCGGCCAGGCTCCCCTCTGCAGAGGCAGGCAGACATATAACAACAACAACAATTTATTTATACCCCGCCCATCTGACTGGGTTTCCCCAGCCACTCTGGGCGGCTTCCAACCAAATATTACAAACAATACAGTGTCAGACATTAAAAACTTCCCTAAACAGAGCCGCCTTCAGTTGTGGTACAGCTAAGCCTCATGAACCTTTGGTGTCCTGAACAGCAGCCTGGCAGCAGCAGTGAAACATTAGCTGGCTTGGCGGGTTTTCATCACCCTCCATACCCAGCCACTCATTTTCTTATTGAGCTGAGCTGGGGAGGAGTCAGTTT
This sequence comes from Podarcis melisellensis, assembly GCF_964234715.1. Taxonomy (NCBI): domain Eukaryota; kingdom Metazoa; phylum Chordata; class Lepidosauria; order Squamata; family Lacertidae; genus Podarcis; species Podarcis melisellensis. Next base: position 14,630,966 of record NC_138533.1, read on the forward strand.
GTAAGATTACCTGGACCTAAGCAGAAGGATTTGCAGGAACCCATAATATTCCCCCAATCCTCTCTCTCCCCCCAATCCAGCTTCATTATTTTGTCTTCTTCTAGGAACTTGGAGCAGCAGAAAGGCGACGAGGGCTACAAAGGAACCCCTTCCCATCAGGACGACATTTTCCTGGACATGAGAATGTTTAAAGATCCCAGGCCGCTTGAAAACACAGGAAAAGGAGATGGGGCAGCTGTGGACCCAGCCAAAAGTAGCTGAGCATCAAAGGTGTGGCCCCCATGGGCGGCAGGGCCTCCCCTGCCTGCAATGTACCACCTTCAACAATAAAAAAAACCCTCAGTGCCTTCTTCCACCGGCAAAGCAAAGTCAAGACATTCTGTTAATCGTAATAGGCTAGGACACCATTCTAGCCTGGCTGACATGTCCAAGTGTGAAAAACTCAAGCTGGGGACCTGCAAAAAAGCGGGGGGGGGGGGGAAATCCTCATCTCCTTAAAGGGCTTCTTGTGTTTGAGGATCTGACCGGACATGCCCTCCACCCTGCAAGGACACTTTAAGGTGGAAGGGGCTTAAGCTAGTCTCTGCTGCAGGGACCCACCAAATTTCGTTTCTCCAGTTTACCAGTTCAGTTCCTAGCATGTCTACAACATTTTGGTGTTTTTTAAGAAGTCCTCCTGAAAATTCAACAGCATTTTAGTGCACTCCTAAATAAAGATGGAAAGAGCTGTCAATTTTGGTTCTAAATATGCTTTTTTTTTACAATTGTTTACTTGGAAAACTGCAAGGCAAATTTCATATGAGGGTGAATTTTAACAGATAGCTGTGTTCTGGTTCACACATGGGTTTCGGACAGTGCAGATTTGATAGATTCAGCTTCAGATGAGAACTGAATCTAATATCTCCCCAATCCTAATGCAATATCCCCTAATAGAACGCACTGTTGATGTTATACTAGGGACACAAATGCATGCATTTTAAGGCATGATTTTCCTAGTTATATGCATTTTGGGGGAGGGGAGGTACCCTGGGCTTTGGGTTGCATATTGTTTCAGATGAGGTTGGTTCAAATTAAGATGCAAGTGGAGGTTGCAGGTGCCATCAGATATCAACACTTTAAAGCAATGAGCTCTCCCTACTTGGGCAGAGGAAGCCAGCAGGTGAGGAGGAGCAAGGGAAAGAGGGGAGAAAATAAGGCCAGAGGGAAAAACCAGCCATGGCCTGATCCAGTAGGTCATTCACCATCCCTGCCTTATCATGTGGGTTTTCTTGGGAGGTGAGGCTCAGCAAAAACAACAGGACTTATTTGGAAGCCATCAAAGAAATGCAACAGCACACAGAGCACCAACTCTCAATTATTGTCAAGTTAGGGTGGAATAGTGTCCAGTTTTTACTTTGGGGTCAAACAAGGACTTTCAGCAGGGTGCTCATTTCTGCCGGGAAATACTTGAACTATACAAACATATTCACAGTCCTGTGGAGTGCCATTGGTTCCCCATGCCTGCTCCCAGTGGCAGCTGGTGCCCATTGGGTGGAGCAGAAAGCAAGGAGGGCAAAATAGGTGGAGCCAGAGTCAATGACAGCTGGAGCCACAGCCAATGGCAGGCAGAGCTAAGGAGCTCTTGTTTCTGCCCCATTAGGGACAGAGGAAGAATTCAATTCAGTATGCATTCAAAGCCAAATCTATCCAACTTGCCTTTTCTGAAACCACGTGTGAACCGAAACAGAGCTACCCTTCAAAATTCACACTTTTCCCAATTTCGGGTTACAGATTTCCAACCTTTTTTTTTAATGCACATTTTAAGGGAAAGCATGCATTTAAAAAAATAAAGAAATATATATATAAAAGACACAAAAGACACAAAACTGCATTGCATTAGGGGAAATTGCTTGCAAAAATGTGTACGTTCACCAAAACTACATATGAAAATGTGTTTCTTAGGAGAAATTCGTACTAAAAATGCTGGTGAATTTTCACAGGGAATTTTCTTTAAGTAATAAATTTCAAATCGTTGCAGAATGTGGGGAACTGGATTTAAGAATGAGAAACTGGGAGAACCGGAATCCTTCCATCCCTTGTCCCCATCCTCCGCCTGCCTCCTGAGCTCTGCAAGATGGCCGCCCCTTTGGCTGCTTGTAAGTAAAAAATGCAGGCAGGTGGGGGCTGGCGGAGGGCAGACTCAGCACAGTGCCCCATTTGCCCCAATGGACCAGCCTCCAGTGCCAGCTCCAACTGAAGCACCTCACCCCTTCAAGGTCCCCTTCTTACTTGTGTACTGCTTAGATAGGGTTGCCATAAAAGGTAAAGGGACCCCTGACCATTAGGTCCAGTCGTGGCCGACTCTGGGGTTGCAGTGCTCATCTCGCTTTATTGGCCGAGGGAGCCGGCGTACAACTTCTGGGTCATGTGGACAGCATGACTAAGCCGCTTCTGGCGAACCAGAGCAGCGCACGGAAACGCCGTTTACCTTCCCGCTGGAGCGGTACCTATTTATCTACTTCCACTTTAACGTGCTTTCAAACTGCTAGGTTGGCAGGAGCAGGGACCAAGCAACGGGAGCTCACCCCATCACGGGAATTCGAACCGCCGACCTTCTGATCAGCAAGTCCTAAGCTCTGTGGTTTAACCCACAGCGCCACCCGCGTCCCAGGGTTCCATACATCTTGAATTTCCCAGACATGCCCGTAAGCATTCAGATGGAATCCAGCAAGAAAATGTCCTGGAAAATCAGGACATATAGCAGCCCATATTGGCAGTGTCATTTTTGCCAATTTCCCATAAAATATCTCAAAAAGCACACACCATCTTTCCGCCCCACCACTACTCCCACGCTACTGTGGCCTCAGCTTCCTCATGGGACTTCTCCTGCCCGTATTGCAGCTAGTGGCTCTGCTGAGGTTTGGTTGGCTGTGGAGGCAGCTCCTGGGTCCAGCCTAACAACCGCCTCCTCCGTTTCTCTGGACACATTTGGCGGAAAGCTTCGGAGACAGGCTTCAGCGGGCAGCGTGAAGAGCTGGAGAAGAGGGAAGAAGGGAAAGGAGGGGCGTGGGGAAAGGGGCGCACGGAGCTCCTCGTGATGGCTTCAACAACTTTGGTGTCCGTATTTACACTTTTTGAAATATGGCAACCCTAGCTTAGAATGACATCGCAACTCTGTGCAGCCTGTCAAATCTGACTTGATAATCACATCACTGAGAGCGAGTGAGGGCAATGGCAAGCGAAGACAGTGACAACAACAACAAAACATGACCCAGTTTCCCCAAAATGTTAAGAAATTGTCAAAAAGGAGAGGCACCCCCCCCCCCGCAACCAACAAGATGGCTTAAAAGATTGACAGACTTTCAGATTCGGCCCACATCCTGATGGATTGCTCATTCGTCAGAGCATCAGACTCTTAATCTCAGGGTTGTGAGTTCGAGCCCCACACTGGGCAAAAGATTCCTTCATTGCAGGGGGTCAGACTAGATGAACCATGGGGGCCCCCTCCAACTCTACAATTCTATCATTCCTCTATGATTTAACTCTCCTCCAAGGAGCTCGAGGTGAAATAAATGGGGGGGGGGTGTTCCTTTTTATAATCGCAGCAGGCATATGGGGGAGGCAAAAATAATGTGTTACAATGGGCAACTTCCCAGCCAGGCAGAAACCAGGAGGTTGTGCAGACCCCTCTCCTTTCCCCATCCAGGCAAGCAGACGCACGGTCAGACTTGAAGGACACATCCTGGCTTGCAAAAACCCTGAAGGAGGGCCAGCGAGAGGGCATGGCCTGGGAGGAGTCCAAAGGGCTGGGCAGAGAACTCCCGGGGGCCACATTTGACCTCTGGCCTCGAGGGCCCACAGCCCTGCTCAGGGTTGGAGGAAGGGGGGTGCGGTGGGGGTGGGTCACCCAGCGTGTCACCACTGAGGGAGGTGACAAAATGCTGGGCGGCACTCAACGTGGGGCCTGCAGCGCACCTGAGCCACACGTCTCTCCTGGGAGTGACGCGGTGGCTTGGGTGCCCACAGGCTGCCCACTGCCCAGAAGGTCTGCCCACCGCTTCCCCCTCAGCCTTAGGGTGGAGCGTCCTGCCCCAGCTCGCCCCACCCCAAGGGCGGCTGGCCCCGTTCATGGGTGCAGGGCATGCGCGCTGCCCCAGGTGTCTGATCAGCTTGCTCCACCGCTAGTCCTGCTCTAGACGATGACTGGAAATGGTGAACATGGTTCATTGGACAGGGCAGTCTTGCCCTGAAACACACATTGCAAGGCAGCATTAAATGTACAGTGGTACATACACTTCAGGTTACATATGCTTCAGGTTACAGACTCCGCTAACCCAGAAATAGTACCTTGGGTTAAGAACTTTGCTTCAGGATGAAAATAGAATTCGTGCTCCAGCAGTGTGGCAGCAGCGGGAGGCCCTATTAGCTAAAGTGGTGCTTCAGATTAAGAACAGTTTCGGGTTAAGAACGGACCTCCAGAACGAATTAAGTACTTAACCCGAGGTACCACTGTACTGGGGGGATTTGTTCTTCACTCACTTGAGTCAACAGGAAGCTTCAACCGGCCTGGGCAAGGTACCCTTTGTGTTGAGGGCACACCCCTGAATACGTCCCAGAATCCTTTGCCACACACAGTGGAACACCACGCTTCAACACTTGGGGTGAAGTCAATGCGGCTGGTGCTCCCTGAAGGCAGAAATTATGAAGCACACTGCCCTGCTGCATAATTTTACCACACTATTTGGCTGCTTTGGTCTGCGTCTGTCAAGAATATGGCAGTCACATTTTTCACACATTAGCATCTCAGCCGAGAAAGCTAGAAACTCCCCCCCCCCCTTCAAAAAAGAGGACAGGTTGTTAATAATCACAACTCTGTTCTTTGTACAGTGTCTTCAGCCAGCAAATAAAAATACAGGGAATAAAACAAGGTTGCAGAAGCATTTTTAGCCTGGGGGCTACATTACCCCCTGGGCTAGTTTCTGGCTGGTATCTACACACACACACACTCCCCTTAAATTGATACGGCCACACCAAATTTGAAGGCCTTACATGCTAATGAACTTCCCTTATTTGTGCAGCTCCCGTTTATTTCACTGAGTCATGCGCAAGAAGAATTTGGCACTGTTCCCCACGTTGGCCCTTTGTGACACTGGTGTAGGCAGCTGCCTCACCTGGGTTGCCTCTTGGCACCTTTCCAGCCTCCCAGGCAGAAAGGGGCAAAATCATAAAGCGCTCTGTGTAGCTCAAAAGCTTGCACACACACCAATCAGAGCCTGATGGGGGAATATAGGAAATGTCCTCCTGCTGAGTCAGAGCCAATGGTCCATGGAGCTCACTATTGTCCACACTGACTGGCAGCAGCCCTCCGGGTTTTTGGACAGGGAATCTCCCCCAGTGCTACCCAGAGATGCTGGGGATCGAACTCCGGACCTTCTGCCTGCTGCAACAGAGATGCTGTACCACAGAGCCACTTCCCACTGCCTGAGGAGAACAATCCTTCTTTCCAGTGCTGTGCCATCTCCTGTCTTTGTCATTCCAGGGCAGGCGATCTCCAGCGGTCCGCTTTTTAAGATTATGAGCACGGAACAAGAAACAAAAAACGATGCTTCCTGTAGCCAAGAGAACACAGCCAGCTCCCCCTCTTTCCTTTCTCCACACGCCTCCCCCCCCCAAAAAAAACCTAATACTTGTTCCATGCAACACCCTGCCCCACATTTACTGAATGCCTTCATTTTCTCCTCCTTCCTATCCCTTTTGGACTAATCCTTCAAAGCCTCATTAGAACTTTGACCCAAGTAAAGTGATTAGGGCTTGCATAATCCCATGGAGAAGAGAACAACCCCCCTTTTCTGAAACCTAGCCCCATTGGTTCCCCCCTCAAGGCTATGGCACACACACACACACAGGGGGGGGAAAGGGACTCATAAACACCCCATGCAGTTTACAGCCTGTGTGAGGAACAGTCTTGCAGGGATGACTTGAGTTCACAAAACAGGTTGCTGAAAATGTGTTTTTTATTTCCCCCGCCAGGCCGGCCTGCGATGTTTTCAGCTGCGGCCAAGATGGGGGCCGTCACAGCTTTGCCTTGAGAAAGATCCTGACCCTGAATTAGCGAGAGGAAACTTCTTCCAGCGAGGGTGGGAAGGGTTTGCCTGGGGCTGGCATGCGTTCCGGAGATCCCGGCCACAAAAGATCGCTCCTGAGCCCAGCCACTCAGTCGTCCCCCTCCAAACGTTCCTCCCTCTTCCACCATGGCGTTTGCCGACCTACTTGAGAAGATCGGGGGCATGGGACGCTTCCAGGTCCTGCAGGTGGCCTTGCTGGTCACTCCTGTCTTGCTGGTTGCCAGCCACAACCTGCTGCAGAACTTCTCCGCCGCCATCCCGGACCACCACTGCCGGTTCCGGCTGGTCGGCAACGCCACCAACCCTGGCCATGCAAACAGAACTACTCAAAAGCCAGGGACGGAGGAAGACCTCCTGTGGATCTACATCCCCAAAGACGTGGCCGGGAAACCGGAGAAGTGTCGCCGGTTTGTGACCCCCCGCTGGCACCTCCTCAATTCCAGCGCCGACGACAGCCGCAATGTGACACAGGTGGACACGGAGCCGTGCTATGATGGGTGGATCTATGACAACAGCGTTTTTGTCAACACTATCATCATGGAGGTGAGAGGGACTGGGCGGCAGGTCGGGTGGGGGTCAGGCTGCCACGGCATTCCACATGGGTTCCACGTGCAGTGATGTTTCATAGGGGATAGCTTGCAAGGCAAGCATTTAATAAATGACTTGCACCACATCCTTCTGCAGCCCCATGATGTCTGGGACTGGTAAGGATTGTAGTCCTGAGGGCCACAGCTCCCCCCCCCCAGCTCAGTCTCTGCTAATTGGAGACATCCGAGGGCCAAGGCGGACATGGCGTTGAATGTGTCTTTGCATTTAATGGGCAGGTTTTTTCTCCCACTAGAACTAGTTGCTAATTATCAGGATCCGTGGCAGAGAGATTTTAACTATCTCCTAGCCCAGAGGTCAGCAAACTTTTTCAGCAGGGGGCTGGTCCACTGTCCCTCAGACCTTGTGGGGGGCCAGACTATATTTTGAAAAGAAAAAAAGGGGGGATGAATGAATTCCTTTGCCCCAAAAATAACCCAGAGATGCATTTTAAATAAAAGGACACATTCTACTCATGTAAAAACACGTTGATTCCCAGACCGTCCGTGGGCCGGATTGAGAAGGCGATTGGGCCAGATCTGGCCCCCGGGCCTTAGTTTGCCTATCCATGTCCTAGCCCATTGCGCTGGCGAGGAAACTTTGGGTGCTGAAAGTGGCTAGTGACCTTTTTGTGGAGTGTGCCAAACCTCAGAACAGACCTCTCTCTTTTCTCTTCCCCCGGTTCAAGGCTGCAAGCCTGTTCCTCATCAGCCTGGGCCCAAGCAGACAGGGCGTGGCAAGGACATGGAGGAGCAGCTGGCCCTCACAGGCTCCTAATCAGGGACCCCAGTGTAGGCACGGGGGAGAAAGCCAATTCTGTTCGTATTTATAAGTGAGCCTGCCTACTTCACATGTCCCAGAGCAATGTGCAAACTGAATCACAGCCACCATCCTTGCAAAGGCGCGTGTCTCTGAATTTTACATTGAAATTCTCCAGACATGCTGCCTGCACACAAATACATATATACTGGAGTAAGTTACATATAAAATTATACATACTTGTGAAGATTGCATGTAAAAATGTGTTATCTTAGGGAACATTGTTTTGCAAAAAAGTGTTTACTAGGCAAAATTTCACAGACAGATTTGTATACATGAATCAATAATATTGGGAGAAATTCACACCAAATTGCTGATAAATATTCAGGAGGACTATTTTTAAAAAAATTGCAACCTGGCACGGAAATATGGAGAACTGTACTTAAGATTGGAGGGCTGGGGGCTAGGCTGCTTTTAAAAGGGGGAGGGGCATATTTGGTATAGGTAGCAAATACAATCAGCATCATGCTTTATATCTTATTTTGCTTGGCTACTGAAATCTTGCCACCATCAGTTGCTAACTACAAGAGCAAAGTGAAACTGCCAAGGTCAGTAGCAGTCTACCTCTGATCACCAGAGGCCAGGGAATAAGAGCGGAAGAGGGCTATTGCCTGCATGTTTGGCTTGTGGACTTTCCATAGGCACTTTGGCTGTCCAGCGTTGGAAGTAGGTTACTAGGCCAGATGTATATTACTGCTCTCTTTCAGCAGGACACTTGCTTTCATGCTGCCGGGAACAGCCACATCGACTGCCACAGCGTAGGAAGGTTAATGTTTCAACTGATTTGACGCACACTGATGTTTTCTGTGCGTGCCATCTGCCTGTTTTTCATGTAGCAATTCTTTTTATATATATAAAAAAGGTTAACGTGGCAAAAAGGTAAAATGTACTAAAGCAGCAGCAACCCTGTGTTTCAGTTCACCATTTTTCTCACAGCTTAATTCAACAAGCAAGAGGAAGGGGATGTGATATCAGGTAACTGCATGCAGAAAATTCCACTGAGGAGGGGGAAGCATGGCAGGTCAGAGGTTGACAACCTTTTTAGGCCTTTGGGCACATTTTTGTGCAAGTGCCACGAGCATCGGTTGTTCTTATCACTGCTCCCCCCCCCCCCCGGCGGCTCCACCAAATCAGCACCTGCCTACTTCACTTTTCCAAAGGAGCAGGGCAAAAGTCCCATCCAGCAGAAGTGACAGGAGCTTTGGAAAACGCATAGAGCTGAAAGCGGAAGTGAGAAAGAGCGTCACTCTTTCAACTTCCTCCTTTAGCTCTCTGTGCTTTTTGACAGAGAAATGGATAGCGGTCCTCACCACCGTAGAGGCAGGGTGGGGGCTTCTCCAGAGAGAAGACCTCAGAGGTGCTGTAGTGCCCTCAAGTGCCAAGTTGGCACCCCCTGTGGCAGACCCAGAGATCATCAACTACAGTGGTACCTCGGGTTACATACACTTCAGGTTACATACGCTTCAGGTTACAAACTCTGCTAACCCAGAAATATTACCTCAGGTTAAGAACTTTGCTTCAGGATGAAAACAGAAATTGTGCTCCGGCGGTGCGGCAGTAGGAGGCCCCATTAGCTAAAGTGGTGCTTCAGGTTAAGAACCGTTTCAGGTTAAGAACAGACCTCCAGAACGAATTAAGTACTTAACCCGAGGTACCACTGTACAGCAGAATCCTGCAAGCACACAACTCTGTGTGAAGTTCTCTCCTTTCAAACAGAGGGCTGACCAGTTGCTGGGAGGGGGGGCTCAGCATCAGCCCCCCTGCCCCCCCCAGATGATTGGCATTGTCTTTGCTAGCTCTCCATTTGACAATATTTGCATCACATTCTTTTGCGCTCACACAGACCGCATCCAGATGGGCAGCGGCATGTGTGCTGAGCCACACTCTGGGCGGCTTCCAACACATAAAAACATATCATCAAACATTAAAAACCTCCGGATATAGGGCTGCCATCAGATGTCTTCTAAAAGTCATGTAGCAGCTTAGATCACATGTGGGAAGCTTGTCAGGCCCTCTAGGTATTGCTGGACTACAGTTCCCATAACCCCTGGCCACTGACCATACTGGCTGGGGCTGATGGGAGTTGGGAGTCCAGCAATATCATAGATGGCATCAGATTCCCCAGACCTGCTTTAGACCTCCCACCACCCAGCTTCTCCTCTAGGGGGCGACACACTGAACCACACCTCCCCCTAGTGGTGGGATGTTATATCTACAGCATTTAACCGACTGACAGGTGGATTGCGATTCCTCTTCTTGTAAGAAAGGGTTGCTTTGCATGCATTTTAACGCTCTTCTATTCCATCCATGCAGTGGGATCTGGTGTGTAACCTGCGGACCCGGAGACAGATGGCACAGTCCATTTACATGGGGGGAGTTCTGGTGGGCGCGCTCGTGTTTGGGAGCTTAGCTGACAGGTGGGTATCTGTGGTTGTTCAAAATATCTGCTCAGGGGTGGTGAAACAACTCAGGTGGAGGGTGGGGGAACAGATGAAGACATGAACTGCAGTCTCAATTAGGCTTGACAAAACGCTGGCCTCAGCAGCACTGTTCCTGCAAAGGGGCATGGTGGGAAATCAAACTGGCAGGCCGTTTCCCATCCAAGTACTAACCAGGCCTGACCCTGCTTATCTTCCGAGATCAGACAAGATCGGGTGTGTTCAGGGTAGTATGGCTGTAGACAGGCCGTTTCCCAAATCAGTTGCTAGCATCAGGGAAACCTGCAGCTTGAGAGGCACCTTGCTAGATTCTGCCCCTCCCCCATAAAAAAGAATCTGGGACCAGTCCTGCTGTTAGCATTCAGATTGTTGGTACTGTAGCAATGGCAATATATTCATGCAGTGTCCTGTGTTGCAGATTTGGGCGCAAGCCAGTTTTAAGCTGGTCCTACCTGCAGATGGCCGTTGCGGGACTGTGCACCGCTTTCTCCCCGAATCTCACAGCCTACTGCGTCTTCCGCTTCCTGGTCGGCATGTCGTACTCTGGGATTATCCTGAACTGCATGTCTTTAGGTAAGAGTCACAAGGCCCAGACCGATGGGGCCTTTTGAGCACCATTAGCTCAGAGTCCCAGGGATGGAAGAGAAACTGGTTCAGCCTGAATTTAAGCAGCTCTTAAATTCGAAGCTCTTGGGTGCCTATCTGGAAAGCATCTATCAATTCAATGATGCACCTTTCCAAAGGAATTTTTGGTTCTAAAAATGTGCATTTTACAGGAAATGGTCCAAAAAGAAAAAGTAAATGCATTTATTAAACCCGGAGTGGAAGTGATTGCATGTATGCAAACTCACACAGAATGGAAACAGCCAAATTCATCTACAGTGGTACCTCTGGTTACATACTTAATTCATTCCAGAGGTCTGATCTTAACCTGAAACTGTTCTTAACCTGAAGCACCACTTTAGCTAATGGGGCCTCCCGCTGCTGCCGCACCGCCACCGCGCGATTTCTGTTCTCATCCTGAAGCAAAGTTCTTAACCTGAGGTACTATTTCTGGGTTAGCGGAGTCTGTAACCTGAAGCATATGTAACCCAAGGTACCACTGTATTCCCTAGCTAGGACAGGGTAGATGGAATGGTACAAATTTGAAATTTCATAAGATTTCAGAATTTGATTGTGGACCTTGCGAATTTTGTTCAAATTTGTGGGTGGATGCCAATTAAGCTTTATTCAGAGTAGACACGTTACTATTAATGGTCCTGATCATAGACTGACTGAATATGGGTCACCATTACAGAAGGGGAGAAATTCAATTTTGTTTCTATTTTAATTATGAAAAAGCCTACCAAATCTTCATTTTTTAAAATCTAATACATGAACCAAAGTATCCTTCTAAACAAGCACTCTTCCGAATTTTGTGGTGCAGTTCTCCAACCAACGTGCACAACAATGGACCCTAAAAGCTATGTGTATCAGTCAAAAGTGTGTACAAAACTGTGTATGTTAAGAGAAATTCATCCTGAAATGCTGCTGAATTTTCATGAGGGCTTAAAATGCAAACACACACAAACTGATGTGGAAATGTGGAGAACCCGGCATGAACGTGGAAACATGAGGAACTGAGAGAAACTGCCATCATCCTCAGCCACTGGCCATACTTGCAAGGGCTGATGGGAGTTGTAGTTCAGCAGATCTGGAGAGCCAAAGGTTTCCCACACCTGCTTAGACCCTCACCCAAGCCGCTAGGAAGGAAAATCAGGGAACTCTGCAGACTTCCTTAGAATCACCTGGCTGTGTTTGGGAAGGACCTTGAATCTGGAACAAACTAGCTGTTATTGCAGCTGGTGTTATATGTCTCTAAGTGCTAGTAATCGAGCTTCTGCATTTCTGCAGTGGGTGTCTTCAAGGGAGGGTCCACACAGAATGCATTACAGTAGTCTATCTTGGCGATTATCACTGTGGCCAGACTGTTCAGGAACAGCCGTAGGTGGCAAATCAAGCAAAGCTCATGAATGGTGGTCCTAGGACTCCTAGCCATCAAAGCCACAGGTCCTCCACTGACAATGTTGAATCCAGGAGCACACCCCACCCCCAGACTATGAGGCTGCGCCTTCAAGGGTAGCGCAATGCCATCCAGAACAGCCCCCCTATCTAATTCCTGGTCTTGGGCACTACTCACCCACAGGGCCTCCATCTTGTAAGCATTCAGTCTCAGCTCATTGGCCCTCACCCATCCCAACACTAAAATCCAGTCACTGAGCTAATGGCCTCACCTGATTCAGACACCAATGAGAAATCATAATAATAAATGAAAATATTTTTTTATTTATACCCCGCCCTTCCCAGTTCAGAAAACCAGGCTCAGGGCGGCTAACAACAAATTTAAAACACTTAATTGTGATACAACAAAAAACAGCATAAAAAACAGTATAAAAGCATGAATAACAACAAATTCAAAGTTCTAAAATCAATTTAAGGGAAAATCCATCCAATAAACATTAGGTGATCACCAGGGCTAGCTGGCTAAATTAATCCTATTTGGGCCAGCAAGGAGGCCAGGGGAGAATTAGCTGTGGGGTCTCAGAGCGGGTGATCTTCATAAAAAGGGGAGGGGAAGGGAAGGAAGGGGAACAAAAGATCAGGCTAAATTCAAATTGAAAGCCAGGCAGAATAGCTCTGTCTTACAGGCCCTGCGGAAGGAGGTTAAGTCCTGCAGGGTCCTGGTCTCATGAGACAGAACATTCTACCAGGTCGGAGCCATCACTGAGAAGGCCCTGGCCCTGGTGGAGGATAATCTGACTTCCTTAGGGCTCGGGACCACTAAACTATGATTATTAATGGACCTTAAGTTCCTCTGCGGGGCATACCAGGAGAGGCGGTCCCATAAATAGAGCTTTGATGTCCATCACCTTGACTCTTTCTCCCCCTCAGCACTGCCCCTGCCCACCTTTCCTCTGAGGTACTCAAGTTGGTGCACCATTCAGGGATGGGCAGAAGATAGGTTGGGATTGATTAATAGGCCTCTGGGTGGTTTGCAGTGGGTCGACCAGCAGTTCTGATTCCCAGCAGTTCGAAAAAAGAGCAGCAGGTGTTTTTCTCCAAAATCCGTTTGCTGAAAGTGTATGCTTGGAGGAAAACCAGGAGTGGATTTTTATGTAAAACGACTTGGAAGCTTGGTTCTGGACTTAGCCTGCGTTCCAAAAAACACCCTGTTCCTTTATTCTGCATGACTGAGATACTACTTTGTACCTGGCTCCTGGCTTGGGGTTGTAGCTAAACAATGAACAAAGTTGGTTCCACAATTCTGAGCCTTCCCCGTATTGGTATACATGGTTTTCCCCATTTTATCCTCACAACAACCCTGTGAAGGAGACAAGTCTAAGAGATGGTGACTAACTGGGTGTCACCTGGTAAGCTTCAGTGGTGAGTGGGGATTTGAACCCAGAACTCCCTGGTTCTGTTTCTACACTTGTCTAACCACTGCTGGCTCTCTTGTAAGAGAATTAACCATTTGAAAAGTTGTCAAAGAATTTCAGCAATTACTATCCTGGAAAACTTGTTCCATTTCTACCCTAAGCCCAAATGTGAAGATCCTTCTCCCTATTTCCCCCACCCCCACAAAAATCTGGGGGGATAGGTTAGAGAGAGGGGAGACTGAATCAGGCTCACCCATTGAGCCTCATGGTTGTCTCTACCCACTGAATCACACTGCCCCTTGCTCTGTAATTCCAAACATTTCCGCTCACAGACTTAGAGGCTGGTGCTTTTAACACCTGCAAGACAGGTCGCTATGTGACGGGTGCAGCTTTTACTCCAGTGTGGAAATGGAGCAGTGGCTGAAGCTAGACCTGCTGGATTTCTGCCTGCCAAGCAGCTGTGGGAGGTGCAGGGGAGAGCTTGCTTTTGCATGGTGGCATGTGGAAGAGTGTTTTCATGTTTGCATTTTCTTGCATTCCTGACTCCATTAGCTGTGTTTTGCCCTCAGCATGTTGCTGAGCTGTACAAATATTTATCCCCCTGGTTTGGCATACCTGGCTCTCATTTGCTTTGTCACACGCAGAGAGGAGAGGCGCAAAGGGTGGGTGGGTCACATGATGTGGAAACATTGGAGACGGATTGTGGGGGGAGAGAAATGCCAGGCTTGTTTGGTCATATGGGAATAATTAATGCAAAACAATATCTCATTTGATCTGCTCTGTGCTAGATTTGCCAACTGACCGGAAAAACACACAACCTGGCCTGCTCTTCTGCTCCTTAACAGCAGCTTGACAAGGTGCAGAAGGGAGCAGAGGAGGTTTTCTATGGGATGAAGAAAAAGTAGCATTCATGGCTTGTAATATCTGCAGAAACAGTCACTGTTAAAAGCAGGGGAGCAGAGGGCAGGAAGAGAGTTGGCAACCCTTGCTGCACCCCTACTGTAATAAAAATGCACTTCTGCAAAGAATAATCATATAATTCTATGGTTCCTATCTTCCTAGTTAGATCAGCCCTTTATCCAGAAACACAAAGACTAGAATCTTACTTTATTTTTATGAAAAGGACCATAGCTCCGTAGCAGAGCATCTCTGTAGAAGGCCCCAGGTTCATTCGCCAATGGCATCTCCAGATAGAGGTGGGAGAGGCTCCCTGTCTGAAACCCAGGGCAGACTCTGCCACTCAGTGTAGACAGCACTGAGATGTATGGATCCCAGTGGAATATATATGTGTGTTGTAACACTGTGACACCAGAGGGCGCTGTAGAGCTGAAGTTAGAACTGAATGAATTTTTACATTGTGAGCTGTAAAACGTTTTTTCCAGAGCATTTTCTGGGTGTTTTTTAATAGCTGTGTAGATGCAGCCCCTGTTGCTATATAATGATCTTCGCTCTCTCTGTGTTTCCTTTAGTCCTCGAGTGGGTACCAACCAAAGTGCGCACGATTGCTGGGACTGTGGTGGGATATTCTGCAACCACCGGGCAAATCATCCTTCCTGGACTGGCCTACGCCCTCCCAGACTGGCGCTGGCTCCAGTTTGCTGTTTCAGTACCCTTTCTCGCCTTCTTTGTCTACTCCTGGTGAGCACACATCATCCCTTTGCAGAAAACGCCCTTAATTAAACCCTTAAACCCTAGAGAGCAGCCAGGGTCTCACCCAACAGCTCCTATGACTTTTGCCATGAATTGCTGCTATGCGAGCTGTCAGGGAACTGACGTCGGAGCCAGAGGTGGAGGCAAGGCTCCCAAGCGATGCTGGAGAAGGGCCCAGCAGGGAGAGAGAGAGCTCATCGGCTGGGGAAGGAAATCAGCGTAACACCAGGGATAAAGGGGGGCAGATGGGGGAATTGGCAAGGGGGCTCCAGGACTCCTCGCCGGAGACCAGCAGGGAGAGCACAGGTCCTCCACTACCCACACCCACCCTGCGCAGAAGACTTCCGCGCAGGGAAAGTAGGCGTAGACTTGGCGTCAAAGAACTTCTTTGCTGGAAGAAGTTCAAGAAACGCCCACTGACGGATTCTGCTAGCGACTGAAACAGCCACGAAGTGAAGGGCTGTCCAGCTAGAAAAAGGTTTAACCAGGCAACCTAGCCAGGAGTGGCAGCAACTTACGAACGAGCAACCCCATATAACCATTACACGAGCATTTGGCCAAATGGCTCGTTCACGGGAGGGCATCTGGGCTGCGATCCGGGTGCCTCTTACCTACATGCAGCGCCGAGCACGCGTTGGACCACACGATGTAAACGAGCCCGACCAAAGTGTCCCCCCCCTTAAGAAAGGTCAACAACTCTGGGAAACAGGGGGGGCACCAGAGAGATATTTGCACCACGGCATTCGGTATGCTTAAGGCAGAAAGCAGAAGTTGCCCAGGGGTACTGGTCCTACTGTGATTGTGTCTCCAACAGTTTGAGATTTGACTTTTTTTTTAACCCTGCCTAGGTGGTTTGCAGAATCCGCACGGTGGTTAATACTCTCGAACCGACTGGAACAGGCTGTGAAAGTTCTTAAGAGGGTAGCGCGGATCAACAGGAAAATGGAAGAGGGAGAGAAACTCAGCACAGAGGTACAAAGACGAACTGAGGTTGTTGATGCAACCAAATTCACAAGCAAGGGATGCACACATTCTGTGAATCCGTGTCTGTTATGTTGGCTGGATTTGTTGTCGTTTTTTAATGTGAATCTTTGAATTTTGAAATATTCGAATGTGACTCAGTTTGGAGGGCACCTTTAGGAAAAACACAATACAGTCGTACCTTGGATCTCAAACACCTTGGCTCCAGAACAAATCAGCCCCCGAACAATCAAAACCCGGAAGTGAGTGTTCTGGTATTCGAATGTTCTTTTGGAAGCCAAAAGTCTGACAGGGCTTCTGCGGCTTCCGATTCGCTGCAGGACCTTCCTGCAGCCAATCGGAAGCCACGCTTTGGTTTCCAAATGTTTTGGAAGTCGAACGGACTTCCGGAACGGATTCCATTTCATTTCCAAGGTACAAATGTATTAACATATTGGGGGGGGGGCACACACCATATGAAAACACTTCCTTGCCAGCATTAGTATCAGCATTATTTATATATTACATCTATCTGTCACTTTATACAAGAGATAAAGTCTCGAAGTGACCTGACAAAATGAAATAAAACAAATAAAAGCAAGTTAGAACCAGAAATAAATTAAACAAACAATAGAAAACGCTCAGTGGTCTAGCTAGGCCAATATTGTCTACACTGACTGGCAGCCTCCTTCCAGGGTTTCAGAGATGAGGTTTCTCACAGTCCTTTCTGGAAATGCCAGGGAAGGAACCTGGGACATTTTGCATGCAGGGCATCTGCCACTGAGCTTACAAACTCACCTGTCCATCACCTGACATTGCATGATGTCATGCACAGGACAGGTAAAGCAACTGTTTCAAATAGCACCAAATGCATGCTGCAAAGGAGCATTCCTTTGCAACTGAAGCTTAAACTGAAGCAAGGAAAGGTGCCAATTTAAAAAGGGAAGGAGCGTTCCTTTGCAGTTCAAGGTGGGAACCTGATATCATACGATGCCAGGTGACAGATGGGTGCACAGCTTGGCCCACTGCTCAAAGTGGTCCACCCATTCCTGCCCGCCCCCCACCCGAAGCTTTGCAACAACCCTAACAGATAGGCAACATTCTACTTAAACGCCTCCAGCACAGGATTTCTGGGCATGTTCTAAACTCTATCTTTCTCTCCTTTTCAGCTGAGTACATGTGTATTTACTGGAGTGCACATATTTTTAAAAACTGTGAGCCCAACATTATCCACCTTTGCAAACGGGAATCATTCCCTCTACTCCTAGAGTTTGGCGATTACAAGCCACTATTTAGGGAGTATTGCACTATGTGACACACGGACAATCCCAAGCGGGTTTGGTGACTCAAGAGATAGGACTGGTGAAGGTTGTCAGTCACCCAAGGCCAATGGAAACTTCCTGAGGTCCTTTCGGCTCTGCTGCCAGTGCCTCTGCCAGCCTTTGCCTTCATTCTTTCCTTAAATCGGGGCAGTCCAGGAAAGCTTCTGCATCAGTCACGAGTAAGACCAACCATTTGTTCTCCTTTTCTTCCTGTAGGTCTTAAAAGCTAGCATGCAGAAAGAATTGTCTCTGACACGATCATCCTACACAGCCGTCAGCTTAGTTCGTACACCCACCGTGCGCCGGATCTCCTGTTGTATTTCCAGTGTCTGGTACGCTTTGACCGTTACTTTTCTCCACTCCTAAAATTCAAATACTCTCACCAGGGCTAGAAACTTGGTTTTAAGATTCTTTTCAAAATGCAACACTAAAATCATCAAGAGGCTGAATTCCTAATTACTAAATTTTAGGACTGCAATGCTTTAAAGGTAAAAGGACCCCTGACCGACTCTGGGGTTGCGGTGCTCATCTCGCTTTACTGGCCGAGGGAGCCAGCGTTTGTCCACAGACAGCTTCCGAGTCATGTGGCCAGCATGACTAAGCCGCTTATGGCGAACCAGAGCAGCGCACGGAAACACCTTTTACTTTCCCGCCAGAGCGGTACCTATTTATCTACTTGCACTTTGACATGCTTTTGAACTGCTAGGTTGGCAGGAGCAGGGACAGAGCAACAGGAGCTCACCCCATCACGGGGATTCAAACCGCTGACCTTCTGATCGGCAAGTCCTAGGCTCTGTGGTTTAACCCACAGCGCCACCCGTGTCCCCACAGTAGTAGTAGTAGTACATTATTTTTAACCTAACTGCTTACTAAGCTATGGCTGTCACACACTTTCTCTCCAGTTTCCTTTTTCCAATATATTTTTTTTATTTAATTTCCAATTCCCCCCCAAAAAGTTTTCAAATTGAATAGTTACGTTGCTTCATATATTGACTTCCCACCCCCACCTCCAGAGTGTTTTTGTTCAACCCCTTTTTCTACTGCATTTTATATCAAAACTTTCTCTCCAGTTTCATATCCACTGTGACATAAGTGTACATTGTCTAAAACCAAAACAAATGATCTCCTCCTCCCCCCACCCCCACTCCAGAAGAGTTGCTTTAGTCCTATGAAAAATTATGTAGATTAAATGTTACGGCTCATAGAGTTAAACCAACACTTTGATCCTTTAGAAGACAAGTTTATCCCCAAATCAGATTATATATTTGTGCCAGGTATATAAAAAAGAAGAGTTTAGAAAGAAGGTACAGTCAAATGCCTTGGTACTCGGACGATTTGGCTCCCAAATGGCGCAAACCCAGAAGTGAGTGTTAAGGCTTGCAAACGTTTTTCAGAAGCCAAACGTCTGACCAGTGGCGTAGCGTGGGTTGTCAGCACCTGGGGCAAGGCAAGTAATTTGCACCCCCTAACCCGTGGATTTGCGCCCCCTAACCCTAACCCCCAGATGTTGCGCCCGGTGCGGCTGGGCCCCCCCCCCTGCACACCCCACGCTACGCCACTGCGTCCGACACAGCTTCCGCTGCTTCCGATTGAGTGCAGGAAGCTCCTGCAGCCAATCGGAAGCCGCGCTTTGGTTTTCTAACCGTTTCGGGAGTCAAATGGACTCCTGGAACGGATTAAGTTCAACAACCAAGGTACCACTCTATTGGATGCTTGTAGCATCTTTTCCAGGGCCAGCTGTATCTTAGGGCTATGGAGTGATCAACAGTGTGAATGACGCAAGATTACGTCCTGCTGGAATCTTGTTGCATTCTGTCAAATTGGTAACAAGCAAAATCCACACAGCTCTCAGCTCCAAAAGCTGTTATTTCTGACACAGCTACCCACCACAATCAGAACCTGCACATCCTTTGCCTTTCTTTCTGTGCCATCTCCTTTTTACACCCCGTTTCCAGGTTTGCCACTAGTTTCGCTTACTACGGCCTCGTCATGGACCTCCAGAACTTTGGCTTCAGCATCTACCTGATCCAGGTGGCATTTGGCTGCATCGACATCCCGGCCAAGCTGGGGGCCGCCATCGGGATGAGCTACATCGGACGGAGAACCACACAGGCCTCTTCTGTCATCCTGGCTGGCTTAGCCATCCTGGCCAATATATTTGTGCCCCAAGGTAAGCTGATGTCAAGCAGAAGTGGTGAACGTCATCGCTGCTTGGCACTGTGCATAGCCACCACTTGCACCCGTTGCTCTGAAAATCAGTCCCATGAGGTGGTTTGGCGGCCGATGGCACTTAGTTGGTAAATCCTCTTTCTTCGTTTATATTGCTACAGTCACCAGATAGCTTTCCTTTGTTAGGGTGGCTTGTTGGTTAATGCATCAGAATGGCTCTGGTAGATGCTTCCTTGATGGGAACAATTAGATGGGAGAGCTTTCTGAAATACTTAAAATGTGAGGTTTACTCACATTGAAGTCTTGCCAGGATTCAAGAGATGCCATGATAAAAAATAGACAGGCAATAATCCTTAAATGTTAAAAATATCAATAGTCCAGTTCAAAATGGAGATTGCTCTCTGGAGGACAGCAAAGAAATGTCTTCCCACATGGAGTAGGAAAAATAATAAATAATAAATAAATCTTTATTTGTACCCCGCCTAGCCTGACCAGAGCCGGGCTCAGGGTGGCTAACATCACAAAACTAACACAGTATACAATGAAAGAATGGGTATTAATCTAGAGAGTTTCAGCAACTCAGAGATAATTTCAAATCAGCAGAATTCACAGCGCAGTCCTATGCTTGTTTACTCAAATTTCCCACTATATGCAATGGGACTTATTCCCAGATAAGTGAGCCCGGGATCTCAGCCTAAGGCTGCAAACCAATATAGAATTATCTGAGAGTAGAAAATGAATGTGTAATGACAGGAAGAAGTATAAAATGCATTTTCTATTGTTCTCCTTCCCGCAACATATGTTTAGAGGCTATGACATCGTAGAGTCCCCTGTTGGTGACTATCTAGCCACCACGCTTTCTGTGATTTAGCTGCAGATCCTCCCGCAGTTCCCTGGACTTGTTGGTAGCTAGGAAAAACAAAATAACCATCAAGGTGTAAGGGATGGAAAACTTACCATAACCCCATATGTGTCTCCTGACTCTCTTTTCCACACAAGATCTATACACCTTGAGGACCTCCCTGGCAGTGCTTGGAAAAGGATGCTTGGCTTCATCCTTTAATTGCCTCTATCTCTACACAGGCGAGCTCTACCCAACCGTGATCAGGTAAGTTTGTGCCTCCGACTGTCACCTCCCCTTTAGATTATATGGAACAACTAGCAACATTTGAGAAAAATTGGAGCCAGTGGGCTTCTCATCGCTAGAGTATGATATCATCTGAACACACAGCTTTCACCAAGTACCAGTGCTGAATCCAGGCTCCTGATTTAGCAACACAAAGCCATTGCCAACATGCAGAAATAATTGTCTGGGCAGTAGCAAAGCTCGTTAAGAATATGCTTGTTACTTGGATGCCCCATGACAAAGGTGCCTATTTGCATATGAGAATGAGAGATCAGCGATAACAAAGACCACAAACATTCACTTAATGCTGTCTCATATAACTTAGGAGCACAGGAGGCTGTCTTAGGGACTAAATGTCCAACCACATAGCAGATTTGACTTCTTCACACCCAAAAACATATTTCTAAGGCCCCTCTCTGAAGAAATTTGTAAAAATTAAGCTTCACCCCTCCTAAAATGGCACGACTTATTGGCAGTGGTGTAGCGTGGGTTGCCAGCGATCAGGGCCACACCAAAGGGTGGATGGAAGGGAGGGAAACAGACGAACTATGCTTGCGATCCACATCACCCAGGGGATCATAGCTGCCAAGAAAAGAAAAGAAGAGTTGCTCCATTGTCTGGAGAGGTCACTTCCTGGTTTGCATGGAGAAGCTGTTTTCAACAAAGCCCAGCAACGGCAGCATGCAGCTGTATTGAGGCAGCACCGGGTGTTGACATTTTACACCCCTAACAATTTTGTGCCTGGGGCAACTGCCCTGTGCCCCCCATGCTACGCCGCGGCCTATTGGTCCAGCTAGCGCAGTATCACCAGAAATATCTCTCTAGGGCAGCGGTTCTCAACCTGTGGGTCCCCAGATGTTCTTGGACTACAACTCCCATCATCCCTTGAGCTCAGGCTTTGCTAGCTAGGGGTGATGGGAGTTGTAGTTCAACAACATCTGGGGATCATAGCTGTTAACTTTTCCCTTTTTTAAAGGGAAATTCCCTTATTCCTAATAGGATTCCTCACAAGAAAAGGGAAAAGTTGACAGCTATGCTGGGGACCCACAGGTTGAGAAAAGCTGCTCTAGGGTTTCAGGTAGGGGTCTCTCTCTCTCTTTCCTAATCCTCCTTGGAGATGTCAAGGATTGAACCTGAGACCTTTGGCATACAAATCAGATGCTAAATTACAGCCTTTAATGCTCATTGGTGCCTGTTCAGACATTCAGCCCAAAGAAGCAGGGCCAAGCAACTTGTGGCTCAGTCCCCAAAGCAGCTTCTCTGAATAATCAAGTCCCACAAAAAATATCCCCCCCCAAAAAAAGACACCCAGATCTTGGTTCCCTTTTTCTGATTTGTTTACTTGTTTAAAGAACCAAGATAAACCAACCTTTTGTTTTTTACCATTTTATGGTTTCTCCTTTAAAGGTTGTTTTCTACACTTGCAGACAGACCGGGATGGGGCTAGGAAGCACCCTGGCTCGTGTGGGGGGCATTGTGGCGCCGATGGTAAAAATGACTGGGGAATATTTCCCATACCTCCCACCTCTCATATACGGGACAGCCCCAATTCTGTCTGGGATTGCCGCTTTCTTCCTGCCAGAGACACGCAACAGGCCGCTCTCAGATACCATCGAAGAAGTTGAGAGTGGGTGAGTCCCTGTTTGTGGCCTCCTGGAAAGGCATGGCCAGGGGGTCAGGAAACTTTCGCAAGTCTCCATTCATTAGTCCACAGGACATCCCATCTTCACATTTCTCCACCGTTTAAAAAAATAATAATGAAAAGCAGAATTTGTATTTAGAAATGCATGCTTTTGAGTGTGTTTCCTCACAAAATTTTATGCATTTCTAAATATATACTCTATTCCAAAGTGGACATTTCCTAATACATTTGAATTTTGTTAAAGAAATTTATTTATATGCCTCCAAGCGACTTACAGAAGGGAGTAAACCATGCCATGCACAGGCTATCATATGTGTGGAGAAAAACCTTCACAAGTTGCAGAGATTCCAAAAAATAGACCAGAGGCAATTGTATTTCATCCAGCAGAGCTGTACTGCTACTGAAGGCAATGTAATGGTCACTAATCCAGTACATTCAGGATTGGCCCTGTCCATAAGAAACTCAGTTGCAGCACTTACAAAAACTTATAACACAACTGAAACACTAAGCACACTATGTACGGAACACCACACCAGAAGGAAGAGAGATAGAAAGATAAAGTAAAACCCAGGCTCCTTCTGGCCTGTATTTATAGTCAGAATGACCTTAATTGAAAGAGATAAGAGAACCAGTTCAAACCAGCTTCCCAGAAGGTATAACCCAAACAATCATGACCCTCCTGCCTGTTTCTCTCACACAGAGAATGGGAAATGTATTAATCAGAATGGGAAAGATCTCCACGCATCAGATCAATACTTTCTGCACTAAGAAATGCAAACTGACCCAGGCAACTCCCCATTTATGCACGGTCAAGGCATGCATGACCATGATAGCACGCATCACCACATACCCGGAAGTGGCATGAAAAAGGGGCAAACACAGCCCATTTGATTCTGGCTGCTGACAGATTTGACACAACTTTGCAGAAAATTCACATTTGCTCATTTATGATGCAACTTAAGGCTGATTTTCAGAGGGAAAGCTGCCATGTAAGCAAAGTAAAACAAAAATAAAAATGAGTTTAAAGAGAGGAGGTGGGAAGGAGCAGGAGATCCTGGTCCAAATCTATGGCCCCTGCAGTCTGCAGCTGCCTTGAGATGCCCTGACAATGTCTCGCCTTTTTATCCCCCAACAGACAGGTGCCAGAGCAACATCTCCCTACCAAGGACCATGAGCAGGTTTTGCTGCAGAAGGTGGGCCAGGAGATGCCCCAGGAACCTGGACTGTGCTAAGATGGGGGCAGAGGAAGCCGCTGGCCATCTGCTGGGAATCGCCATGCCTTGAGCATCCTCTGGAGGGAGGGAGGAGGGACGAGGGAGCGTCAGAAATTGACATGAATGGACCAAATAAAACAAAGAAATCAATTGCAGCACATCTCTCTCTGGGCACAGGCAGAAGATCAGGCCGAGCCTTTTTGCTTGTGGCAAAATGATGCAGAAACCGGCATTTGGGGAGCAAAATTCCAGATGTTCTTGCATGGGCATAGCCAGCATTTATGTTAGGGGGTCAGGACACCCACCTGTCATCACCCTCTCTGGCTGTGTCTAGCAGATTCGGAATGAAACATCACAACAACAGTTGTTTTAAATTCCTTTATTTTCACCCCAAGTGCTCAGAAAAATATCTGTAAAAATATTCAGTCATTTGAAAACTGGGAAGCTAAATAAAAAAATTAACATCAGGGAGTAGCTTTCATGTCGTTGTCAAGTATATTTTGGAAAATTACAAAGAACATGCCTTTTTTCATCTTTTTGTTTGTTTGTTTAATTAAACTTGAACAAGTTTTCTTGGATTTGCTGAAAACCTTTTCAGCACTTCCTTCTCAAATTCCTTTTTTCCAATGCAGTTTTTCTGTGCACGCTCAGAAAGCACATCTCCCCTGCCATCAATGACCTTAGCTGGGTCTTTTCTCTCCGCAAGGTACTGAATGACCCCTCTATAGTACAAGTTGTGCATTGCTGAGCAAGACAGATGAGCAGAGCCTTTTTTTGTAGTAGGTTCAAAGACGCCCATGGGTTCCTGGCTTTTGTTTTAAACAAAAAAGCAGCAAGTTCCTAGCCCCAATATGAAGGCAGGGAGTTCAAGTACCTGGGGCCAGTGCCTGGTGCTCACAAAAGTGACCCAGGGGAAACAGAGATGTCATTTGGTGTCCTTTTTGTCATTTCTCTGTGAAGGCATGCCACCTCCATGCACAGTTTGAGGGATCAGGGCTCCCACCTGCTCTGTTGCGTGCAGGGGCTGGTCAAACATCACAAACTTTGCTGACCTGTAGTCCTGCAAAGGTGGTCAAGGTCTGTGAACAGAAAAATCTAAGCTGTCTCAACAAACCTGCAAGGTTGAAGGGGGAAGGCAAGGGATTGAAGCTTGTGGTGTAGGGGCAAGACCTTATTTTCCAGAGCTGTAAATTTGAGTCAATTAATCAGCAGAACCAAAGGAAACCTGTTTAGAGATTAAAAGGGCACGCAGTTTAACTGGGCAGCCACTTTAAAACATATTTTTTAAATCTCAAAGCTGGCACCAGCAGTGGGCAGGGTTGGGCATATCTCAGAACCCAGAGGGAGTTGGGCAGTGCCACTCGGGACCTCTGCCACCATCCTCCCTACCAGGGAACACAGATGCATAAAAACTGCCAGGCCATCAGCATTCAGCTCCCCACAGTGGACATTCATTATTAATTCCTAAGTTGCAATGAACAGAAACAGTTGTGGGCTATGCTTACGTTCTTAACCTGTGACCTCTACTTGTTTTTGGACTACAACCACCAGTTTCCTCACATCCTGGTAATACTAAACCACAGCTGGGTCATTTGGTGCCACTGAATGTTGGGAGATTCAGGGCTAGCAGTGATTTCTGCATTGCAGGGGGTTGAACCAGCTGATCCTTTGGGTCTCTCCCAAATCTACAATTCTAAGACTCTACAACTCCCATCACCCCTGAACATTGGCAAGAAGAAGGAGGAGGAGGAGGAGTCTGGATTTGATATCCTGCCTTTCACTCCCCTTAAGGAGTCTCAAAGCGGCTAACAATCTCCTTTCCCTTCCTCCCCCACAACAAACACTCTGTGAGGTGAGTGAGGCTGAGAGACTTCAGAGAAGTGTGACTGGCCCAAGGTCACCCAGCAGCTGCTGTGGAGGAGCGGGGAAGCGAACCCGGTTCACCAGATTATGAGTCCACCGCTCTAAACCACTACACCACACTGGCAATGCTGGGGCTGGAGGAAGCTGAAGACTTCTATTGGACTACTGGGCTAGTCCAATCTAGTAGCCCAATAATCAGGCTGGTTTTCTGAAAAAATAAGATCAAACTACATTCTCAAACGTCTCCACCAACCATTGGCTAAATCTCTCAGCCTCAGAGGAGACTGGAAGTGCTGCAACATTCAGATATTTTACTCTGGACTATGAGTAGGGAACGGATGGATCCATCAGTTTCAGTTTTTCTCAGTATCTCATCCCTCCCCCATCTCACATTCTGTTCTTCACATTGCTGCAGTGATTTGCAATTTTTGTTTTTAATGCTCATGAAGATTCGTCAGCATTTTAGTGCAAATTTCTCCCAATAATGTTTCTGTGTGAAGTTTTGATTAATATGCACTTTTATACCAAGCAATATTCTACTAATGT
Organism: Podarcis melisellensis; assembly: GCF_964234715.1. Taxonomy (NCBI): domain Eukaryota; kingdom Metazoa; phylum Chordata; class Lepidosauria; order Squamata; family Lacertidae; genus Podarcis; species Podarcis melisellensis. The sequence goes on from NC_138533.1 coordinate 14,656,820, forward strand.
AATACCTTTTTGGGTGTGATTTTTCACTCATGTATGCATTTTTTAATGTACACAGTCTCCCTAATATGTGCATTTTTGCACACATGTTTGGGTTAGAGAAGTATGTTGCAAAATTCAGAGACTTGTGGAATTCGAGTATAGTTGTGCTTTACATAGTTCCTCATTAAAATGCAAGCAAAATCAAGCCACTGCCCCCCCCCAATTCCTAACCATGAGAAATCAAACCTTAAAACTCTCTTCTCTCTTCCACCAATAACTTTCTACAAAGGCAGAAAGGCCAGGAAAAATTGCTTTGGTGAAAATAAAAGAAAGCGGAGCTTTTCTGCCTGCCAAATTGGGGGTTCCATCCAGCCAGGCTCCTGGATATGAATAGAGCACACAGGCCCTGCCAATGGGAAATGAGCAAAGAAACATAGGAGAAAATAAAACACTCTCATCTCCGCTGTTTTCTGCAGCCCTTCTCTACGGCTAAGACCTTTTTCTCCCCATGAAAGGCCCAGCTGTGTTCTATGGCAAGCTCACCCCATTAATCTAGGCCCGTGTTCCAGCGAGTTCCCACATACAGCACTACTCTGTACAAAGGAGAGATGTTTTAAATCTCACAGCTGTTTCCTGTCTGCTCTGCTTTGTACAGTGACTATGGAAATGGGCTTCTGGCCTGCAGATCCACTCACCTAACTTTGTATTGTTGTTTCTCTGTCTCAGTGGCACCGATGCTACACCTCACCGTACACTTAAGCTAACCATGGTTTGGAAGATCGGAAATGCACAGGGCACCATGGTTTGCTTTGCCAAGCTAAGGTCTTCCCCAAAGAAGCTGAAGCCAGATCCATTTGTCCTCAGGGATGGACAGATATGTCCATTTCAGTTTCACTCGGTTTCTTATTTTCCCAGTTTTTAGTTCAGTTTGGCACATTACTGATAAGTCTGCCGATTTTGGTTTCTCTCAGTTTCCCACTGTTCCAGCCTTACCTGTGTTTGTTTCTTTAAAAGCATTTCTTTAAAAACAAAACTAAATATTTTTGTACACAGTCTTTGGATGGAGAACTGCATCATGAAACCTGCAGAAGTCCAAGTTTTGGTTTGTGTATCGTTGGCGCTGTTGGGTTGGGTACTGTTGAGTTAAACCACAGAGCCCAGGACTTGCCGATCAGAAGGTCTGGTCTTTAACAGTTGTGTCAGTGGAATTTTCGGCCCATGTTAGTTGCACTTCCTAAAACAGTACCATTAGGTCCAGTCGTGGCCGACTCTGGGGTTGTGGCGCTCATCTTGCTTCGTTGGCTGAGGGAGCCAGCGTACAGCTTCTGGGTCATGCGGTCAGCATGACTAAGCCGCTTCTGGCGAACCAGAGCAGCGCACAGAAACACCGTTTACCTTCCCGCTGGAGCAGTACCTATTTATCTACTTGTAGTTTGACGTGCTTTCGAACTGCTAGGTGGGCAGGAGCAGGGACTGAGCAACGGGAGCTCACCCATCGCGGGGATTCGAACCGCTGACCTTCTGATCGGCAAGTCCTAGGCTCAGTGGTTTAACCCACAGCGCCACCCACGTCCCAGTTCCGACTGATGCTCAACTGCAAAGCTGCAACCATGGGGGCAGGGGGGCAGCTGCCCCCCAAATCAAGTAAATAAATAAAAATACACTAAGCCCATGGCTACACCCCTTCTCACAACCAGCCTTCTAAACAAAAATCAGCATTTCTGCTTCCAGTTACCAAAGCAGAGGTATATTTGTGGCTTTCTTTTTTTTACAGTAAGGATTTTTTTTAAAAAAGCTGGAAAGTGCCATAGGCCAGCAATGGAGCTTTAATGCTTGATGCCCCAGGTTCAACCCCAGCATCTCCTGATAGGGTTAGGATCGGATTCTCTGCCTGAAACCCTGACGAGATCTGCTGCCAGTCAGTGCAGACAATATGGAGCTAGATGCGCCAATGGTCTGACTCAGCCGAAGGCAACTTCCTATGCTACTAATCCATTTCGTATTTGTCAATTCCATAACAACCTTCTAAAATCCTCCCACAAAGCCAGGAGTCTCACTCTTGGTCTCGTATCCAGCAGAGGGAGCGAAGGAGAGGAGGATGGTTTATTGGAGTGCTGGGTGGGTGTTTTTTTCCCTTCTTCTTCCAGTCTGCTGTTTGCTCCCACTACCAGACATCCCAGAAAGAGCAAAAGCCCTCGGCTGGAGACCAGGCAAGTCTTCAGTGAGTCTCAAAGGAACCAGAGAGGCCAGCAGGCATCTCACCTGGATGGGCTATGATCCGAGAATCTGAGTCAGGGCTCAGGAAGGTAAGTGAGGCATTCATGTCAACTGCCTTGTAGCCTTTAGAGATCAACACGATCTAAGGCACAGCTGAGGCCATTTCCAGACAATCTGTTTTCATGAGCATTCATCCTGTCTTGTTTGCACAAAGTTTGCGGGGAGGCTAAGACAACCGTGGCAATTTATCTAGCACTTGTTCTGATTTGTTTATGGGCATGTTAGATGGCGTAGCATCAAAGCAACAGCTATCCCACAATTTATTGTGCATTGCCTATCGTTTTCCTTATAAAAAGAAGTCGGGGGGGGGAGTTGCGGGGGGGGAGTTTGTTGTGCAAATGCTCCAAATCAGCCTGAGTTGCGCAACCTGAATTTGCCAGCATGTGGCTGATTCCTACCAAAACTGTTGACTGCCTGGAAAATGCTTTTGTTCAATGTAATGGGAAATTACAAATGCCTGGAAAATGCTTTTGTTCAATGTAAGGGGACAAATCCTGGCGAATTGACCCAGGACAGTGACTCTCAGGCCTAAAAACCAGCCTCATTACCCAGTGGCGTAGCGTGGGTTGTCAGCACCCGGGCCAAGGCAAGTAATTTGCGCCCCCTAACCCATCGATTTGTGCCCCCTAACCCTAACCCCCAGATGTTGCGCCCAGTGCGGCCGGCCCCCCCCTGCACCCCCCCACACTACGCCACTGTCATTACCCACTGAGCTCTTTTGATATTATCTGTCTGTGTCAAATCACTGATGGTCGGTGGATTGTAGACCTAAACATCCACAGTTATTCTGTGGCATAAAGCTTTCAGCCGCAAGAAAGGGTCTAGTTTTATAGTGCCACAAGGCAATTTCTGTGTTTGTTTGCCTGAATAGGCTAGCACAGCTGCCTCTCTGGAACGTAGCGTTAGATTTAATATAGACTAGATGCTCATTAGAAATAAACACATTTCACCTAGAAATGAAAGACAAATTTGATTCTGTTCACATTTGAAGGCAAGCCTACCTCATTTGAACCCAGCAAACCTTGACAGTTCTCAGAATATGGCAATGCAGTTCTCGGGCCAAGATAGAAGCGCTGGTGTAAAATGTGTGTCTATGCATGTAAAGCCAAAAATTAGCATGCAGAAAAATTGCACTCTATTAGAGGAAATTGCTTTGCGAAAAATGTGTATGATGGGCAAAATTGCATACCAAAAAAAAAACCACAATGTGCATAGCAGGAGAAATTCATCCTAAATTGAATTTTCACAAGCCCTTTAAAAACAGCATTCACAAACTGCCGTGGAAATGTGGAGGGAAACCAAAACTGAGACATTCACCCATCAAATGAAAAATTGTGGGAAAGAATGTTGCTTGCCGTTTAACAACAGAAAGAATTTCCTCAACAGACACACAGAAATGCTTCCTGCCCATCCTGTGCCCTTGGAGGTTGGAAGGGGATGGTTTGCATCGCAGGCGTAGGTCAGATGGCAGAAGAGAAACAGTTGTGGGCTACAATGAGGAACCACGGGAAAGAGAAGGCCTGTTTGTTAATCGTGCTCACTCAGAAGCATTTCCAATTCATTTCAGAAGGATTTACCAGTACTTCCAAGCAAATTGGTTTTGCTTGGAATGAGAAAGCAGTGCTGTTCTCATTTGAACAGAGAACCCAGAATTAGTACCAAGAAGACTGTTTTATGTGTACCTCACCTTTTCCAGATTAAGGGACCCATTGCCCCTGCTCAAGAAGGGTTGGGGGACATCGTACGTGTGACGTCATGCATGCGCAATGGGCCCCTCCAATGTTGGGCACAACTCAGCATCCCTGGCCTGAGACATGGAAGACCACTGGGGACCTTGGACCCGCCAGTATCTCTCAGCCCAAGCCTACCTTTCAGGGCTGTTGTGAGGATAAAATTGGGAGAGGGGAAGAGAACCATGTACGCCCCCTTGCGGTCCAAGAAGGAAAAGTGTCATTATAATGTAAAGGATTCTCAGAACACAGAAGCATGGGATTCCCCCCTCTCCCCAAAGCAAGGTGACTATATGCTCAGAGGCACTGTCACCATTACTTTCTGTAATGTGCTGCTGCTTGCGAGGGAGCGTTGAGTTTTCATTTTCTGAAAATGCATATAACAATTTGTCCCCATATACCACCCCAAGAAACATTCCATGTTAACTGAAACACTTTAAAAGGTAAAGGTAAAGGACCCCTGACAGTTAAGTCCAGTCTCAAACGACTCGGGTTGCGGCGCTCATCTCGCTTTACTGGCCGAGGGAGCCGACATTTGTCCGCAGACAGTTTTTCCAGGTCACATGGCCAGCATGACAAAGCCGCTTCTAGCAAACCAGAGCAGCACACGGAAAACGCTGTTTACCTTCCCGCCGCAGCGGTACCTATTTATCTACTTGCACTGGCATGTTTTCGAACTGCTAGGTTGGCAGGAGCAGAGACCGAGCAACAGGAGCTCACCCCGTCACAGGGATTCGAACCACCGACCTTCCGATTGGCAAGCCCAAGAGGCTCAGTGGTTTAGACCACTGCATCGCTTTAATTCTGTGCTATTGTGCTCAGTACAGTTACTCTGATAGAAATGTTGCTTGCTAATTTTCAGTGCTTTGTAATTATCCGGAGCTGCGTCGATTGTCATTGTTGGGGGAGCAGCGTACAGATAATCAGTCAAATCAAATGTCTTTCTGGGCCAAGCCATGGCACTGGAAAGAGGTTCAGGGGCTCAATCCTGCGCGCTCGAATGAAAAGTTCCAAACACTTCAGTGTTTAGAAGCTCTCGCAAGTTCTGTGGAATTGCAAGCACGTGGCTTAAGCAGACGGGGAGAGCTTATATGGGGAAGATATGAGACAAATGTTCCACTTCTCTGGAGAGAGCTGAGTGGGGGCTCACTTCCCCAGTCCGCCCCCCGCCCCCAGCAGTAACATTAACCACCTGCCAGCGAAGGCAGCCTCAAAAGTTTCCTGCAAGCTTTGCAATGCACATGTGCTACGTTTTATTCTCTTCACATAGCTTTTGGAAGATCTGGTTTCTCTTTCCCACAGCAAAAAAAGTGGGAAAAGTCAAGACACCCCACCCCACACAAGGGACAGGTGAATCTGTCCGTTTTGATTTTCCTGGTTCTCAATTTTCCAGCCTTAATTTCACTTCTCCACTTTTTTTACATCAGTTTCTGCTCTTTTGTTTTTAAGTCTTCGTGAAATTCCATCAGCATTTTAGTGCGATTTTTCATTCCCTCCCCAAAAAAGCTTAACAACTTTTGTGTCCTGAATTTTCCTTCTAGAAATATGGCACTCCTACCCTTGTTGTTGTTGTTTAGTCGTTTAGTCGTGTCCGACTCTTCGTGACCCCATGGACCAGAGCACGCCAGGCACTCCTGTCTTCCACGGCCTCCTGCAGTTTGGTCAAACTCATGCTGGTAGCTTCGAGAACACTGTCCAACCATCTCGTCCTCTGTCGTCCCCTTCTCCTTGTGCCCTCCATCTTTCCCAACATCAGGGTCTTTCCCAGGGAGTCTTCTCTACTCATGAGGTGGCCAAAGTATTGGAGCCTCAGTTTCAGGATCTGTCCTTCCAGTGAGTACTCAGGGCTGATTTCCTTCAGAATGGAGAGGTTTGATCTTCTTGCAGTCCATGGGACTCTCAAGAGTCTCCTCCAGCACCATAATTCAAAAGCATCAATTCTTCAGCAATCAGCCTTCTTTATGGTCCAGCTCTCACTTCCATACACTACTGGGAAAACCATAGCTTTTAATATACGGACCTTTGTTGGCAAGGTGATGTCTCTACTTTTTAAGATGCTCTCTAGGTTTGTCATTGCTCCTACCCTACCCTTGACCACTGGCTTTGCTTCCCAGCTTCCCGTTGGAGCGTCTGCCTGGCCACTGTGAGGAAAGGATGCTGAACTAGACGGGCCTTTGGTGTGGTCCAGCAGAGGCAGCCAGGCTCTCCTTACGTCCCTGTGTTAGATTCCCTTCAGGGGCCTTGCTGGACCCCTGGCAAGGTTGTAAACAACTGCCTTCTGTTTCAAATTAAGGCTTTTAGAAGGAGAGAAATTAAATAAGGGTAAGCAGGCAGACGGTCCCCGACTCTGGGCATCAATTGAGAATGGATGCGTCTGCAGATATAAAATACACTATTATGTAATGCATCAGATCCTAGGTCTATCTGCACCGCCACTTGTTTCTAACTGCAGCCAGGCTGGTGCTTTTGGAAAGTCAGATGCTGGCTATGAAACTGGACATTTGTACTTGATAAGCCCCCCTTTCCTCCAAGGTGGCAGACATGGTTCTCTCCCTTTACATCCTACCCTCACAACGACCCTGCAAGGTAGGTTAGGCTGAGACGGCAACAACCTTTGAACATCAATGTGCACAAAACAAATCATGTTTATTAATACTATAGTCAAAATTACAAAATGCAAACAAACCGTTCAAGTTCATTCATCCACTGCAAGAACAGAACGGGAGTTAAGGTCACGCTAAGGGATGCGGGTGGCGCTGTGGTCTAAACCACTGAGCCTCTTGGGCTTGCCGATCAGAAGGTTGGTAGTTTGAATCCCCACAACGGGGTGAGCTCCTGTTGCTCGGTCCCAGCTCCTGCCAACGTAGCAGTTCAGAAGCACACCAAAAAGTGCAAGTAGATAAATAGGTACTACTCTGGCAAGAAGGTGAACAGCATGTCCGTGCGCTGCTCTGGTTTCAGTGTTCCGTTGCACCAGAAGCGGCTTAGTCCTGCTGGCCACATGACCTGGAAAAACTGTCTGCGGAGCGGACAAACGCCGGCTCCTTTGGCCTGTAAAGCGAAATGAGCACCGCATCCCCAGAGTCGTCTGTGACTGGACTTAACTGTCAGGGGTCCTTTACCTTTACCTTTTTAAGGGTTTATTTGCATCCCACCATTCCCCCAAGGAGCTCAATATGGCAGAGATTATTCTTCCCCCCACTCCCCATTTATCCTTACAACTAAGGTGAAGCTGAGAGACAGGTGCTTGACCTAGTGAGCTTCATGGCAGAGCAGGTGTTGGAATCTGAGTCTCCCAGCTCATAGTCCAACCCTCTAACCACTACACCACACTGTTTCTCAACATGGAGGTTTTTGTTACTTGGTGCCGGAGGGAGCAATTTATGTCATCCACCTGCAAAAATAAAGACAGACAAAGTTTATCCACTCCTCTTTTGCGGCAAGGCCTCTCTGCTCGTGCTCAGACGTAGGCCACGTCAGGTGACCTGTTTATTGAGCGTCCCTCCTAATTTGTTTGCAGGCAACGCCTGTGGGGTGGCTAGACGTCATCAGCTATTTACTGAGCATTTTTGCAGAGAGGTCAGGTGAGGCTGCATCGAGCCATCGTTTATCCCACACTTTCCCATGTGTATTCCAGACGCTTTGGTGTACTTTAATTGTAGAAACCTTAAATTCCTCCCACAAAAACATTTATTAATTTTTACTTTCAATTTAATTTCAATTTCAAGGCAGCATTACAATATCTAAGAATAAAACCAGTGAGAAGCCTCCACAGAAGCATTGTTAAATGCCAATGAGCTAAAAAAAGAAAATTCATATTGCAAAGGAGGTCTAAGTTGAAAACAGTGCCATTCCAGACCCTCCAAGTGTCCCGGTTTCTGAGTTGATCCTGGAATGTCCCCATTTTCCTTAGGGCAATCCTATTTTCATCAGTTAAATGTTGGAGGGTATGGAGTTAAGCAACCCCTGAGCCAAGGAGATAAGTAACTATAAAACCTATATAAGAGATCTGAGGGTAGTCCTATATAGGGAATTTTTAAAAAAAGTTTACTGTTTTATTATGTTTTTATATACGTTGGAAGCTACCCAGAGTGGCTGTGTGGAGCATCATCATCATTGAATAGGACATCCCTATTTTCATCAGAGAAACGTTGGAGGGTATACATTCCCCTTATCACAAAATGTCCAATGGGAGGTAGCTCAGACCCTCCCTATTTTCCAGCAAAAGTCCCGAATTTACAGAAGCCATCCTGGTTTCTGATTTGATTCCAGAATGTTTTCCTTAGGACATCCCGATTTTCACCAGAGAAATGTTGGAGGGCATGCTGGTTTGTTGCGCAAGACCTCCAAACCAACTTGAATCATTGCGCAACCTGCACTAACTGGAATTTGTGACTGAATTGCACCTGAAAATAGCAACTGTTGGAACTGTACTGGAGAAATACTTCACACAGCTTCGATGTACATTATGAACCTTTGTGACGCTGAAAGTAATGATTAGCGCCCTGCCTGTGGAGCTGTGGAATGCCACCACCTCTGGCCGCAGCCAATCGGGTGCCACATTCCCCGCTCTCCCATGAACATCCATGCAACGCACCGCCCTTTCCATGCACCAAACCCCAAAATAGAACAGCACGCTGACTTACAGCAGCGGCAGAGAAAGAGAGGAAGGCAGGCAGCGCGGAGGTGTCACTCTGCGATTTTATTCCATAAACACAGTGTGAGTAAGAACACGCTTTGGCAGATTCCAGAGGGTTCAAAAAAGTGAGACGCGAAACGTTCCCACAAATGCACGCCGATATTGTGAGTCACACACCAGTTGAGGCTGTTGTATTAGGGCGAAAGGGGCGCTCGCTACCCAACAAACCTCCCTCTACCCTTAGCCAGCCCCCACCCAGCTACCTACCTGCCCACTTTTGAACTTACAACCCATCCCAGGGATAGCACTCCCTCTCAGCTTCTTGTTCTCTACAGTGGCGGAGGAAGGGGGTGTGGTGGGTGCGGGCTGCCCAGGTGTTATCACTGAGGGGTGTGTGACAAAATGACAAAAATGTGAGTTTTTAAAAATAACAAAATAATAAAAATTAAAAATTGGGCTCATGCAACTTTTTAGTTCAGCCAAGAAACGCAACAAAACGCAGCTGGCACTGGGCGCCACACCGTGGGGGCTGGCACTTACCGCGGGGCCTGCAGCATGCCCGAGCCACGCGTCTCTCCTGGGAGTGACATGGTGGCTTGGGCGCCCGCAGGCTCTGTGCTGCCTGAAATGGCAGCATGGAGCTTGTGTTTGCCCACCGCCTCTCTCTCAGCTGCCCTACAGCTGAGGGGGGGGGGCGGCAGAGAGGCTCCATGCAGCACACCCCACCCCTGGCTGCAGGATGCGTGCACCGCACTGGGCACCCGAGCGGCTAGCTACGCCGCTGGTTCTTTAGTCCCAAGGCTCATCCATGCTTCCATGATTCCTAGGCATGGGTCTGAAAGGTTTTTCCTTTTGTCACACTGCTTTCCCCAGGAAAGCCCATTGTTTACCACTGAATCAGGTTGAGAAGATGAGAAGAACTTTATTATTTATACCCTGTCCACCTGACTGGGTTTCCCCAGCCACTCTGGGTGGTAGACACAAAAACCCTGCCACAAACACTATGCAGAATGAAAATGTCATCAACACTCCCCACAACACCCTCCCTCTCCCTTTCTCTCTCTCTCTCCCCCCTTCCCTCCCAAAAAGTCTATGACAATAGTGGCAGAATCTAGACACATATAAAAAACGTTGTGGAAATGCTTTTTTAAAAAAAGTTTTGAAATATATATTGAATTTGCCATAGCTCACCATCGCCATCTAGTGTCACATTTGTATAATGCACTTTACAACAAACTTAAAACGTTTTATTTGCAGCTGTATAGCTGAGTCCAGTGTCTCCCACCGAATGTAAATGAACAGTGAAAAAAGATTCTATGAACTGAAAGTGGAGACGCTACATGTACTTTTCCTTGTTTGCTTTGTATCACAAAAAAGTCTTTAATAAAAACTAAATTGAAAACAATCAAACAAACAAAAACAGTGGCTTCCCCAGAGGGAGAGCCACGGGGCAAAAGAAAAACGTCTTGTACCCATGCCTAGAAACTGTGGGACAAGTGTGGATGAGCCCATCATGTAGACTCAGGAAGATGGGGACAAAAATGTTCCTGGCTCTGTGTTTCTCTGCATTATCTCTACAATGGTACCTCAGGTTACATACGCTTCAGGTTACATACGCTTCACGTCACAGACTCAGCTAACCCAGAAATAGTGCTTCAGGTTAAGAACTTTGCTTCAGGATGAGAACAGAAAACGTGCTCCAGCAGCGAGGCAGCAGTGGGAGGCCCCATTAGCTAAAGTGGTGCTTCAGGTTAAGAACAGTTTCAGGTTAAGAACGGACCTCCGGAACAACTTAAGTACTTAACCCGAGGTACCACTGTACTCCCAGGCTGGGGCCAGTTTGCAAGGAGACACTCCCTTAATTAGACAATGGCCAGAAAGGGGGCGAGCTGCTGCCCAATTCATCACAAGGGCACAACACTTGCCCCACCCTGGGCACCAGCAACCCACGCTATGCCCCTGGCTGGGCAAGTCAGGAAGGCCCCCTGATTCTTCTTTCAACTCTGTCTTCCCTTCTCCAGCCCTTCTGTTTCCTTTTCCCAGTTGCAACAGCAGTCACAGCTTAGGGCAGGTTTCCGCTGCCTGTGTTGTACTACAATTCCCAAACTTCCTGGAGCTTCGATCCTATTTGTCAGGGTTAATTTTGTCCTTCTAATGTCCCAGAGAACTAATGTTTGGGCAGGAGAACACGCTGATGTTTTACCCCCCTCTCCCTGGGACAAATTCCTCCGTCTCCCAATTCTGGCACCCGAGAGATTGCCTCTTGTTGACAAATAGAAGGCAGGCCTCCTCTGGCTTGGAGCACCTACATAGGCACAGGATATTCCAGATGGCTTAGCGCTCTCGATCCTCGCCGCCCAAAGATGTACAGACCGAGGAGGAGGGTGGCAAGAGCAGCTCTTTCCCCATCAGCACCTCCATGATGACATCCAGAGCTCCATTCATCAAAAGCTAATGTAAATATTTTCCACCAACGGACGGATGCCTAAGAGAGGCAGCGTTCTCGACCACGCTCCGCTCTTGGCCCGATCCGCAAGACACGCGCACCTGGCCTCCTCACTTGGCAAGCCCCTCTCCTCCCTGCCTTGGTAGAGGTTTAGAAACCATTTGGAGCAAGCAAGAGAAATCACGGCCCAAAAATACGAGGATGGAGCAGGCTGGTGCCGTAAGCCTGGCACCTGGGTCTAGAGAATTGGGGGCAAGGGGGGGTGGATTTCAGTCTGGTTCATGTTGAAAAGGAAGCCTCCCTGCTTTGCCCTTCCCAAAACAAGGAATGCAATCCTTCGAAGACAGCACTGCTTCAAATTTGGTGGTGCAGTTCTGCAAGCAAAAAATGTGTACCAAAAATGCATGTACAGTGGTACCTCGGGTTAAGTACTTAAGTCGTTCCAGAGGTCCGCTCTTAACCTGAAACTGTTCTTAACCTGAAGCACCACTTTAGCTAATGGGGCCTCCCACTGCCACTGTGCCGCCGGAGCACGATTTCTGTTCTCATCCTGAAGCAAAGTTCTTAACCTGAAGCACTATTTCTGGGTTAGCTGAGTCTGTAACCTGAAGCGTATGTAACCTGAAGCGTATGTAACCCAAGGTACCACTGTAGTGGAGAACAATGGGCAAAGAAATGCATGCATTGGTGAAGGTAACATAGAACGGTGTGTTATACTGGGGGAAATGGCAAAAATGTGGATGTCTCACGAACTGCTTGGGTGCAGAGGAATGGTGGGAAGGGAACCAGCTGGGCAACGCCCAAGAGAAGAAGGCTCAGGGCTTGGGGAGTGGTGGTGGGACGGCAAGGGGAGGTCAGAGGGAGAAGAGGGAGGAGCCTGAAGCTGAAGAAGAAACAAGCAGAAACTGAAGCAGGCGAGAGCAAGGAGAGAGGCCAAGAGGCAGGGATGAGTCAGGCTGGGGAAGTCACGGGTGTCTCTCCTTCCTGCTACGACAGGCTCCCATCCCTCCTGGTCTCCCAGAACCAGGAAAGGTATGAAGAGAGCAGAGGAGGAATTAGCTTCGCACAGGCGCTGTCTCAGATTGCATGGGGGAAACCCTGGAGAGGAAGGGACAAACCCAAGTGAGCCCCTGGGATTTCACACCGCTTGGAGATTGGAGTGGCATGTAACCCTGCTGCCTGGGTGACTGTGGGCCGGTCACTGCCTCTCTCTCCATCTAACCTTCCTCACAAGGATAACATGTACACCACCTTGAGCTCCTTGGAGGAAAGATGGAATAAAAATGTAACAACAACAACACTTTCCACTGCATGCTTGGGGTAATCCAGATGAGGACCACAGCAGGGTGGGTGCGAGGTGTCAAAGCAAAACTGGGTGGAGCAGTACATCTGCATTTTACCTCTGTGCTAGTTTCCACACACTTGCACCCCTCTCTCCATCTTCCATCCATGCTAGCAAGAAGCATTATCAGACTTTAGGGGCACATTCCAGCCAGGCACAGAAACTGGGGGTTCAAAGCAAGACCAGTGAGACTGCAGCCTGGGGAGAATCCTTAGGACCAGATGGAGAGGGTTGGAGGGCTGCCCCCCCCCCCATTCTTGAGGGTTTCCTGTTCCTGTTCTATTGCATGGCAGCAGTTCCACCAAGATCTCAATGGCAGAAGAGTCTGTTCTATCACTTAAAAAGGTAAAGGGACCCCTGACCATTAGGTCCAGTCGTGGCCAACTCTGGGGTTGTGGTACTCATCTCGCTTTACTGGCCGAGGGAGACGGCGTATAGCTTCCGGGTCATGTGGCCAGCATGACTAAGCCGCTTCTGGCAAACCAGAGTAGCGCACGGAAACGCCGTTTACCTTCCCGCCGGAGTGGTACCTATTTATCTACTTGCACTTTGACATGCTTTTGAACTGCTAGGTTGGCAGGAGCAGGGATCGAGCAACGGGAGCTCATCCCGTCGCAGAGATTCGAACCACCGACCTTCTGATCGGCAAGTCCTAGGCTCTGTGGTTTAACCCACAGCGCCACCCGCGTCCCCTGTTCTATCACTTACCCGAGTTCTTTTTTAACTTGAACTTGGAACCTCCTGCATACCCAGCAGGTCCTGCCCCTGAGCCACAAGCCTCCCTATTTTAATCAGGCCTCAGCTTCCTTCTCTCCCAAGGTGCCTCTGTGGTGCCAGGAGGTTCTGTTTGAACTCGTGACTATGGAATATTGACACAAGGGGAAGACAGAGAAGAAGTGGGGGAAGCCACACAAGGAGCAGTTTTGAAAGGAACAACGGCCGGCTCTTTCTGCTTGAGAAACCCCCCACTGCCGCCATCACCCTGAGCTGCCCCTTGGTGGGCAGGAGGGAGAGAAAGAGAAAGGAGAAAGGAAGGAGAAGAAAGACCAAAGGAGACCTTCCAAGCTGCCCAGGGAGGGACAGAAGGTTGAGTTGAGGACACTGTAGACCAAACCAGCTGTTTCTCCCACATGGCAGGCCTTCAGGTATGCAAGATTTATTTTCTTAGATTACCTGCAGACGGTCGCCATTTGCTATGGGTCAAGGTACTTGGGTTAATTCACAAAGCCTAAACAACTGGGGCTCAAAAGACCTTAAAAATCCTTCCTGATTCCTTATGCTCCACCACGAGCCTTGAGATCCTCAGTTGGGGCATTTCTAGGGGTTTCCCCATACCCCTGAGGTTCAGCTCACCTTTGCAAGGGTCCAGAGCCTTGGGGTGGTGAGCCTTGCCCTGTGGAACTCACTGCCAGTAGACGATTTGGCAGAAACCATCTCTTTCTTCCTTCAGATGCCTTCTGAGAATGGCACACCCTCCAACATTTCTCTGATGAAAATAGGGACATCCTATTCAACAACAACAATTTTATTATTTATACCCCACCCATCTGACTGGGTTGCTTCAGATGTCTTCTAAAGGTTGTATAGTTACTTATCTCCTGGGTTCGGGGGTCCAATAACTCCATACTCTCCAACTTTTACC